>NW_026099572.1:67397349-67722918 GCF_025091365.1 Daktulosphaira vitifoliae | reverse complement strand
AATTTTTTGTGAAAAAGTTGTCATTTTGAATCCCCCCCTGTAGGCAGGTAAAAAGTCAGATTTATAAAAAAAATATACCAAATGATAGGTAAAGACATCATGCATCTACAAAAAAAAAGAATTATATTGATCCATACATCTTTCAAAAAGTTATAGCATTATAAAGTTAAAAATATAAAAAAGAATTTTTTTACAAAAATCGTATTTTTTTTATTAAGTTTAATGTCTGTTTTTACCATGAAGATAAAATAAAGTCCGAAATTTTTTTTTTCACGATAAAGTATATTACATTAGCTTTAATTTAAGATATATATAAAAGTGTCAGACCTTCCGTAACACTTTCAAAAGTTAAGTTGAAAAAATTAAATTTTTGTAAAAAAGTTGTCATTTTAAATCCCCCCTTGTGGGCAGGTTAAGGGTTAAATTTATGAAAAAAATATTCCAAATGAAAGGTAATGATATCTTAAATCTATATAAAAAAAATTTATATTGATATGTTCATTTTTGAAAAAGTTATGGTACTTTAAAGTAAAAAAAATTGAAAAATTTCGAAAATTAGCGATTTTTAAATTTGTAATTTTTTTGGAGGTTTCCCCCATTTACGGGGAACGAGGGATTTTTTTTCAATTTTTAAGGGTAATGTCTTCGACTAGATATGATTTGTGATCTTTTGACGTATCATTGAAAAAAATCGGTTCGGTGAGAGCTGAGAAAAAGTGGTAACAGACACAAAAAAAAAAAAAAAACACATCTTAGTAAAACCAATACCTTCTCAGCTTCGCATCGAAGCTAAAATCAACTAAAAATATTAACTGGATCAAAAGTTATTTAAATTGTCAGTGGGTAGTGGCCCACCCTGTATAAAAGGAAATAGGAGATCATGTTGCTTTTAAAATAATCTACCAATGTTTTAAAATTAAACTATTGTACTATAATATTTATTATTATACTATACTATTTAACTATAAAATTAAAATATTTTTTGTAACTGATTTTGTACTTGACCTTGGTTTTAAGTTCAGTAAAACATTGGACCCAAAGTCTCATATAGAAATGGTGTGCAGTAAAGCGTTTAAAAAGCTCAGCTTTGTAATTAGATTGGCAGCTAAATTAAAATTAAATTCTTCCTTAAGAATTTTATATTCTTCATTGGTCCGGCCAATTATTGGACACGGTTCTATTATTCGGAATCCTCATTCTTCATCGGATTCCAATCAAATTGAAAGGGTCCAACGGAGATTTATGAGGCCGCTGGATTTATTTTGGGTATCCAGCATGACCCTCATGATTATTCTCCAGTACATAATTTGTAATTAATATAAACTTAATTTGACGTTGTTGGCGGATCGCAGAATTGCTGCAGGTATTAAATTTTAAAATGAATTGCTGGATGGTAATATTGACTCGATGTATCTTTTGCAGTTAATTAATTTTAAAGTTCCTCGGTGAAATTCTCGTTCCCATTTTCCTTTCTTCATCCAAATTTTGGAACATTATTTTCAGGAAATTATTTAGAATTGGTAATTTTTTTTTATATACATATATTATATATAAAAATGATTAATTACTAACTATTTTCAAAGTTATTAATTATTTTATGTCTAATTTATGATTACAAATTTAGAATCGAGTTGAAATAAAAGTAACTCAGCTTTCCTTTAATAAATATTATACAGAGTGGAATGGATCTAACTGACAACTCATATAACTTATGTTATTTTTCGCAATTACATAAAATATTTTAAAAATTTTTTTTAATATTTTAAGATGGCCATTTTATAGATAAGTTTTAAAGAAAAATTTTTATACCAAAAACTCTTATTTTAATTCAGTTGTTATGTTTATATAGCATTTTGAAATTTGTTAAATTTTGATTTTTTATACAATTTCCTATGGTATCAAATGTCAGTCCATATTATGTAAAGTACAGAAGTAAACACTTATTACATAATTTATTGGTAACAGTACGCGATTTATTTTCCATGACAATTATTAACATTTGAATAAGCATTTGTAATTGACATGAAAAAAAAAATAGTAGTATAATTCAGATTATTAAAAAAATATATTATTCTTAAGAAAATTATACCTGCATGATATTCAATATTAAAAATAAAAAACACCCCAGCACAGTGGGGTGGCATAGTTGGGTCCAGTATAGATGATATCTGACAGTGATTAAAATCACTATCATAAGAAACGCTTCGATGCAAATCTGTAGATAGTGTTTAATTTAAAAAAAAAAAATTCGTTAAAATAGCATATTTTTGAATACGGTAGCCATTTGCGCATAGAAGATAGGTCGTCGGGACAAATTTTTTTTTTTCATTTTATAGTACATAAAATAAGCTTTAATTTTGATATATGTTTGAAGGACGCAGATATCCGGAACATTTTCAAAAATTAAGTTGAAAAAGTTAATTTTTGTAAAAAAAATTGCTATTTTAAATCCCCCCAATGAGCAGGTTAAGTGATAGGTTTTAGTATAAAAAAAATTATGTTGATTTGTTGATTTTTGAAAAAGTTATGGAAGTTTTAAGAAAAAAAATGACAAAATTTACCGATTTTTAAATTTGTATTTTTTTGGATATTTCCCCCATTTTCGGGGAACGAGGGAATTTTTTTTAATTTTTTAGGGTAATGTCTCCAACTAAATACGATTTGTGATCTTTTGAAAGAAATCGGTCCAGTGAGAGCTGAGAAAAAGTGGCAACAGACATAAAAAAAAAAAAAAAATCACGTCATAATAAAATTAATACCTTCTAGCTTCGCATCGAAGCTAAAAAAAATGATAATAATGAAATTATATTATAATTTTAAAAATATGTTGAAAATTTTGATTACACTTCGTTTTTTTCTAATTACATTATATTTTTTACTTATTATTAACTATATACGATAATACCATATTTTAAATATAACAGTGGTTAATCAAACAGAATAAAATTTCGGGTAAAACGATTTTTAACTATTTTATGTTACATAACTCTAATTTAAAAATGAGTATTTTTAGCATATATTATGCTTAAATCATTTTTCATACAAAAATGCTACAATATGAGTTTGTGAAAAATAAAAAGAAGTTTTAAATATAAATACGTTAAATACCATATTCATTAGGTAAATGGTAAACGTATTTTTATTAATTTTATTATTGACATAATGATAATGCAAAAACAATTGTAATGTATTATAGAGTTATGATATTAACAAATGTTTAAAAATTGATGATTATTCATAAGATAATCATCAAAGATATTTCCTGTATAGCTTAAATTGAAAATTGAATTCTATTTCAAAAAGAAACTTTATTTGAAATTTTGTTTTGTTTTTCCAAGATATAGAAATTATCATTTTGTAGGATTTAAGAATTTTTTTTTAACATTAATCATTTTCTCTTATTATTAATATTGAATGAGTTAATTTAATTAAAAATTATAAATTCTTATTATAGCATATGATTTATCATTTAACAATAATAAAATTAGTATAATTAATTGAATAGTAAGATTAGTAATAAAATCTTCTTCAAATAATAATTTTGTTTATTAAATTATTAATATTAAATTCACATTTTTTTGTTATGTGTATGATATATTTGCATTCAAATAGTTTTAAAACAACAATAAAAATAATGAAATCACAGTATTTAATGTATATGAGATTGGTGTAACATGATTTTCTTGGTTAAAAACAAATGTAGTAATGTTTGCGAATTTTTTATGGAAAAAAGTTTAATTATATTAATTTATCAATAAATATAACTGTATCTAAGTTATTGTAGATGAGTGGGTGAAGCTATTTTTATTACTAGTAATTTCCCAGACGCACTTTTCTTCCCGGTTGGGTATTAAAATCCCAACTAATATAACACCATTATTCCATAAAAGGTATATGTGCAATTTAAAACAAAGAAATGTCTTAATTTAAATTATTTAAAAAAAATTTTTGATACAGTCATAACTTTTGAAATACTGGTCCAAAAGTTGTTGACCATTTATTTTCTTAAATATATCATTATTTATTAAATAAACTAGTTAATATGTACGTTACTATTTGAAAAAATAAAGCTGAAAAAGTATTTATTTTACAAAAACTTGTTTTTTTTTGTGTTTGACCCCTTTTTTTCAGTTTTTTTCAGTACTTACTCGACTGATTTTACAATACGTCAAAAGCTCACAAAATGTATATACATGAACCTGATAATGCGATAATTTGAAACAATTTCACTCAATACCCAAAAATGGCGAACATTAAAAAAAATATGTTTTTTTTAATTTATTGAAATGATCAATACTTATTAGATGATTTAAAAATCGACAAATTTCGTTATTTTAGCTTTGATACAAAGCTAAGAAAGTATGAATTTTACCATGACGTGTGTCGTAATTTAAAATACGCTTAATTGAAATCTAAAATAATATAAATGTGTAATAGGAATCATATGTGGTATTAAACTTTGTGGTGAGTGCTTTTCGAGACTCTATCGGGACAGTGTGGTTCGAAGGTCTGTTATTGCTTGAAATTACATGCACATTAAATTGGAATAATCTTAGCTGAATTATGTGATCCTTTAATAGTGCAGTTTTTACTTGTGAAATGATAATAAATATTCAAACTCGAATGATCACTAATTTGTACAGAATGTCTTTAGAAGTTTATTATTATAATCTTATAAAACAGTAATAGAAAAACTAGCAATACAAAATTGACATGAGAAAGAAATCATTCAATAAAATGTTATAATCAGTTTTTACAAGCACTATTGACACAAAAGGTATTTTTACAATTTTTACGGGTAGGCGATAGAGAGCCGGACGATACTCGCGACGTGCTCGCATCGGGGTAAGATCGAAAAAAAAAACTACTATCCCAGGGATGTTCTTGGTGCATTTCCCAGATCCCCTTCCACAGTTGTGCATAATCATCGTCCAGCTCTCATTGGGTTTCACATTTTTAGGCCTTTTATAATATGTGTATACTGTAAAAGGGTTTTTTTAATTATGGAAAATAAGAGTAACATTCGACTGTTTCATATTTTATTATATAGCGTTTTCATGTATTCTGAAGGAGCGGATGTGTTTGGCGTGATCGTGAGCAGGCACGTAGCCAGAAAATGTTTATTAAAGGTGTTAAACCTATGTGATAATTTTGTTACTTAATCAATTCATATTATCAGTTATTTTTAAATTATATTCAGAGGCAGTTGTTGTTCGGCGACGCTCGGTGTGTGAGGTCGTTGAACGGTGGTTTTTTGTGTAGAATATACGTTTAATTGTTAATAAAAGTTTGTAGTTAATTAATTTTAATTGTCGGAGATTAGTGGTATTTAACAGTAACTATTTATTCAGAAGTGGGATTTGTTAAAATTATATTATTAAAATTATAATTTTTTCCGCGCTTACGAGGACGGCGATTTGTTTGAGTTGTAGCTGTATTAAGTATATTTATATATAAATTTTTTTTTCTTGTTTTGCTTTTTACTCACCAACCTAGGGTGCGAAGAGAGTACCGGACAAACAAGGAAAATTACTTTTGTGCGATTCCGGATAGTAACGGGTTGAAATTTTCATAACCGTCATTTCAAAACCTGGTGTACAAATCGAAAGTGAGGTTAGGTGACAAAGTGTCGTTTGGAGTAGGTGTATCACACACTAATAATCGCTTATCAATACGTGTTGCTGTGGTTGATAATATAATATATATATTTTTTTTTTCGGTGTTCGTCCATAACGGTTATACAAATTAGTTGTTTTAAAGTGTAACAGTGATCTGCATAAATTTATGAGAATTTGTTTTTTTTTTTATTATTTGGTTATTTAGTTTTCTCAATAATTTTTTTTATATATTTCTTTTCTATAAGAAATAAGTGTTGTATATATTTGATACACAACGGGAGGAAACGATGGTGGACGAAGAACAAATACGTGCACCAACCTACACTGAGCTAATTAAATTAGTAAATAGTCTGAAAGCCCAGGTGGACGTTTTACAGAGCACTACGTCAGCATCCTCTACTGGTCCAACTAGTGGATATGGGAGGTCAAATGCGGAGCAAATATCTCAAATGGAATACCGAGTAGTACCAGATCTAAATCAGTCTGTTAAACTGTTTACTGGCAGGGAAGAGCCGCATGTGGCTAAAGATTGGCTCAGGTCAGTAGAAAATTTAGCCGATATTAATATGTGGCCGCTGACTTTTAGACTGCAGTTCATTCGAACGAATTTGTCGGGAGCAGCTAAAAACTGGTTCATCGATAGAAATTTTGTTGATTAGGCGGACTTTCAACGGAAGTTCAGGGGTACGTTCATACGGGAGCTGCGGTTATCCGAACGTTGGGACTGCATGCAACGTCGGACACAAGGAAGGAACGAACACTTAATGGACTACTTCCATGATAAGGTACGTCTTTGTAGAGCCTTGAACATGGAGTTTCCCGAGACACGAGACTGCTTGATACAAGGGATTTATCAAAGGGAGTTGGCCATGTACGCGCTGGGTAGAATGCATGTCAACGAAGAAATGTTATTGGCGGACCTGAGTTCCTGGTGTCGCATGAACATGTTGAGAGCATCAAAGGTGAGCAGTACTGGTGATCATAACCATAGTAGCAGAGGGCAGACGATCAATTATGGAGACAATCGGACTAAGGCGGGTCAGAATACAAACCAACAGGCAGCAAGTGATCAAGAGGTGAACAATCAAAATAGGTGGCAAAGGAGTTCTTGGAGGAGCAATAGGGTTCCTACAACTGAGGGTGCAATTAGCGATATGCGAGGTCAGCAAGTTAAAATTAATACTTGTTTCTACTGTCATAAGGCAGGGCATTTGGCACGTGAGTGTCCTACGAAGCGTTCAGCAGTGACCTGCTATAGTTGTGGTGTAGTAGGGCACTATGCCAATGAATGTCCAAGTAAACAGCCTGCACATTTTGTTAAATCAATAAATCTCAAGGAAGAAAATCCGTATACAAAGAGTGCCGTGGTGAATGGTTGTAAGGTGGCGGCACTACTGGACACTGGTAGCCATTACTCTATCATGAGAGAAGAAGTGGCATTTAAATGCAATCTTAATGTACTACCAGAGGAAAAACCTATGTTTGGATTTGGAGATATGAACAAAGCGGCAGTGACAACCATAGGAGAAGCAGAGGAGATGATAACAGTTGACGGAGTAGAAGCTGGCCCTGTTACCATTAAAGTTGTTCCAGGGAATGCTTGTCAGTTTGATTTATTGGTAGGTAGGAATTGGATTGATGCACCGGGAGTCACTTATTGGAAAGAAGATGGAATCTTGAAACTGAGTCGGTCAAAGGATTGCCTGTGATTGGGAGAGTCAACTCTGGGGCATTACGGTTCACTGGATGAACTAAAAGTTGTGGAAGAACCAGCAGAGGTAGAACAAAAACCACTTGAAATATCAGACCTGAAAGCAATAGGCAGGGATGCTACAGAAGAAGAGGTTAGCAAATTAATGCACTTGCTGAACAAGTACAGAAGGTGTTTTTCTATGAATATAAATGAATTGGGTTGTACACACATGGCGGAAATAGAACTCTGTGAAGTGGAAGGTAGCAGTCCAGTTGTGTGTAAACCATACAAGACAACAGCTGTTGAAAGAGAACTGATTGCTGAAATTGTGGGAGAGTGGAAGAGGTGGGGAATAGCTGTTGAAACTAATTCTCCATATGCAAGTCCAGTTATTTTGGTGACGCAAAGGGATAAGCATCGGCTATGTGTCGATTATAGGAAGCTCAATGAACAGGTTAAGAGACCAAATTTTCCTTTACCAGACATGTTGGAGCAGGTGGAAGCTTTGGCTGGTGGTAAACTTTTTGCTCAGTTGGATCTGGCTACGGTTTACCTTCAGATTCCACTCACACCTGAAGCACAAGTAAAAACAGCTTTCGTGACGCCAGACGAAACTGGACAATTTACTAGGATCCCATTTGGACTGGCTGGTGCACCTGGTGAATTTACTCGTCTTATGAAGAAAGTTCTTGGAAATCTGAGGAATGGTGTGGTTAAAAATTATCTTGACGATTGGGTTATTCATGCACAAGATTGGGAAGACATGCTGAGAAAACTAGAAGTTGTTCTAGAGCGATTAAATGAGGCAAATCTTACATTGAAACCTTCAAAGTGTTCGTTTGGTGTAAAAGAAATTGAGTTCCTTGGATTCGTCATTGGAGGTAGTAACATTCGACCAGGAGAGGGTAAAACTCAAGCTATTGAAAAGTTTCCGGTTCTGAAGGATGTTCACTCCGTGAGACGTTTTCTCGGACTTACTGGATTCTTCAGGCGATTTGTAGCAAATTACGCTACGATTGCAGAGCCTTTAACAAGATTAACCAAGAAGGGCATTAGATTTACGTGGGGAAGAGAACAAAAAGACGCTTTTAACTTGT
Organism: Daktulosphaira vitifoliae; assembly: GCF_025091365.1. Lineage (NCBI taxonomy): Eukaryota > Metazoa > Arthropoda > Insecta > Hemiptera > Phylloxeridae > Daktulosphaira > Daktulosphaira vitifoliae. The sequence goes on along the minus strand of NW_026099572.1, from coordinate 67,714,510 downwards.
TGAAGGATAAGTTAACAAGGCCCCCAATTTTGAGGATGTTCAATCCAAAGGCTGCAGCAACTGAAGTGCACACTGATGCCAGCTCTATAGGGATTGGGGCGATGCTTTTACAGAGTGATGAAGTGGGAGGGCCATTAAACTTAGTGCATTGTCTGAGTAAGAAGCTGACAGAGGCTGAAGCAAAGTATCACTCGAGCAAGTTGGAATTACTTAGTGTAGTTCATGCTGTAACTAAGTGGAGAAATTATTTGTTGGGTATCAAGTTTGTAATTTTTACTGATTGTCAGGCTTTGATTTTTTTAAAGACTCATATATCCAAGCCACAGATTGCCAGATGGAGTGATTTATTCCAGGAGTATGATTTTGACCTGAGGTACAGGGCAGGTCCAAAGATGACTCATGTGGATGCGTTATTAAGAGATCCAGTTGGCAAATCAGCAGATTTGGGACTTGCCGCAGAACTTGAGAGTGCCTTATGTGAGTATGGTGGAGTCTATGTAACTTTGTCAGTGGAGGTGAGAGTACTCATGTGTCAAACTGCTGATGAGGAGCTACAACAGCTTATAAAGATTATTGAAATGGACAAGAAAGAGCGTACTAAGGATGAAGATAGCCGGGTACGTTATTTTAAATTAATTAATAATCTCTTGTACAGAGAATACCAAGGGAAGGAACTGTTTGTAATGCCAAAAAGTATGCGTAAGAGTCTGGTGGTGACTGCACATAACTTGAATGGACATCAATCAGTGGATAAAACTATATCTAACTTGGTGCAAGATTTTTGGTTCGTCGGAATGAAACGATATGTTCGACAACACATCAGGATGTGTTTTGAGTGTTTATTAGCCAAACCGCTTAAAGGACGACAGCCAGGTCATTTACATCCTATACCGCCAGGTAACAGGCCATTTGAAATTGTGCATGGGGATCATCTGGGACCTTTTGTAACTACTCCTAGAGGACCGTTAGTTGTGACTGAAGTTTTGGACAAATACAGAGTGGCCCAGCTGGAAGAAAATGCTAGGAGACAATATGTGACCACTGCTCATGTGTCTCAACTAAAATCTTGGAAGCTAGAGAAGGAGGGTGATGAAGAGCAAGAGAAAAAAGATGTTTTCGATGAGGAAGATAAAGCAATAGAAGAGACATCTGTTCTATCATCATCTAAGCCATTGGATTTGACAAAAGATGAAGTGATAAACCGCAGATCTCATCGGTCCAAGAAGAAACCTGTGTGGTTGGGAGACTATGAGACTGATTAGTAAATAGAGTTTTTTTTTACTATAATTATTCTTTGTAACTATGTTTTTTTGTAATCATTATTTGAATGTTAAAATTGTAAAGCTGTTAAATTGTATCAAAGAGAAACAAATTATTGTTAAAAATTTTTATTGTTGCTATTAATGTAATTTTTTTTTATTTTTTATTTTTTTATATATATAAATATATATATATATATCTTTTATTTTTGAATGTAAGATGCATGAGGTCATGCAATAAGTCAGAAATGGCCGTGTGTTAAACCTATGTGATAATTTTGTTACTTAATCAATTCATATTATCAGTTATTTTTAAATTATATTCAGAGGCAGTTGTTGTTCGGCGACGCTCGGTGTGTGAGGTCGTTGAACGGTGGTTTTTTGTGTAGAATATACGTTTAATTGTTAATAAAAGTTTGTAGTTAATTAATTTTAAATGTCGGAGATAGTGGTATTTAACAGAGGGGCCAACAATTTTGGGCCCTTGTATCATTTTCCATAATTTGTTTCCCATAAAAAGTTTGTGGGGGGGCTCCCTCCACTCCTCCTTAGACAGTATCCCATTCTATGAATCTTACAAGTTCAAAATTTGTGTTTATTTTTAAAAAATTGGTGGATTATTCCAAAAGTTACATGATCTGCTATTTCTTTATTAATATCCTGATTAAGATAAAGTATGTCAAATAAAAAAGGGATTATTAAAAAATATTATTTCTCATAAAAAAATTGTGATGATCCATATATTTTTCAAAAAGTTATAGCATTATAAAGTAAAAATGTAAAATACAAAATCAAGAATTTTCACACAAAAATAGCATTCGGTAGCCATTTACACCGTGAAGACAAAATAAAGTCCAAAATGTTTTTAAATAAAAAAGTACATTACATTAGCTTTAATTTGCGATATAGATAAAAGTGTCAAACTTTCCGGAACACTTTAAAAATTTAAGTGGAAAAAGTTAATTTTTTGTGAAAAAGTTGTCATTTTAAATCCCCCCCGTGGGCAGGTAATGGGTCAGATTTATAATAAAAATATATCAAATGAAAAGTAACGATATCATGTATCTATACAGGGTGATTTTTTTATCATAACCCACTGAATTACTTATAGAATAATAATATTTAAACAATTTTTTTTTATAATTATCTTTAGTTACACATTATTCTTGAATTATTAACTATGTAATACTTTTTAAGTTCATCCCTTATGCCTGGTAAGGGTGTCAACTTTGTTTTTTTAAATGGTAACACATATTTTTAATTTAATAAAATGTTTGAGTTTTTAATTCAATAATAAATGGCATTTGAATTTTTAATAAAACTTAATTTGTTTATTAGATATAAACATTTAAAGTTTCAAATTTTTGAGTTAATATATAGGTATAATACACAAGGGATTACAAATACAGGTAGCTAATTGGTTTTTTATGTTATTGCTATTACAGTCACGGATTGTTTATTATCAATTATGACTATCAATAGATATACTTTTTGCATTGTCGGTTAGTGTATTTATAAACTCAAAAAATGTACCTTACTATCATTGATAATAACAATGCTGTGTACCTGCTTAAAAATATGTGTTACCATTTAAAAAAACAAAGTTGACACCCTTACCAAGCATAAGGGATGAACTTAAAAAGTATTACATAATTAATAATTCAAGAATAATGTGTAACTAAAGATAGTAATAAAAAAAATCTTTTTAAATATTATTATTCTATAAGTAATTCAGTGGGTTATGATAAAAAAATCACCCTGTATAAAAAAGTTATGGCAATTTTAAGTAAAGAAAATTGAAAAAATTTCGAAAATTAGCGATTTTTAAATTTGTAATTTTTTGGGGGGTTTCCCCCATTGACGGGGAACGAAGGAAATTTTTTATTTTTGAGGGTAATGTCTTCGACTAATACGATTTGTGATCTTTTGACGTATCATTGAAATCGGTTCGGTGAGACAGAGAAAAAGTGGTAACAGACACAAAAAAAGAAATAAAAAAACACTTTATAGTAAATCCAATACCTTCTTAGCATCCATCGAAGCTAATAAAATAATGATGTGAACATCATAAAAAGCTGATTTAATTTTTCAACTTTTAAGCTATTAAGAAAAAATAATTTATACATAAATACTAATAAGAAATAAGTTATAAAAATTTTAAAATAAATATAAATTATAAACAATGTAAAATTTATTTTATTTAAAATTAAAAATAATTTCTGCCTTTTTTTAGTCATATTTTTATTACTATTATTTAGAGCACGCAAATAACAAATTAACAGAAACAAATAAATTACCTATTGTAACTAATAAATTATAAAAAAGAAACAAATTAAAGATAAGATTTATCAAAAAATTTTTCATAGAGTATACTCTATCGAATTTTGTAATCAACTACACCCAAAGAAAAACCTTAATCAATTTTGATAGAGAAATTTTATCAAGGGTTTATGATAATGTTTTATTAATACGAACAAAATAATTATTGTTCAAGACAAGAAAAAAAATTATCATATTGATAAATATATCATAGATTCAATAGTAATGATATATTTATCAAATTGAACAATGAATTTATTATATAGATCGAGATTTTTCTCTGGGTGTAGATTCTAATCAATGCAGATACTTGGTAGTTTATTATCATTTGTTGGACCAGAGTTAAAAAAAATTTACCTACAACCACGTTTGGAGTAACTGCTATTCCATTTATTATTACGTCTAGAACGTTATCTTTTTCAAATAACGTTTTCTATGAATATAAAAATGAAAATACAGCCATAATAATAACTGTATTACTTAATAGAAATCACAAATTAATAATAATTTCAATGTATATAAAGTCTAGCACGTTTTTGATAATTCTTAAAAAAAATTGAATTTTAAATTTAGGGGGGCCGGCCCTGGGCCACATTAAATCTAAGGGGGGCCAGGCCCACCCAAGCCCAGCCATGTCTACGTGCCTGATCGTGAGAGTTGTGTGTTTGGCTGTTTTAGAGGATAGAAAGTGTTGATTGTGTTTTGTATTTTATGTATAGGGCCTATTATAACATGTGTTTTATTTTTTTATTTTATTTTTTTTTTGTGTCTGCCATTACTTTTGTTCAGCTCTCACTTGGACCGATTTTTCTCAACGATACGTCAAATATAACAAATCGTATCTAGTTAAAGACATTACCTCAAAAATTGTAAACTTTTCCTTCATTCCCTGTAAATAGTGAAGATCCGCCCCAAAATTACGATTTTTAAAATCGGTAAATTTCGTCATTTTTAAAACTCAAAAATGAACAAATCAAAATATTTCTTTTTTATATTGAAACCATTGATATTTCTCTTTTATTGAATTTAATTTTTTTAGAAATCTGACCCTCTATCTGCCCACAGTGGAGTTTCAAAATAGCAACATCACAAAAGTCAATTTCTATAACTTTTCGAAAAATGTATATTTCAATACAATTTATAAATATTTTATGTTTACTTCTTTCATTTGATATACATTTGATTTGATCACAGGAGAAATAACAATTTCAACGCACAAGTTAAACTTTTTCAACTTAAGTTTTGAAAATGTACCGGAAATACTCCAAGCTTCAAACATATGTTAAACTAAAGATAATGTTATGCACTTTAAGTTAAAAAAAAAAATTGTCTGGACGACTTATATTCTATTTGAAAATGGTTCCCGTAGTTGAAAATCATGCAATTTTGTTGTTAAAATTTACGATTTCATATTTTATTTTTTTAACTTTAAATTACTTTAATTTTTTGTATAAAATTTGTGTAAATAGTAATTATAAAATTTCCTGACTGCATATTAGTCTTAACAATATCATTTTTTTCTATTTTTATTATTTTTTCTATTTAATGATGTCAATTTAAAATTTGCATATTGAGCTAAAAGTTATTATAATAAATTCATTTTTTTATTATAAATTTTAAAGAGCAAAAAAAATTAAATTAAAAATGATTACATTTAACATACTAAAAATCAAAATCAATAATAATTTGAAAACAAATAACTATAATAATTATATATTATATTTTTGAATCTAAGAATTACTAATCTGGATATAGATAAGGAAATAGAAGTTGAATTTGCTTTTGAATAATCCACCAATTTCTTAAAATTAAACACAACTGAAGCGTTTTCTATGATAGTGATTTTAATCACTGTCAGATATCATCTATACTTGTCCCAACTATGCCACTGTGGTGCGGTTTTTTGATTTAAAATTGCCATAACAATTTGAAAAATGAATAAATTATATCAACATTTTTGTTAATTGTTCATTTATGCCATTATAGTTATATTATATACATAAAAATTTATATTAAATGAAAGAAGTAAAGATAAAGTATTTATGAAAAAAACATTGTATTGATCCATATATTTTTCAAAAAATTACAATAATTGAAAGTTGAAAAAATTAAATATGAAATTGTAAATTTTAACTAGGAAATTGCATAATTATTAACTACGGGAACCATTTTCATATAGAAGATACGTCGTCCGGACAAATTTTTGCGTAACATTATCTTTAGTTTAACATATTTTTGAAGCTTGTAGTATTTCCGGAACATTTTAATAAGTTATGGCAGTTTTAAGTACAAACAACATCACGATGAAAGACGATTTTTTTCGCAAATATTATTTTTATTTTGAATTTCAGTGGCCATTTGCACATAGAAAACAAGGTTTCGGGACAATTTTTTTTTTTTTAATTATAGTGCGTAATATAAGCTTTAATTTGACATAATTTTAAAGAACGCACTATTTTCATAACATTTTTAAAAGTTAAGTTGAAAAAGTTTGTTTATGTAAAAAAGTTGCTATTTTAAACCCTCCCTATTAGCAGGTTAAGTGTTAAATTTTCAAAATAATGATATCAAATGAAGTGGAATTATCTAAGATTTCAATATAAAGAAGAATTATTTTAATTTGTTCGTATTTGAAAAAAATATGGTAATTTTAAGAAAAAAATGACAAAATTTAACAATTTTAAAAATTGTTTTTTTTTTTGGAGATTTCGCCCTTTTACGAGATACAAGAGAATTTTTTTCAATTTGTAAGAGTAATATCTTCAATTAGATACGATTTGTGTTCTTTTGACGTATCGTTGAGAAAAATCGGTGCAATGAGAGCTGAGAAAAAATAGTGACAGACAAAAAAAAAAACTCATCATGGTAAAATTAATATCTTCTCAACTTTGCAACGAAGCTAAAAGCCTAATTTAAGATTTGAAAACAATGTAAAATATTGATTCAGAAGAGTATATTTTTGATTCCTATGAAAGTTTAATCCTTCTTGACCAATTTATTTATTCATAAGTAAAAAAAAATTTTTTTTTATAAAGTATTGCATCAAGCCCTTTTATTTTTATACATGTTTGTCATAGTAATAAGAAAATTTACTACTTTATAATTTTTCTTATTTCTCTATAAATATTACAATATTGAACTATTAAATATTAATTTTATACTATATTTAATTGCTATAAAAAATTGTATTCATAAATTGTACTTTTAAATCTAAGACTTACTCTTCAGGATTTAATTAATTACATAGGAGTTAATGTTGCTTTTATAATTATGCACTAATCTCTTAGAATTAAACACTATGTACAGATTTGCTTCAAAGCATTTCTTATAATAGTGATTTTAATAATTATCAGATATCTTCTATACTTGTCCCAACTATGCTCGTTCACACCGTGTGTGACCACACGGTGCTACCTTTTTTTAAAAAATAATTTCTATTTATGAACTTACTTAAAAATATATTTTTTTAATTTTTTAAATTGCTATTTTGAAAATATGATTTTAGCTATTTATGAATATGATTTTAGCAAAGTCCAAAACGGTAATGATTATTTTAAAAAAATGTAACACAAAATATTTTCTGGATCAAAATGTATTAAATATAAATATTAATATATTAGTAAATAGATAATACGTAGTAAATAGACATTTCCCTAAAATCTTTCACTATCTTTATTGTAAATACCTAAAAATATCATCTGCAATCGTTATATAGTTGAAATTGTCAATTGAAGCGATGACAAGAAGGAAGCGACTGATAATAAAGAGGGTGGTCGTTTACTAAAGCTTCACAGCAGGTTAAATAAATTTTAGATTGCAAATGGACCATAGCTGGCAATTGACGGCTGTCATGAACACTATCAAATACTATTTTAACGTCACGTAGCAACCGCCAGTAACAATCATTTTCAATGTTTGCTATTGTTATTTGGAATACTGGGTTGGTGTATATATGCTTAGTATACTAAATATTGAAAACTTTTTAAAATATGTAAACTATGAGTCTATTGAACCCAACTGAAATAATAGAAGACATTTTTAAAAATGTATTATTTATTACTAATATTGTGAAATAAATTTCATAAATATTATTAAAAAGAAATTAGTAACTAGTACGGATGCTTTATTTTTATACTACATAGTGTATAAATAACGTATATTTTGTATACCCCAAGAATTTCATTGTCATTCACCAACAGCTCTGTTAAGAATCTAAAATGTCTTGGTACAATATCTTCTCTAAAATAAAGTCGAGAAAATAATATTTATTTTTGTATAAATACATATTTTAAAGAAATAGAAGTAAAATTTGTTAGTAAATATTAATTAAAACCAAGGTTAAGAACTGAAATCATTTCAGGTTATGGACATTTTTCTTATATCTAATAAATTAATTCATTTAATTAAAATTTTTTTAATATATTTAAAAAAAATTATTACAGAAACCAAGAATATTATGAGACCACAATATTATTATAAATAATAATTCTTTAGAGGTTTACAACCAATTTTGGAGTACTATATTGTAGGGATAAATATTAAAAGTAGTAATACAAATTATTTTTCAAATTCTGGCATCACTTGTTTGAATTTATAATTTAAAAAATTGTGAAATTTAATCAAAAGTTAACAAATTATTTAATTAAAATTTTTGAGCTATATTATAAAAAAATGATAATTATTTTTACAACTATATCTTCTACAAATTCCGGATACTGTTATTCATTGAACCATAATAGCTTGTACAAATTATCGTCTTCAATCCAACCATTACAAATAAGATTTAAGGAAGTTGAAGTTTTAGAAGTAACATTTTTCCATCTACAGATAAGTAATTTACTCTAAGAATTTTCTGTTGTAATTCTTGATGACATGATAGAACGTGTGTCTGATCTCAGTTTTTTATTTTATTTTGAATGTTTCTTTGTTCTTTTAAAGCTTATTTGTCTTACAAAATATTTCAAATCACCCCATATGCAACACTTTTTCTTCACAAAATCATAATAACCAGGCTTGATTATATATTTTTTTGAGAACAATGTTTGTGATTAAAGAAAAATTTAAATCTTACCGATTTTTTTCCAAAACGGACCATTTTGAGTGAGCATAAACTCAAAATATATTTACTATGTATTTTTGTAATAATATGGACTATTGATCATTATTTGAGCAAAAAAGCTAAAGTTGTTGTATCTGCTGAAAAGACGATGTTGACACATTTTTATGACAACAAAAGAATAATTCATCATAAGTTTATATCTAAAAAGTACGATCATCAAATCAACTGCTTAATGCGATGCCCTTAAATTTTTTTTAAAAACCAGCACAGTGGGAATTCAACATAGTTGGGACTAGTATAAATGATACCTGACAGTAATAAAAATCACTATCATAAAAAACGCTTCGATGCAAATCAGTAAATAGTGTTTAATTCTAAGATATTGTATAAGTAGTCCAAAGCAACATCAATTGCTACACCCAGAGAAAAACCTCGATCTATATAATAAATTCATTGTTCAATTTGATAAATATATCATTACTATTGAATCTATGATATATTTATCAATATGATAATTTTTTTTCTTGTCTTGAACAATAATTATTTATAAGAATAATTATTTTGTTCGTATTAATAAAACATTATCATAAACCCTTGATAAAATTTCTCTATCAAAATTGATTGAGGTTTTTCTTTGGGTGTATTATCTTAATTTTATATACCGATTAACCAGTCAACCGGTCCGTTACCTATCATCCAGTTCTCATCAGCTAACCATACACTGTGCACCTGTACTATGATTGTTGTATTTCCCCCTAATGAACTTGTTCTAAGTTGGCACCACCATCACCACCCGGCGTCATTACCACCGGCCATTACACGATGCAAAAACGACTGCCTTGCTCTCTCAGCTATACTACCTAGGTGTCAAGTTTTGTTTTTGGTGAATTATTTTTATGGTAAAGAAAACCACGTTTTCTTGTTCTCCGTTTTTTTACTTAAAATAATAACGTTGAGTCAATCTGCTGTCAACCAGGCTATACGTTGTTTTTTAATTTTGTTTTCCGTTTTTTTTGTTTTAACAAAAACGTCGAGATATGATGGGCTGAGTAGTTAGCCATAGCCTACAGTGGGCCGTTAAACAAGTTGCCATGTCTCCTCAAGATTCAATCAATCAATAAGTATCACTTAAAACCCCCCTTTTGTACTCCTTCATTAATGTTGTATAGCAACTTCTTTTTTTTTCTTCTCCCTTCTTTTGTATGTATATGTAAATATATTTAAATGATATAAAAATTAATTTTAAATAATTAAAAAGTGTTATTATATTATACATGAACCTTTATTTTTCTCTTTTTACTCTTCTCTTATTTTATTAATATTTGTTTTTTTTTCTTAACTTATTATTTTTAACTATTCTCGCTTGGATTAAGTTACTGTCCAGTTTTCCCCTGGGCAGTGGGTAAATAGTAACCCTCTGGTTTGGTTGAAACATTACAATGAAACCCATGAGTTTAAATTATGCAGAATTTTAGTTCAGAAATAAAAAGTTGACGGCTTATTAATAATATTTATTTTATAAACAATTTCAAAATATATATATTTTGATTATTATTTTTGGAATACATTTTTTTTCCCATAAGTTAATTTTAATTTTTATAATCAATTTCTATTTTATTTTTATGTTAAATTTTAACGATATTATCGATTTAATGACTTAGCCTTGGGTAAAATTATATTTTAATTGGATTTTTATGTCAAAATAACCTAAAAATTTAATGTAGTTTTATATGGAGAGAGACATTGCTCCCTAAATAAAGTAATTATACTAAAATCTTAATATTTTAGTTCTTTTATACTTCCAAAATGTATTTGACATAAAAAAAATTAATTATTTAATAAAATAATTATCACACCCCTGCCTTTTATACATTACTGGATACACAATTAAAAGTATACTTACAAAGTTTTCTTTGTTGTTTTACAAAGAGAACATTTGTAGCAAGTTTCAAAAATCTATGCAATTATTTGCTAAGAGATATCTAGTAAACTTAAAGATACTTAAGCTTGTTCCATTAAATAACTGTGATAAAATATTTGATTTTAGAAATCAGACAATCATATTTAGTGGTTTTTCATTAAAATATATTTTAAAAAATAAACCTTTTATTTTATTTTATAGTACTGTAATATTTTATGATTTTTTCAAATTTACTTATTATAAAATGTAATCCAAATTATCATAAAATATGTTAATAATTGTCGTTTTAAATTATTTAAAAACAATAAGTGTTATTGAACACTTGTGAATATATTATAACGAACATTGTTTCAGTGATATTGTATGTGATTAGTTCAAAAGAGTGTATTTTGAACAGTCATTTGTTAAAAATTTAGGTACTCTTTATGATTAATCAGGTGGTGCTATGTTGAATGCTTTAATACTAAATGGACATTACATGTCTGTTTATTGTGTTCAATTGCGCAACTAGAAAATAATGAGGGGTTGTTTTATAAAAGGTAATTTTTTTATTTTGAATCGCCATTTCAGAAAACTCGAATAAACAAAAAATATATATATTATCACGGCTGAAAATTCATAATTTTGGGAAATATGGAGAATTACAACACTCCGAATCACCACTGGCTCGTCATTGAATAAACTCATTAGGCGTTTAACTGTCCATGAAATTATTAAACGTATTACAAAATTTACAAAAAATGAGCATGGTTAATTCTTAAATAAAATTAAAATCATTTAATATTGTAATGTAACTAGTAATAATAAAAATTATAACTGAGAACATTAATTTTTCAAATCACACCCATAACTATATTTCTTTATTTAAAAATTCAATTTTATTTTATATTTAAATTAAAGTATTTGTATAATCAATATCATTTCGAATTTAGAAAAAAAGTAATACTACATCAAATTTTTAAATTATTTAAGACAATACGTATAAATTTTTATGTTATTCATATGAAAATTTAACACTTCTCAATAAATTATTTTTATAAAGTACCATTTTACCTTCGATGCGAAGCTGAGAAGGTATTAATTTTACCATGATGAGTTTTTTTTTGTGCCTGTTGTCATTTTTTCTCAGTTCTCACTGGACTGATTATTTTCAACGATATGTCAAAAGGTCACAAATCGTATCTAGTTGAAGATATTACACTTAAAAATTGAAAAAAATTTCCCTTGTTACCCGTAAATGTGGGAAATCTCCAAACAAAATTACAATTTAAAAAATCGGTAAATTTCACTTTTATTTTTTAAAATTACCATAATATATTCAAAAATAAATAAATCAAAATAATTTTTTTTTATATTGAAACCTTAGATATTTTGCTTTTATTTGATTTCATGTTTTTGAAAATTTGACCCTTTACCTGCCCACAAGAGAGGATTCAAAATAGCATCATTTTTACAAAACTAAACTTTTTTAACTTAATTTTGATAATGTTCCGTCAATACTGCGTCCTTTAAACATATATCAAATTAAAGATTATGTCATGTACTATAAAATAAAATAAAAAAATTTGTCCTGACACTTTATCTTCTACGTGCAAACAGCTGCCGTAGTTAAAAAAATGCTATTTTTGTGTTAAAATTTTCGATTTTTGATTTTAAATTTTAAACTTTAAATAAGTATAACTTTTCGAAAAGTGTATGTATCAACACAATTTTTTTCTAAATACATTATATATTCTTCTTTCATTTGACATACTTTTTATTTAAATTGGACAATGTTCCCTTATACAGGATACGTTCAAAACTTGAAACATACGTATAATAAGTATAACTTTTTCAACTTTTCGACATCTTTTCTTCTATGGAAAAATGGTCGTCGAATATAACGAAAAATGTAATTTTACAAATTAAGTGAAATATTTGCAGTGTTTGAATTACAAATTTGTTCACTTTTTTATTCAGTCAATAACTAAACCTCGGCAAACTTAATTTAATAATGTTTATCGACTCCATTAACGTGCTTGGAAAATAGTGAACTGCGAGTGAAAACTGTAGGGTTAAATATCCAAACTTTTGTCGAATAGAATGGATGCGCTACGAGACAAAAAAAATGCAATTATAATGAACGAAATCCGAACGAACTTACTGGCTGTGGCCACTTTAAAATTAACCAAATCAAATGTTTCAGAAAAGTGAGGTTAGAACAATGTATTATTTGTAACTGCGAATGACATTCATCTTGTACACAGAATGATACAACTAGGTATTCTTAAAATTCTCTATCACGCTAGCGATATCAAAAATAATAATCACAATTATAATAAAGTATTACATAATATTTACAGATATAGTGTTTTTAATCTTTATTTTATCAATTTTATTGTAACTATCGCAGTTTTCAGAAAATGAAATTTTACAATTTTAGTTGTAATAAAATTATAACGCAATTTTTATCAAATAAAAGACCTGTATAGTCTACTTGAAACCATAGTGGGCTCACACTTACCTTTTCAAAACTTTAAGTGATAGAGAACATTGGCCGTTAATTAAACTTGTAAGGTTTAATGTAATGCGCATAACAATATTAAGAGCTTAACGTTTTCTTTTCCTCACGGTTTATCTGTTTATTATACACGCACAAGTATGTTTAGAGAAGCATTAACATAATAGAGATACTGTGTACCACCTGCTGTGTTAAGAGCAGATGCGTAACACGGAAGACGACACGTAGTCGACGTTTCATGGGATAATTGCATTTGAACTCGCGCATTCTGACTAAATCGAATCAACGGCAGTAACGGGCCAAGCATCTTTTTAAGCAATCCTTCGACAGAATTGAACTCTTCCAAATTCATTCGCGCGTGTATGCTCTGGGCTAACCTCTTTTGTTGTCCAATTGGTACAATTGAATTTCACATGCTTATGCTTTCCCTATTGGTCATCCACAATCCCTGTCACGATTATCCACACCACGACTTGATTTGCATTAATGTAACCATCGATGACCCATAGAGTCGAATCGTGAAAATTTATATTACAGTAGCATTTCTCGGATATGAATTATAATAATTATTGTGTAGTTTATTCAATCTCAATGAAGAATTACATAAAAACGCGGAACATTTTTATTATAAATATTAACATTTTCAATCTAAATATAAAATATGATCCAGTAAAATGTATACTATTCAATGTTGGGAAAGTTCCTTTTTAAATGGAACTCGTTCCGTTCCCTGTTCATTTTCTAAAATATGAACTCGTTCCAGATCCTATTCTTTATATTAAGAAGGAACTTGTTCCAGATACAGTTCCTCCAAAATAAGAACTCGTTCCACTCTTCGTTCCTTTTATGTAACCAAGTTATTTAAAAAATTGTGGCAATGAGATCATGATAACGGTCATCAATGATTTTCATCAGCAGTCGAATACAAAACAAATTTGTAGTATTCCTTATCTAAAAGTATTCGAAAATTATATTTATAAGCAGGTAGTAAATGCTAACGACTTGTGTCAACGCGACCAATGTATATTGTCTACATATAAGTTAGAAATAATAAATCAGAAAACCCAAAACCTTTAACATATATTAGTTAACAAGAAACATAGAAAGAAATATATTAAATATTTACTGTATACCTACATGTGAGAATAACTCTATTTATAGTCAATTGATTCATTTAAAAAGCCTACGATCTCGGCTGGGTATATAGGGGACTTCCATTGTCAAAAGTCAACTAAAAATACCTTAATATTTTAATGTCTTGATACGAAGAAAACTACACTAAAACATGTTTATAAAAATTTTTAGGAACTGTAATTTCCGTTCACGTTCCTTAAAAAATGGAATTTGTTCATTTTCCTCGTTCCTTTATTTTAAAAGGAAGCAGTTCATAGCATCGTTCCTTCAAAAAGAACTCGTTCCAGGAATCCGTTCCTTTTGGAACCAGTTCCTTCTCAACACTGATACTATTATCGATGTAATGATCAAATATAAACATACAAATTATTTCTTAAAAGAAATAGTTACTTACTTAATACATTATTTAAAATAAACTCTTAAAATTATTAATTTGGAGAGAAGTTAATGATTTTTGACTAATTACATTAACTAACTAATTAAATAAAATTAACGAGCTGATAATTAAATTTAATATATTTTTTCTAAATAAATTAAATTAAATATTAACTTGACAAAATCAAAATAAAATTAATGCAAATACTAGTAAGTTTGCAAAATATTATGTTCAAAGGGTGATAAATTTTTGGGAGTGCTAACAGTGATCTTAGTTAGTTTTAAATTTTGTTTTCCTTATATATATATATATATATATATATATACATAAATTATTTAAAATTTTTTTAGGAAGGAATTATTTAACAAGAAATATATATTAATTAACTGTTGATCGAGCAAAAGAAAAATTAAGTTAACATAAAATCAAAATATCTCCGTTAAGTTAAAAATTTAACTTACCTCGTTTTTGCTCATCTTTAACTATTATCAAAATCATATTATTTATTTATAAATATAAACAAGTATTTTAATACAAACTAAATTTTTCTTTATAAGATTTATTTTTACTAACAGTATGCCTTTATAAGAATTTTACACACAATCTAACTATCTTACTTTTTTTATTATATCATGCCATTATAATTTTACATTAATATTGTATGAAAATAATATTTGTTTATCTAATCATTACTGCTCCTTAAAATTTCAATTCATACCTATTTCATCATAAATGATTTAAATTATACTGCATGAATGTTATAAAAACTTATGTAAACGAGAATCATTATATACAATAAAAGTTCAACGGGTTTGTAGTTCGTATAAACGCATATAGAATTATACAATTGTCAGACGTGACTATTATCCTTTTAGAGGGGATTTAACACTTTATTATGTAATTGGTTTTGTGTCACATAAGGGATGTAAAAAAAAAATGAAACGAGGGCGGGTAAGCAAAATAAGGGAGTGTTAACTAGGAAAACCGCTTAAGTAAAATTAAAAGGCTTTTATTTTCTCTTTGTCATACACTATATACATATATATATATATATATATTATGTTTAAGATGTGTATAATATCTGAACGTACTGCACAGGAAATTAATGAACAATTTCTATTTTAAAGCCTACTTACATTCATTGCAATTAATTAACTTTTAATTTTTATTCAAAAACCTAATACGATTAATAGATTTGATTCATAAAACAAATTACACTACTGACATTATGTTTGTTAATTTTAATATTAATTGTAAATTTGATGATATCTTTCACTCCACAAACTTAATAAGGACCTAAAACTAATAAAACCTAAAATTAAAATTAATTTTTTACTATGTACATAATCTAGTTAAAGATAATGTATGTGTTGTTAGTATATTTGAATGATATGGTGTTAATATAAAATAACAAAGCACGCGAAAAAAAATTAATTTAAAATCTTACAAAAATACGTTCTCAGTTTTGTATAGATACTAAACATTTCTTATATTAACAAAATTTAAAATTAAATTCAATCAGGTGCGGATATATAAACATTATTTGAATGAGGAACTATTTCATTATTTCTGTTAACGTATGACCTATCATTTGAAAGAGACCATTTTTTATTTAGAAAATAATGTTATTTTGGGAAGTTCCATACTCCTATACTACCCTTGTATACGCGTTTGCTTCCAGTCTTACATAATATGCTAGTTATAGAAAAACTTACTTATTAGTATATAAGAAAGGTTTGGTACAAATAAAACAGACATATTTTTATCGATTCAATTTTTCCATTTAAATACACAAATTAAATGAAATTGATTTCTTACTGAAACTCGTGGAGTCACAATGAATATATACTTCTAACAAAAAGAGCAACTAGAAGAAAATGTTTGGATATGCTACATTCATTGTTCTCTACTTTAAAAAAATATGTTTATACAATTAATGATTATAATTATTTAAATTTGTCAGGACTTTAACATCTACTAGGGAAGCTAAGCTCTCTAACTCTCCCTAGTTATGCCCATGTTCCTAACAAAAATTTATTAATAAGATTTCTTGCTTTTACCTTTTGAATATGTAATATTTGAGAATTATACTTAAGATCTATTTCTGTAAAATGAATTAAGTCTCTATTTGGTATTAAACGATCATGCGCAATAATGATAATAATAATAACATACAAACGATTTATTAGATGTTCAAAGGTTCTACTGAAAAATTGTTGTAAATGAAAAAATATTTTAACATCCAATTCGAATTATTATAATATATGTATACGAATGTTACATGTGATCGTTTAAAAAAGTGTTTCGAATAAAAAATTTTAACTCTAAGTAATGCATATTTGAATATAGTTATTATGTATTTATGACATAATGCATTATACCTTTTATGCAAATTTTCTACTCCGTTTGTTATAGATAAAAGCGTGTGGCGGATGAAACAAGAAGTGAATGTTCAAGTATTCGACTTAGAGTTTGCTTTTTAAGTATGAACTGAACTGGCGCGTCTTCGGTTTATTGCGCCGGCTTAACTTGGCTTTATTTAACAAGATGAGACGTGAAGGGAAGGGATAAAGCGAATACCCTTATACTTCTCTTTACCCTCCCATGATACCATAACGGTTTCACGAGAGACGGTCAAACAGCTACATAAAGCCCTTTGAGAGTAGCGGAAGCATTTGTTTGATCGCGCCGCCGCCAGGCCGGTCGATTGTCGGAGAACGGAAGTTAAAGGGGACCCGCCTGCGCTTTATCCAACATCAGTGCTGCCGCCAGTGCTCCACATATACCCAGTTGTATTGCTAAGGGCGTATAAGAGATCCCGGGAAAATTGAATCCAGGACAACGCAAATCAGCTCTCATTTTTGAGTTTACAGTATTTATGACGAGGTAGGGAACCAATGGCCGTATTTTATCATTTTGCTAGTGTAGGTTTCCTTGAAATCTCTTCACTCCGTGTAATAGAGACAATTTAACTTTAATGAGGCTATATAAATTATTGATGATTTATGTTAAAAAGTCAAATGCTTTTAAAAGGTTGTGATTGAAATTTAAAAAAAGTTTTTCACTTTTCGTTTTAAATTGGGTTTATCTAACTTTGAATAAAATTATATATGGCTAACGATCGCTCGAACAAAGGAACACATAAACTATTCGTTTTAAAAAAGAAATTCTTTTGAATTGTGGATATGATTTTTTTGATCAAAAAGTTTTTTATGTGTTTATTTTATTTTAGTAACCGACACACGTCCAAATTACAATATATATAACAATGATAATTAATTTTACATTATACGTTCAAAATTAACAGCAATCCTGAAGACAATAGCAATAATTATTATTAAATTAAAATTTTTTTATACCTAAATGTTTTCACCTATCAAAGTTTTCAGCTTTTTAATAAAAAAAAAAATTAGTTTTCGAAAAAATATTTTTTAATTGATTTTAAGATAAGCATAAAAAAAATATTCATTTTCCCATACCTTAATTGTTTTTTTTTTCATAAAAAATTATTTTATTTAACAAAATGATTAATTTTTCTAAATTTCCGGACAAACTGAGCCCATTTTAATCCTTCTAAAAATGCTTAAAACTATTCTTGGTTATTTTATGTTATAATACCCGTTAAAAATTTCTCAAAAATTGTTCTTAAATATTTTTAAAGAATTTTCATATATTATATAGAATTATTTAATTAAATTGACTCGTAAACCAATTTTTAATTGTAAAAATCATTGTTATATCAAAACAACAATGCTCATTTAGACATACCCAATATAATTAAATAAATTGAATATTCTTTTAAGTTTTTTTTAACGAATAAACCTACTTAAATTATCATGAATTCAAATATTTTTATTTATAAATTGTACTTGGAAATTCGTTGATTCAAAAAATATCAAGAAGTTTAAACATATATAAATAAAGAAAGTCGAGCTAAGTTGACAAATGAGTAAAAATAACGAATTTAATATTTCTTAAAATCAATCTTACATAGCAACACATCTTTGCTACTGTAAAAATCTCTTACACATAGTTACCAACAAGTATTAAAACTTGTACGAACTTAAATTTTATTTGTGATAAAAAATCAATATTTAGCATATTTCTCGATGCAATTTTCGAACATCTAAACATTAAATATTAGCATTATATGTTAAATCTTCAAAATTTTCCTATTGAATATTTCGAGAATACAACTTAATGCCAGTAAATTCATAAGAGACCTATTTTTTACACTAATTTTGATAAAAAGTTGATACAAGAGTTTTTGTCATCTCACCACATGATTAAGAAAATATGACAAAAATAACACTTTTTAGGAAAACCCATATTTAGTCCCTTAGAAGATAAAAGATATAATTGAAAATATTTATGGTATTAGGCAAAATCTGAGACAAGTCTCATAAAAATTTCAGCTATTAAGTTCGTTGACAAAAGTCGTAGAAGCTTAATCTCACCATCTTACCCTGCTTTGTCCTACATATATCAACACTTTATAAAAATCTTAAGAATAATAAATAATATAAGTTTTCTTTAATAGAAATTAAATGGTGTATGTAATACTGTACTCAAATATGTCATGGGCATATTGTCAACGTTAAATAAAACCAAACGTATATGAATATTTCTAACTTCTGTTCTGCATGCCAAAAACTTAATGTTTACTTAAAATTTACATTACACAAAAATTAATTTTGTTTACAGTGTGTGCATATACCGTTGCCAAACTGTTCTGACAGCATATTATTCACGGTTCATCTACGACAACAGCTCTTGTCTTCTACAAGAGTTACATATATTACGAGTTTTCATTTTCAGTCAGTAATTTTACCTGTACAGATCGTTTACAGTGCAGGACGCATCGGAGAGCAAATACAAATAAGCGATCGCTTTATTATGATACGCAAAACAGTTTATGTGTACATAATATTTACAATAGGGTTGTATAACAAAATAGACAATTGAACAAAAAAAATATGCGCTTGACTGGTGTGTAAGAATACAAGGCGTTTAAATAATTTTGATACAAACTTTTATTATTACTTACAAGCTTATTTTTCAAAAAATATATTTCAAACAGTTGTTGAGTTTACAAATAAAATCATTGTCCTTGTCATTCAGCCAAAAAAACTTTGGATTTAAAAATTCATGTGTTGAATCTACACATTATTAAAACTACCTATAGAAGTTTCCTTTTTGTTTTAACTTATATCATTTTCATTTTCATTTTTTTTTTAATTAAGATCCGACGGAAGATAAATTAGTATGCATCAGTGTACAAAATACATACACATTTTAATATATAAACCTCTTGTCAGAGTTTAAATAACAATTCTAAGTAAAATAATATAAATACATATTAAAAATAATTAGTAACCTTTATTGTAAATCTTAAGGTGATTGTTTTTTTAATTCAATTATTCAGGGATGTTATAGATGGGAGATTTTGTTATCAGTCTATTTTTGTTGAATGAGATTATACTTGACACAACGTAAGTGACACCAATTGTAATAAACATACCACCGTAGAACAATAGCTAAAAAGTATATCATTAAGTAATTGAACTACATATATATATATATATATTTTATAATCTAACCAACCTGCTGTTTAGAGCTAATGAACTTCAATACATCAAATCTTTGAGTGAAAACCACATTAATTAACAGCATCAAAACAACAGATATGAAGGAATTAAATCCAAAGATTAAAGCATAACATTTATTCTTAAGTGGTTTCGCTATTTCAGATCTGTGAAGTAAAGTATATATTTAATTTAAACAGTAGTACAATCAAAAGTTTCTTTGGGATTGGGTTTAGTTTTCTTTTACAAAAAAAAATACCCCAATATAAATTTAATGATAAAAAAAGTCATCCACTTCTGTAATTGAAGAATTACTTTCATATCAAGAGAATAAACACCCCTTAACACTCCTGATTGCGTCACTGAGTTCATACAGTGTGTAAAATTAATTCAAACAAAGTAGCAATTATTATTTCAACAAAAAAAGGCTTATTTTATGATAATTTGAGAACTTTGTATTTAAATTTAATAACATTAAGTATATGGAATAAAAATGATTAAATTAGTTGTCTATACAAATGTTTTATTTGCTTTACTCTAATATTTTCGGTAATCAGTCAATTCATCGTCGTTATTGTATTTAATATTATTTTAACTACACTTCAGATTACATTTAAAATTTCCCCCCTACTACTTTTATCATTCTTAATTTCTCAGTTTTATTACTGTAAAAATATGTTAAAATAATTTTTTTTTTTAATTAATATGGTTTCGTTACATTTGACCTAAAGCAGGAAAAAGTAAAGATAAACTGATGTTTATGATGAATACCGACATTTTAAGTTTGAAATGAAATTTTAAAAAAATAGATGTGTTAGTAATACAATATGACAAAAACTAATGTGCAATTTTTTTTAAATTTTGAAAGTTATTTTTGAATAGATGGTTATTACACAAAAAATTTGAATATTTATTTCATTTTATTGATAAAAATATTCAGTCTTGGTGATTACTAAATCTTCCTTACTAATATTAATTAAATTAAAAAATGAATATTAAATTTCTGTGATGAATTAACCGACAATGACCGCTTTCCAATATTTTAATAACGCATTATGCGAATATTAATATGAGTACACGTTTATACTTTTTAATATAATTAACTCACAATGAAATAACAAGCATGACTTGCGTTAATACACCGAATAGTGTGTATGACATATAAACTGGCAGCAATTTCTGGTGAAAGTAACTGACCACCAGACAAATTCCAAGGATCAAAGATCCAGAACCAATAAATGTGCTACCTTTTAACTCCCAGTTCACTCGTCTCATCCCAATTTTGTACGAACAAATTGCACCTAGAAATATTGAAAGGTCTTCAATTTATTTCCTATTTAGTTCATTTAAATATCCATGATATTCCTATAAACATTTCAAATAATTTCTACTCCAGTTAAATCTTATTTGATTACTGAGATGCATTTAAAATTTTTTTTCAAAAATTAACCTAATATGCAATAATAACTAATGCGATTGACCATCAAGTTAGTTAGGTACTTTTAGTTTGTTATATAAGGAAACAGTTTAAAAACATTTACTAATTGTGGGAGATTATTTTAAAGTAATGAAATATTTCCAAATATTTATGTAGCACTAATGCTAAACCAATTTTGTGTGATAAATAAATAAAATTAGCGATGACTAAATATAGTCATTACCGTAATAGCACGAGGCAGTACTAAGAAAGTATCTTTGAACAGGCGTTTTCCTATAGAAGATCGCTTCCCTTATGCAATGTTTTCAACAAAAACAATTATAATGTGTGAGCCTGTGAATGGTTCACACATAATTTTATATTATTTATTATGAAAATAATAATTAGTCTTTAACTTAAATACTGATTTTTAAAGTCTTTTTAATAAACATGTATTTTAGAAAAAAAAACTAACTGAGCAATGTCACTAACGTTTCAACCTGTCTATTGGTTTGCTGATCTGTATTTTTGAATTCTTGTGTAAGGAACTTGGTATTAATCTAAAAATATAAATAAAGTAGAAAAATGTTTTAAGTTAACAATTTACATACACTTACCACGTTACTACACGTTAAAGCTAAGCAAAACCATATTGACCATTTTAAAACAGTCAAGTTTGTATAAGATTCAATAAAATCATTCCACGCACGTAGCAGAGGGTTTTTAATGATTATTTCTTCCGACTTATTGTTCTAAAAATATCATGTCATAGATTTTTCTGATGAGTTTATAAATATACTTTTAAGACATAATGTAAATTAATTAATAGTAGAGAATATAATTTTATTTTTACCTTAATTTCAGAAGCACCTTGTATTATATTAACCTGGACAGAAATTAAATTAGCTTGTTTTGATTTTGCATTTCTACGACGTCTTGATGGTCTTGCAGGTGGCATGTAAAAAGACCAGATAAACGCAAAAACCATTGCTATAGAAAAATATTTTTTTTTTAATCGTAGAGTTATACGTTTTAAATTTTTACTTATTTCATGTTATTACTATGTACTTATTATTGGATTGATTTCTATATTTAAAAATGTACATATGATTGTAATATTAAAAAAAATATTTTCCGTTACATTGCAAACATTTTTTAAACAAGAAAATAATGTAATTAAATAATGAAATTTTATAGACATTTGAATCAAAACCTAAGACAATTATGATTTCTTTTTAAATCTATAGTTGTTATGTATGTAGCTTTTCACATTTCACTCACCTCCCAAATTATAAAAGGGCAGCAACTTTAGTGATCCATTTAATGTGAGTATTTGAGCTAAAACCGATCCACAAAGTTTCCCTGTCAACATACCCGTTCGGACTAGACCCGAAGCTATTTGATAGAATCGCTTGTCGTGGATCTTTGCAAACAAGTAACTTAAATATGCCACATCACTATAAGCCGTAATACGTGTCATAGCAACTTCTGTTATCTAAATTTGTCTATGTTAAAACTATTGTAAGAAATTATTTGTAATTAAAAATTAACTAACTTTTAACTGCAATATGTCTGGCATCACTGCTAAGCTGATGTAAACAAAAATACCACAAACATTGTTAAGCAGCATCACTGGCTTATATAATAAATAATCTGTGACTGTTAATGTTAATAAAACGGACAATAGAGTACCGTACTCCCTAATAGGCATTATTTCTTCGTTTATCTGTTAAAATTTATTTTAGTTAATATCTAAACATTTTTTTGTGAAACGAGTATCTCACTTTCAAACACATTCGGTTGAAAAAAGACATTACTAATTGGTATTTATTTATTCCCATATATATCATAGTATGGGCACTATAATTTAAGGAGACCCCGTGTTTATTATAAAAACGAAGCCCACGCCCAAACGACCAACTAATATTTGATGATTTAAATGACTTTTTTTTTATTATTTTCCCTTTTGCACGAACCCCGTGTAGATTCACATTTCTACGCACTCCTCACGCCGATACTTACTACAATGACTGCAATAATATTACTTTCATCATTATCTTTTTAGCCTCTATTCCAACTATTTAGGGTCGACTCTACCTTACGGTTTTACAACGGCTGTCAACCTGACGCAATCTCTTTATAACTGAGGGAGCCAGTTAGGGGATAAGGTATGTGTCACTATTAAAACTCCCAAATGGTCACCTATCCGGGAACCAAAAGCATACAGCGCAACTGAACATCAGTGCTAAGGCGACAGCGATTGTCCACAGTATCACAATACAGCCTTTACAATATTAATTTACTTGAATAATTAAATATTTTTCGTTATAACATAGAGTACTAAACTAAATTTTTGTAATCTCTATTGACTATTAATATTTACCACAAATATATTGTAATATATAATTGAATAATACAAAGTTCCGTTACAATATTAAATCCTCTAAAAATGTAATTAAAAAGCATCAAGTCAAAATATTTTCAAATTAGTTTATACCTGAGCAGTAGTAATATTCATCTCAGTTAGATATTCATCAAGATAAAAATCCAAAGGTCGTAATTCCATAAAAAATGAAAATACCAACACGAGTATAGAGATTATTTTCCAGGTGCGCATATTGCAAATAATGTGTGTTCTTCTTTAAAAAAAAAAAAAAAAAAAAAACTATCATAAATTAAACATTTTCTATTTCGAAAATATTGTTAGTTCACTTCATTATTTTGATAAAATAATATGGTTCAAGCTTTACTATACAACTATACGAGTCAATGACGAGAACGTAAATAAAATTTACTTTCGTTGAGATTATTGAACAAGTTCATCGGACGTATGTAGTCCAACCGGTTTACACTTGGTAAAAAATACATCATCCGTGTGCTGTTGACCTATAATATATTACTACACGATTATTATTCGTTATTTTTATGATGGCTATTTCGCAAAATAAAAATATTTTATAAAGTTTATTTGTTTTTTAATTTTGTCCACAGTTTATTAATAGCGGCCACCGCAACACTTTTATTCAATTCTCATTATATTATTTCGCTTTATTTATAAAAATACTTAAGATCGTATTTTAAGGAAAAACTGAAAAGCTTAAATTTAAAAAATAATGTAATAACTTTGTACAAATATTTGTTTGTTTGAAATCTTTAAAATACAAAAATATTATAAATTAACATTACACGTAATACATTCTTATATTTAAATTTAATTATATATTGGATACCATATCCAATAACTTGATATTGAAGTTTTAGGTCTATAGTATTCGCTATGCTAGTGAATTAATATATTTAATAAATAATATATTCATTATATTCTGTTAAGAGCACGACCATTCTGAGTGCGTTTTTATTAATCGTAAAAAGTGTTTTGTTTAATTATACGGTATTGTGCAGAGTTGCTACTTTGTAAAATAGTGTATTCATATCAGTTAACATCTAGTAACGCAAAAACTAGATGATACATAAAAATCTATATTTTTCAAAAAATAGCTACTTTATCGTCATTGCGAGACAAGNCTTTATCGTCATTAATTTATTTACAAATACACTATTAGTACACGACTCGCTAAGATACCCTGATGTCTTAAGACACATGATAACCTGCAAATATTGAACTTTTTCAAGTATTGTAGTATACATAGTGTATACTTTAGTTGACTATTACACTTTGTTCTGATATCTTAACGAGAATGCATAATTAGAAAGTTAATGAGATCATGGGTATAAAATTTAAGAGCTAAAACTTTGAGTTTAAATGGGAACAATAGCTGAATGGGGTCGAACACTGGATGCAGTTAACATTGCTGAGGATTAGGGGCGAAGATGTGTGATGGGTGACGATCATCAACAGAGAGGAGTCGAGGGGAGGGCGCCAGTGTTGTCGTCTATTGTAGCGTCGGTTCAATACTCGGTAATCAAATTGTCATGCACGGGGGCGCCGTGTCGGAGAGCTTAACTATTAACTCGGGCGGCGCGTCGGCCCGCTAAACAATAAACATGGCGACCACGGCGGGCGGCATCGACGGTCGTTGCGCGTGCGCGCCCAATGTTCTATTTCATTTCTAACTCTTTCCGGTTGGTCCCGAGTGCACACCCCCCCGGATTGCCGCCACCACCCGGAGGGGTGTGACAGCAGTCGGCCGACCAAGATTAAGCCTCCGGGTCGAACCTCAACCGACCTCCTCCCGCGCCTCCCTATCGAGAGCGCCACGGCAGCAACATCGAGAGCAGCCTTTGCCGTCTCTACCCTCCGCTCTTCTTAACAGCCCGTTGCTATTCGTATCCGTACGACTTTTACCGGCCGTCGAGTTAAGCTCCGAGTCCCGGGGCATAAGCCAAACGCAAACCGGATAAGTCACTCGTATGCAACAATCATTCATCTGTTGTGTTCTTCTCTATTTTCATTGTTAAATTCAGATCAAACGTCAAAAGTGAATTTGTAATTTTTATTGGATACGCCTAAACAAACTAAATAGTTCTCAGTTACTATTACGCTTTAACGGAACATAACGAACATTTAATTCCAACAGCTAAAATTAAAGGTACCATTTATATTTTTCAATTATAATAAAAACTTTACATTAAAAATTATATACAATGAAATTTCAACGAAAATTCTATACTCTATTATGCTAAATTATTTTATTTTTTTCATTTATTTTTTATGAACTGACAAGAAATATTTATAAACAAAATTTTCGTTTTATTTTATTTAAAACATAAATTATCCCAGTTAAACAGTAAATTAATATTGTAGTTTAAAAATTTGCAATTTGGTTAAAATTTAAATTATAAACATCATAAAGGATTCTCCCACAATTTATAATTTTAATAACCTGAAATATAGAAATTTTATCTTTTATTTGTATAGAAATTATTTCTACATAAAAAATCATTAATTTAGAAATTATTTTTCTATTGATCTCAGCGTATTTTCAAAATACTTCCTACACAAATATTTATGAATAATTTGTTCTCAAATAAAAAAAATGTCTAATATTGTAATTCTTAACATAATCCATTGAGAATTTGAAATATTCATATAATACATTATTATTTTTTATTATTATACCATTCTTAAAGAAGAAAATTAAAAAAATAATTTTACCTTTGTTTTATTAACATTTTTTTAAGTGTTAAATATTAAAACAATGTGACTAAACCATTAATTATTTGACTGAAAAATATACAATTATTTAAGATTACATTTAGTGTTTTTTCATTATACTACATTCAATTAAAAAATTAAAAAATTGCTCAGTTTGGAATAATTCCACTTTTTTAACAAGTTTAAATAAAAATTTCGATATTCCTTAAATGTAAAAAATAAATTGTAAAATGTTTATTGTTTATCGAAATGTACAATAAAAGTTACTTATTTATTCAGTAGTTATATTATTTTACAAAAAATATTTTTGTAATAATTTGACGTTTTATTATTTTGAAGTCAAAATTAACTTATAAAATAAATTCGATTCGAATCAAGAATAATTTGATCGAAATACAGAACTATTATAAAATTGGTATCATAAAAAGTTAATAGAAAATTTTATTGGGTCATATTAATTTTAAATATTTGATTCAGTTTGATCAAGTAAAAACGAAGATAGAAAATTGGTATAATTTAATTTAAAATAAAACATTGAGTTTAATGATTATTTTAAACTTTTAAGTTAATTCATTTTTTTCTACGTCCTTTCTTTTTTATTCATATTGAAATATATTTATTTGAGATTCAGATAAATTAATTTAATTTAAAAAAATGTGATTTGTTCATTAGTCAGACAAGAAACTCTTCGAAATGAGTATTTTGCTTTACAAAACTAAAAAAGTAATTAAAGCGTTCGATTTAAAAATTATCCTTTTTAAAAAATAGATATATTTTTTTATTTTTAAATTACAAAATATATTTTGTAATTACACTACAATATAGCTTAAACTGAAGATAAAATTATACATTATAGGAATAAGGAGTGCATTTTTTAATAATCAACATAATGAAAACCTGAGGTTTTTGTTCAATTATATACAACTATACGATTAAATGTAAAATTTCAAGCTACTTTTGAATTGAATCATATTTCGTATTTAGTTATGAAAATTATACTAAATTTCTCCTTTTCCCAACAGTTTCACTAATATTTCAAATAAATTTTTGATTTGAATTTCTGAACATTTTTTTGTTCCTAAAATTAACACGTAGATTTAAGAACAACTATAATTTCCATTAAAAAGTCTACAGAAACTATTGTTTTTAATATATTATATCTAAAAAAAATAACTCAGGTTTACCGCTAAAATGTAAGCTTATTATTTTATGAATTATGCCTTATGGTCATCGATATCGTTTTTAAACATTTATCTCCAGGGCGTACATAACATGTTCGAAAACAGATATTAAAAGTATTATAATAGATAATAGAATATGCAAAACAAAGATAAACGTTATTTTACTAGATACTACTCCATACTATAAAATCGTTAACATCCCTAATCTGGATAATCATTTAGTTATAATAATTGTGTGCATCCAATTCTATCAATGCAGTAGTCAGTTCACAAAAGAATTGAACAAAACAAAAAACACGCCCCCTTCAAATTTTTTATTGTAACACACGTGACCTCTAGAAAACCACCCTAATATTTGACACCAGTACATATTGAAAAATAAAAGGCGTGCTATACATATTATATACCTTATTATAAAGAATTTACTATTTTATCCATTGTTCCTAAGCCCTGAAGATGTGATTATATTAAAACAACAACAATGCTGTTATTACTTAAAGTTACTTCTTTTCATGTAAATTTTGGTAAATGTAATTAAAATTTCAGAAATATGAATTTGACTACTACTGACACCGATCGGTCGTTTATTTCATTACAACAATCAGCTCAACCAATTTTTTCACTGGCTGATCATAGAATTGGAAGCATTCATTTAAATTCAGATAATGACAATAGAGGTAAGTTTATGGTTGAAAACATTTTTCTTCGTGAATTATTATTTATTATATAATTATGACTCGTATCACCTAAAAAAGACCATTAATCAAAAATAATAAACTTGATTTATGAATTCAAATAAGTATTTGAAAGATTTTAAATTTTACATATTTTAATGAAATATCAATGCATTTTTTTCTTTTTTTTGCTTCTAATAATGTGACAAGGTTTTAAGTTATAAGAGTAATGTGTAATGAAATCAGATCGTACAAATCTTGATACTAAAGACCCTCACAATTACTTGAACATTGAAATATGCGCTGAGATTAAAGTAATGAATGATGATGCATTATAAAATGCTTAATAATTACAATAGAAATAATAATATTTATGCAATAATAAATAATTGTTTTCAGTACGTTTATATATAAACCTATTGAATATATTTTGAATTATAATACTCACAAATAAAAATTCGATTGCTTACACATTAAGACTATGCAAATTGATATTAATATCTGTTAATATGATTAAAACTTTAGCGATAGTTATAATTTTTATCAAGTTATTATAAAAAAAATATCTAATTTTATTTTGTTCAATACGCATTACACTTTACTAAACTATATGTATTACTATATAATCGGTAGAGAAGAACTCAGAAAAACGAGAAATGGTATTATTACAATAAAATAATAAAAAAAAAAAGAAAATATAAGGGGAAGTTGTTTGTGAACGGAGAGCCTAATATGAAAGCGACGGTGCTCATTGTTAAATAACAGCAACGCGAACGGCAGAGGAAACTTTAAACCGAATAAATGAGTGTTGGGGCCCAACGGCGGTGTATATTCCCTGGGAGCTTAAAAAATCCAAGAAGCTGGTGGGGGTTGGTGGAGTAGGGGGTTTGTTACGCGGTAACGGTGATATAAATCTGTCGCTAAATGAGAAACACTCAAAATGCCCTTCTCCGAAGTCACACGCAAAATCTTCGAGTCAGGGTAAAAAAAAAGACATTATACTCTCGGAATATAGTTTTGCAATTTGTCTGATTTCATTAGCATTTCTATATCTGCGAGGGAGTAAAATACACGACGAGCTCCTTCCTCACGTTTGTTATTATACTTACCCGACATCGTTTTATTTAATCATTTAAGCAGTTCTTTGTGAACATTGGACATTTTTTATTATTACATTGTGATTATCACACCATTAATGAAACGAAGCGTTTCACTTAATTTTAAGTACAATCAAAATTTTAATGTATATTTTATATTTTATTTTTAAATAAATACAGTGGCAGTTAATTATTATTATTTAATTATCATTACTAATAACACATAATTAATAACTACAGATATTTTTTGGTCAATATGATGCAACACAAAATAATTTTGATAAACGATTTAATGAATATAACCTTTTCGAAATGTTAAAACATTAATATTCTATGATTTATAACTTGTAAAATAGTAATATTTTAAAACCCAACGTTGTTTTCAACTAGCAAATTTGTAAAAAAATTGATTTTCAAACGTTTTCGTTTATACTATTAACTGTAAATCATTATAACGTCAGTAAATTTCTGTGTTTATATTTACACATTCGACAGTACTGAATATCATTGATATTCAATAGGCGATTTCTACGATGATTTATTTTAAAATACTCTTTTACCCTATTTGTAGGCTTTATTTTGACGTAGGGTTTTTCGGTTTGTCTCTGGAGACCAGAAACAATTTGCCGAATAGCGCCCCATTGGCACTCACTTTAGCTACCGTGACATGTCTCTCTTGATCAGTTCATTTCAGTTCACTGGTCAATACCTATAACATCATATTATATAAAGACATGTCATGCATCCAAAGAACATCTGCGAATGGTTTTTTGAGTGTTATTAAACGATAATTCATACATTTTTTTTTTCAACTTGTTCATAGCATGTAAAAATAGTTTTGATTTAATTTTCTAATCATTTAAAATTAAAAAATAATCTAATACATAACTTATTTTTAAAAACTTTTAATGTAATTGTTGTTATTATTTAAATATTTTTAATACGCTTAGTATGGTTGAATTTGTTACGAAAACATTTTGCAAATAAATTCCACATTCAAAAGAAAAACTTTTTTTCTAAAAAACAAAAGGCATTACTTTTATCATAATAAAAGTAATGCCTTCTCAACTTCGCATCGAAGCTAAAAACGTGATTAATTTATCAGTTACACTATAGTTCAGTATCATTTACAAAATAAAGAAACAAATTGTACACATATAACACATTTATTTTAAAAATTCAAAAAAGTATCATGTTAAACGTAATTGATTCTGAATTCTAAAAGTGTGACATCATATAATTAATTTTGTTTTTATTGTATACGGTAGCTGGTTCGATAAAGGCAACATCAGCTGGTATGGATCAGGGTGGGCGGATAAAACAAATGACTTTTAAAGTTGGTCGGGGGGTAAGCGACTATTCATTTGGTGTCCAGGACGCACCAGATGTGGCACCACGTACTCTTCCCCTCGGGGCCAAAGTTAAGCCTCGGATTTTCCTGGAACGCACGCCCCTTCCTCTTTCCCCTCGGGAATAATCAATCGACGCCCGTCCGTTCTACAGATACCGTCTAGTCGGACGTTACGTTCAAAATAATAAGCCTCGAGGATTTAACGGAATAAATATACACAACTAAAGGTACATAAATTGAAGCGAAAAATGTTTTTTATTTTTCCTTCCGCGTTTGGATTTCAAGCGAGGTTTAAACGTCATCTCTATTTATAGCTAAAACTGATGCATAACACTAAGTATAAGTATTTATTTTAGATGGAAAATATTTCTACAATAGTTTAGTTTGGTATATTTTTTAACCTTTAAACTATCCTAAATATCTTTAAGTTTTTCAGTAATTGAAACCATTTGGATCTTTATGTACATATTGGGTCATCCTAATATTTTTTTGGCAACACAATAAATTGAAATGTATCTCATTATTTAAGCAGTACTTTAATTATTTCAGTAATCGTTTTTTCTTATCTCTCATTGATCAATAATAAAATTTATTAACGGATTGCTGTTAACTTTTTTCACCGAGGCATTTTTTTTAAATTTAGCAATAAAGTAAGTTTTAAGGTGCCATTTCAGGTCAATAGAAAAAAAAGAGTATTATTCATACGAAATACATACTCGAGAGAGATTCCACCACTAAGCTATTGAAAAATAATGACCCATTCAAAATGAATAATAAACATAAGGTACTTTAGACTCTTTTCAAAATAAAATCCAATTTATTTCTAATTCATAGAAAATATTTCAAGCATCTGAAATTTTCAAAATATTAAAACGATGAATTTAATCATTAGTTTGTACATTTTTCATCAGCAGATGCAGATTCGACAGGTTATGGTATAGGAAGAGACCGACCACTATCCCTATGTATGTCGGCCACGTGCGCTGCGCAACAGGTACCAGTGTCTGCCTCCAGGACTCCACCATCATCGGTCACGGCACATTACAATACATCAGTGTCCGGCCCAGGGGGAGGACAACAGACCTCCTCAATGAAAAATAAAACCTTGGGCTTAACATGTGTTGTATGTGGTGATACGTCCAGCGGAAAACACTACGGCATACTGGCGTGTAACGGTTGCAGTGGGTTTTTTAAAAGAAGTGTCCGTCGCAAATTGATTTACAGGTATTTCCGATAACTCTTAAATTGAATAATATATTTAAATCTGCAGAAGCAATATTAAGATTTAACCCTGGAGCATGTACGTAAAATAAATGTTCCGTTCAATTAAAAAACAATTTGCACCTTCACTATAATATTCACTGTAAGGTTGTCTGTCACTTTCGTATTTCCCCTTAATTACAACACTGTATGTTAATAACTTATATACAGGGTGTTCAGTAAGTCAGGAAACGGGTTTCTATTGTTCTCATTGTTTGTAACAATGAGAACAATAGAAACCCGTTTCCTGACTTACTGAACACCCTGTATATATTCTCAATAGAAATATTATATGATTTCATTTATTATTAAAATTACTAAATATATTCGAAATTCATCTTTAAGCTAAAAAACTCAAAATAAAAAAAACTAACATGTTGTATGATACATTTTATAGTATGTTTAGCTATGGACGAAACACAAATTTGTTATATCTTTATCGCACTCTTTCAAGTATTTCTACTACAATTCAGAATTTACAACGGCCCCTATTTTTTGAGTCTATATGTTAGTGGTGTACACACTTTAAACAAATATCTATATTTATCAACGCATTTAGTCTTTGAAATTTCTAATTAACGCGATTTTTATGTCTGTTGATGACATTCCTCTTTTTTATGCAAGTTGACCAATTTTACATAATGATAGAATCAAATCCTCTTTAAATGTCGAAAGAAATATTTTTTTTGGATTATCTTGGCAAAAATTAAATAAAATCACGGTAAATCAGTTTGCCATAACTGTTATTGCATTTATTTACTGGTTTTTAATGTGAATTTTATGAATAAATAATTTAGTAGAGGACCACAATTCCACCCTCTTCCGTTTTTATGTTATTTTTATTTGTCAATAAGGGGTTTCAAAACGGTCATACATGATCTGTCCAACCCAACATTAATTCAACACAATAATTCCATTGACAACGATTAGTACAAGTCCAAATAATTATTATTGTTGTGAACGAGGAAATGTCAATTACATATTTGTTGTACATATTTGCCGATTATGGTTACTATTTAAATACATTTTCTTTTATGTTACGAATAAAATTTGTATAACATTATTTTCACGCCTTTTGTTAAAATTTTTCCAAAAATACTAAATAAAAATTCATCTATAAGTCTACTAAAACTTGAACCCGACATTGATTGAAATTATAGGCAGATAGATATTTATTAAATCGTTGATTTGTAAATTGTTATTTTTTTTTATATTTAATTTTTACAATTTTCCAAAATAGCTAAATTTTAACGAAATCGATCATCTAAATTTCATTTAAGATAAAATATATGACATCACCTCTAAATCTACTCATATAACGTACATTATAAAAATATATTTGACGTGTTAATACAATAAGTATATTAAATATACTCTATAAATTTTATAGAGTTCAATTATAATTGAATAAGAAGTATACAATAATTATTAGGGTTTGTCAACGATGTATTTTGGGATATCGATATTGTACCGAATTTCAGCGATATTATACCGCGATAACAAAAAATATATATACTCATATGAATAATATAAAATAATATATTCACAAATTAAATATTATATTTAAAGTTTACGCCGTTTTTTTTATCTTCAAGAATACCGCTAAGTACATTGCTGTACAAATCAGACTATAGTATACCAACCAAATCCGATAATGATATTAATATCAAAAATAATACAGTTAATTAGCTAAATCTCATAACGATAATCAAATATATTCAAATTACTTTTTACTATAAAGAAATAAGTATTTTTTTCGTTACAAGACTTTATCATTATATATTGGTTACATTCAATACTTATATTAACCTAATCTAAGAATAGAATTTTATATCAATAAATGTCATTATTTGTCATACTTTAATTCTATATTTCATAATATCGATTAATACGAAAAATGTCAACAAATTTGTTACGAACTGTTTTTACCTTAACATAAAATAATATATTTTTTATAACAAAGTACCCAAAATTCAAACATTTTTTTTATAAAAATATTTTTTCGACTATCGCGATATCTCAAATATCATCGATATCGTGGAAAAAAATAAAAAAGTCGGCGATATTGATATCGAATCGAAATATCGATATCGCTAACGAACCCTCATAATTATTATATACTTTTTTTATAGATATTTCCATTGATTTTAGTCAAACATTTGAAGTTTTAATATGTCTACTACTCGTACTATACCTAATTGACACATCGAAATGTAATTAAATCTTTTAACGAATAGATTGATTTGTAGATAAACCAACAGTTGACTAACTACTATTGATCTCTTAATTAGGTAATGTAAAATATTCTAATTATGATGAAAGTAAGAGTTATATTTTATCCTTGTACATTCCAAAAATGTTATATAATAGCTTATTCAAATCAGCTGGTTAATTTCTTTTTTTTACGTATGGATATCATACTATGTAGGATATGATGAGGTGGTGGGTTTCTTATCTCTTATTTGTATATTAAATCCAAAAAGGCTGTATCTTAGAGCTAAAATTGATAACAGAATTTTAGATGTGCAAATGTATGCTATGTGACCCTCAAATGATGCCCCTGAATCAAATATGAACCAAATGTTTACACTAAATTCAATATGCTCCAAAACAACAGACATTATTCGATACTTGTGAATGTATAAGTGCAACTAAGGACAGGGCCGGCACAAAGTATTTCTAAATCATAAATTTCATAGATTTCAAAGATTTCATGTTTTATATTTTTTTATATCCCCTTTTTTTGCACATCTTCTTAAATTTTGAATGAAAACGCCTAAGAATTTAAAAATACCACCTCGGACATTAACCCGATTCGTTTTGAGTAAATTCGTAGTATTTATTGTTGTCTTGAATTATTTTGCAAACCTTTTGGTGTGTATGTACCAAAAAATAAGACTGGATTAAGCAGATTTTGTATGGATGCGATGTCCCATCATTCTTGAGTCGAGTCTTGATAATGAATCCAAATTATGAACAGATAATGTTGGACTTCTTATAATCCCGTTATTATAGAAATTTTACTAGACAAAAAATAGCTAGTAAATAACATGACTCATTAAAATAATTTTTATGGTAAACAATACTACTGCTTTTTATAAATTTAGGGTCATATTATTACTTACGACCCGAATAAATAAATAATTTATATTTAAGGCATGCATTGTAAAACTTAAAGACTTTCAATGGGTTTGTTAAGACGCTTCAATTGCTATATATTTTAATTCTACGATGTATCTTTAGTATAAGGTTGTGATTGAAATTGTATCATTTTCGTTAACGCGGCGGCGAAAGCAAAATATTGCTTTTTCTTTTCTTAAATCCTTGTTTTTTTTTTTCAATTTCGTTTCTCTAATACTCTTGAACGGTTATAAATAAATGTGATCCAGTATACGAAAACAGCAGCAAAAGAGGGTTTGACGTTTTATAACAGTTCTTTGGGATTACATCGGATGAGACAGGAACGTATACGCGGAGAGGGATGAAGGGACAACGACACTATGTATGTGTACGCAGTTTAGAATGCGGTGGCAGAAAGATTCAATTATATTAAATATCTATGTATATATATATAACGAAATACGCGCACTGGCCAAAGCCTTTTCCGTTCTGCTGGTGTTCAATATACCCTCCTTTCATGTGTACCACCAGTCTGATCATCTTCCTCTCTCGTTCTCTCTTTGCTTCTACTCTCACACCCTTTACAAACACACAACACTCGTTCGACCCCAATCGATCGTCCGTTATTTCCTTTCTAACTCGTTGCCGTTGCCACAATGTACTTTTTGATTGGTTTTCGACTTGGGTCTTAAGACGGAATCGTATACGTCACACACAATCATCGCCGGCGCCGCCCTTTGAAGCAGGTGAACTTACTACAACACAGCAAACAGATCAGGTGCGCCACCAACATAACTACGATATTAAATAAATTTCCGTGTATTGCTGTTTAAGAATGGCTTTTCGTTTAATGGTACAAGGAATATTTAAGTTAAGTCAAAATAAATCGTCATTGTATTCCAGCATAATACTATGATCATCTCACCCTTTTAAATTGTAAACAAATATTTTAAAGAATTTAATACAGGATGATTCAATTATCATTTAATTAGTCGAAAAATAAAAATAATATTGAGAATTTTTTATCGGTTTCTTTTAGGTAAATGTTTTTCTCGATTTATCAATCATAAAGTAATTTTTCATATTCATCCCTTATCTCTTATAAGGGTTTCAACTTTACATTTTTAATGGCATACATAATTAACTAAATTATTTAATAAATAATAATATAAGAAGAATAGAAATAAGAATTATAAGAATAGCCGGTCAATAACAAATATTCGTTTCGGTATACCGAAATTTGTTGATATTTTCATAGATAGACGAGAGAAAGAGTGCGCCCAAGAAATGACTAGTAATAAAAATAACAACACTAACGTATCACCTCAAGCGTACAGTATAACATATTAATAACTTCTGAAATTCTAGTCTAAAAGTTGTTATCGACCAGTCATTTTCATAATTACATCATTATTGAGCTAATTAATTATGTACGTTGCCATTAGAAAAATAAAGTTGTAAGTTATAAGTTATAAGAATCAAATATAAAAAATACTTTACTTATTGTTAATATTGTTTTTTTTTTTGGATAAATTAAGTGGTTTATGACAAATTAATCTTTCTGTATATCGAGTTATTCTCAACTTTTTAACAAATGTTAATTTGCAAAATCATCACAGTAATGTATGTCCTATCGTTGTATAATGAAAATAAAGAACAGATATCGTTAATTTTGAAATGCATATTGAATCTAAACGCCCAGACTTTTTGGTTTTCTTATTTGAGTTAACGCGATGCATATTTTTATGTATCTTTTCTAGCATAAATATATTTTAGCTCTTTCTTAAAATTTATCATCTATTATTTAAGATCCTCAAAATTTATTATAATAAATTAAAAATCGTGGAAGTTGCTCGAGAGGCAAATGAATTTCCCTTTCTTAAAAAGAAAATTTACCAATAAAAATACTTTTTTGTGAATGGGATAAGAAGGATGTAAAGGTGTAATGGTCTTAAGACATCATTCCTCCCGTTAAGCCCCTCGGGTACTACCTGTGAAAGTAGTCTAGACACGCCTATGCTCTATAATGATGTTTATAAAACAATAATTTAGTGGTTCCCTCGATAAATTAAAGACCCTGTGAATGAAATCCCTCGTCTACCAAACGTTACACTAACCCCTGCAGTTCGTTATTAGTAGTGCAAATCTGTTTGACCCTATCTTTATAAATATATTACATATAGTCTATAGAGTAGATACAATGGTCAGGAAACGGAATTAAAGTGGATAATACGCACTGTTAACGTGGTCGGTATCGCGTTAACGATAAATTGATTTGTTTAAAAAGACTGAGCCCTCTTCAGAGTCCGAATTTCAATCGACAGGATTAATTTTCCACACCGATCGCACCCTTGGGATATTCGTATCCTTTACAGAAACATGAACCACTATTGTGTCAAAATAAAACTAAATATAATGTCCCACTAAGAATCAAAAGAAATTACGGGAACAACAAAACATTTTTGTAATATGAACAAAAGAAGTGACACAAAATCGATCGATTTAGTCTAACTCTCACAAAAATATGTGAAATGCATGTACATTATTTTATTTTATTTTTATATACATGCAAGTCGTTCATTCGTAAAAAGTGTAGCTTAAATTTTATTTCATTTTTTGTGGTAATATTTTATATATTTTTTAATTTAAAATAAATATTTTAAACATATTTTTAATTTTAAATAACGTGAGCCAAAAATGATCAATTCTTATGTATAAAAAGTATTTTTCTTTTAATTTCAATAGTTTTAATTTAAATATAGGTTACCTTTTCTTTTATTCTCAGAAAGATTGTATTTGTTTTTTAATACTTTGCCCTTACGTTGATCGTATTTATGACTGTGTTGAAAAACATTTCAGAATTCAAATAATTGAAGAAAGTTTATTTTGATAGTTAAGACATTTAGTCTAACATTATTATTAATTGCATAAATCTGAGCTTATCTGATAAATATTTGTAGAGGACTGCATATTATTTTATACCAAGATAAAGTGGGCGTATCTAAGGTGTATATTTGATTCTTGAGGCTGGGAACTCAAAAATCTCCGATGCGCCTGTGCGAGGGTAATTTAGGGCGTAGGCATTTCGTCATTGGTTCAAATATCTTTATTTCTTCTATAGGATTTGACGAAAAATGTTATTATTGACCTCTTGGTTCAATTAAAATAACAGAGGAATGACATAATTAGAATTACTAATTGTATCGATGCATTTTAATATTAATTCGAAACTGCTATTAAATACCTGAAGCTACGAAGTACTCAATATTATTTAATAATTAATCTGAGACATTTTGAATATAAGAAAAAATTTATTCGATTTTATCGAAGTTAAAACTCAAATATTTTACTACGGGTCTGTTAAATTTTTAACGTTTTGTTAAAATTGTCCATATTTTTTCACTTAAAACTTCAAATTGAAAGAAATTTTATAATTATCTCCAGATCTTTTAAGTATATTGATTAATCTGTAGTATAAAATGTATTTTTAACTTTTTATTAGATGCCAAGCGGGTACCGGAAGTTGTGTGGTAGATAAAGCACACAGAAATCAATGTCAGGCATGTAGACTTAAGAAATGTTTAAACATGGGAATGAATAAAGATGGTAAGTTACGATAGATAAGTCAACACATTATCTTAGCAATAATACATTAATGGATCAATTCCTGAGAACGCAATTGTACACATAGTAATGTTGGCGTTCTCAGAATTTACCCGTTTGGCCTTCCTCTGAATACACCACTGATATTTATATTGTCTAAATATATATTTATTAGTATGTTTTTTATTAAAATAAAAATATGTTCACAATGAATTTTCATAAATTATGGAGATTTTGTGGCTTTTGAAATTGAACTTTTGTTAAACTCGTATTTGTTTGTTATTAACCCCTCTATGAGAATCGTGTTAAAAATATCGAAATAAAATATAATCATCATGGGTAGTTTTAGTTATTCGATGATAACCACAAAGAACGCATACAGAGTGTTTGGTAAGTATTGGTGATTTGTTACAAACAATGAAAGCAATAGAAACCCGTTTTCTTTCTTGTGGAACACCCTATATCGTACTGTGATGACTCTAGTGTAGTAATTCAAAATTGACATACTTTGAGTTACTTGTTTATACATGTTTTTGCTAATTGTAAAAATACACATTTTTTCTATAAGGCGGTAGCATATTATGTTGTATCTACAAAATTGAATGTATAATACTAAATAATATTGTTTATAAATAACAAAAAAATGATAAATTTGTCCCATGGATTAGTATATTTTCAGTTACTACACTAGAGTACTCACAGTGTGATATAACAATTGCATTAACAAATATTTTAACAATAGTATAATTGGTGTAGTTTGTACTTTTGCAATGCATTACGAGCTGTGCACCGCATGAGAATAAAAACCACTGGTGGTCAAACAAGCAACGGCACGTGCATGCGGCATCCCTCGTTTATGTGGGATGTTTAATTCAACCCACTACAAGCATAGAGATATGGAAAGTATGGAAAAAAGGCTATTTTCATGCTCATTTAAATAAAAATAATTATCGCTCGAAAGACTACAGAGACGTGATGTATTTAACGCGCATGCACGTGTCATCATTTTGCGAGCATATACCGCAAGACTGTTTGTTTTGTGCAACATTATATCGAATAATCACACCAGCGTTTTTTATTTTTTAATGAGCGATCATCTCCGGTTTGTCTTTTGTTCGCCTATATTATCATTATTATTCGTGCCCATGCTTTGTAATAACCTCAGGGTACCCCTGCTCGTCATGTACGTGCACTGCACGCATTTACATTTGGTGGCTAAAGCAGTGTGTATTATGTACATTGTGTTGTTATACTTTACCTTCAGTGAGTAAACGAAAGTATAAAGTACATGTAGAGAGAAATTACAAAAAAAAAAACCCTGCCGCATATTACTCTGATGTTTTTATGTAAAAGCGTCAAGCGACTGCGTTATTTATTATTATTTTTTGTCGTATATTTAACTCGTGTGAATAATTCTGGAGGCGGTTATCATTAAAAACTTCACGCTCAACAAGCATTACTGTCAAAATTTTAACGAAACAAAATCAAAGGAATTCTCAAAAAGCCTCGCGCCGTGTCGTCCCGATATGTAAATCGTATGTTTCACTTATCGATTAGATCTTTAAAATATTTTTTTAGCTATTACATTCTTTCAGCCCAACCGCTTAAATCTTTACTCTAAACAAATTACGAAGAAAATATGTGTTTGACAATAATATAAAACATGATTTTATGATGCTATGGAACTGTTTAAGTATTTTTCTGATAATTGTATTGGTTTATACGTTTCAGCTGTTCAAAACGAACGTCAACCCAGAAATACGGCAACCATTCGGCCAGAAAATTTAGCTGATATGGACCACGAACGAGTAATCCGAGAAGCTGCAGTAGCTGTAGGAGTTTTCGGGTAAGTGAAATATTTTACTCGATGGGACATAACTCCAATTGAAAAATAAAATAGTCAATAACAATAAATTGACAAGAATTATGGTCTCATTTGCATTTTATTGACGTTATCGATTTTGACCTATAAAACACTAACACAAAACGTTATGTGTCTTTTAATAACAAATACCATAAATAAAATTAACACTCCTTTCATGATTGATTACCTATCAAATAGAAGTGTTCAACTAGGATTATTGAAAGTCCATTTAAAATGTATTTGTTTTTTAGTAGGCGTTTAAAATATCACTCCCCATAAATTAACAATAGCACCATAGTAATATGCAATTTAATTCTACAAAATGAAAAGGGTCACTAGCTACTTCTATCGCCGTTAATGCTATTTTTTTCAACTAGTTTTTTATACATTAAAGTATACATTACAGTTTTAAAATATTCGGTAAAATTTTATTCACTGTATCGACTAAAAATATCCTGCATTTTCCTTGGGTAATTGAACAATAAGAGTTGTAAAGATTCAATTTGTAAAATTAAAAATGATAATTTAAATACTCAATTATCTCAGAATATTAATTAGTTATATAGTTAATGTATACAATTGGAACATATCTATATTTTTACTATTTTGTCTAGTTAGCAGTATCAATGTTTGGACTGCGACTGTCGACAAAAATATTTACTCAAGTGTACTCTATGCATTTTTTTACATACTAATTTTTTTGTTGAAGTTTTAAACAATGATATTAAAGTATAATATATCATGTAAAAACACAATGTAATGTTTGTGAATTGTCACAAATTCACAAATCGTGGGATTCACGGATGATTGCAGTCAACGGTTGCACTACAACACAAGTGGACATTTTTGTTAAGTATCAGTATTGACAACGTGCGAAATATTGCACCAGTAGTGGCAACTTACCGTTGATTAACCCGTATCGACTTAGAACCGGTTAACATCTTGTCTAAGTACT
Source organism: Daktulosphaira vitifoliae (assembly GCF_025091365.1). Classification (NCBI taxonomy): domain Eukaryota; kingdom Metazoa; phylum Arthropoda; class Insecta; order Hemiptera; family Phylloxeridae; genus Daktulosphaira; species Daktulosphaira vitifoliae. Next base: position 67,672,719 of record NW_026099572.1, on the reverse strand, counting down.
GATTCTTAATTGGCGGTCAGTACCAAGCTGCCATTTCTGATAGAGTACTTGTGTAAAACTGATTATTCAAAATCGTTATCATCCCAGTTATATGTCAGTATTGGTCCAATCGAGAGGCAAAAAACCTCTCGACATACTATGCAAAATATATTTGTTATTCAAATTAAGTAGTATACTCCAATTTCCATAGACCTAACCGTTACACTTGTGTTATTAAAAATGTTAAATTGTATTTTCTAAAGATACACAAAATTAAATAAAGAATATTAAACTAAAAAAATGAAGAAGTTTGACGACGAATAAAATTTAGTTACTAGTAATAATTAAAACATTAATAATAAAAAACATTAATTTAAATTATTTGACCTAAAAAGTAATAACAAACTCGAACAAAAAAATCTACTAACACTACTACTTTTAACAGTGTTTGAATGTATATAATAAAATTGATCACTTGTGGCTAATTAATTAAATTAAATTTAAAATATATTAAAATTATTATTAATTTAAAAACTAAAAAATATTAAACTCAAAAATGTTAGTATGTGTTTAACGTTGATAATGGTAACATTGTTTCCGAAATACATATTCGCGGTTTTTCAGTCATTTTTGTGGCTTTTTGAGTTTAATATTTTTTAGTTTGTAAATTAATAATATTTTTAATATAGTTTTAATTTTATTTATAAGTATTTGAATGGGTTCGGTACTTTTTTTATTAGGATAAATTTTTTTTCTCATTAATAGCAATTTGAAACATTTTATGGTCGATTATTTAGTACATTGATATACTTATTTGAAGGGGAGCAAATAGTTACCCTGACACCCTTCATATGACGCCTTGCTTGTCATACATTTCTAGGTATGCTATTGTATGAAAATACTAGTAAGCGTTTTAATCCTAGCCAAATTACACAAACTGCATATTTCATCAAACCCTATGCAAAATTACAAATTATGTGCTCGCCATATGGGTTGGTTTTTGCCCTATTATTCATTGCAGTCGAATAACACTTGAGGATTAACCATCAAAGAAGTTCCCCACTTGTGGCCGCGATGACCCTAAAAATTACACCGGCAACCCTTATAATGTTAATTTGATGACCTCGATTATATTCATTCGATTTACATTATTTTGTAATTCAATTTACATGTATGACTTGCTGTACAGCTGTATACATTTATTGTTACATTTGATTCATATTTTAATAAATAAATACACTTCCAATAATTTGACTAAACATAATGTTTATTATAAAGTTTTTTTACTAAAAAAATTAAGGTTATTTATTTTATATAATAATAATTACTATAGTTACAAAAAAATTTCAACAGGCCATGTCTTTACAGACCCCCAGTTTCTGTTGCATTAGCATTATCACCATTGAGGTATCATCCGAACGGACCGATGGGGCCACCAAATGTTCAAAGACAGGCAGAACCATCGCCAACCGAATCCTCGTCACCCAAACCAGAATTTCAAGATCAAGATGATGGTAAATAAAATGTAGACAATTATTTTTTATGAAATTATTGAGTTCGATTTTCCTTAATTGGTTTCAGACGATAGTATTGACGTAACCAACGAAGAACCGGACACGTCAGAAAACAAAAGAATGTCACCAACAATACCGATTCCCATAACTCAACACCATTCCATATACGACCACCATACGGCATTTTACCCAGGTCTTCACGAAAACGTTTATGAAACCTCCGCTCGATTGTTATTTATGGCTGTGAAATGGGCAAAAAATTTACCATCGTTTGCGTCTCTGCCATTCAGAGATCAGGTAAAAATTAATAAGAAATTTTACTAGAAAAATATACAGAGTTCAAAAAGTAACAAAACAGGTTAATCGTTACAAACAATGAAAATAATAGAAACATTTTTCCTTTCGTACAGAACACTAAATATTTTTTTAATATTAAATTTAATCAATAAAAATTGATCGCTGGTGGCTAATATTATTTAAAATTAAAAATATTAATTTAATAGCAAAAACCTAAACACTCTGTATACTAAATACTTAATTATGATCGGGCATGAAAATGAGCCTATAAAAGGAAATGTTAAAAATAAAATAAAAACATTTACTTTCAGGTAATTCTTCTAGAAGAATGTTGGTCTGAACTATTTCTATTGAACGCAGTACAGTGGTGTTTACCGTTAGAAAATAATCCATTATTTAATCCATCAGATCACGTAGCAGCTATTCCCAATGGCAAAGCAAGCCAAGTTGCTGCAGACATTCGTATACTGAATGAAACTTTGCGAAGATTTCGAACCATTAGCGTAGATCCAGCAGAGTTCGCATGTATGAAGGCAATTGTATTATTTAGAGCAGGTGTGTTCAAAAAACTATAATGGTATAAAATTCTACGTGAAAAGTATTTCATTAGTTAATTTTCTTTATAGATACACGAGGATTAAAGGATCCTATTCAAGTAGAAAATTTACAAGACCAAGCACATGTTATGTTGGGCCAACACACCAGGAATCAACACCCAGTACAACCAGTGAGATTTGGCCGCCTATTATTAATGTTACCACTTCTTAAAACTGTACCAGCAGCACGCATTGAAGCAATCTTCTTTCAGAGAACAATTGGCAATATTCCAATGGAAAAAGTTTTATGCGATATGTACAAAAATTAATTATTTTTTTATAATCTCGAAAAATTTGCTTAAAATTGATACTAGATCAACTTTACCGGCAACTGTTTTGTTTTTATTTATTTCAAGCTTAAATTTTTTACCTATGAATACTTGATATTACCACTAGAGTGTTATAATTAAACTTAAGTTATTCTTCATTTACTAAAAAATTATTATACAACATATCATGTATAATATTTTTCTAATTGTACTATTCTGTAAATAAGCATTTTTAACAAGAAAATATTAATTTAAGTTTAAACTTAAAATACATTGTGTTGTGCTTTTAATGATTAAATAAATAATTTTTCAATATTAGATTAATTACTACATCAAAATCCCAAAATAAGACACTATAATACAATACAATATTTGACTATTATATTTATAAAACATCAACTAGTTTATATATTTTGAAAAAAAAAATTGAACTCTGAACTTGTCTTTGTAGAGAAAACAGATATCAAAGATAAAGGAAAAAGTACAATTTTTGTGTAAAAATTAGAAAATCCAAAAAATTTTAATCAAGTGTTATACAAAAATTGACTTGAAATCGGTTTGAAGAAATTAGTGTAAACTGCATTGTCGTATTAAGAAATGAGGGTTTAGGACAAATCCCCTTTAATTTTTTATTCGAAAAATTTATTTGACTTTAAAAATGATTAAAAAAAAAAAAATTTTGTTTAATTTTGTATGTTTTTCAAAGTTGTAAAAAAAGGTTGGGGCCCCTTAAAAGGTTACTTAGCCAATATAGACAATTTAAATCATTTGTTTCTTATGTTTTGAATGTTATAAATAATGAGTGCAATATTTTGTTTCAAAATGTTTAAATATTTTATTTAATCTATTTTTTTGGTCCTTTCAAGTTGATTTTTATAAAACTTTAAAATTTAAAAGTAATGAACTTTAAACATTTTTTTTAATTAGACTTGCAAGTTTGGAATTGATATAATAAAATTTTTAATTTTATGAGAATTTAAAAACTTGTATTACTATGATTGATATGTGGTCAGGAACTTCTATAATAACTATTAATATAACTATAATAAAATAACTTGGCCACTTATACAAAAACCTGTCTCGTAATAGTTACAAGAATGATAGTATAATATAATGCATTTATAATAAAATTTGACCCGTAATTTTAACTGAATGAGAAATAAGAATGAAATTAAATAATGAAAATAAATAAATAATTTTTTTAAAAAAGTTGACTTTAACCTTTAGCTTTTTAGAAATTTATGTATAAAATCAAATAATTACATTGTTAAAAAAAAACAAGTACAATATTTTTACAACAAATTTTTCTTAATTATTATAAAAATAATTAGCTATACTTGAGCCATCATATCTTAATATTATACAATTTTGTAAATTCTTTACACTTTAATTATTTATTATACAATTGAATAAACTGACAGGTGAAAGCTCATACTTCAATGATTCATTTATTTCAATGAATATCCAATTTTTGTTTTTTAGGTAGAGAGCCAAACGCTGATATAACTGTTCCTTTTGTACCAGTGGCTGATGTTGTTAAATCCCATTTACTTTTTTTATCATCAGCTTTATGGGTAGTTGTAACTATGTTGTTTGTTTTCTTGGTGCCAGATACTACTTCAACCTAAAATTATTATGAATTAATTAATTATAACAATTAATAATAATTTCACTCATCATAAGTTAAATAGGATAATCATTATTAAAAAGAGAGTGTTAATGTAAATACCTCAAAATAGTAACACATAATTAATGTTAATTATTAAATCATTCAAAAGGTAGGAAAATTAAATATCTTTAAAATATATAAAATTATCCTATATTTTTATAATAAATAATAAAAATTAATATAGAACTACATCTATTTTTATTTCATTAATCCAAATATAAATACAATAGATTCCTACTAAATTTCAGAAAGGGTGTAATAAAGAAATTATTGAAGTTTTAAATGTGTTGTAAATCTGTACCACTTAATGTTGATTGATAAAACAATGTGTTAGCTCATGACTATAGCAAAATTCTTCATTGGAAATTTTATAACATATATCAATATAATATTTTACAATGCTATTTTTAAATGTAACTTTCCAATAATGATGGATCGAGTACTAGCTATTTGTTACTTTGACAATGTTTTCCTAATCATATGAATTGCAAATTTTTATTCTGGGATTATGTACAAAAGTATATTTATATATTACCACAGAATATGACAAAATTAAATCAAAGAACGATGTATCATTCTAAACTATTACTTTTGAAAATATGCATCGTAAATTGAAGGTATTAGAATATCGATTAGATATTCTACAAGTACTATCATACAAGATATATAGAAAAAATTTAGATATCATGAAAAATATACTCCTTAGATTAGTAGCTACAAAATAAAGAACTATAATATTCATTTTGTTTTACCCTGTATTTTAAAAATAAACTAATTTTACTTTAAAACTAATCTTGATAATAGTTCTTTTTAATTTATATAAAAATAATTACTAACTTTTGTTTTTTCTTTTCTCTCTTTTTGTCTTTTTTCCATATCTTCTTTTTGAAGTCGTCCTAATTCTTCATAAAATGATTCTTTGCCCCATCTCAAAGGATCATAAAGATGAGGTGGATAATTAGTTCCTAATTCATTTATGTTACAAAATTGTAAAAGTTTTTCATAAATACTAGGGTTTCGAAAATCTTTTCTCTTTTGTATTAAGTAGTTCATGTCCATGCCATCTTTCTCCATTTTTTCATGCAATCGAGCAATTTTTTCTTGTAGTTCTTTAGAACATCTACCTTTAGGTTCAAAGGGTAAAATATCTTCTTCGTCAACAATTGTTCGTTGATCAATATCTTCATCTGACATAACAATATCATGGTCTTCGAAGTATGATACTAGGTTTGTTTTTTTGTCGTCATCTGGATTGGTCACAGCTGGCGCAGAGTTAGGAATTTGTAATTTAGGACTAGGTAACTTTTCATCAGAGATCGGATTTGCATTTGATATTTCTTCGCTATGTCTTCGTTGACTAGGTGTTGAAGCTTCGTCTTCCGAGTCAGTATAATTAGCAGTTAAGGATGCTAATGCCGACATAGTATACTTTAGGGAAACACTGAATAATAGTTTATTTTTCACAACTAGTAAATATTTTGCATGTACATAATCACAAGTCAGAATTCTGATTAACAGATTACTTATCAAATTGATAAAACGAATTACCTTCTTGTATTATATTGCTACCACTTATACCACCGACATAGGTTATTCCTCACCAGGTTGTAAGGCGAGGTTTATAGATAATAAACCTTACATTTATAGATAATTGCATAAACATTATAAATTATTAATTATCTATGGATATTTATTACCAAAGACTTAAGATACAAAAATGGCCACGGCGTACACAATTTTGGCAGTTCCATTTTTATCATGAATGGACGCAGAAAAACAATATGCTAATCATAAATGATTATGTTGATAGATAGCGTAAATTTTGAGCTTTCTTATTGGTTGAACTATACGCGGTATTAAAAATTTTTAATAATCTTCAAATTAATGTATATACATTGTTAAACAGCAATTAGCTACTCAAATTTTCGAGTAGTCATTTACTCATAGAAGATAAGTATTTGGGACTAATTTTTTCCCTAACTTATAGTACGTAGCATAAGCTTTAATTTAACTTATGCTTAAAGAACGAAGTATTTTCTAAACATATTCAAAACTTAAATTGAAAAAGTTAACTTTTATTTTTGAATCCCCAGTAGGCAGGTTAAGGGTAAGATTTTCAAAAAATATATGCGTACAGAAAATAAATTAATTAAAGCATAAATAAAAAAAAATTTTTTTGATTCATTCATTTTTAAAAAAGTTTTAAGTAAAAAAAGTTAATAAATATTAATAAAACAGAAAACAAATCATCTTTCATTGAATTCATATGTAAAACAAAATAAAATGTCTCATTTAAATCAAATAATAAGCAATTAACTTTTAATAACAACGGGTTCTAGCATTAGAGCTAGCAGGTGTCAGTCATGCATGGATAATCGCCACTATTATTTTAATATCAAGAAGCTGACAGTTATTGATAAATATTTAATATTTATCATGAGAGTAAATAGCGCTTTCCTTTCAGATATAAATGAACAAATATCGGTTGCTAATAGTAAGCTTGCTGTGGCTTATCTGTGTGTATAAATCTATGTTATAATCCAATGAATCAATTCAGTAAATCGCTAATTTAAACAAATTTAAAACCAGATCGTTCATATATATATATATATATATATATATCCATATATAATTTACGTGAACCGTGTATTGTTTTCAATTAAACGATCGGTACTATTTGCAAGTTACATACCGTGACTTTTATAATTTTATCAGTAAACTATTTATTTTTATTTTATTTATCATTTTCCAGGGAACAAATTGTTTTTAAATAAATATAAATATATATATATATATATATATATGTCACATTGTGAAAGACCCATAGAGTCCACCAAGTGACAATTGTTTTTTTTTTCAATTTAAAAAATTAGCTATTAAAAAAAATTTATACGCTCATATGTTCAGTATCTTCTCCAAAATCATAATATATAGTTAATTTTATGTTAAAATTTATAAATTTTCATTCCAAATACTTCATTTAACGTTCACTCTATAAGTTCTCAGTTTTGTCTCAGAACGAGGGACGAAGGGTTCTAACAAAAATTTTTAATTTTTCAAATTATAGATTTTCATTTTTTGTAATAAATTATTGAAAACTTTTGATATTTTGATTGTATTGGGTAACTTAAGAAACCTTATCTGGTTTCTTAAGGTAAAATGTGTGTATGTCTATAGAAATGCATTCATTTTAAGAAGCTATAGAAATTTTACTTTAAAATTTATTTAAAACCTGTTTTAAATAGTTATTAACCGAATCTGAAATATCAATTAAGTGACAAACAAAAACCTCTATGTTTAATAATGTCGGTTTCAGAACAGACATTATTTAAAAAAATAAAAGCCTCCCGTCATCCAAAAAATCATTTCGGTACCTAGCCCTACACTTCATTTTATTCTAATCGTATTTTTGTTAACATAAAATAATATTAAACTTTTTTTATATCAAACTAATTATTTTAGCAAACTGCAAATGGAATGAAACATTGTATAGATGTTTAAATATTAAAGAAATGAGATTTTCACGTTAAGTCAATGTATGAGCAATATGACAACGGCCTGTAAAACGGGACCATTTGCCAAAGAACATTTTTCTAAATGGACCCCACCCCTCTCTGCCACAATTAATGTTTGAAATGCCGCACGAGAATAGCTTGCCATTGACGTCCTTTTTGACGAGTGGCGGTAGGGTTGGGTTCGGAAGCTAATTCAATGGGGTGGACGGCAAACTTGCTCACCGTCTCAGCATCCGATAATCATAAAATTTGACTCGCACATGCGCCTTTGCGCCTCTTGAGTCAATAACATAGAAAACCCCGTAATCTCTTATTTCCCTGTAGCTGTCGCATTTTGTTCAGATAAAAGTTAACCTCTGCTAAGCCCATAGATACTCCAACGGTAAATGAATTTTGAGTCATCAGCAAGTCCAGTATTTAAGTTAAACGGTTGGATGAATGTTGTCAAGGGCGGAGAGTGACAATGATAGAGTTAGCAGATTCCGAGTAGACAAATTATATCAATAGCGGTAAGCAAAAGCACAAGTCTTAACATATCACTTTATTGAACTACCCATATAAATGACTTACAATATTGTCTGTTTGGCCTGGTCACTAATTATACACGTGTTATCAAAGGCAGTATGGCAATACAGACGCCTATATCATTACCCCTCTCAACACACCTCGATTTACTATAATTGCAAACGACCATTGGTGTGCGTGTACCGAATACGCGACTCACGTTTTTCCGAATCAATAGCGTTATCACTAAATTTACACATTCTAATCTATCAAATTATTAATTGTAGTAAACAAATCTAGTTAATAAATGAATAATCTATGAAGTTTGCCTTTTTTAAGCTCTAAGATTTTATGTTCGTATGTTGTAGGTATCAATCGTGTACATCGATTTTGATTTGATGTCTGAACAAAATATTTTTTCATCATTTTTAAGGTAAGTTAATATATTTTGATAATCTGTTCAATTAGTACTGAAATTATTATTGCGTTCAAAATTTATTATTCACTTTTTCTTTTGAAGAATTTAATTGATAATCTTTTTTTTATTGAAGTTGTTATTTTGAAAATTACTATTTTATCTTAACATATATATTAAACATTCATAATCATGTTATATACACTAATTATATTTTCTTATCATAATCGAGAAACAGTATTATTAAAAATAGAACATAAAACTAAATAGTTGTATAAGTTCCTTTTTTTAAACTTACATTAATATTTTATGATCTAATCAACAAAATATTATCTAGCTTAAAGATTTATGTATAATGTAGTATAACCAAAATATACTTATTATTTTTTTTATCTATTTCCCATGAAAATCAAATTAATACAATTGGAAATAACATTTAATATTTATAAGAAATACTAAATATTTATTTTCTTAGTTTCGTCATAGCATAACATATACTAGTTTATTACACATAAATTTCTTGAAATGTTATTTATTTACTTCAGTTTGAATTAATCAGCCTTTAACACAAATTTACCAAGTAACCAAGTTATCGCAGGTGTTTATAAATATTTTAGGATTTCGCAATGTCTGGTTTTGACTTTTTTTTTTATCTAACATAATTTATGGTATAAGTTTTAGACATTTATTTTTCAATTAATATTGTATTTTGGTTCTAGACTCAGTATTTAAATGATGTGTATTTTTTTTAAAAATATTCAACAAATTTAATTTACTACAACTTATAAATATTTAATGGTTTTGAATGTGTATTCAGTATTTACCATGGTAAATTTATAATACATAAAAGATTTATTTTTAAATAGCTTTCTAAACATGACCAAAACTAATATATAGCTATTGTCAACTTATTATATACTAGTTTTCATACTCAAACAATAGTGTACCTTGATGTTACAAAGCTATCAAACAATAGAAATTTTCAACTGTGACTTATTTAAATTTAAAATTTTTTTTTTAATACAATGTCTAAATGTATAATCTTAATCATTTTAGTTTTACATATTCATTTTTGCTTAAAAATAAACCTTATACATTTTAGTTTATCATAATTAAAGCCTAGAATTATATAAATTTATAAATTTTGTTTAAGCTATTTTGAAGAGTCTCAAAATTGTACACCTTTGTCATAGAATTGTGTAAGATTATAGAAATATTTTTTGTTTTAAGGGGATTAACCCCTCTAACTATAACCTCGATAACAACATATTACTAAGTTTCAAGTTAGTTACTAAAAATTTGAACTGGATGATTGTATGTCCAGAATAACCTAACAAAAATGTTTAAATGCATATAATCTGGGATCTTAACATAATTATCATTATATAAATAAGACTATATAATAAAATGTTTACAGAAATGTTATTAAGTTTTATACTGTAAAAATTGTATTATATATATTATTATCTAATTGGTTTGGTTGATGAAATAAATAATAGTAGTCTGTTATTACTTATTGAACATAATAATCAATATCAATCTTGTATATATTAAGTTTAAAAAGTGAAATATTCTATAAAATTTTATTTTTGTATGTTTGATAAAAAAAATATGATTATTCACTGAAATATTTGTGTAAAATTCTATAAAAAAAAAAAAAATGGGTGTATTCATGTAAGAAAATTGATCTTCTGAGCCTATGTTAGTTTTTAGTTGCTATGACTACCGTGTAATAACCATTGGCTAAATTGTGTGAAAGTAAAATAGTTCATAATAGTTTCATACTTCATATTTTAAATTAAAAAGTAAATAAATGGTATGTTTTTCTATCTATATATTTTATCTTTAGATTGGGTTCTATTATTATTATTATTATTATTTTTCTTATATAATTGATTAAATTTTTATTCTATAGTTTTTTTTAAATATGTTATTTCATGATGCCAAAGTTAAATAATATAGACATTTTTTGGTTGTGATGGTAAAATTTTCTACCAACAATAGATTGATAATTAATATGCACCATGGAATTATTTTTTTCAGATTTCAAAAGCGGTGGGATCCGTACTTTAAAGAGCTATGATTGGCTTGAAACTAGATAATGATGACTTATCAAAGCTTTTCCCTAAATGTCGCCCTTCTACTGTACATTCTACAGATTTAAATTTGAACCCTCTGTGTGATAACTTAGATCATGATATGGATCTGACACAATCAAATGACCATCAAAGAACCAGGTATTTTCTAATCAATGGATATTAGTAGTTCCAATGTTAAAATAATAAGAATTAAAAAAAAAGTTTTTTTTGGATTTTTGTTTTTTCTAGATTAAATATTAATCATATATTTTATAAAATACTAATTTTTTTTAAAAGTTTATTATCACTACATATAAGAAAAGTGTTTCTATTTCAATAATATAATATAATTATATTATATATATATATATAATCACCATTGTTAAAATTAAATTATAATAATGTTTTTTAATACAATTGATCACAATGTTGTCTTATTGCGTGTTTTATTTACAGATGTGATAATGTACATGGAAATAATACAAGAAAACGCAGTTTACGTGGAATAAGAAAATTTCGAACACGTAGAAGAAGTGACAGTGATATAAGTCAAGATTCATCTTTAGATACTAGTATTGAAGATGATGAAGGAGAAATAAATGAAAATTTACTTGAAGATGAGGTTAATGAGTCTGATTTAAAAAATATCTGTAATGAATCCAGTATTTTAAATTCTAGTAATCAATCTAGAAATGGAAGTAAAAGTAATACTGCTACGCAACAATCTATGTATAAACTAAGAGATTCTAGGTATTTAATATTCTTTTAAGCATAAATTATTACTATTTTGAATTATAACTTAAACTATTCTTATATATAGAATTATAGAAATTGCTGGAGGTAGAGAAGTTTATAGCCAAAGTCGAAGTAAAGCTGGTCGGAAAACACGTCAATTACCTGTTAATACTGATGTAGATTGGGTAAAATCTCCAGGTCGCGTATGGGAACTTCGAAACAGGTAAATACTAAATTAAATAGAATAATTATAAGCCTTTAAATGAATTAATTAAATTTTCAAACAATAATTATAATATAAATATTGAATTTTAAGAGGGTCAGATATTTCTAAAGAAACATCCAGAGATATAAATGATTCAGTCTTTCAAAATGATATAAAAGCACCTAAACATCAGCGACAATTACCATTAGGTAATAATTTTTAAGTTGTAATTATCTTTTTGGTTTTTAAAATTTTATTTTACTAATTAGAATATTAAGCATAATTTATTTAATAATTAGATGAACCAGATTTATTTGACAACATACCAAATGAAGTATGGGATAAAGTTCAACATGATACTTCAATAGGCCATTATGGACTACATCATCATAAAAATTCATATCAAAATGTTGATGCTTATCAACCACGTTTAAATTTAAAAGTATTAAATTCAATTTTTCAATTAAATTTATAATATAAATCTAGTTTACCGAGCACACTTTATCCTTTTTTTTATAATTAATTTTTTATTGTAGATTAATAATATGTAAAAATTTTCTAGCAGGAGCAAATGGTTAAAAAGTGTTTTAAAATTATTGCATATTTTTTTTGTAAATGATGTAATTAAGAAATTAACTGGTTGATAAAATTATTTGGACCAATATTTCAAAAGTTATTAATAATTTAATTTCAAGTATAATTTAATTTTTGTTTTTATTATTTTTCTTTTTCCTCTTTGTCACTTAAATCTATCTCAATGTTTTTTTATATTGTGTAACATGCCAACATTTAAAAAAATTCTGTGGTAGGATCTACTGTTTGCTGTTTTCATTTTTTTAAAAACATATATTATATATAAACATAGATAACCACCATAGAATTCTTATTTACTCTGTTATCTTATGGTAGGATACCTTGACATGATACCATGATACCCGATCTAGCCGTATTTTTTATTTAAATGTGAATTTGAATTGAAATTTAATGCTTTCATTTAATACATCATAAACCAAAAAATTTTTAAAAAGTTAGTGAGTAATTTTTTTATTGGTGACAGTTTATCCTTAAAGCTGGGGTCTCCATATCCTTATTAGATTTATGGCTGAACAGTTTGGGGATCTCACCAGTCTTATTGAGAATAGGATTCAGATAATTGAATCAATGGACATAGATAAATTAACTTTATATTAATATTTAATAATTTTATTCTATTTGGGTGTAATTTTTTGATTTGCTAACTTGGCAATTTTAAGATGTAACTTTTAAACGATTTGTTTTCATTAAATTTTTCAAATAGTTTTGAAATAGCATATAAAAATAAACGTTAAAAAAAATACCTGAAAACAAGATTTGTTCCAAATTGTTTTCATTTTGTGATAACTATCTTATTTTTTTAAGGCTAATCAAAATGGTGATTTAAATTTGCTGATCAATAGTAATAGAACTGAAATATCTAGTACAGATAATACTGATGGAAAATTAAGTACACAGTATGAAGTACAAAATAACAGTTTCAATGGAACTCCTAAACATTATATAGAGGAAGAACATTCAATGCCATCTTTATTATCATCTCCTACACTTTATGTTCCCCGGCCTGGATTTCCTCAGGTATTAAATTTTTGGAAAAAATAAATTATTTTTTATTAAAATATGATTTTTATAAATAGAGAGTAATTCAAGATAATTCAAGGTCTTCTAGTCCATCACCAACAATGAATTTTGATTATCTATATGAATTTTCTGAGACTAGAAAAGTTTTAGAGGAATTTTTTAAGTCGTCTGCTACTGAAAATCAAAATTCTCAACAATTACAGTTTCAAGTAATTTATTTGAATTCAAATTCTATTTTCTCCTATTAATTGTCTATGTTTATTTGTTAATGTATAATTTTAAATCTATATTATTATGATTATATTAAGTTAAAGTAATATTATTTCATAGGATTTGGAATATGAGTTAAGAAGAAGAATACCAGCTTCAGAACAAAGTAGTACACATGAAAATATGCTTCTTTCTAATGAAGATTTACATCAAAGTTCTCAGTTATCTCCTCTTAAACAGGGTTCATTAGAAGAATCTCGCTGCTTAGCTGGTGCACATCAAGTATGTGTATAATTTAATCAATAATTATTTTTACTCAAATATTAAATACTATAATTGTTTATAGCAAAAAATAATGTACACTCTATGTAATATAGTTTATCTATAACCTATTAGCTAATCTGGGCTAATCTGGATGTTTTCCTCTTTATTTCCTATAGATTAAATTTTTGTTTAAATTTAGAATTTCAGTTTTATGATGCTTATAAAATTAATCTCTTAAAAATATTTTATGTATAGTGAATTATTCATATTTGATAAAAAAAAAAGCACTGTTGGTATTAAAAAAATATGTTGTGTAATTAATTTTGTCAAGATTAACTAAAGATTTATGTAACATTAATATTAGATTCAAATGTTTTCAAGTCTAAGGGATTAAATATTTGTACCTTAATTATTAAATAAATCAAGTATCATTCACTTTAAAAATTCATATTTTATTAAAAACTACTTTTGATTATTATTTTTGATAGAATTCTGCAGTTAAGTATCCAAGGTGAGCAAAAGGGGCTATTGTCTCTCCATTGGTCAATTATTGTTATAAATGTTGTATTATCTTGAAGCTAGTATTAGTTTATGATAAGGTGAAAAAATGGTCTTTAAAACCTCCCTCGCCCAAGTTAAATTTCTGGTAACACCCCTAGAATTATATGCTATTCTTAATCAAAAATTTCAAATTTAGTTTAAAAACCTTGTACATTCAGGAACTAGCATTAAGGAAATTGCTTCATTGAAAATTAAAAATAATTTGATTATCATTACCATTTTTGCTGTTTTAAATTTTAGAACAAATTAATTTTTACATAGTGTTGTTAGTCATTTTTTAAGGGAAATGGCTCTCGGATTGCTCTCAGTATGTCTATGGTATAAACTAGTGATGGGCATTTTCGAATATTTTAAACTATCGAATAACTATTTGAATTGTTTTTATACAACCGAATAGTTTATTTTTAACATAAACTATTCAAATAGACTATTGAACAGATTTTAAAATTATTTGAATATATTGTGTAACTATAGAATATTTTTACTATTTGAATAGTTTTTTAATGACTATCAAATAGTTTGAATAGTGGACAACTATCTAATAGTTCAATATTTTCGATCACTATTATAAACACTAATTTATGAATTATTTTTTTAAAGTAATTTTTACAATTTAGACTACATTTTTTTTGTGATATATTTTGATTGTTTAATAACTAGTTTTTTATATTCATTTTTGAAATAATAGACTTAAAAGATTGAAAAAAGGTTATAAGTGGAAAAGAGTTTAGCAACTCTCTAATTTTACCATAATATACAAATAAGAATTATTCTATGTTATTATTATTATTATTATTGTTCAAACCTCTCGCCAATAACTAAAAATTATATTAACTTAAAAAGTTGAATTCAAAACTGCTTATTAACAAGTCAAAGTTTTATTTAACTCATAACCCATTAAATAGTAAAAAAATAATTATAGGTTCCTAATTAACTTTCCAAAGTTACTTCTTGCCCCCTGTGGGCAGGTAAAGGGTCAGTTTTAAAAAAATATATACCAAATAATAGGTAAACACATCATGCATCTATAAATTATAATGTTACCTAAAATTAAAAACAGATGTTTTGGATATTAATGACCTTGTTAATAAATGGTGGACACTATAGCACCATAGAATAAAATTTTCAAGAAATAATTTTTAATAAAAAATAATAAGAAATTTTGATAAAATTAATTTGACACAATTTTTATGATGTATAGTTTTTTAGTTTAATGACAATTAATAATAATTATTAAAATATAATTGCTATTCCTGTTAGAAAAATGAATATTTTCAGCACATTTATAGACTATATCACAGATTATTTTTATGATTTTTCCTAAAGTACTTGTCCTAAAATTTTTATTGACCCATTAAATTTTTTTTGCAAAGAAAAGTGCAAAAAAAAAATATTTTAAAATATTTTAAAAATGAGAATAACACCCAAAAGATGATATCAACCAGTCATTTTCTTAATTAGATAATTTTCTATTATATAAGTATATAGTTGACATACCTATAAGTTATAAAGGATATTTCTAAAAAGTAATTAATAACTAATACTTTTAAGAAAATAAGCAACATAAAAAACATTAAAAAATTTTGTTGAATATTGTATTTATTTTGAGAGTAATTAAGTAGTTTATGATAAACCAATCATTGTGTATATAAGAAGGAGAGGCTAATTTTTATTCCCCATAAATATGTCTGTACTATAAAGTTTATAGTAAAGGTACTAACTATACTAAACTGTGCTATTGGAGCTAAAACTATGTATACTTACCTTTTCATTTTATTAATTTATTAATCACATAATTAATTACATAAGTACATTTTTATTACATGTAAAATTTATAATATTAATAAATGATTTTTTCATAATATTACAGAATTATATTGGAAGATTTAGTCGTAATGTAACTTTGTCTCCTGAAATAACTGATTGTGAAGACATTGGAATAGGAAGTGATGGTGAATCATCATCTTTAGTGGATAGTCAACATATGATCCCTTTGAGTGGAGTGTCATCAATTACTATGCCTGTTTTAGAAGATGGACTATCTAGTGGACACACTAGTGATACAGACAACAATAATCCTACAGTACATAAAATATATATTTTGAATTTTAAAGTTTCCTATTTTAAATATTAAATGTATTTAAGAGTATGTTAACCATTTGATTGTATTTTAAACCACAAATGAGTTTGGATGAGTAAAAATTATAAATAGTTATGATTTAAGATTAATAAAATTAATTGATGAAAAAAAAAATATATAGATGTCTCATACCTCACTGACAAAACTTATAACTTTTGATTTTATTATCATTATTATTATTATTATTTTATTTTATTAAAGATAAATAATAAAATATATGCTTTAAATGTAGTTAAAAAAGAAAATAATAAAAAATATTTTTAAAAAACTGATAATTGTATCAAATCTCATAAACATTATCAGATAGGTCTGAGATACTCTGTATGTAATAAGTGATTGATTTTTCATTAACCACTAGATTTCTTTTAAAATAATTATAATTTTATTCATTTTTTTTATTTTGTTTATTGTTTTTATAAGTACACGACTAAATTTTTAAAACACTAATATATATATTTTACTCGTTTATCACATAGAAAGTGCTATAATTAAGAAAATTATTGGACAATAACAACTTTTAACCAGTATTTCAGAAGTTATTAACATTTTAAATATATATTGAAGGTAAGGTGTAGGTATGACAATATTTGTTATTAGATATTTCTCAGGCACGTTTTTTCCCACCTAGGTATAAAAAAGTTAATTATTTCTGAAATACTGACCCAACAATTATGATGGACCATTCATTTTCTTAAATACATAATTTTCTATTTTATAAGCTAGTTAAATATGTATGTTGTCATTAAAAAAATAAAGTTGACACACTTGTAAGGTGTTAGTGATGAATTAATAACAAATAAATTAATAATATATGAAACTAAAAAATACCAAAGATGATTTTCTTAACATAATATTATTCAAAAAAAAAAATCAAGTGGCTAATGATAAAATAATTGATCTGTATAATCTAAAGCAACTAAAAAAATTTAGACTACCAGATTCTATTTACTTATTTTGCAATATTAATTTAGGTATTATTAATGAAAAGGCAAATTAGTGAAATAGAAAAAGAAATTATTGAGCGTACAAATAGAGTAACAAAATGTGATAATAATGATATAAATGGAAGTAATATATCTACTCAAGAAACTAGTTTGCAGTTGATGAACTCTTTAGGTAATTTGATATATTTTTTCAATTTCAATTGTCTAAGAAATTATATATTTATGTATTTTACTTTTTTCAAATATTAGTGAGACCTGATGAAAGTCGAACACCTTCACCACTAGCAGCACCAACACATCGAAGTATAAATGATTCTTCAGGTTTAGTTGAAGCTGCTTTACATGAAATCAGATCTAGTCTTAGACAAGCAAAACCATTAAAAATTACTAATTTAGATGATAATTTATCATTAACTTGTAGTCCTAGTAAAGATAGTATAAATTCAAACACTGCTAAAACAGAAGATTTACCAATTTGGGTTCCTAGGTACAACTAATAACCTTTTTTAATTCTGTATTTTCTCTATTTATTATTTAATAATTTTTTTTAAAGGCCTAAAGGAGTTGGTTCAGGTCCTAGTGGCGATGAAGGTAAAAATTAAAATAATTACATATGTTTATATTAATATAGAACAAGGTATCTTTGGTTTACTTACATATTTATTTTTTTATTTATATTAGAAGAAGCTGACACAGATTTAGAAACTGATAGACTTTTAGGACAACAACGAATTGATGATACTGGTTTTTATGATGAAAAATCTGTAAGTTCAACTTATAAACTAGACTTTTATATTTCAAGTATCTATAATAAGGTTTATACTAATAATACTGTAATATCTGATCTCTCTGTTTTATTAATTGAATATCATGCTTTTTTTTTTTATCCATTAAAAAGAAATGAAATATTTTCAAATTAGTAGTAATAATACAATTAATATAATAGGACTGGAAGAAATTGAAATCTCGATCTCTATTACCATTTAGTTTGACATCACCTTCAAGCAATACACCCTCTCACCCTGTAACTATAGATCCAGCTACAAATAATGAAAAAACTTTTATTGTACCCCAAACTTTAAATCCTGTGAAAAAGGTTTGACTCAATATTTGATGTTATTGTTTTAATAGTATATGTTGGAGAATGATTTGTTACTGTTGATTTTTTATTTACTGTGTGAGCTTTAACTAGTTATAAACTAAATTGCTTTGTGAGATTGTTGATGATCTGTTACTAATTTGAAGTTATTTTCTCAATTATTATTTTTTAAATTTGATGTTTAATTCGAAGATGCAAATAAAATTAAATAGACACATCCTAAGAAAATGTCACTTAATTTTTTTTTTGTAAGATATTTTCTTTGGTTACAAAGAAAAGAATCTATAATAATTAAATTAAATTTTGTTTAACAAACAAAAGAATAAAAACTGAGTTATGACCTTTTTTGTAGGAGGTGTCAAATTGACTATTCTTAAACTTTAAGAAACCTAATTCTCTATTCATATTGTTGTACTTATGTTTTGATTTTTAATTTAAATTGTATATTCTATACCTTTATTCATTTCAAATAATTTTTGTATTAAATATTATGATTAATCTATTTAGTTCAGCCTAATGAAATTGAACTACAATTCTTGAATATTGACGTTAAATGTATTTTTGGCTAAACTGTATAGAAATAAAATTGATGTGAAGTTATTTCAGTGCATGACAAATTTTATAAATTAGATTTTAAAATATACTGAGAAAAAAATTATTGAATAATCATAGTTAAAAATTTCATTTTTATTTTATTTATTTATATATTTATTTGTTTTAGTATTTCAAAAATATTTTAGTTTAACATTTAAAGATTTGAAAGAAATATTTTGCTATTAAACTTAATTCTATTATCATCATTTATTGGACTAAAAGTTAAATAATTTAATTGGTGTTATAGTTTATTCTCAGTCTCATAATTTTTTTACTAATTTTATAAATTGGTTCTTTTGCCTCTAATACATTTCGTTTATAGACATAAATATTTTTAGTTTTAAGACTAAGTGAGTACTCTAAGTGGGTACTCACTTACTATTATATATTTATGATATATTACATTTTAATAATATATTTTTCTAGGATAAAGAAAGTACTAAGAAAAAAACACGCAACAAAGAAGGTTAGTATTTTTAAAATAAAATATAGATATATCAACTAAATGCTAATTGCTTTACATCATTCAAATAGGTGTAAAAATGTATAAATATATATGTTTTATTATTTATCGCATGATATAATAAAAATTTTATATTGGAATGGTTGATTTCTATTAATGAAATTATTTGGCTAAAATTTATAAAACTTTTTTTAAACAAATTCAATTTTTAATGAATGTTCAATTTTGAAATAATCTTTTTTTGACAAAATAGGAAATTATTAAATTAAAATTCTAATTAAGTGTAAATAACAAAAAGTGAAATGTATTAAATATTCACCATAATTTAATTCATTGTAATTATAGTTTTTTTTTACACAACTAATCTTAGAATTTAATTAATTAATTATCTAAAGTTTAATAGATGTATTTTAGCATACTGTAATTTGTTTCATGTCAAATTAAGGAAAAGAAAACTTACAATATCTTTATATATGCATTAGCATATATATTATTAAATTTTTTCAATATATTTAACTTAATTTTAATATAAAGTTTAAATAATATTGAAAACAACTAACCGATAACATAAAACAAGCAATATCTACAAGAATAATACAAATTTAAACCTATGATTATTTTTGTTAATCAATTAATCAACAAATTAATTTATAAATCTTGTTAATTTCTTAATCATATTCAGTAAATACTTTAGACTTAGATAATGCTTGTTACATTTGCTATCAGCTTACCTGTTAGCAACAAAGTAAAATTACAATTTTTAACAATAATCTGCTATCAGCTATGAAATATTAAACTTTTAAAATGTTTATAGCACTATTATTCATTTCAATAAGCAAATTTTAACAGCTTTATTTTGTTTTTTTTTTTTATGCTTAGGAGTACCTCAGCACCAAACAGGTACACTTTATAATGGTTTATAAAATGAGTTTTATTTTTCATTTCTATTGAATATAATTGCATGATTTGGGCTTTGATTAACTCTAGCTTAATTTGGTTTATGATCCTAACAGTTATTTTGCTTATTGCATTAATTAATGAGTTTAGTACAATAATTCACTCTATAAAAAAAAAATATATAGAAAGCTTCCTATTTGAGTACATACATTATTAATAACATTTGAATTATTAAAATTTATTATTTTTAGATAAATAATTTTACAATTCTGATTTTGTAAGACTTTAAAAATCAGGCTTTATTTTATATTTTTATATAAAAATTTTGTAATTTTAAATTTTGATTAAACTTTAGTTGTTCATGATTACAGTGAAATATATTAGTTATTCTTTTATTATTTTAGTCCTTAAAAGTTTAAATTATTTTTTTCTTTTTTATGTATTTTTAATATACTAAAGCTCATATTATTATAATTTTTTAATATTTCATATCTTTTTGATATTTTTTTAAGAGATCAATTTTTTCTAATTATTAAACAGTTACAAATTTTTTTTTGATATTCTAAAAAAGTTCTTTTCTCCTGCTAAATTAGTGAAAGAGGTTTTCTTAATAAGCTTATAGCTTGTATTCATAGTAACTAATATATATTTGCTTGGTGAGAACATTAGTGATTACTCCAAAATTGTTGAAACTAAAATAAGCATTCCAAAGTGTTAGTTAATGGGTTAATTTTATTGTGTATGAATAACGAATTGTTAGTTCAATTAGTGTTCACTAAAACACAATTATCTAAAAAGAGCTTTTTGGTGATAGGTCACTATTATTTTCAGTTAAGAATATTTTGAGCTATACATTTTTCTAGAAAATGTCCAATAGGATATATTTGTGTACAAACATTTTATTATAAATTATTTGAGTAGTTTCTTAATACATTTTTTTTTAATAATATAGTGTCAATTTTATAATGAATTTATTTTATCTATAAAACTAACAATATTACTGTCTTATTTTTTATTCACGGCACTACACGGATTTTTGACATATAATGCACTTATTTGCACGGTAAGTCTATTCAAAATACAAAAAGGTTGGGTCGTTTTTTATACTACTATATTTAATTTATAACTCGCACCATGTTTTATATTATTCATTCTAATTTAATAATTTTACCTTATAATTCAAAATTTTTAGTCTCATTAATACAAAAGTATATATTTTATTTTTATAATCTTTTAATTTATATCAACTTTCATGTTAACTACCAATGAAATATATATATATATATATATACAAAATTAAAATTAAGAAGTATTTTCAGTTATCAAAATTCAATGGTTATTTTTAAAATTTTGATACCTTACAGTTATGATTTCATCAATATTAAATTTATAATTTAAGTGTTTTAATAAATATAGTTTAAAAAAATGAAGAAATTAATTTTTATAGTAATGATTCATGAACCTGCAGTATTAATTGAAGGTGTTCTCTTCAGAGCAAGGTATTTAGGATCTACTCAACTAGCTTGTGAAGGACAGCCCACAAAAAGTACTCGAATGATGCAAGCTGAAGAAGCTGTATCCAGAATTAAGGTTGGTTTAATATATTTCATCATAAAATCTTTTTTAAAATGATGTTTGTATAATATAATTTTCACACATTAATATGACTGTTGCTTTCTAATTGGATTTTAGGCTTTGGTAAGTTAAAAATTTTCAATGAAAAATTATGTAGTTATATTAAAATATTGTGTATAATATTTTCTTAGGCTCCAGATGGGGAAACTCAACCTAGCACTGAAGTTGATTTATTTATATCCACAGAAAAAATTATGGTTTTAAATACTGATTTAAAAGAAATCATGATGGACCATGCTCTTAGAACAATTTCTTATATTGCTGATATTGGTGAATTAGTTGTATTAATGGCAAGAAGACGATGTTTTTTAACACATCAACCTTCAGATTCTAACTCTGAAACAGCTTTAGTTCCTGCAGGGATTAATGGCATGGAAAAGGTGCCAAATAATAGAACACCAAAAATGATATGTCATGTTTTTGAAAGTGATGAGGTAAGATATAATATGTATACAATTTTTAAAAATAAAAAACAATGAAACAACAAAGTAAAATTCATATTGAGTAGAATAATATTTAGTTTTTATAATAAAGGTTGATTATAAGTTGATACTCTGTTAGTCTATACTATCAGTAGCATACATTAAAAATTTATCTGAAGAGATATGTAATAAAAAGTTATTCACACAAAACACTTCCTCTATTTTATTATGAAATATATATTTTAATTATTACCTTTTTCTCTGATTTTAAACTACAAATAATTATTATTAACTACTATATTATATTAAATTTTTAAAATATCCGAATCATTGGCAGATAGTTGATATTAAATATGAAAATAATAAAAGTAAATGTAATAATTAGTATAAAAAGTTGTTATAATTAGTGATGTAAAATTACCATAATAATTTTTTTTGAAAATATTTTAAAAAGACGAGAATATAACTTGTATTTTTTAAATTAGACAAATTTATATTTGATGGCCAAATAGACCCCAATTTTTGTTAATTATATATTCTTTTTTTTTTTTGACTGGAAATTTATCGTTTGCATTTATACTAAAACATTACTTTTTGAGTATTATTATTTTTAGATCTTAAACAACAATCATTGAGAAATCATAAAAATTCAAAATTTAAGAAGCCATAGAATAATTTTTTAGAAAATTTTTATTATTATGCTATTATTTAACCAAGTAAAAGATGGTTATTTTTCCATCATAAATTTCCAATTAATATTTACTTCAAATAATTTTCAAGTTTGACTAACTATTTTTACAGAAATTATTTATTCTATTACTTTTTATATGGTATTTTGTTTTGTTATAATCTGCAGAAGAATTCTCAAAAGTAATCCCAAAACTAATAATATACTTTTGTTATATCATTACTCGTCATAATTAAAAGACAATATAAATGCTTGAGTATAATGTGTATATATGGCAATTATTATCTTTTTTTTTGATGTTCAATAAATTATACTTTATTTCCTCATAGGGGTTGGAACACAAACCCTCTTATATGTGCACTGCTGATTCCTATTGATAAAATTACCTTTTTCATTTTGTTAATTGTACAGAGATCTCAGTATCATATTTTTTTTAGATATTAATTTGCAAGTTGTTATAATTCAACATAATGTTTATTCATATTTATAGTCATTATATAATATCATACTTTGTATTATTATTTATTTGTAATTCATTTAATTTTCTTATTATGTACTTTAACTTCAGCTAAACTGAATTAATTCAATTTAATTTAATTAATTCATTAAACATAAAAAAAAAATATATCTTATATACTTAAATAAAGTAATGCCTAACATGACTCATATAAGAAGTCAAAACTCTGAATTAATTTATTTCAAAATGTTTTTTTAATTATTAAGTCAGTATTTAACTACTAATTAAATATTGAAAATATTTATCTTGGTTAATATTCTTTTGCAGTTTCACTTTTTTTGTTAAATTGAGAGCTATTTTTATAAAAAAAAAATTCTAATTTTGGGGAGCATTGTATCCATGCCAGAAGTCTAATAAATTGACTAATTAAATTAGAAAAGACTACTCACTTTTATTTGTTGCTATTTTCATTATTAAAAATGTAGCATGTTATAATCCACATTATATTGTAAAACTTTTTGGCCATTATGATTGAAATAAAAGTGTTTGATTTTAATATTTAGGCCCAATTTATTGCTCAATCTATTGGACAAGCTTTTCAAGTTGCATACATGGAGTTTTTAAAAGCAAATGGTATTGAAGATCATAGTTTTGTGAAGGAAATGGACTACCAGGAAGTACTAAATTCACAAGAAATTTTTGGAGACGAATTGCAGATGTTTGCAAAAAAAGAACTTCAAAAAGAGGTAAATATATATTCAATCTTATTATTATGATTATAGCTTAATTTTAACACAGAAATGTATAATGATATATTATGTTCATGTTGTTATCAACTTTTTTTTTTTTTTTGCCAGTGCGTGTATATCAGAAGTTATTGAATATCTTTATGTAGGGTGATTCACTTATCATGAATTGCTTAATTAAGTGAAAATTAAAATTAAAATAATATTAAAATTATTTTATAAGTTTCTTTTAGTTCAATGTTTCAATTATAAAGTTTTTCTTGTGTTTATCACTTATGCCTTATAAGGATATTAACTTTAATTTCTCAAATGGCAACACCTATAATTAATTAGCTTATTTGATATATAATGATCTAATTAAGAAAATGACTGGTCAGTAGCAACTTTTGGACCAGTATTTCAGAAGTCATTAACAATTTAAGGTAATGACTTGAGGTGAAGAGTGGTTGCTGCTATTTTTATAACTAATCATTTCCCATTCGTACTAATCTTCTCACCTAGATATACACTCTGTATATGTTGAACTCATAATTGTTTATTTATAATATATCATTAAAATACTTAAATAGTTATAATCTGTATTATATTTCTTTGTAATTTAAAATTTATTTTATTTTTAACTTTTTAAATATGTTCATATATGATTCATATTTTGTAGGTTGTAGTACCAAAATCAAAAGGAGAAATTCTCGGAGTTGTAATTGTAGAGTCTGGTTGGGGTTCTATGTTACCTACAGTTGTTATAGCAAATTTAGCACCAGCAGGAGCAGCTGCTCGATGTGGTCATTTAAATATTGGAGATCAAATTATAGCTATTAATGGAGTATCATTAGTTGGTCTGCCATTATCAACTTGCCAAAATTATATTAAAGTAATTAATTAATGAACTTATTTACTTTTTGTGTACTAATTTTGTCCTATTTATATTAAGAATTCCAAACCTCAAACAGTTATTAAACTGACTGTTGTACCATGTGCTCCAGTAGTTGAAGTAAAAATTAAAAGACCAGATACAAAATATCAGTTAGGGTTTAGTGTGCAAAATGGTGTAGTAAGTGATATTTATTTCTATTTTTTAATTTGATTGAAGTATTTATTTTAGAAATTTTAATAAATTGTTGTATTATTAGATTTGTAGTCTACTTAGAGGAGGAATTGCTGAACGTGGTGGAGTCAGAGTAGGTCATCGAATTATTGAAATAAACAATCAAAGTGTTGTTGCAGTTCCTCATGAAAAAATTGTAAATTTGTTAGCAACTTCCGTTGGAGAGGTTTGTTTTTTATTTCTATTAATTTTTACAAAAAAAAGAGTAAGTTCAACTTTATGAAAAATAAAGAAACATTTAAAAAAAATTATTTTTTTCATAGAGTATTTGAAATAGTCTTATCTATATTAGTAATTTTTATCTTCAATTGGAAACCATTAAATTTCAATTTTGTTAAGTTATGAAGTTATTTTTTCTCTTTATTCTGAACTGTAACCTTTCAACTAATGGACAATGTTTACACTGACAAACTACGAGATGTAATGGCCAGAGAGGGAGTGAGAGTGGTACTGCTCAAACTAAATTTTCTCCCTCTCACTTTATATCATACCCAAAAAATCATGGGGTAGCGTGGGTGGTAGTTGATCTGAGCCCTTTATAATAATTTTTCAATAAGTTTCCAGTGAATTATATAAGCACATTAATAATTTATTTTATAATGGTATCATAAATTAATAATAAGTATACACACAATTAAATGATAAATAACTAAACTATTAAATTTTGATTGATTAAATTAAAAAAAAAAAAAATTATGTTTAGTTTATTTGACTATTATTGTTAAATGAGTAGTACTAGGTTTAATAATTAAGAAAAGCATTTATTTGTTTGTTTAGTTAGTTAAAACTTGTTGTTGAAATTTTCAGATATTAATGAAAACAATGCCTACATCCATGTTTCGATTATTGACTGGCCAAGAAACTCCAGTGTTTATCTAGTCATGTACTTGAATGTCTTACGTCTTGTTTTACTAGGACATCTACATACACTATGGGACTTAAATTATTATTAACTATTGTCAGGTATAAATTTAATATGAACACCTGGTCAGTTAGAAATGGACTAGTGAAGGGTTTATTTTTTGCACAATATGATAAGCATATCTTTTGTTTATATTCCCTTTTTATAGTCATAATTATGCATAATCACTAAATTTATTTATACAATTATTTTAAAGCTTTATTGTTTTAATTTATATTCTGTAACAAGATATTGCTCTTGTGATTTGTTGAATTCTCTAAAAAGTCATTTAATTCAAATATTTGAGAATTTTTTTTTATTAAGTACATGATGTATCATAAAATTTATCAATAATTTGCCATATCATAACCACGAAAACTAGGATTACCAAAATTATGTTTTTCATTATGTACCATGTATTCTCTTTTTAGTTTTATTTTTATCTTAAATTTTTTTCTGTTTTTGTTTTACCATTATTTATTTTTGTGATAGTCTTCATATTGATATTGCAGTTATTTATTATAGCTTAATGTAAATATTTAAATATGGACCAACTACACTGCATAAATGTTTAAGCATATCGTTTGAACTACCCATATATAATTTTTTTAATGTATGTCATTATGTCTGTTTTTTAAGCAGCTGTAAATTAAAACTACTCTTAAATTCCTAATTATTCTAGTCAACATCGTGAATGAATATGTTATAATGTATCTTTAAATTTATTATAAATATGGTCATTAGACATTCAAATTGTGTATTATAACAAATATATATAATAAATACATTTTTTTTACAATATGATTAATTTTTTTTTCTTTCAAAAATCATATTCTTTAACATAATGTTTTTTTTTATAAAATATTCTAGATTCAACATTTTATTATTATGAATTAATATTTTATTTGTTATTTAAAAATAATATGCTTAAAGTTAGGGCAAAGTGCAATTTATCTATGGATATATGTGGAAGATTAAAGTAAAAGTTATATAAATCAATTTTTAGTAATTTATTTGAAATATATTTAATTTATATAGATAAATGTATATGTAAATTTTGAAAATGCAATGATGTTATGAGTTATTATTTATTATTATTATACATCGAAATAGATCTTTTTTTTTAAATATGGAGTACATGGTTAATTTTCAATAAAATCAAATACATATATTTATATAAAAACATACATTACAACACGTCAATATTTATTAATTTATGGTTAATGATAAAGTTTAAATAATGATTATTTTTAGGGATAATGTTTGCAGATTTTTCCAGAAGTTAGCATCCAATTAATTATCCTATTTGGTTCTCGTATTTTGTTTAGTTTTAGTAGTTATAGAGATGGCCATGAACTGTCCATGCACTCAGACCTATAGGTTCATTATGTACACCTCTTTCCGAATTATATTTGTTCGGTTTCTTCATATAAGTTTTTCTACTGAAGTGTTGTTGTATTATTAAATACCTAGACTAAACATAGTACGTCCTCTTAGGACGCACCTTTATATATTCTAAGAGTTCTGTCTCTTAAGCAAAATTAATTATCTCTTGGGGTTATAGGTTTTTGATATATTCTTTTTCAGAAAAATATTTTCTCAAATGTTTAGATCATAATGTGGCCAGAGTATCACATTCACACATTATGTGAAATTAATCTTCCTCTTCTGTTCCACACTTCTAGCACAGTAGTGATTCTGTCACTCCTATTGTGTAGAGATAATTAAGCAGATTACCGTGTCCTGTCAGTAGTCCAGTTAAAGTGCTTATTTAATATCTAGTTATGTTATTAAAATGTCTTAGTAGTAGACCGGAAATCTTAATAAACATTTTTAATTCCTAGGTACCACAAGATAACACCATATTTTCTTGTGTTTTTCTCTAAATTATTTTCTGGGTAGTACTTTGATGATGGATTGCTCGACAAGTTCTACCACTGTTTCTAGTCTAAAAAAGGTGTTTTCTGCATTTTTCTTGAATACTAGAAGGTTCTACTAGTATTGCTATTACCTCAGCTTGGAATACAGAGGGTATTGTGCCCATTATCATGCTGATATTTATGCAAGGTTTTATTCCTCAAATTCCAGTACCTACCTTTCCTGATTTCTTAAAGCCGCCTGTATAAATTACAAACCCTCTTTACCTAGTAAAGTGGTCCATTCCCCATTCATAAGTTTGACTCTTGCCTCAATACGTGATATCCATCTTGGCTTATTGTCTAGAATAATACCTAAGTAGGTCACTTCTGACTTAAAATCAATTCCTTGTCCATTCAGGCTAAGTGTACCAAGACTGTCAAGTTTTGTTCTTGTCCTAGTAAACATATTACCTCTTCTTTGTTTGGAGTAACAGCTAGTCTGTACTTACTACACCGCATGTGTATAGTGTTCAATCTTAGCTATGCTAAGCCTATAATTGTGTCTGAGAATTTACCCACCACTACTATAGCTACGCCCTTCTTTTATATACCTATCATTAAGATTCTCCGTAGTCTTAAGAAGAAATCAAGTGAGCTTTATTGGTCTATAGGATTTTGCTTCATAGTAGTTAGCACGGATAGGTTTAGGTATAAACCCCATCCTGCCTTTCGGTTTGATAACCGTAGGCTAGGCATGCTCTAAATATGTCGCAGAAATGGAGGACGATTCGATCTAGTCCCTCTTGTAGAAGTGCAGGAAATATTTCGTCACAACTTGCAGCCCTAAAAATGCAAATAGTATTTATTGCCTATCTTAAGCCACTTGGAGTTATTACTTTCTTTGTTAGCTACCACTCAGAACGGTTAACACGTTTGACCCATACTTCGTATAATTATTTTATTAGTATTTCTTGTATTTAAATATCCCAAGCACTTGCTCCTAAAATTTTGCCCAAAATACCCTACTGATCTTAAGGTTCGTGGCTTCCTATTGTTTACACACAACAAAAATTAAATATTGAACGTTCAGTAAACCAGGAGGTCAGTAAATATCTCATAAATGTAAAATTATTTGATTAAGATATAAAGTTCAAAGAGTTTCACGACAAAACCTCAAAGTTATAACCGTGAAAATAGTTATACTATTTGTTTTAATTTAATTATATTGCTTTTATTTAGATTCAATTTTTTAAATTTATTATATAATTAAACAGACATAACATTTATCTCTGCACAAGTGTCAAGTTTTATTAATGTATGATGATCATTAATTACAATTTCTCTAATTCATAATCTATTAATTTTACTCTCTTCACTAGAACTCATAATTTCAAGCACATCTAATGACTCATAATATTCAGTACTATCAACATTTTCTATACTACTAATTTGTTTTTTATCATTAATATCTTTTTTTTTCTTACACATAATCTTGATTTAATATACCACAGTTATTACATTTTTTACCAAATGCAAGACACATCAATCTTATGATTTTTGCCACTTCTTGTACAATTATTTATAAAATAATTAATATTTTTTTGACTTACTACTAAATTTTTTACACAACATTTTATTATATTATACATTTTTAAAACCTGATTTAGAATTGGTCTTTTCTGATGATTGACCATTTGAATTTGTTTCCTTGTTGAACAACAATTTGGTATTATCTACTTGTATGACCCTTCTATTAATTTCAGTTTGCTCTGCAGCACAACAATGATTAATCACTTTTTCTAATGACAAGTCCTCTCTTAAAAAACTAATTTGGACATCTTTATTTGAAATACTAAGTACAATCTGAGTTCTTAATAATTTATTCTCACATTTATGTTTTGATCAATTCTCTCAAACCTGTGTAGAAATTCTCAAATGGTTCTTTAACGCATTGATTGCGAGTAAAAAATTTATAATGTTCCATAATTTCATTTTTTCTAATGCTTTCAGAATATCGCACACTGTCTCTTTTTTCACTTTTAGAGTATTTTATACTTTTAATCCATCTGTTCCTAATAAGTTTAATAGAATCGCTACCCGAGTCACTTTCTTTTTTGAATAACATTCAGTTGTATTAAAATAAATTTGAAGCTCTTGTTTAAATATTTTAAAGTTTTAAATTAAATTACCCGTCATTTCAGAAAGGCTGGTTTATTGAACTCCATATTTTATCTAGTTCAATCAAATTCAATTAATCACATAGATCCTTACGATTGCTTCAAGTTTTAATTTATTATTTTTCTCTTATAATAATTATATCATCTCTTCAACGATATCATTCATACATAAAATAGTATGTGTTATAGTGATTTATATGAACATATATTTTTATTAAAAATGAACAATGGACTGTTTATTTCATAAACAGTCTAATCCTACACTTCACACTGTATCTGTATATTGACATATGCAACAGATATGGTAATAAATCACTTTATCAAGAAAAAATATAATTTATTTTCTACTATATATGTATGTTTAATGATTTTCTAAATAGTTTTTAGATTCAAACGAAATTTTTGATTTTTCAACGAAAAATAACTTTAATAAAAGCAATAAAATCTAAATTAAAAATGCTTAATAATAAAAAATCAAGTTTTTTAATTTATTGCCATATTTGTTGAGAACTTTGATATATAAAGCTTATTATCAACGGTCTATACCAATGTTTTATATTGAATGGCTTCTGAAATTAAGTAGTTTAAAATTTACTTGAGAGAAAGATGCAACGACTTATTAGTACACTCTAAAGACTTGCAAATTGAATACATTTATACCAATTTTGTTATGTATACAACATATTATACATTATTTTATATTACCTCTATATAATATGCTATTTTGATTAAAAAAAAAAAAATTATTAAATTTTTAACAAAAAAATAATGCAATAAGTTATTTTTTTGTTATTTTACAACTTAAAATAAACTTAAATTTTGATTAAAAAGTTTCTGAATGGCAGTTAAAGTAGTGATCAAAATACTACTTAAATTATAACTACATAATTATCATAAATACAGATATCTAGTTATGAAAAAAGCAATAAATTTTTTGATTCTTTTCTTATAACAAATTAACGAAATAACAAAATATTTAAACATGTTGAGATAAAACAAAAAGCAATAGGATAGTTATTTGGCATTTATAAGTTATAGTGGAAGTATTTTAATTAAATATTGATTTAAGAATTTTAATCTTAAAATAAGTTTTATTGACACAAAATTATGGAATTTTGGTAATAAGTAATAACATTGGTGATAATAAATAATAATAATGTGTATCTAAATATTATGGACAAATTCGAAACAAAAAAAGCAGTACAATATCAATATTAGTATACATATCATATGTACACATTTTACTATTGCTCGCTAGAAAGTAATATGGATGTATAACTTTAGTGAACAAATTAATAAAATCCATACCCTTTTATAAGATATTATGTTTTTTACATACTTCATAGTGAAACGTACATTTTCAAAAATAAAAAAAAGGAATCAAAGAGTTTTAACAAATTTCTTTAAGACCATTTACTATAATTATTAATAAATTCCCTTTTGCTAAAGGATAACTGATGGAAAATATATATAAAGTATATTGCTCGATTTACAATGATTTTCATTCCGAGTACTTATTATAATAACTTTTTTTTTCATTTTAAATTATTTTTCTTAATTCTGATTAATTTTCTGTAGCATACATGCGTGTCCATTCTTTGGCATTGCGTATGGCTTCAATTTCATTTACTTTCCACAACTCAGCTACATCATTAGCCAATGGATCATCAGGATTAGGTGCACTAAGTAAAGCTTGAATTGATAAGAGAACTGTACGAATTTGTAATGCAGGTGACCATTTATCTTTTAATATATCAAGACATATTCGACCTAATCTATCAATATTAGGGTGATAGATTTTTGTGATGAAACGAACTTTAGGAGCAGACATAGGATAATCTTCAGGCAAAAATAATTCAAGTTTAAACAAACCACCTTCAAACGGTGAGTCTTCTGGGCCAGTTACTTTAACATGAAAATATCTGTAAAATAAATATAGCTTTAAATAATGGTATACTTAGTAAAATTAGTCTATAAAAATTTTTTTAGGAAATTTGATTTAAATTTTTTTAATTCACATAATTAGCTTAAAAAAATGTATTTGAAAATCAAATAATTATAAACAATCAATTATTACATTAATTTCAGTTTAAAATTAGCTATTGTATTATGATAATCAAAAACATATATTTACTACATTTGCTGTATAACATGTAAATTTTTAGCATTAATTTTTGGAATCAAAACTATTTTATTTCAAAATATAAAAACTGATTATATAGTAAAAAAGAAAGTTTTATAAATTTTTAAACAGCATTTTAAAAATTATAAATTAAAATAATAGTTACGTTACAAATAATTAAGATAGAACAATGAACTACTTTAAATGAAGAAATTTTATTAGGACAAAATATACTTATCTATCATTAAATAACAATGTTTGAAATGTTAGTCTAAATGAAATAAGTATATTTTTAATTTTACATACCGTGCATTACCCTCATCAGGTTGAGCACTAATACCTGGCACGGGCTCTTGCATTAAACGTTGCGTTTCTTTTAGAATTCTTCGTGGTAAAGCTGACATATTACCGATTTAAATTGTAAACTATAAAAAGAAATAGCTGTATGTTTAGTTAACTTGTCTATGATTTTGATAAATTCGCTGGTTTCGTAGTTATTGAATTAAATAGAAGCAGATTTCCTAAAATTCACACGAAGATCTTAATATTTATTCACTTCGTTTATCTTCAGAAAAACATTACTACACAATCAAATTTAATATGCATGTGTCTACAATAAAAAATTAAGATGCAGTATCACGAAACGAAAACATGTCAATTAGACGTATATGATGTATTGGCTGTTATTAATGATAACTCAAAAATCTAATTTTTCACAGATTTTGGCGAATATCGAGAAAAAGTTATTTTCTGTAATCTAACTAAAATGAATAGTATTTGTTTCCAAGGGCTGCAGCTACCGCTATTATTATTTCTTAAGTTTAATGACAAATTATACAATGGTAAAAAATAGAGTAATATCAAAATGGCGTTTGAAATTGGTTCTCAACATGTAATGTTTTAATGTTTATTACTAGGAAATTGGTGATGTAAGGGGTGAGTTCATTATAATGAATTAAAAATATAATCGTTACTATTACTAATATTTACTATCATATTTTAATTCAACTATAGGCTTTTTTCAATGTCATTATTACATCGATAAATTATTCGCTAATGTGGTTGTTTCGTTATGTTAATTATTGTCATTATTATCATAAATATAAATCTTGCCTCTGAGTTCTGTACTTATAAGGTACCACAAAAACGAACCTTACTTCATTTTAACTTATCAGGTTATGTAAATAACTGTCGGCATTCTCATATCTTATAAAATAACTTACAATCTCAAATGAGTTAATTTCATTGTTTATAAGTATTCATAGAAAACACTACAATCTAATAATAGCTCTATACTGTATACTATTATTATTGAATGTTATTGTTGGTATTTTTAATGTTACATTCATTTAATTAAACTTATTAAATAATGAGTAACTAAACACAACTATACAACACAAAAAAAGTATCCGAAAAATGAAAAAATCACTGAAGATTTATTCAATTAAGTATTATTAAATGAAATCCTATTTTCAATGATGTTAATTTTTTTATGCAATTTGAATGTGTTTTGTATTTATGTACAATATTTATTCCCAATATTCCTTTTGTGACATAATGTTAAGTTTAGTCTGCACTTTATTTAAATAGTTTTACTTTAACAACTATAATTTGGTTTTTTAATTATTGTACCTGTTTATTTTTTATAACTAGTAATATAAGCAAATAATTTTTATTAAATTCAAAGAATGATTGAATTATATTAAGGATATGTGGTTAATTAAAGAATCAATTTTGTTTCTATATTTGATGATATGCATGTTCTTTTCAAATTTTCTATTCTTGTATGGATTTTTTTCTTTTGATTACAATGACAATGTTAAATCTTCAATGGATGATATCCCTTCTACTATTCAACCGAGTCCTGATGATAACTATTGGCGGTAATAAATCTTCAGAAATTTATTAAATATTTATTAAAAATAATTATGTAATTGTTGACAAATATGTATAAAAATGTAATTGCTTAGAAATGCATAGTAATAATATGTTATTCTCGATTATATAAATTTATAAAAATAAAAACAAATTTTATTGTAGTATAAATTTAACAATTATCCTAAAATAAATTATATGAATATATAATTATATATATATAGTTTGCTATGCATTTCTTATTGCTTGATAAAAATTGAACTTTAAGTAGTATATGTTTCTTGTCAATTTTATAGTTTTGACTCGCAACGTTTATATCATAAATCAGTGAATAAAGTAGTGCTAATGATAATTGATGGAATTCGTTTTGATTTTTTAACTGATACACAATACAACAAATTTATGCCATTTGTTACAACTCATATAAAAAATAACCAAAGTTGTTTGTTTCGAACCAGAGTTAGTGCACCTACCGTTACAATGCCTAGAATAAAAGTATACAAGTATAGTTAAATATTGAAAGGTGATTTTTTATATTAATAAGAAATGTAAAATTTATTTGTAGGCATTAACAACTGGTACTATTCCAAACTTTATTGATATAGCATTGAACTTGGGTTCTTCAGAAATTAAACAAGATAGCATTATTAATCAAGCTCAACTAGCTAATAAAAAAATTATTTTTTTTGGTGATGAAACTTGGTTGAAATTATTCCCAAAATCATTTGATCGTTATGATAGCACTACATCATTTTATATATCTGATTATACTGAAGTAATGCATTTTTTAAATTTACCAAAACATCTTATTTCAATTGTTTATTTTTTAAGGTAGATAACAATATCACACGCCATTTAGATAAAGAGTTAAAGCATTCTACTGATTGGGATATTATGATACTTCATTATTTAGGGCTTGATCATATTGGTCATTTGGCTGGCCCTCGAAGCCCTTTGATGCCACATAAATTGTTGGAAATGGATAAAATTATCAATTTCATCATAGATAATTTGGTGTATATTTGTTTTCAAATTACAATTTACTGTTTAATTTTCAAAGAGATCTTAAAATAAATTTAATCTTAAAAAGCTGTTTTTAATTTAACATATTGCATTTAAGTAAAAAAAAAATGGATATTTTTACTTTTTTGTAATATTGAATTTTTATCTTATTAACCTTTCAAAATAAAAAGTAAATATTTATTCTAAAAGGTGAAACATTAACAAATTATTTACATATTTAATTAATAGGATTCTGGTAATTCTGAATTACCAACAGTTTTGATAGTATGTGGTGATCATGGAATGCGAGATAATGGTGGCCATGGGGGATCATCATTGGGTGAAGTACTAGTACCTGTATTCTTTAGTGTACAAAATAGGAAATGTGGTGGTCTTATTGAGTAAGCCTAGATTTTTAAGACTATTAATTGAATATAATATAATAATTATTAATAATTATAATTTATTGTTTATATAGTGAAGAAATAATGCAAATTGATATTGTTCCATCAATATCTGTTATTATGGGATTACCTATTCCTTCTGGAAATATTGGAAAATTAATAAATAGAGCTGTGCAATTCCTAAATATTAATGAAATTTTATTTGCATACCATTACAATGCTCAACAAGTCTACAAAAACTATATTAATAGAAGTGGTTCTTTAAAAACGGGTAAATATTACTTGATTATATAATAAATATTATTAATTTTGTCAAAATTTTATACTTAAAGCTGAAGTCCTTTTGTATAATTTTACTTAAATTACGTTAAAAAAATATTTAATGTAATTACGCTTTTATTGTATTTACTAAGTTAATAAATATTAATTTTCTGAGTTATTATATAGTATTGTACAGTACAGTACAGTTTCAAGTCTAAAATTTGGAAAAATAGTTGTATCCAAATTTGTGAAATCATAAGTTAATATGATTAGTTTTGTCTAGATTTTTATTTGAGTAATCTATTTTATTATTATATTCAAATATAAATAAATTATTTAGTTGTATATTTAGGATAACTTTTGATTTTTAGATTTCATTTTGGCATATAATAAAGCTAATTTAAATTATTACAAATGGCTGAAAGGAGAATTAAAATCTGATGATGAAGCTAAATATACAATAAATTTATATAATTTTGCTTTAAATGGTATGAGGAACTACCTTATTGGTTCAGTTAGTAAATATGATGTCTGCCTTTTAATTATCTCTATGATATTAATATCACAGGTTAATCAAATATTGTTTTTTGTTGTTTAGATTAAAAAAATTGTTTTTTAAATTAATTATTATGATTTCTATACTGTAAAATAAAATATTTTAGATTTGGTTACTTCTTATTGATATGCAACCTAAAAGAATAAATTATATACATATAAAATACTTGGTTTTCTTCTTGTTAATTCGTTGGATAACTTGTACTTCATTACATTGTGAAAGCATTTTATGTGAATTTAGTATTAAACTAAATACTTTGGCAATTACAATATTTACCATATTTATTTTTAACTTTGGAAGTTTTTACCAGTTGCATTCGATCAAACTTAATATAGTGGTATAAAATTTACTTATTAATAAAATTTTTACTATATAAAGATAAATAAATTTTTTTTTTTACCAAATTAATT
Organism: Daktulosphaira vitifoliae; assembly: GCF_025091365.1. Taxonomy (NCBI): domain Eukaryota; kingdom Metazoa; phylum Arthropoda; class Insecta; order Hemiptera; family Phylloxeridae; genus Daktulosphaira; species Daktulosphaira vitifoliae. The sequence goes on along the minus strand of NW_026099572.1, from coordinate 67,635,537 downwards.
TATTTTTAGAAAAGTAACATAAATAATAATGACTTATATGTTATATCTGGGATGCTAATTCATTTTCTAAGTTTATTTTCATCAAGTTACATTGAAGAAGAACATCAGCTTCTATATCATCTTTGGACAGGTTTTTCAACCATTCAAATTTACAATTATTTCAATAAAAACAGTTATGTTGATATGATAAAATGGTTGTTTTGTATGATATTACATCGATTTTGTAAAGATTTAAACTATGTTGGTAATCAGTGGTCTAATTCATATAGCTTGGGAGACTGGTTAAGAGAACCAACAAATAAATTATTTTTATCAGTGTTCATGATACTAGGTAATTCATACTTTAATTTTTAAATATTTAATCAAAAATTTATTAATATCAAAAACATTATGGTGAAGTGCATAAATGTGTTAAGTGCACTTTTAAGCCAAAGTAAATTAGAGTATGAATAAATGTTGAAACTGAGAATTTTTTTACCACAATAAAATATATTTAATTCTATTATGCCATTGTTTATTGTGCTTTAATAAAATGAGTTGAAATTACTTCTTATTGTAATATAAAAATTGAAATTAATAGCCTTTGAAATGCCTAAAACTACATTTAACATATTTTTGTGTTTCACATTTAATATATGAGTATCATACCAAGACATGATAATTCTTAAAATGTCTTGTACATAAGGTCAGTTTACATATACCACCCACTTCCATACTCACTTTATGTATTAAAATGCTTGTAACTTGTTAAGTACTTGTCCTAATATCGTAATTGATCCACTAAAAATTGTTGTAAGAAAAAAGATAAAAAATGGTTATTTTGAAACTTCAAAGAAATTTTACTTTTTTTATTATTAAATATTAATGAAAAATATATTTTTAACGTGGTCTAAAGTTGTAAAAAAAAAAAATGAAAGAAGTCAAAACCTGGTGAGGCATCTTGTATATTATTTAATAATAATTGACATTTTCATTGATATAATCATAATTAAGTTTTTGAGGTATCATTTTTAGAGTGATGTGAAATTGATAAATAATAATTATTATCGATTAATGATATAATTGTAGTTTACAATATATATATTGTAGGACTTTTTCTATTTGTTTTTAATAACATTTCGGTTTTTTATAATTTATTGGATAGTTGTTTTTTACAAAACTATTCACATTTCAATATGAAATATACAAAATATAATGAAAAATTGTCTACTATATTTAGGTAAATTCTATAAAGAATTTTAATGCTGATTCCATTTATGACTTTATAACTTTTCCATCACATCTTGTTTTTAAAATAATTATTAATTAATCATTAAACAATTAAACCTTTAAAAAAAACTGAAATATAATTTTTTTTTTAAACATTTTTAATGTAATTTGATGATGTTTAAAAAGTCTTCAGTAATATTTGGAACTTTGTCAAGTTTACCTATTTTTGTTAACCTTTAAATTTAAGTTTGATGAGCATTTTTTTAAAGTAAAAAGCTGAATTTTACACTAGTTATTTTTGGGTTAATCACTTAATTATGAGATTAATTCAAAACATACATTTTTTGTTTTTTACATATCAAATTATTTAAAAATTGCTTGATTAAAAATCTAAATGAATATGTTGTTAAACAACTTTTTTTTTCATTACTTCAGGGTTAAAAACCTAAATTTTAGTTTTATTTAGTGGGAAACTCTATTTTTATTTTAATGATATAATAGAATGAAACGTTTAAAAAAAATTTGTTCTTAAAATTTTTTTATCTAATATTACCTAATATTTTATCCAATGTAATAAATCATTAATCTGTTACTGTAATTTAATGTATAGTAATTTGATACATTAATAATCAATAATTATAATATACATAAATTGAAATTACAAAAATGAAATAGTGAAAACAATAAAGTGATTTAAATATGCACTTATCAATCATCATAAAAAGAAAAAAAATTATTTAAATAATGTTTAAAATATATTTAGTGCTAACTTGATACCAACAATTTTTGAAGATATTTGATTTTGTAAATTGTTGCGAATCAACCAATTTATTTATTTGATGTTTATACTGTATATTTTATTTTTAGGTCTCATTAGTATTCTTATTATTTGTGTTTATATTCATGTATTTTTCTTAAACAATAAAAGAAATATACATGAAATATTTAGTTGTATATTATATATTTGGATCTCATTTTGTAATTATGTATACAGAGTTAATACTGAAGAAATTTCTGAACCATATGGTTACAGTATATTGTAAGTAAAAAAATTAAGTAATAATACATTTTTATTTTTAAACATACATTTTCACTCTTAGGAAATTGATGTTTTCACTTTCATCGTGGACCATAGCTTGGTATTTACTCGTAATAAATCATTTTGTATTAATATTTATGCAATCTGAAAAAAATTGTCAAAAATGGAAGCATTTAAACTGGTCCTTTATTATTTTATTGCTTTTACGTGTATCTCTTTTGTCAAGACCTCATAATTTATTAATACCTTTTATCTTAGTGTACACGTGCGATCTAATAAGAAATAAAATGTATAGTTTAACTACGATTACAATACTCCATTATTGGTTATCACTTCTTTTCTTTTTTTATCAGGTAAATGAAAATTATTGAAATATTCTTATTATTTTTAGTTAATTTTTATTTGAAAATTATTTGTAATAACATTTTAAAAATCTTTAGGGTAATTCAAATAGTATTGGAACAATTGACATAGTACCTGGATACATAGGACAAACGAGTTATAATCCAATTGTAGCTGGGATACACATTTATACTCATACATTTGGCCTATATTTAATTGTCTATTTTTTCTTTATTCTTGAATACAAGTAATATAATATTTAATTAAATTTTAAAAAATTTAATTAAAAATTCTATGAAATTATTTTAGATTTTTAGGCCTTCAGAAATTGTGTGTGCTGAGTATTGCTCAAACATTCTTGTATGATGTTGTTATCTTGTTTTTCCGAAATCATTTATTTATTTGGTCTGTATTCTCTCCAAAACTACTATATATGGTCTCTTATTCATCAACACTCTGTTTATTTTCTGTAATTTCTGTATTTCTAATGAATTTATTTGCAAAAAATATTGACGACAAACGATTAAATAAGTTTCAATTGTGATATAGTTGCTTAAAATAAATAATAGTTAAAATAGTCTTGAAAAATAAGTTATTTTTTTTTAAAAGCTATCTTATTTTAATTCAAAGTTATATTCATAGGCACAACTAGGGATGTGCTGAAGTATTTCCAATCCTAATTCATTATAAGTGTTGTGAAAATAACTTTTATTCATTTTATTAAAGATGTTTTTATCTGTAGTTGGCAATAAACATAAATAATTTACAACTTTTTTTCATACAATTTAAAACGTCTTTGTGGTTATTTTTTAAATTAAATTATGATAGTAAACCAAACTGAAAAATGATATAAATATAATGTTTTATAGAAGTATTGTTACTGTCATACCAAAATTAGACATTTATTTTAGCAAATTGTTTACATGACCTAAACAAATTTTTTGTCCACTTTATTTTAGCTTGTTGAGTGTACAAATAATTTTAAAAGACTAAGTAAACAATTAAAACAATTTTTTTTTGATTATATATTATGTTTGAAATGATTTTCTCCCATGTTATAATAAAATTAATTGTATCTTGTAAAGATATTATTAAAAAATATTTTTCCTACTCTTTACAAAGATAATCCAATACCCCAATAGTAATAATAAATTTTTATTTTACACTATAAAATTTAGGCAAATTATTTGTTACATAGGTAAAATGTAGTTATAAAATATCATGTTCACTGCAAGGAATGTAAAATGGCAACAAGCTTCTTCTTATATAGGAAAATTTATCTATTTTTATAGAAACATTTTTTTATATATTTTTTCTCTAGAATTATTCTTAGTATACCAATTCTTTGCTATACTTTTTTATTAATAATAATCCTGAGTATGTCTATACATTTTTAAAAATAATAATATGCATAAGTTTCCAACAATGTAAACATTATTTAGAATGTTATTATTCTTTTATAAGATAATAATTCATTCTATCTAGTGTATAAACAAGTATTTTTTCAAGTGTTTTAATATAAAAGCAGTAACTTAATATGAAAATTTTAAACATTTTACCAAAATTTTAATTTTTAATAATTTTATTTAAGTTATCAGTCGCTATAGATACATTTCCTATATTAATAAATGTACAATATAGTTGAGAAATTTATTTTGAACTTTTTCATCTTAATGCTATAACTTTCTAATTCTTCAACGCATTTAACATTTTTTATATTAATTGACAAATACATTTGCACATACTTCAAGTTCAAGTTTAATAATATACACAAAAATGATTGATTCTTTATAATTTAATGTATGAGTAATATAGAATAAAAGTATTTACAAGAAGTATTTTGAATAATTTATTTATAATGTATTAATTTTAATTCTTTAAGGTGGTTAACAATGATCGCTATTGCTAAATATATATTATTCAATTACTAGTAAACGGTATCAATGAGTACTTCTTATTGGGAGAACATTTGTGTATGTTTAGATAATAGGTTTAATTTAAATAAATGCTTTGATTTTTTTGATATTGAGCCAGAAAGCTATGCTCCGTCTAACACACATACAATTGTTAAATGTCAATTTCATAACGTTATTGTCTACAGTTTGTCTAACTTTAAGATATGTACGTTAACACTTCTTTTAAAAAAATTTGCTACAAAATACAATAATTTAAATTGCACACGATTGGCTTTTAAATTAAAAATAGAAAAATAATGAAAACAACGGCGTACAAATTTGTATACAAAGGTGTAGAAAAATATCTCCTTACATGTAGTTTTTTGAACAATTAGGTATAAAATATTAAATTAATTACTCTTTAATTATAACTCGTCCAATTTCAAAACGTTATTAATTAATTATCTTAATAGAACTATTTTTTATAAAAAAATTAAATTATAATTGAAATTTTAGTATAAATGTTTCCAAGAAATATTTGCTACGAAAAACGTAAAATTCAGACTTGTATTTTATGTTTATCGAATTAGATATCTTCTATATAAGTTTTAGCTATTTAAATAAATCTACTGATAATAAACATTTTTCGCACTCCAATTTGCCTTTGAATAATTTACTTGAGATAATTTTAATTGGACAGTTTTGAATTGAAGAGCCGTTATAGACATATTTTAGTAGGAATTTTATTACTTATTTTATACTTTTATACAATTCAAACATTCATATACCTCAATATGTTTAAAAATCATAATCATAATAACAATAAAATATTCTACAACAGATAGTACATTTATTTAAAACTAAATAGGACTAGAGAAAACATTAGAAAAAACACAATAATTCGAGCATTGATTTTATAATAATCTTAATTATAAATTCAATGTTTCGAGTTTCAAGTTTTATATCAGGTTAAATAATATTTGTCTTTTATCAATGATATAGTTTTACACAAAGTTAAGCTCAAGATACACACACAAGTGCTGGAAGAATGATAAAACCGTATTCGTTATATCTCTATGATATGCAAACATTTTTTGTGTTAGTAGACCAAGATAGTTTTACTTGGTAGTCAGTATTTAATACAAAGTCAGAAACACAACCGATAAATCCTTTTTTGTATCTTTTTCCAGTTGACTTTTCGACGTCTTCTGTACCTCCTTAAAATTTTTTATTTTTTAATTAATTAAGTGATTTATGATAAATCAATCACTCTGTATATGATAATTATATATATATTTTTTTTTTCGTTATTATCTTATACAAAATGTTCAGTAAGGAAACGAGTATCTCATTGTTTTCATTGTTTGTAATGACTGACCTGTTTTCTTACTTACTGAACACTGTATATTAGATAATAATAAAAATACTAGTAGAACTAGGAACACAAAACACTATTTTTTTTTTTCAAAAATATTTCTCATTATGACTTGCAAGTCATTATGCATGCACAATAAATATTTAAATCTCTGAATCGTCACAGAATAATTAAAATAAAAGTCATACAATTAAAATTATACATTACATTTTTTTAAAAATAAATCCAAAACTTTTATGGCCAAATTAAAATTTGCCCCCTATTTTTGCAAACGTATTAGTTATTAGAAGTTTTAACGAAGTACATATCTTTTTTTCAGAAACCAATAAAATGTTTCTATATAAGCGCTGGTTATAAATGAAGCCTTATTTGCTTATACATACAATTTGCTAAAAAAAACCTTATAGTTATGTTTTACAAATTGATCTAAGTAAATATATGAACAAAAAAAAAATTACTGCAATTACTTTTTATTTCAATTATTGCATTGTTAATTATCGAGATTATTATATTAACATGGAAACGATGATATTATATAACAATAAAGTTATTTTTTATTACTAATATGTAATTAAAAGTAATCAATTAATGAAACTTACCAAAGTATAAACCTGTGTTTGTATTTAATTGATTTAATTTTCCATTTGATATAGTGAACATTTTTGTTCCATTGTCTATTACAATAACACTCAAACGTTCATGTCTATAAATACATAAAATCAAAAAAGCAAAATGTTTATTTCATATAGTAAAAGTTGTAATGATAAAATAAAATAGTATTTTTTATGACAAATTTATTGATTGATAGTATACTTTTTATACCTCGTAAATTTAATTTTGTGCCAACGTCCATCGTTTATTGACGAACCAGAAGCATTGTACTTAAGGACCGTTTCACCACTTCCTAAATCAAAAGCTACTTCAATTCTTCCATCTTGTAACCCTAATGCCAAGTAATCAGCTGACCTATCCGTTCGTCCTGTCCACAATATAAGTCCACTAAGAGCGGTTGTTCGAAATCTTAAGTCAATTTCTAAGTGCCCATCAGTAATTCTATAGATACAAAAGATGCAAATATTAGAATCATCTCACTTGTATAAACATTTACTGAAAATTTTTCAATAAGAGATAATGAATAGAAAAAAATATCTCCTTACTTTTGTAATGGCATACACAAGATATCAGGGGTGCTTAAGTCATTTTTTTTGCTTATCATTTAGGACCCGGATTCGAATATATTTTAGCTTCGATGCGAAGCTGAGAAGGTATTATTTTACTATGATGTGTTTTTTTTTTTGTGTCTGTTAACACCTTTTCTCAGCTCTCACCGAACGGATTTCTTTCAACGATGCGTCAAAAGATCACAAATTGTATCTAATCGAAGATATTACCCTCAAAAATTGAAAAAATTTCCCTCGTTTCCCGTAAATGGGGGAAACCTCCAAAAAAATTAAATCGCTAATTTTCAAAATTTTTTCAATTTTTTTTACTAAAAACTGCCATAACTTTTTTAAAAATGAATGATGTCTTTACCTATCATTTAGTATATTTTTTTTCATAAATTTAACCCTTTACCTGCCCATAGGGGGGATTTAAAATGACAAATTTTTCATAAAAAATTAACTTTTTCAACTTAACTTTTGAAAGTGTTCCGGAAGGTCTGACACTTTTATATATATCTTAAATTAAAGCTAATGTAAAATACTTTATTATGGAATAAAAAATTTCGGACTTTATTTTGTCTTCACGGTGAAAATAGTAACCAAATGCTATTTTTGTGTGAAAATTCTCGATTTTGTATTTTATATTTTTAACTTTATAATGTTATAACTTATTGAAAAGTGTATGGATCAACACAATTTTTTTATGAGAAATATTATTTTTTAATAATCCCTTTTTCATTCAGGATATTAATATGGAAATAGCAGATCATATAGCTTTTGGAATAATCCACCAATTTTTTAAAATTAAACACTATCTAAAGATTTGCATCGAAACGTTTTTTTTTATAGTGATTTTAATCACTGTCAAATATAATTATACTTGATCCAACTATGCCACGTCACCACTGTGTCGCGCTCCCCCTGTGCTAGTTTTTTTTTTTTTTGGATTATGTTAGATGATGGTTTTCAAGCAAAACATTCGATTTATGTAATGGAGAGTTCAAAAATGAAATTCTTATTTTGCATTATTTAAGATTTTAAAGCGTTTTTGAGTAATTTTAATAAATTAGAGCACATTTATTCAAAAATTAAGTGTATTCATAGACATAATCAGGGGTCTAAGGGGATAAAATTATGATAACTATCTGCATTTTTTACATAAAAATTTTTTAAGAATTAAAAAATTAAGTTTTAAAAATTAAAAATTAAGTTTTTTAAAGAAGTTAGGTTAGATTTCTCAAATATTTTGTCTAATCGTGCTAATTAAAATATTGTGATTAAAATTCAGTTTTTTTAAATGTATAATACTTTTTGAATTATTAATAATATGTTTAATACAAAATCAAATCAATGTATACGAAAAAACAAAACAATTTTGTAGTGACGAATAAAGAAAAACAAGTTTATCAATTTTAAATCTAAAGAAGAATATCGTATCATTTCTTAATGACATAAATTGGCGCAACTAACTTTTTGGCGGTGCTAAATTAATTTTCCCTTTACCCGTAAAAGTATTTTTATAAACATTATATACCATAAAATTTACATTTTTAGTAGGGCTGATTATTCAACAGAAGTACAAAATTTCAAACTGCTCATAGTTGCGATAATGATGATATAGTGTGTCCAACATTGATTTTAGGAAACTATTGTAGTTGATGGATGTATTTAATTGTAATCAAGAAAAATGTTTAAAGATTTTATTTGTTGTGCAGTCGTTTATAAATACCTTTTTTGTATTTCTCGATTAGTGTAATGAACAAACGATGTTCCGTCAAAAGATACTTGGCTGCTATCGGTTGAATTACAGTGCTTATTACATACACATTTGTATTTGTCGAACACAGGAATGCACTGAGCTTCAGTGCCACAAGGTTTCGCCACGCAAGGGTGAGGACAATTTCCTATGTTTGCTCCTGATAGAGCACCTTGGACTATTCGCAATGGTTTGTCATTAACTACTATCTATAAAAGAAAAATTTATCATTAATTAGTTAAAATTAATTATTCGACATAATTATAGTTTAGTATGTTGTTAGGTTTTCAAAAAAAATTATTTGAACACTTCTATGTAAATGCATACCAGTTTGGTTAGGATGGCTATAATAAAAACCGCTAAAATTATTATTCAATCGAATAATGGAAAATTTAAACTTTTTTATCACTATAACTAAAAATGAACACTTAAAATATTTTCATATACATTAACATTTTAATGAAATTAAGCGATATAGCTAGTAAATAATTGAAAAATTCAATTGTTTTAAAATTTCGTTATTAAACCAACAAATTTAATATTAATGTTTTATTACAACTGTATATTGAAATAATATAATATAACTATGAGCAACTAATTTTTGTTATTTCCAAGTGTTGAAGCAAACACAACGCGTAGGAACATTACCAACTTCTTTAATGGCATTATGACGACGAAGAAAATATTATTAAAAACTTTTACTTTGCTCAGCATGATTTTAGTCATCAAAAACCTTATACAGCTTTGTTCCACATTAAAAGTTAAAAGATGAATTTTGTTGAAATTAAAGAATATTTTTAAATTTAAAATACTATTTTATGTATTAGTAGATGAATTTTTTATGCAATTTATTATTTTTCCTCGTCCGAAGATAGTGTTAATTTAATAGAGTAACAACTACAAGAAAAATAAATACTAAAAGTTATTAAAAATTGTTTTCAATTAAGTTTTAAAATATTATTTATTGTTAATTTTTAAAAATTATGCATTTTCACAATTTTACTAGTTTAGGTATTAAATTTAATAGAATTAAATTAAATTGAAAGTAAAAAAATTATGTTAAGTTGTAATGTAGACTTACTTTTTGAATACAACCCCTAAATGAATTTCTCATTTTAACGTTTGATGAAACTTCGTCAAAATCTGGTGTACCACCTATAAACATGCTCAAAGGTAACGATAATTGAGTAAAAGCTCCCGGGGATAAAACCTGTAAAAAATACACAGAAATATAAAATATATTTATTTTCCACGACAAAAATACAAAATTTCATTTGATCAAGAGTTGTATATATTTCAACACTAGTGTAGTCCAAAAAAAAATTCAACTTCGAAATATCTTTTGTTACTTAAAAATATTATGCAGTGAAAGCTCTTATTTGTTATTGACAATTTTCGATTCTGTACAGATAATTAAAGTATTTAAATGAGTAACTATGGTTTTCGCAATTATTTATATATACCATTTTTTTAAATGCTAGATTATTATGTGTTAAAAAAATAATTTGATAACAGAATGAAAATATTGTATTACATTTTAGATATACAATTATGATGAATACCGTAAAGGTTTAATTGCATACCAGTATACATTGTATACTGGTGATGAGACTGTGTTGTAGTAATGAATATGATTTTGTCTTATACCGTTACGTCATTCCCAAAATTACGTTTTACGATTTTTGGAATATTTCGGGAGAAAGAAAAATATTATAATATTTTTATATATATAACAAGAAAAACAGTTTATTACTATTCCATTATCTTAAAATATCTTTCTTCTTTTTCTTCGCCTAATCTAAACTAATTAGGTCGGCCAACCTTATAATATATATATAATTGTTATATTCAAAACGCTGAAAATATATGTGAATATTTAAAGTATTTTTTCAAAAAAAGTAAACTCAAAATATCAAGATATGTAATTTTATCGGATAAAAAATATTCACCAATAAATTTAAATTAACGTTACATTTTTATGTTTTTTATAACTGATTAATTAGTAGCTACACGGTGTCATCGGTGATATTGATTGTAATATTAGTTCAGTAGAAGTTAGAAATTAAAATTAATATGTAGGACATAATAAAAAGAATATCTTGATAATAATAATAATAACTTCGTATCTTCGAGTTAAAACTAATATTTGATCATCAGTCAGCGGACATTTAGCCAGAATTTCATGGGGATGTGTCAAAAAAATGTTTTACTCAGTTACTCAATACTATAAACCCCACTTAACATCTACAATATACGTTCAAAATATTTCGAGATGGTCAATATACTCTCTTGGATACATGTCGAGGTTTAGTGGTATACAGAAATAATCTATACTCTTTTGTACCCATGTAAATATAGAAGGGAGGTGTTCTACCTCATATGATAGTTAATATGTCTGATAAGGCCTCACAGAACCTAACGACATTTACCATAAATTTAACACGGTGAAAGTTTAACTTTGAAATTTTAAACATAATGAATAGTACAAATTTCATATAATATTTTTTTTACAATGTATTTTAATTTTATGTACAATTTTAAAATGAAAAAAAAATGTTTGTCGTACTTGTACATGTGATTGATTATCTACAAACATTGTTGCTAAGCGTCCTGTTCGTGATATCAAAACTTTATGCCACTCGTTCAACGATATAATATGTGGGCTCCTATTACAGAAACATAAATTTCAAAAAGGAATAATACAATATAATATTTAAATACAGAAAACTATATATTTTTTAATTTTTAATTTGAAAAATGAACTTCAATAATACTAAAAATTTGTAAGAAATAATGAAAAAATTGCTTTTTAGTATTAATGCTAACGTTACTTTTCAGCTAATCCTTTTATTATTGTTTTCGCATTTCTTAGAAAAATATGTATATTAGTATCGAGAAAATTATTTTTAGAGTTATTTATGGTATATTTGAAATAAGAATGGAAATCTATAAAAAAAATAGTTTTATCAATAGTTAATGAAATTCAAAACACCTTAAAATAGCAGTTCCTGTTCCTAAATCGAACGCGAACTCTAAATAACCATTAATTAAGTAAACACTAATGAAATCGGCTGTTCCGTATTTTTGATACCCTTCGTATAAAATTAGCCCATTCGGTGATTGTGTCTTAAATGTTATGTCCAAATCAAGCCAAGATAAAGCTGTATCACCCAACGCCGGATGTCTTAAGTAGCTTGACCCATTAAAAGCAGGAACCTGTAAAAATAGACAAATACTTTTATTAACAAGTTCTTAAGCATCGAGATTAAATTACACAACTTACGAAAATGTTTTAATTTTACAACTATTATATAATTATCTAGCAATTAAATTAAAACGACTCATTTGAAAAACTTATTTTACTCAAATAGTGTTTAAAAAAACTAATGCCAAATAAATAAGTTCCCGATACAGCAAATCCTATGAAAGTATTTCTCTACATTTTATGAACGTAGTACTTTTTTCTGCTAATTTTAGGTAACACACAAATATTAATATGATGTGATTTTTTTTTAGTTTCGTTGCGACACTGAGAAGGTTTTAATTCTACTGTAATGTGTTTTTTATATATCCATTAATACTGAGCTCTTAATGACCCGATATAGATCAACTATGTGTCAAAAGATTATAGACTGTATATAATTGAAAAAGTTATCCGCAAAAATTTAAATAATATCCCTCGTTCTCTTAAATGGAGAATATGCATTAAAAATATCAACTGTTGAAATCTGAAAATTTCGATATGTTTTTACTTTGTTGGCTTAAAATTGCTATAAATTTTTAAAAATAAAACTAATTAATAATTATTATTAAAAAAAACAATTTTTTTTATAAATATTAAAAACATCAACGCATATCATTATACAATTAATTTTTGATTTTCGTCAAAGTATCGAAATTAGCAGATTTTACACAAAAAGTTATGTTAAAAAAAGCTGTGTAAATGTATTTAAGGAGAAATTTTTTTTTCTCTGTTATATTTAATATGTTAACGGCGGAAATTAAAGTTAGAAAGAAATCTATTTCTGTTAATTTTAAATTTAAAAATTTGATTATTAATTGTTTTATAAACAATTTATAATTAGAGTATTACAAATTTTTCCTACTTCATAGACATTATTAAAGAGAAGGTTGTACGGTACCACCTAGTCCCCCTTCCTCTAAATTTTTAATAATAACTTTTATTTTGTAATATTGAATGGAAATCATTTAATAATACTTGTATTAATTGCTGTTAGATTATTATCTATACTGAAGTATTGTTCCCAAGCTAAAAATATGGTAAAACTTAATTTTGCCGATAAAATTTTTTTTTTTAATAGTTATTTTTTAGTAGCATACACCCAGAGAAAAACCTCGATCTATATAATAAATTCATTGTTCAATTTGATAAATATATCATTACTATTGAATCTATGATATATTTATCAATATGATGATTTTTTTTCTTATCTTGAACAATAATAATTATTGTTCAAGATAAGAAAAAAATAATTATTATTCATAAGAATAATTATTTTGTTCGTATTAATAAAACATTATCATAAACCCTTGATAAAATTTCTCTATCAAAATTGATTGAGGTTTTTCTTTGGGTGTACTCTTATATTAAAAATTTGCCGACTCAAATGGTTTAATTTTGTCAAAAGGGGGTGTGATACTCTCTACATCAACTATCCCGACGGCTCTGGAATGGTGTTTAATATGCCGGATCCCAAATTACTGAGTTTTATTTTATATTTTGAATTAAAAATTTTATTGAAACCTATTAATATTAAATATTAAACCGGTATATTCAATATCTCTAATTGGTAAAACGCCTTTTTTGGTATATTATCTTATTTCGAGTAATTAATAAAACTTACATGCAATAATTGGTTACAATACACGAAAGTTATTCAAATGTTACCTGTAAATCCAGTTTAGTTCCACACAAATCTCCAGTATAACCAAGTGGACAGAGACATAACGATGTTTTGTTTGATGTGACACATTTTCCACCATGCTGACATGGAGATCGTGTGCACTTATCTGTCGAGCATTCCTCTGTAAAAACAAATCGCACACCATAAACATTTCATTTTCCCCGTCATTTAGCAACAATAAATCATACTGTTTTTTTCAACACGCGAGAGCAATGGGTATAATATTAATCCTCAAGACGGGCCACGAAAAAAAAACATGTTATAAGTCGTTTATCAAAAGCAAATTATAGTGACATAGATTACTAATATTTCTGTATTACTGCATTACAGCAATCTCAATTCAATACAACATAATGATGTTTTTATAATAAAGGTGGCCTAACATAAATGGCATTTGTCTTTGCGTAATTTAATATGATATCATTCATAATATTACTATAATTTTATTAAACTCTGATAATAAATTTACTAATTCAATTTACTAATTTACAATCTGATATGTGATAAAAACAGAGTGATTATTACAATGGGTTTTCTAGGTCTTTAATATTTTTACTAATTATTACAGTATTTTCCTTTTAAATGAGACACTACATATAATATTTTATTGTTACTATGATGAACGGCTAATTAGAACACATAAATATTTTTAATATTAAAACAGTTATAATTGTAATCTCTAAACATTTAATCAAAATTACTCCAAAGTTTCCGGTTTAATTTACTTTAAAAGCATTTTACCATTAGCAAGTTAAATTGCAGAATTTCGTTATTTCAATAGATAAATCTTCGACTACTGCTATATCTCTCTAATCATGTTAATTTATCTTTACATTAATTAGTCAAAAGTATAAATAGTATAAAATAAAACTTCAAGTACAACAAATATTTGACAATAATGTGTTATTGTTATGATTTGAATAATTGTTTATTTAACTTCAGGTGAAGTACATTAATAATGTTGAGTATACAAATTAGTATTATTAGTATAACATTTTAATTTATAATAAAAGACTTTCTTTAAAATTAATATTGTATTAAAAAAGACTTGTATGATGATAAATTGAAAATGTACAAACCTTTTTTTGACAAAAAAAATGTAAATTCTTATCTTTCCGTGTTTTATAAAGTAATTAGAACATTAAATTTTCACGTAAAGCTTAAATTCGATTTTTTCATAATAATTGTTGTCATTATTAATAATAAAAAAGTAAATTCCAAAAATTAATATTCTATAATTATAGTTTTAAATTTTATAGACGTAATTAGCATTTATTGACAAAAAGAGAATAAAATAAAATATCACTTTTAAATAAATAAATAAATGTTACGTGTTTAGTTTTATACAAAACATTTCCTACTTTACCACAATTGAAATATACACGTGTGAAATTTTAGTCAACGAAAACTATAAAGAGCTTAACTTTATTTGATTTTTACATAAGTTATGTATATTTATGTTTGTTTTAATTCTATATTGTTACAATATAGTATAAAGGATTCGTTAAATTATTCCTGAAATAAGAGTCTGTAATACCGATGAGGGTTTATATAATATTAATTAACGCCAACAAAATGCCATAAAATAACGGCTATCGGAGTTAAAGTACACGCCCGCCCTTGACTTGCCTCTAAAGCCATTTATTCCTTTTGAACATTAACCCTACCAACGCTTTGAGCTGCGTTACTTTTTTCTTTAGCATTGTTGTCGGTAGCAGTTTAATAATTAAGGCGATACGTAAATAAACTCAAACACACGCCCTTCTTGACAATATCATAATTCCTAATTATATTTTGTCTTTATATCTCTGCAATTTATCTATCGTCTATCATTATGTCAATATATTGATAAAGTGCGTGGCTATTGAAATGTATAAGATGATAGCTCATTAGAGTTGACGCAAATTCACTAGTACATTAAATAATTGAAGAAAATTTATCAATATTAAAATTTAATTAACACAAATAATAATATTACATTTTTTATCAAATACTTTTATATGATACAAATTATTTATTTATTTTATGTTTTTTTTATTTTAAATGCGCAAAGTATTAGTCAAATCACTCAAACTTTGATATCAGATGAAATCTTAGGAAAGTAATCGTATTTTATAAGTTCTATGCTCTTAAAAAGTATAAATGCCTACGTTGAGAGCAGTATATGTAGTTCTTGGATAAACTTTTTCGTCACCTCGGAAATACAAAGCATTAAATTACAAATAATTACCACCATAGTTTCCAACAACCCATATGCTCTGAATTTTAGTATAGTTTGGTAAAGCAGAATTTCTGCAAATACCTCCTTTATTATATCACATAAGTCGTCGAATAACTTATTATCTGGGCTCAGTTTCTCGTGATATGGTCACGAATTAAATAGATTAAACTCTAGGAGTTTTATCATAAGAAAAGATTTTGTTTACTATAATTGCATATTTTATTTTATATAGTATGTTCAGGATAAACGTTCTATATTCGTTTTTTTTACTTCTTGATTCTTTAGTTTGGTCACGTATTGTGCGCTTCGTTTTGAATATTTCAAAAAAGTGTTTCATCAATTTAAGGAACTTTTTTTGAGAAAAAATAAAGAAGGCGTTTTTATTCTTGTTGTTCACGATACGATGTAATACTTAGTTATACTGTTTAATAACAAAATTTGAGATATTTTGTGAATTTTTTTTATTACATAAATTTAATATTAGTATTGTTAGCAGATTAAAAAAATCATGCGTTCATATTTCTTTCACATTGTAATTGAGAACATAAGTAACAGATAATAGTTTAAGAAAAAATTAAAATAATAAATGTCTTAAGCTCTTCTTCATTGTTGGTTCGATGAATTGGTATTAATTTATTGAAAACTAAAAAGAATTTTTTTCTTATCCGAAAATTGTTTCATTGCAAATTTTATACATGTTTTGTATCACTCTAATAGCTACTCGAATTAAACCGGTAAGATAGATAATATCATTAATAGGAAAAGAGTAAACTCTTTTCCTTTAACCAAATAATCAAATACATAAAATATCGACCATGCACATTTTATAATATTTTTAATGCTATTTCTATATTAAATTAACTAAATCGATAAGAACTGTGACTGGACTAGAATTTTTAAATTTTTTTTTTGTATAAACAACATTTTCATTAATTTAGATACAGTATTCTCCATTAGAGATTCTTAAAAAAATTAAATGGACAATTAATTTTATTTTGTGTCTCTTTAAAATCTATTTTTTCTAAATATGTCACTATTTTTTCTGATAGGTGGTATATACAGTTTTTTAAAGAGTATAATAATATTTTAAAACTTAGATGAGTTATTGTATGATGTACTTCAGACCAGTTGTGTATTTTGGGGTTGTTTAAATCTCCCTATAAAATTAATACCTAATCTGAAAAATGTAATTTATAGAATATATAATTAAAATTTTTTTTAATGATTTTTTTTTTTATTCTTGAACTTTTAAAATAAAAATTTTTCATTTTAATCTCAGAGTTTTTTCAGAAAATTCACCACTGTCTTGGACGAGTTGTTAACTTAAAATATTTATTAATTGGAAAATTAATAGAGGTATGTGAAATTTCATTTAAACAATATTGCAGTAAACTCACCAATTTCTTTAGCACTGATAGTATCGCCAGCTGGAGCTTCTCCAAAATCATACCTATGATCGTTAGTTTGCAAAAGCCTGATGCAGCCAACAAATCCTCGATCAGTGGGTAGACGTTCGACTAAACCAGAAGTATTCCCGGGGCCTCCAATAAAAACAGGTTCGCGAAATGTGATTCGCGAAAAAAGACCCTAAATAAATTTCAAAATTAATTATTTATAATAATGATATCTTTAAAATTAAATAGGATGTTTAGTAAGTAAAAAAAATTGTTTCTATTATTCTCATTGTTTACAAAAATAGAACTATTTCCTCACTTTTTGAACATTCTTCATAAAAATATTCCATTAAATCAATTTTTATTTTTTAATCAATATATAAACAAGTTCTTGAAAAAAAATATCTATCATTTTAAAATGTTTAAAAGTATACCCGACATATAGTTTATGTTTAAACATTATTAATAAATTGCATCATTCTGAACCCATTTAGGAATTTTCTTGAATTCAATATTGAAATAAAAGTACTAAAATTTATTTTAGTGTTAATGATTTTGTTTTATTTTAGAATTCACGAACATAATTAGAATTTTTTTAATTAAATATATACTCCCAGAAGTCTAAACATATTAATATTTTCAATTTCATCAAACTTTATTGAGGTTTTTTAAAAAAAACTTAATTTATGTGTATCATGTATGAACGTACAAAAACAATATTATATATAAAATAATTATAAACTTACTTTTGATCTGCCAGCAATTCTTTTTCCTCTGTTTAACTGAATCCACGCATCCCATCTATGCCGGTACACAGATAAAGTATTCCACTGATTTAAAATCACCGTTTCATCGGACTTCACAACTCCTATTCCAGATCCACAGTCAAATCTATTGAACATATACGATAAAAAGTCGAACATAATGTATTAGAGTGTTACGTTACAACTTACCTGAATTCTAAAAATCCATTATGAAGCAAAATAGCCATAAAGTCCCCTACCAAATCGTCTCTTTCACCTGCCAAAAATAATATTCCGTCCCAGCTTTCTGGTCTAAACTCTAGGCTAATTTGTGCGTGTTTGTATGCCCCGCGAAGTGGAGGAAACGCCAACCAACTAAGACCATTAAACCGAGGATATCTTATTTGATTTGCTGTACATAAAAAAGTGATTTTTACAGTAACTTACTTAAGTTAATGATAATTAGTATTTATTTGTCAAATTCCGCATTTTATACAAATAATATTTATACTAAATTGTATCATTTTAAAAATATACATTATGATTTTTATTTCCAGTAAACTTACTTCTAAACTGGAAATGGAACAAAATCAAATCAGATTTTTGGACTGGAACTATTAATTTTTAAAACCATATTCTCTTAATTTTTTGTAAGCTATTAACTAGTATAACTTTAGTAATGAATCAAAATTATAAAATAAAAATATTTGTTTTTTTTACGGCTTCTGGTTATTGTTTTTGTCTACAGATCTCTATTCATGATATTCTTAGTGTTTTAATATAATTTCATATATTAAGGATTCTTGTCTCAATAAGAGTATAGATCTTAATAAAATATCATCAATTATCTTTAATAAAAACACATTATAGTTTATAATATTTAGGACTGTCAGCGTAGTTTCATACATAATATTAAAGAAATATACTTAAACTTGTAAAATTAAAATTTTATAAACAAAATATTTGTTAAGTCATTAGTCAAAAGCAAAATAATAAATTTGTTTAAAATGTTTAATAAAATAAAAAACATCACATTGCTCTTATTAAAATATAATAGCGCGTGTAAAACTTCATTATATCAGTCTTTTGTCACTACAATAAAACTTAATAACATTAAACTGTAATACAAGCTAAACTATAATTTAGTTAATTGAAAGTTTCAAATTACCCAAATAATTTCAAGTTAAAATTTTATGATAGCAAAAAACTTAAAATTTAGTTTAATCCGTAATTATTTTTCATTAATTTATTTAAATTGCTTTTATAATATTTAAAATATTAGTATAATATTTATATGTTAAATTTTCTTGTGGTGATATTGAACAAGAGTAAAAGAATTTTATGGCTGTTATAAATTTGTATGAATTGAAAAGAAATAAAAATATTTAATTATTTATTTTTAGAATATGTACTTATTTCAGACTGTGTATTGAATGTTATATGGCTACTCTATTACTAAGAATTATTAAGACTGTCCAAAATACCTATTATGCGCCTTTATAGGGTTAATTTTGAAACTTTGTTGGTTTTATTTCAGGTATAAGGCAAGTCATAAAATAGATAATTTATCGGATCAACAACTCTAAGTTTTATCGTTATTATGGAACTGGCTGGTCAGTTGTACACATGAACATTTACAATGGTGAATTTGTGGTATAGGCTTTGCGTGTGGCTATATTTAGTCGAAAAGGAATGTATATTTTAATGGATTTTTATCGAAAGAACTAACTTTAAGACCGGCGTCAAATGTGGCTTCCAGGGTGGACGGAACAAATATCCGGGGCGAATTATTGGGTGCGGTCACGCCAATGTAATAATTGCAGTCACGCAAACTCAAATTTAGCCCATAAATATATTTATTAAGAGTTCATAAGTATTACATTTTTTTTTAATACAACCTACCCTTAAAAGACAATATTAAATTAATGAAAAAATTTAATTAATCTTAATCTTTGATAATTATTGACGAGTTTATTGATTCAAAAATTTTTTTTTTGAATTATTTTAGTTAAAATTCCATTGAAGTATAAAAAATAAATAGTTATTGGTTCAATCTAGCATTGTCACTATTTGGTCATGAAAATATTGCAACGAATAAGTGTTGTTATTCGTCGTTATTAAAAAAAGGAAAAAGTACTAAACAAACCGAAAGTTGCTAGTAGGGTATTATTTCTGATCAATAAACAAACAAAAAAACGTGTATCGAATTATAAAACTGCAATAAAATATTTTTGTAGGTACTTACGCTGGATATCGTTTTTGTAATATATATCATGGTAGTGTAAATATATTTTTTACTGATGCTTAAGTAACATATTTTTCATTTAATTAAGTGGAAATTTGAGGGTTTTCTATCATTTAGTTCATACATTATATGATTATTGAATTAAAAATATATTTTTTTACTAAATAGTCTTTGAATTATGTTATAATCAATTTTTTTTTGTTTTAATTAAAATCTGAATTCTAAGTTATTTTATTTTTTATTCTTTATTCAAAATTTCAAAAACGGATATTTTTTCAAACTTTAAAATTTTCTGTCAAAAGTGGAAATTTATTATAATAAAAGTTGATGATTTGATATTTTGTGATAATAATATTTGTTTTCTTATATGATTAAGAGTTCCGATTATATGCAGTTGAAACCTTAAAATAAAAAGTAAATATGCTTAAAAATCTAAAAATAAGCTATTCAAAATAATAAAATATAGAAAAATCTTTATTTTTATTTATTTTTTTCTTTTCAGACAATAACTCGAGGGACAACTGATTATTCTTTGCTTTATTCTTGCAGAAATTTCTCTTAAAGTCTTATTTTAATATTTTTTTTAACAGAGAACGAGAATTAAAAATTAAAAGTTTCATTTTTATGAATATTAATTTATTTTTAAAACTAATGTTTCATAAATTAAATAGATTTACAATGTCATTTATAAATGTGTAAACCAACATCATAATACTTCCCCTCGATTTAACTAAAGATACCATTTAAAATCCCAAAAACACACAAAGGTTTATCTCATTGAATTGTATTGTTTTTTTTTTAAAGTATAAAATGTTATGTAGATCAAAAATTATATGAATTGTCAGTTAGAATTGTTCCACTCTGTATATATAGTTTTTCATTAAACTTTAAGTGATGCTGAGAAAATGATAGCTATCGCTTTATTAACAACGGTTATAGGTTATGACTTTATCATCGTAAAATATCTCAGTGTGACTTATGAGATTACAACATTTGAATATTTTTTTAAAAATATAGTGTAGAATATTTATAGATATAAATAAATCTTTTTAACTTTTTAAAGCAAACATTTTGATTATTCGATTTCAAATAACTTATATAGTTTAATGCAAAGAACATTTACATTCTGGATATTTATTTCAAAATATAATAACATTTAAAATTTAAGATGTTTTATACTATCTACTAAAAATAGTTTCATTTACATTGATTTGTATTTGGTTATATATTTAATTTGTTTAATGGAATGAGCAAGAAGAAAGAATAATTTCTGATCACATAAATATATCTTTAGTGAAAACGCCTAAAAAATTAAATTGTATGTATTTACTTTATCATAATATATTAAAAAAATGTATTAAATTTTGATGAAAGAGCAAAAAACTTTATTTTTAATTTCAAGAGAACTATAAGTTGTCATATTTATAGGATTTTTTTCGGGAGTAGACTAAAAAGTTTTGATTTTTTCAAATCAGTTTTTCAGTTATTTAATTTACTTGAATAATAATATAGAAATTTCTGAGATGATTCCTGTACCATAAATTCATTGTTAACTTTCTGTCCTAATGTAAAATTTACGTGTTTCTTAAAAGAGTTAAAAAACTTAATGCTTTGTTATAATGTCACCATATAAGTATGAAAGTAAGAGTATATATTTTAACCTTAATAAAAAAAATATTTTCTTTAAAAATTAACCCATTCAGTTTAATTTATTTTAAAATTAATTTTCTTTGTCAACACTACTTTATATTAATATTGTACAAATGTTGTTTTATTAAAAATGTATGATAACTAAACTAAATTTATGGATAAAGGCAGTTTTTTTTTTTAAACTGCATTGTTTTACTTACCGTTAGTTGGTGAAACTTTATAAGTATTTTTATTATATATTCAAAGAAAACTTTTACAAAATGTATTGTGGTAACAAGCTATTTTAAAGTAAGTTTCTAGATTATCACTTTATAGTAAGTGGATTTTATTATTATATTAAAAAACTCTTGGTTATACAGGAACGTTTAGGACCATAATCTTGTTAATACCAGAATATTCATTTATACAAAAATTAATTGCAATTGATGAATGAATTAATTATTAAATAAATATTATTTTAATTTATAATTTCATTTATTTGAAATTGAGAAATAATATCTTTTCAATGCATTTGGTTTACAGAAACTATAATAAATAGCATTTAAAATAAAAAGTTCATCATAACTCAATCAAAAAAGTGGGTATTGTACTACTTTATTTTGCACTTTTGATTTTTTGTTCAAAATAGTTATTTGACCTCTCCAACTTTGGTTGCTTCATTTGTTTCAGTTATATACTTTAAGAACCATTATTTAACGATGTTAATTTAAAAAAAACCAAAAAAATGAGATAAAATGAGATAGGATCACAAATATAATTCTAACATTTAAAGCATTTTGGATATTCCAATTGTCTTTTGAATTATATTATATATTTAATTTTAAAAGATCGTTTGAATAAAGATTTAAAAATTTACAATGGCTAAAAAGTTTATTTTAGTACTTTTGATTCAAATTACAAGATTTATATAATTAGATTTCCATTTATTATTTTTAAAAGAAATATTATATTTCAAAGACATTTTATTCGACTACATAAAAATGTTGTGTATTGATTTTTGTAAAAGTATTATATTTTGCTCAGAGCTTAGAATCGATTGATAATTATTAGAACTCTTTTATTCACTACGTATATACTTTGTAAGGTTTGAACACGATGTACACTGTGTAAAAATACAGTTTTAATTAATTAATAGTTAATTTGTAATAATAAATACAAAAGTATTAGAAATATTAGTGCTTTCAATTAATCTGTTTTTAAATATCTACTTGGATAAAAACATAAAATCAATAAACTTACTGATTTGACAGTCAGACCCAGTTTTTCCAAACGGACATCGACACGTTGATTTACCATGATTGTCAAAAACGCAAACACCTTCACCACATTGAAGAGAACATATGTGTGCTTTATCAGTCGTCGACGTTGGTTTTGATATTTTAACAAACCGTACACTATCTTCTGAATCGATATCATTTGAATCAACAAACGTCAGTCCAATGTCTTGTTCAAACTCTTTTATTTTGTCTGTCGCCGAATCATTTCCTTTTAGAGGAAAAAACAATTTTTTAGTTAACTAATAATAATAGTTATTTATGAACGATACGTCAAAAAATCAAAAGTCATATCTTGTTGAAGTCATTACTCATGAAAAAATTCCCCCGTTTCATGTAAATGGAAGAAATTCCACAAAAATTTTTATTTTTAAAATCGGTAAATTTCAACTTTTTTTTCTTAAAACTGCCATAATTTTTTGAAAAATAAACAAAACAAAATATTTTTTTTATATAATTACTTTTGGTATTTTCCTTACATTTAATATGTATTTTTTTTTAATCTAATCATTAACTCTCCACAAGGGGGATTCAAAATAAAAAAATTATAACATACTTATATCATCCAACATACTTTTTTTTAAATCGGACCATAAAGTCTGATATATAAAAAATGAAAATTTATTATGTTTATTTCATTAAAGGGTGACTAAAGAATATTTATATTGGTTTTAATAAAACCAATAACAATGTAAAATCATTTTACACAATATTAATCCAATTGTTAGAACAATATAACAAAAATAATTATAGTTTAGGTTCATATTTCAAATATTACAATCATTATTTTTCTAATTAAAAAAAAAGTTTCCTTTTATATAGAGGAGTTCAAAACTTGAAACATACAAACCTTTTATATAACATAAGTGAATAGAAATTTTTCAATATAACTTTTGAAAATGTTCCAGAAATTCTTCGATCTTTAAATATATATATTAAATTAAAACTAATGCTACATACTATAAGTTACAGAAAAAAAATTTGTCCTGGGACTTTATTCTGTATGTATTCGAAATTTGACAAAAAATATTATCTTGGTATACAATTAAAGTATTTTGAACTATTTTCTGTATTCTACAATATATTAATAATCTGAAATATTCCAGGCCTAGTTTCACCAAAGATTTTGCCACTAAAATTAGAATTGATAGAAATAATCTAATTGCTGTTTTGAAATTGGCGCAAAATTGGTTTAGACAAAGTATTATTTATCTCAGATTAAAATTTCTTGTAAACTAGTTAAGACCAAATTATTTATAATTATTTTCTCCAAAGTTTTACATCATGCAATTCAATTTTTAATATACATTTTCCATAGAAGTAGCGAAATATACAACTACTTTATAATATTTTATAATTGCTCCGTAAAATTTACGTTATTAAATTATTGAATATCAATTTTATACTAATATTAATTGCTGCAATTAAAACTATTAATTACTAATTATATATTCATATATTAAACTTATAAATCAAAGAACTGTTAGTCTGAATATATATTTAAAGAAATAGAGTTGCTTTTGAAATAATTCAACAACAATTCTTTCTTTCTTAAAATTATACACCAAGTAAAGATTTGCATCTAAGCGTTTCTTATGACAGTTATAATAATCACTATGACACATCATCTACACTTATCTCAACTATGTCAAGTCTCCAATATATTATCGTTTTTGTTTTAATTACGTGTTAGAAATAAATAATTTTCTAAAATCAGAGATTTACCGGATTAGGATTTTATCATCTCTAGTGTAGTAATGAGTCGCTTTTATTAATAAAGTACTATAAGTGTGCTATGATAATTTGTCTGAATTGGGGTATTTGTATCATATTAATTATATTCTTCGGGATAGGTATTATATTACGTATTTAATTGATAAAAATAATTAAAACGTTTTAATGTTACATGAAATTCAATACTTGTTATTTTAAAAATTTGTTTTCTGTTTTATAAATGTTTTACTAACAACAGTTTTTATTAGATATTAAAAAATGTAATAGATATAATAACAAAACCAAAATACAAAATACAACTTGTTTTAATTACATTCAATTGCCATTTTATTTTATTTTAGCTAGTTCACTGTTTTTTGAAAATGAAGTAATTATTAATTTTTAAGAGAATGATAAAAAATAATTATTACTATTTAAAAACTTTAAAAATTGATATTTTAATTAATGGAGTTCAAAATTAACAAAAGAAATAATTTAAAAAAATTTAAACAATGTCATTATATTTAAATGTCTACGACCAACAATATGGAGATTAGAATTATTGCCAACTAAGAAACAAAAGCCGCTCCATAAAATAAAAGTAATCTGTAGGAAACTATAAGAACTATGAACACCTAAAATGAATGCAATTACTACTTAAATAACTTCCACAATACTCTTATATCTCAACTAATTAATACCAAAAAGATCTTTTAATTATAATCATTTTACATTTTTTCACTGAATCAAGATTTATATTTTGAATAACACTCTGAGCATCAAAGATAATTCTTACTTTTATAATTTATTACAGTAATTTTTTTAATTTAACAATTGGTCACAAATTAAAAGTGAATGAAAAGAACAAAGGAAAGTCAACTTATTTAAAAATATTCAACAAATATCTGATTTGTATATATTAATCTTACCATGTATGTAATTAATTAATCATGGTGTCAAATGGGCTACGATAGTTTATAATAAAAACTTTAAGTTGTTAACACTAGAAAATAAAACAAGGTAAAAATATACCTTTATTGAATACATCTTCCTCGTTTGAATAAATATACGTAAGCTACTTTAATGGTGACAAAACTATCAAGTTACTGAAAATGTTGTTTTGGTGGATGTCTGATAAATAAATTTGTCAAAAAACATTTTACCACATTTTGTGAAGTAATAATCCAATAAATAAATATAACTCATAATAAACTATTTAATAGTAAAATCAATAAACCTAGCCGAATAACTATGTTAATTATATCTGTTACAGTATTATCTTATTTCTCAGTTGGAAGATTATTTTAGTATAATAATTTGCATAAAACATTGAAGATACAGAAAAATATTTTTTATATGAGTTACGATCCTAATAATTTTAAAAGTATCATTTTACAGTTCTTTTACTAAGGATATTACATATATAGCAAGAAAGAGTATTATACAGGGTGATTTTTTTATCATAACCCACTCAATTACTTGCAGAATAATAATAATTTAAACATTTATTTTTTTTATTATCTTTAGTTACACATTATTCTTGAATTTTTAACTATATAATACTTTTTAAGTTCTACCCTTATGCCTTGTAAGGGGGTCAACTTTGTTTTTTTAAATGGTAACACATATTATTAATTTAATAAAATGTTTGAGTTTTTAATTTAATAGTAAATGGCATTTGAATTTTTAATATAACTTTATTAGCTTATTAGATATAAACATTTAAAGTTTCAAAATTTTGAGTTAATATACATGTATAATACACATGGGATTGTAAATACAGGTAGCTAATTGGATTTTTATGACATTGCTGTCTCAGTCACGGATTGTTTATTATCAATTATGATTATCAATAGATATACTTTCTGTATTGTCAGTTAGTGTATTTATAAACTCATAACAATGTGCCTTACTACAATTGATAATAACAATGCTGTGTACCTGCTAATATCGATGTTATAAAAAACCAATTAGCTACCTATATTTGTAATCCCTTGTGTATTATACCTGTATATTAATTCAAAAATTTGAAACTTTAAATGATTATATCTAATAAACGAATTAAGTTATATTAAAAATTCAAATGCCATTTACTATTAAATTAAAAACTCAAACATTTTATTAAATTAAAAATATGTGTTACCATTTAAAAAAACAAAGTTGACCCCCTTCCAAGGCATAAGGGATGAACTTAAAAAGTATTACATAGTTAAAAATTCAAGAATAATGTGTAACTAAAGATAATAAAAAAAAAAATGTTTAAATTATTATTATTCTGCAAGTAATTGAGTGGGTTATGATAAAAAAATCACCCTGTATATATAACTATATATATAGAGTTCATTTATTATGTATGAACGAACAACACATTACAAGTTACGTTATTCTAAAGTATCAATTTTTATAACAAAACTTAACATCTTTTCAGGTGTAACGTGATTATAAAGAAGATAGAACATAACTTATACTACTATTTGATAGAACTTTCGATATCAATACTTATAAGTGTTTGGGGGTAATGTTTATTAATGTTACTATACCAGGAATATCATCCAAGTACTGACCGCCAATACTGGATAAAATCAGAATGGACACGTAAAAAAAAATTTACATTCCTTCTTATGGGGACCCACAATTTTGAGCTAAAGAGTACTAATGTAACCGCGACTAAGAGAAAAAAAAGAACAACAATAATTGACACTGTTTTTCAATACATACTTTTAAAGTTATGAGTAGTTCATTTATTTAAGTTAAATAATAATCATTTTTTTTTTAATTGAAACTTTGCTCAGCATGTTAAAAAAATTGTCTATCCTATTTTTTAGTAAATTTTTTTTATAGATTTATAATAATTTAACTTTTAATTATTTCCTAATTTAAAATAAATGAAATATGTCAAGATAATGTATATTTAAAGAATCAGATCATAAATATCATAGTATAACATACTAAATTTGGAATTGATGTAGAATAAATTAATAATTTATTTTAAATAAATAAAATAACTCTTTGATTAATTTATTTTTTCTTTACAAATATTCAGATAAAATTATAACGTTTCAAACATGCACTAACTTTTGAACTTTAAATACAAAACTGATTAAGAGGAAAAATATTTATCTTCCAAATCAATATAATCATAAATATATTGTTATAATAAAAAAAATTATTAGTTATTCTTGTTTTTAAACATAATCTAAGATCTTTTGGCGCTAAAAACACTATTCTAATTCCAATACAACAATTGAAAATTAATAATTTTGAAATAAAATTAAAGGTACCATACAAGATCTGAAAAGGTTTGTATTATAATTCATAAATTAAAAATGTTCTACATTTGTAGTATTAACTCACTTGTACATGTATATCCGTCTTCGTGTAATGAAAATCCTACTTTACAGTCACACTCGAACATGCCATCATGTAACTCGTAGCACAGTTGTTGACATGGACTATCAATACCACAACGACCTGTATAATTAAATGATTAATAAAAATCAAAAAGTATTTTTAGAAATTTGCACAAAAAAAAATAGCAATACATTAATATTTTGGATTAATGTTATTCCATAAAATAACTTAATTAATACTTTAAAAAATTTAATTATTTATGTTTTGTAAGAATATTTTTGTAACAAAATTATTTATCACTCTTCTGTCGATTATTTATTTAAGTTGAAAAATTAAAAATTATAACTCTTTTTTATAAATTTAATAAAAAGTCATTCCCACCAATTATGTTTCTATTCCTTTTTTTCTATGTACAAAAAAATTATCTTATGAATGGGCTAAATCCTCGTGGAACAAAAATAAATCCAATGTAAAAATTTATTCCACATTACTTTCTATTTTAGCTTTAAAAATATTAAAAATAAGTTTGATAAAATACATTACATATACTGAGTCATCACATGTATTATTTATAAACAGTGTGAGTTCTACTCATTCTGTTCAAATATGATATGTCAAACCT
Source organism: Daktulosphaira vitifoliae (assembly GCF_025091365.1). Lineage (NCBI taxonomy): Eukaryota > Metazoa > Arthropoda > Insecta > Hemiptera > Phylloxeridae > Daktulosphaira > Daktulosphaira vitifoliae. Next base: position 67,606,620 of record NW_026099572.1, on the reverse strand, counting down.
ATTTAAATTTTGACTATATTTTAAGACGTTTTTAAAGAAGCACTATTAAAAATACATGACGTCCATTATTATATAAATTATTCTTATAATTTAAATATATTTTAGTATTATTTAATAAAATTTCAAAAAGATGAAACTTAAAAAATAACACGAATGTTTAGGATAACGTTATGATTATTTAATTTTAATTTTATTATAAATTACTAATTAATTATTAAAAATTGTGAGTAGCGTATTTGTATAATGTCTGAGAAATATTTATAATAGAAAATGTACGTTTATTATATTTTAGCTTCGATGCGAAGCTGAGAAGGTATTAATTTAACTATGATGTGTTTTTTTTTTTTTTATGTCTATTACCACTTTTTCTCAGCTCTCACCGAACCGCTTTCTTTCAAAAATACGTCAAAAGATCACAAATCGTATCTAGTTGGAGACATTACCCTGAAAAAGTGAAAAAAATTTCCTCGTTCCCCGTAAACGGGGGAAATCTCCAAAAAAATTACAAATTTAAAAATCGCTAATTTTCGATATTTTTTCAATTTTTTTTTTACTTAAAATTGACATAACTTTTTTAAAAATGACCGAATCAATATAATTTTTTTTTTTATAGATACCTTAGATATTTACCCTTAAAAATTAAAAAAAGTTCCTTCGTTTCCCGAAAATGATGGAAATATCCAAAAAAATTATAAATTTAAAAATCGGTAAATTTTGTCATTTTTTTCACTTTTTTTTCTTAAAACTTCCATAACTTTTTCAAAATTAAACAAATCAATATAATTTTTTTTTATACTAAAACCTTAGATATTTTCCTTTCATTTGATATCATTTTTTTGAAAATCTATCACTTAACCTGCTCATTGGGGGGGGGATTTAAAATAGCAACTTTTTTACAAAAATTAACTTTTTCAACTTAATTTTTGAAAATGTTCGGGAAATACTGAGTCCTTTAAACATATATCAAATCAAAGGTTATGTTATATACTATTAAATGAAAAAAAAAAATTTGTCCCGACGACCTATCTTCTATGTGCAAATGGCTACCGTATTTAAAAATATGCTATTTTAACAAATTTTTTTTTTTTCAATTAAACACTATCTACAGATTTGCATCGAAGCGTTTTTTATGATAGTGATTTTAATCACTGTCAGATATCATCTATACTGGACCCAACTATGCCACGACCCCACTGTGCCGCCACACCACAGTGCTGGGTTTTTTATTTATTTTATAATTTTAAAACATTATTATAATATTTTAAAACATTATTTTTTAAAATTGCTTTCTAAATATTACTGATGATAGTATTAATTTTTTATATATTTTTATTTTATTTTTTCGACATTGAATATACTAGAAACGTTTCTGTCTTTGGCATTTGAAAAATTTGATTTTTAAGTGAAACTTATTGAGAAAATACCAATACTTGAATCAGCTAATTTGCTGTACGCGAGAAATACTTAAGATCAGCTAATTCCCAAGATACCAACAAAACGTGTTATAATATTTTGAACGATATTCGAACATATATATTTAGACCATTCGAAAAAGTTACACATAAGCTGATTCTTTTATCAGTACAAGTAATACAATTTTATTTTGTACGTTTAAGTTTCTTTGATTGTCATAATGTAAAAACTCATGAAAGGCTTGTTTTATGGAAAAATGTTTTTCCATTTGTATGTGTAATGTATAATATAAGATACACCGTTCATCGAAGGTTCGTTTATACATTTTAGGTAAAATTTTTTATAAAGAAATCATTAGAATATTTCGCTTTGTGTTTATCAGTGGAAAATATAACCGCTTATGTGAAAGGATCTTAAAATGTTTTTAGCGTATTAGATGAAGGCGAAATAGTGACGAGGTAGAAAGAATACTATATATATTTTTAGATCTGTATGAAGGATCGATAGAAGAAAACGATATGAATATTGAAATTATAATACAGTCAAACAAAGGAGACATAGGTCCAAATATAACAAAAATTGAATTCATCAAATCACTAAATGAATTGAAACAAGATAAAGCGTTATAAGTCGATAACATCCTGAACAGAATTATTGATAAATGTCGGAAAAGATACTGAGTGTAAGCTATTTGAAATGATTAAGAACGTGTATAGGGATAGCAAATTCTAAAAGACATTGCCAAAAGTAAAATTGTACTAATCCCTAAAAAAAGTAATTTCTTAGAATGCAAGAATTACAGAACAATAAGTCTCTTAACACATGCTTCCGAGATACTGCTTTACATAATAAAGAATAAGAAAAGGAAGAAAATAGATAAAGATCAGTTCAGTTTTTGAAAAAGAACTGATATAGGTGAAGCAATTATAGTCCTAAGGTTACTCACGGAAAGAAAGCTAAATGTAAATAGAAATACATTTATAACAATTGATGAATTATATGAAAAAAACACGAATAGATTTGAAGGATAGGCGAGTAATGTTACTATACAAGTAACAAAAGACCCTAATAGATGTAGGAGAACATAACACTACAGCAAAAATTAATAAGAAGCTAAATAAAAAAGGGTAAGATAAGGTTGTTCCTCGTCTGTTCAATTTATTTGTAGAATAATTATAGACTAGTATAAGAAAAACTTTAAAAGAATACGCATGAATGGAGAAAAGATCTACTGTATACGATTTAGAGTTAGTATTGTTTTAGTGTCTGAATCGGAAAAAGATATTCAAAATTCTCTTAACAACCTTACTAAAATATTGTAAAAATATCAAATTGTAATAAATGCAAATAAAACAAAAACAATGGTGGTGACTAAAGCAAAAGAAATTCCTTTAGCGAAGCTGGAAATAGAAAATTACTTAAAACAACAGGTAAAACAATCCAAGTTCCTAGGAAGTATTTGAATTATTGAAAAGGTGATGGTATATGCGCAATGTAAATTAGGCAAGAAACAACTATGGTAAAAAGTGCATTTATGTAAAAAAGTAAGCGGCTTGAAAACAAAAAACTTAATATAAGTATAAGTAAAAATTATTGTCAAATGCTATGAATAGAAGGTATTGTTATATGATTGTGAAACATAGACCATCAATAGTCAAGAAAAAGTTGAAAATGTGTACGTGGATGAGATTGTTGAAAATCAAGTGGGCAGAAATGAAAAGTAGGGGGAAAAAATTCTGTTAAAAATCATGAAACAAAGAAAAATGAAAATTTTTGGTCACCTACTGAGGTAAAATCATCTTATGACAATATATTTGAACGACGAAAAAATGTACTCAAGGATAGAGGAACACCGAGGAAGGTAAATACAGAGGAAATGCTGTAATACTGTAATCGATACGTAGACATGAAAAGACTGAAGAATGGAGAACCAGATTTGCAAAGACAAGAGAAGAAGAAAAAAATGCTTAAACTATTTAATGATAACGAGAATAATGCATGATAATGATTCGAATATTGAGTTATTTGCTTTGAAGAGCAATGAATAATAATTTCACTAGATTTCTAAAAGAGTTTAAATACTACTAAAAATATCATATATACAATGTATATTATATGTAAATAATTTTCAGTTGTTAATACCATTAACTTGATATATATCAAGTTAATATCAATAAATATAAATACGTTTTCATTGGCCTATTAAAAATAAAATGCATTACAATATGCAAACAAATTCTTACGTGAAAATTAACTCAACTAGAGTTTTTTTTTATTAATCAGGATTTAATAAAATTTACTGACATATCTTGGCATCAATTTTAAATTTTACACTTAAGCTATGAACGATTTTAAATAATAGTCGTACAGCTGTAGTGACTAGATTGACGACACTTTAACGTTTTTGGATCGTATCCATTTTCATTAAATTGTCTTTCTTTCTAAGCTAAGATACTAACATTTTTATATTTAACCAGCAGCGTTTATTGTCAATATTAAACTAAATTAAACTGTCATGTCTATATAGGGTTATTTCATTATATTTAACTCTAATATTCTTTAAATAATTATAAAAACATTGTTAAAATGAATTTTGATATTTTATTGAGCAGTCCATTTATATAACAAAAAAAAAAAATTGTAAATAATATTACACGTATTATGAATTTTAAATAAAACAATTATTTTATGAAATTTGAATGTAGGAAGTTTTAAAACTAAAGAAAATAATTTTGTTATTCAATTTTTATACACAATTTTTACATAATTAAAATTTCTAAACAATTTTACATTGAAGGTTATATTATTATTATTTTTTTGTACATATTTTTATATGAAAGGTTTTTTGCATTTTAAATTTATTAATATTTGAAATTCTTTTTTATAATAATATGGTAAATAATATAAGGTGTCAAAGTGTGAATGCAGGCAAATAAGGCGACGTATTACGGTGTAAACCGAAAAGCATGACCCCGCCATATCCAACAATTGTTGTTAATCAATACACAAGACGTTACGGTGGAGTTGGTAGCGATGGTAGTAATACGTCGGCGAGACGAGGACGAAAGGAAAAATTGTCTAATAAATGTTTAATATATATGTTATACTTATTTTTTTATGGGACACATGCCACTTTTTAGATTTAAGATTTAGCGATCCTGTAGCCTATTTATGAAAACGTAACGCAGAATGCGGTCAAGATTTTCTTATCAATTTATTCAATCATATGGTCTCAATATATCTTTCAACTTTTTATCCTTAAATACTATTTTAAAATATCAGATATAAAACCAAAAAGGATTTTTACACTTGTCGCTTTCATTAAAATCTTTGATTGTTTTTCAATAAAGTTGATTTTATTTTAATTGAGTATATAATGTGTACTTGAAGTAACAAATATTGTTTTAGAATATTTACAGTACAATTACATTACTATCTAAATTTTTGAAATAATCGAAATTGAGAATTTAATGTATTTCCTTCTAATAAAGAAGATTAAATTATAAATTAAATAATTATTAAAATAATAACCAAATAAGTGGCGTACGATGTAGAACACTAACAGCTATGATTTTTAACCCTGCAAACTTGAGAAAGAATTGATTTTTCTTACAACCCTCTGTTATCGAGTGCACACCTGTAAGTTCTTTTAAATATACTATCATAAGTTTTCAACAGTCAATATTAAATGATACATAAATCATTTTTTAGATTATAATTGTTTACTTATTTAAGATCCAACTAATATAGTTAAATTGACATCTTCGAATTAAAGAAGATTAATGACTAAAAATTATACTTGTTAAAAAAAATCTAATAGTAACTAATGCATTTAAGAGTGCGTGTCTTTTCTGCGTGTAATTTACTTAAATAAAAGGTTTTCTTATTTGACACTTATAATCCATACAATTTATAAATAAAATTAAAAAATAGATTATAAATGTCCTCGTTCTTTTTAACTGGAGTTCTATTAAAAACTGTATAAGATTTTTAAAATCATAAACAATGGATGATTTTTTATAAAGAAAAATTAGATGATAAATTCAAAAAGTATAACAATTTTATTTTAAAAAGTTGTATACGTATTTTTATTAGTTTTAATAAACCATACATAAAATAGTCTAGAATAATTCTAACGATAGTTTTTATGAAAATTATTGTATATGTACATATTTATTTAAGTATTCAAAAAAACAATTAACTTCCTTTAGCTTCCTGTTATATCTCTATGTGTCTTAGTCTGCGCCTTGAGTATTAATCATGGAGCATTAATCTAGTAGTATTAAAAGTACTTGACTCAATAAATTTCAATATAAAATAGTTGCTAAGAATATGTGAAGACACATACCAATATATGAATTATTTAAAAAACCATATAATAGTAAAATTATTATCTCCTTAGCTTCGAATTAAAGCTATAATTATCAAAGTCTCATATTGTAAAGGTATAAGTATAATGAAAAAAAACTGGTTTATCCTTAAAAATTTCTATTAATTATTTAAATTTATCAAATCTAATTTTAAAATGGCAGTATTCCAATCGTTTATAAAAATTAATTCATACATTTTATTTAAGAACAACGCATACATGTATTGATTTTGCATAGACATTGCGCCTAAAATTCATTATTTCTCTAAGATATTTTACTAACTCATTACAAAAAAAATATCGACATAAATTATTAAATGATTATTGTAAAGTTAAAAATATATATTTACCATTAATAATAAAATGACACAAGATATTTTTGAAGTTCTTACGTATGTTATACAATTTTTGTATGTTTTTTTGTGTTTATTATCATTAGGTATTTTTTTTTTTAGCAACAATTTAGTGCTTAAGCAAATAAATTATTGAATATATAAATTTAGCATTCTGCAAATTAATAATTGTAAATTGACATTAAATTTTAATATTGAATTTTTGTTTTCTGTGTTTGATAGAAAATAAATATCTTAATGATTATATAAAGTGAGGAAAAATGCGATATTTTAGAATTATTGTCATATTTAAAAGAAATTAGAAAAAGATAATATTTAAATAAATAAATATTTAGACAAAAATACAGTGTAACTTTAATGAATAAATGAAATAATCTTACCCTGAAACGCTGCTTCGAACTGTAAATTTTTCTCAGCTGTTTGTAATTCTCCAAAAACGACATTTATGACTGCGATAAAGACAAAAACTGTTAGGGAAAACCTATGTTCTTGCATTTTACTGTCTCACAAATTTCACCAGCACAAGTAATATTTGAGCAACATTTATTTGCGCCCCTTGCGTTTTTTTGGAAGCATGACTTCTTACGTTTGGTATTGTGTCACATTAGCGTCATTTTGATCAAATATATTACTTATGAACACTACCACTGTCCTATAATTCACACTATTGGAACTTAATAAGCTATTACAAAACTTCAAAAAAAGTTAATAACAAAAATTGATAAGCCTTTTGATTAATGCGTAACGGACTCGTTGAATTGCTATGGGTGACTGACTGTCTGCTTGTTCACACTAGGTAAAATCTGTAAAACATTCAAGTATGCGTGCTATCTGTCGGCCATAGCTTTCAATTTCTAAAATCCATAGGAAATTTTCAAAGACGTTGTAAAGTAGAAAGTTTTACCGGCTAGTTTAAATTACATACATATTATGTAAGTGTAGTAACCATAAGCGTAAAATAATGGAGATTTTTGATCACAGACCTAGATTTAAATATATTAGCTATATATTTATTACACTTCTTTTTCACTCAAATAAAACATTTATTTTATATATAAATATTTTTAATATTCCATTGAATGAATTTAAATTTTTTTGTATTTTATGTATTATAAGGTTTGTGACATTTTCATTTATGGTTATAGTCAATGTGATATTTTAGGCAATGAAATACAAACTAATTAACTGGTAACCATGTAATTTTATAAATAAAATTAAGCAATGTAAAATATTAGATTATAATATGTTAAATCTGTAGTCATTTTCCAATGACTACAATTCTCACAACATTTTACAAAATTTCAAAATCTTTTACCATTCCTCTCCACCAAACTATTCCACTATTTACTATACCCTGATGATCTTTATGCAATAATTTAAGTATTTCTTTTTTACCCTTTCAGTCATTATTATACTATCATCAAAAAATTAACATTTTTTTGGGGTTTCCAACTTATCTCTTAATTTAAAATAATACTTTACATCCTCATTATATTATTGGCCAACTTTCTTGCATATATATATAATATATTCAATGGTAATGTTGACAATACAATCAACATGTGTCATTTGTAATGCATGTCTATATTGAATAGTATAATTATACGTGTATATTAAAACTGCCCAAGCTGTAAATTTGAAGCTACTACCACTGTTATACTCTTGTTCGGATTTAAAATTTCTTTTAGTGCTTGAGAATCTGGACATAATGTAAAATGATTACCATAACTATATATTTATGGAATTTTTTATAACACAAACAATTGATAATGCTTTTCTATGCAATTGAGAATAATTCTTTACCGGTGGTGATAATGAGCTTGATGCAAAGCATATTGGTTTTTCATCTTTACCAAATATTTGGCTAAAATTCACAAATCGTATCTAGTCCAAGATATTACCCTCAAAAACTGAAAAAATTTCCCTCGTTCCCCGTAAATGGGGGAAACCTCCAAAAAAATTACAAATTTAAAAATCGCTAATTTTCGAAATGTTTTCAATTTTTTTTACTTAAAACTATATAACTTTTTCAAAAATGAACAAATCAATATAATTTTTTTTTTATAAATGTGACCTTTTACCTGCCCATAGGGTGGGATTTAAAATGACAACTTTTTCACAAAAAATTAACTTTTTCAACTTAACTTTTGAATGTGTTCTGGAAAGTCAGACACTTTTATATATATCTTAAATTAAAGCTAATATAATGTACTTTATTATGGAAAAAAAAAATTTCGGAATTTATTTTGTCTTTATAGTGAATATGGCTACCGAATGCTATTTTTGTGTGATAATTTTCGATTTTATATTTTACATTTTTTACTTTATAATGCTATAACTTATTGAAAAGTGTATGGATCAACACAATTTTTTTATGATAAATAATATTTATATCCCTTTTTCATTCGACATACTTTATCTTTATCTTTATCAGGATATAAATAAGGAAATAGCAGATCATGTAGCTTTTGGAAAATCCACCAATTTTTTAAAATTAAACACTATCTAAAGATTTGCATCGAATCGTTTTTTATGATAGTGATTTTAATCACTGTCAGATATCATTATACTTGACCCAACTATGCCACGTCACCACTGTGCCGCGACCCCCCTGTGCTGGGTTTTTTGTTAATTATATTTGTATTATCTGTTATAATGTATAAGTCATTAAGTTGTGAAAAAATCAGTATATGTTATATGATTAATTGCTCATGGTACTCAATCAATATATGTTCTATTTAAATTTGGAGTACTTATCCCATCCAATACTTAAAGTTAATTACAGATTGTAATAAAAAGTTAACCGTGTATCTAATAGATGGCACACGACAACCGGTATTACATCAAATTGCACGACTATTGTAGTGTCAAATAAAAACAATTTATTTCCATGTTACTCTTTTTCATAAAAGTTTAATTATTTTGAAATAATTCTTTTAGTACCAAAAATTTCATAATCTGGCCCTACTCATTGCATAATAACGAGTGGTAGTGATAAAATGACATTTTGAAGAATATACATAAAACGACATTTTTTTATCCTCTCAAACAAAAAAAAGTTGCATCTTCTCAATGGAAGATATAACGACCATATTCCCCCCATAATTACGTCAGTGTAGTGGTACAAAAATTATAAAACATATTATTTGTTGTTTTTATTAATGGACTATTAAAAAAAATAATTTTTCTATAATACCGTCTTTTTTTTTATATAATATTGATACAGGACCATCCTTAAGAGCGGAGATAGTAAGGCCAGAACCACATTTTTATTCGTTAAATTAAGGCATGATCTAATTAAGGTATGTCTTTATTACATAGTGTTGTTGTATAACTTGAAATAAATGTTCCTTGACAACCTAGGTATTTAAATGAATAATAATAATTATTATTTTTTATCATATAATTAAATACAGATTAAGCTTTTTATATCAATATGTTACAAATGAAAATGTAGATGTGACAAAATGTCACAAATAACAATATAGATGTTTTATATATTCTGATATTGCATATTTAAGATATCCTTAAATACACCAAATTATTGTGGTAACTAAAAAAATATCTTAAAATTAAAAAGAAAGTCGTTATTATAATAATAAAAAATTAACTTAAGTTAAAATTGTACAATAATTTTTAATTAATAGCTCCTTTAATGATAAAAAGTAAATTATTTTTGTTGAAATGACCAACAAATATGTTATTAATTTATATTGTACTGTTGAAAATATATTATTAACCATACGTCTTTTTTAAAAAAATATTCAATCCAAAACCAATGAATTCAAAAGTTAGAAATACTATGAAAAAAACATATTTTTATAATATTTTGATGATAATATACAATTTATGATTTTAACTTGAGTTATAATAGGTATTGTTTTTAACCGAGGAACATGCATCTAGTCAAAGCTAAACTTGTATTTTTTCTTTTAATAATTCAATCAAACACATTATAATAATAAATTATAATTGTAATGATACTCATCCATGTTTGCTGACAATTGCATTATTGTTATATAAGTAGTATTTATTATTAATGTATAATATTTAGTAATAATTTTGTAAATATAAATGTCTATGACTAGAACAGAATTTGTTTACAAGGATGTGGTTTAAATATTTGTACAAAATAAATCTATAAAATATTACTAAAAAAACAAACAAAAGTTGGGTAAATATTTAAACATAATAATTTGAATGAAAATTTGCACTCGATTAGAAACAACAACTTTTAATGCAAAACAATAAAATATGATCATATTTTCTTTCTTCATTTACTTTTGTTATTTGGTACCGAAAATGAGATTTGTACAAAATGGAAAAGTTGTTTACTTATATTTTATATTTTTGTTCAACACAAAAAAAATGTATGTACATTTCCATAAAAACAAGGCATTTGTTTTTTACCTTTTATAAGAGCCTCGATAACAACATAATTTATATCTTAATCAATTTTACTTAAATAATTAAAAACATTTTTGTTTGAATAAAACATTGAATAAAAATCATTGTGCCTCAATGGAAATAATTATAGTAATAATAATAATAATAATAATTTTCAATACATAAAATTTTGTATTCACATTTAATGACCTAAATTATTTTTTATATAACATTAATATTAAGTGATTAAAAGCTAAACAAATCTATTCTACGCATTTAATTTTCATTAAGTATTTACAAAAAAACAAATTTGTCTATAACTTATAATATATAGATTCGATGTTGTAGATTTATCTATTCGTTTGACATGTTCAGAATTACAGACATTAAAGTATTTTTAAAATTTATAACAGGCACTGAAATTTTTTACCAGTGTGTATTTTTGATTGTTTACGGACTAACTTAATATGAGGGTTTGTTTTTATGTGTAAACAAATATCAATTATTAAAGAAACATAACACACAAGCCTTCAATGAAAAATATTTAATTTAAATTGATATTTATTTCATTTTATCTAAAAAAATTGTTGATTTATACTTGGTCCTCACTTATTAGTATAAATTTCAATAACTTAAATCAATTTGAAATTTTGTTTAAGTAGTGATTAAAAAAATTTAGAACAACAGTTTAAGAGTTTAATGATTGAATCCTTAAAGTGAATTTAATTTAATTTTCTTCTAACAATTTAATACAAGTTCTTTTTTTCTCTCGTATTCTTTAATAGAAAAAAAAAAATTTAATTTCTATACTGTACAAAAATTCTGTAAATATGAAAAAATGCAAGGTCATCTTATACAGTATTTATGAATTTATCAATACTTTATCAACATTTTTTATTTGTGCGAGCCTGAAATTTTATACACAATTCCAGTATTTCACAAAAAAAAATATTTATAAGTATAAAATAGGTTAGGTAACATTTTTTTTGGTATATTTATAAGGTAAATACAAGTGTGCGTGTAGGTGTATATTATGTCAGTATTCATATACAATTATATTATATGATGTGTTTCTTTTAAAATTATAGATGAACACTGGATAGGTAAGCCATTTCAGAAATTGTGCATTGAATTTTCGTGTACATAAAATCAAATCTGTAAACAAACATATAAACATAAATTTTTAAAAATTTGTTAACATTATTTTAATAGAATAGTATAATTGTATGGTACACAATAATATAAATAACAGCATTTTTTTTTAATATTTTTGTGTAATATTATTAATTTATATAAGAAAAAATTAAAGAATCCAATAAAAGAGTTCATAAAATAAAATTTACCCGAAGTTTTTGATAACTCTAAGCTCTCGTATTTATGTAACAAAACTTAATTAAAGAAATTCAAATAAAACTAATAAATTATTTGAAAATCTCAGAGGACTTAAAAAAAATTATATGTACTATCAATGTAACATACAGACATTTGGTCTTACCTTTTGCATGTCAACCGTCACGAGTCATTAATTCGGCCGACGATCTAATACAGTCCACATCCTCTAAGGTTGTTGGCAATAATGACATCAGTGACGGCATCAAACACGAACTGAATGTTGTTTGTATCTGTTGCACACGTCATATGGCAGTAAATCTCTTTAGTTGTAGATTTGTTTTTGGCCTCAAATTGTGCTTGGATATATGCAGCAGCTTCGCCATACTCTTGGGCACCTAAAAAATAAAAAAAAGATATTTAACATTGGTATAATCAGTTCAAACTATTACACATATATTTTCACTTGTTGGCTACTAAGTAGTAATTCTATAATCGAGTTTAGGTTTAAAAATAACTAATTTATTTTTAATACCATTCTTTGGTTGTAAAAATAATAATGTACTGTAAAAACTTTCTCGAACAAAATGTCTTCATGATCATTTCTATAATATTTATTATAAAATCTCAATTATTATCATTTAAAGAAGACACGAAAATAGTAGGGTCCTAAGGTATGGACCCTCTGAAAATTTAAAAACATGGTAATTGGAAGATAAAACATACGATGAATAAACAGATTACTGACAACTGTAAATAAAATATATCTGTGTCTTTAAAACTTTATAATTAATAAAATGAGATTGCATTATATCATACCTGCATATTCTGGGAAACATATAGTGAGCGGTGATTTCTTGATTTTCTCTTCAAACAGGTCTTTTTTGTTTAAAAATAATATTATGGACGTATCTGTAAACCATTTATTATTACAGATCGAATCGAACAGCTTCAAACTTTCTTGCATACGATTCTAAAATCAAAAGACATAAGAGTAGGTATTATATTTATTTATATAAAATAATTATGTTTTGTTACATTATACATTATACATTACTGTAATAAAATTATAACTACAAATAAAATTATTTAAAAATAGTTGATTAATAATATATAAATCTTATTTTACAACTGATTGTTGCTTCAATAATTTCAAATTTAATTCACTGTAAAATACGATTATTATTTTTAAAAACATTTATTTTGTGTATCATAAAAACATAATTTTATTTTAATAAACTGGATAAAATCCAGAAACATACCCTGTTTAATAATTATTTGTCATCGTGTCATGACATGTAATTGTTGGTGTTTAAACATACTATTATTGAGTTCATCGTGACATTAAAAAACATTTGTTAACTTTAATGGACAATTAAACAATAACATCATAGAATGCATCAATTATTAAGAAACTATTGATAACAATAATTTTTATTGGTTTTATTTTATTTTCATTATTATGGTTATAAAATTTATATTTAACTTTAATACAACTTTTTTTTATTCAATTTTGTGCAACTAAAATTATGTTAAAATACATTCGAAAAACTACACTAAAAAAGACGATTATCAAATGTGAAAATAAAACTGTATGTACACCTTAGTAAATAAAATATGCATAAGAGTTATTTGAAAATTTTCTGGGGGTTATTGGTCTTTAATCTATTTCATAAGTTTGAAAAATAGTTCTAAAGAGTGCTTCTCCAACACATTACAATGTTTTCACCTAAACTGACAGTTAATTTACAAGAGCTCAAGACCAAATAGGTCTCATACAAATTACCTTAATGAAAATATTTATACAGTAATAATTTATGTATTACAAATTTTCACAATTACACGAGAAGTATAAAAAATAATTTTAATTAATTTTCTAGTTTGTGGTTGACCTGGAATCTATTTTTAATTTTTTAAATATTCTTAAGTAATCCCAATTACTTAAAATGGATACATGTAATGTTTTTTTTTTATCAAATGATAAATATTTTAATTCATGTCTTGGGAACATTTTTAAACTTAGGCATGCGTACAGGAGCAATAAAGGCTGTTTTTATTGCCTAATGAATTGCAATTAAGTATTTCTATAAAGTAATAAACAATTCATCAGTAAAATATAGGAAATTTTTTTTAAGAGACGAGATAAAAAAATATACGGATGTATATAATGTATAGAAGAGCAACTCGGTAAGTTAAATGTTATACATTGAATATAGTTCAAGGGTTGACCAATGGAGTAAGTGATGGTGCGGCGTAGTGTCACAGTTTAAGGGAAAGAGTAGAGGGGTAATACTACCGGTGATGGTTGTATCGATCGAGAGCGGTGTTGTCATGACAACGACCATCGTCAGTGTCGGAGATAAGATCTTCATGTGTATATAAACACAAAAGTTAACTGTGGTACAATATAAGGTGATTGATTAACTATGCCTCACGCAATATCTTTGAAAGTAAGAAACCTATTATAGTTTTTTTCTTTTTAAGAACTTATAGTATTCTATGTTCTATAATTTTCAAAAAAATATAGTTTTATCCCCTCTTTTATAGAGGTTAAAATTCCTATAGATAAAAATAAATAGATCCGTGCTTCATATCCAATTATTATAATGTTAATAACTTCCTTATATTTGTTTTACAACATTATTTTAAAACTCTTAGCTACGCATCAAAGCTAAAATTATAATCAGCACAACTATTTTAAATAAGTATTTTACATTATAAATGTGTACACTTCAACTTTGTGGGATATCAATTACAAACTTGTTTTCACCAAAAATTACTAAATATTTATAAAAAAATTAAGTATTTTTATTGTATTGTCGAAATTATATTGATTTTCAGTAATCTATAATATGTAATTACATAAATAAAAATAAAATGAAATTTTGATCCAGAGTAAGTGAACATTCAACAGGTCAGCGCGGGGCGATACAAGTTGCCGTGGCTTGTGAATCATACACCACAAGCAAATGTCCTCGAATGAAGTGATATTGTTTCGATTATGACACAAACAGCTTTAAAAGCAGCATTAAAGGGGTGCTCGAAATTAGTTACATTTATAATTACCGGAACAATGAAACAAAAAAAGATACCAGATATACTTTTAAGTGACTATTTGGTATTTTTCATAGTAATTGTTCTTTTGTAAAACAAGTAAGTAACAGTTTAAACTTCTACCGTGGATACCGTGTCGGTCTATGAAAACATTGCCAAAAAATGTAAACGTATTTCACACATGTACACTTGAAGGGCAAGCCACGTGGAGTTTCGGCCCAAACGTATATATTAATATTTTTTTTTATAGACCAGTAACTGATTTAAAAGCATGACATCATAAAAATGGTGACAAATACAATTTTAATTATGTCAAAGATCAATTAATAGTGCCAAGACAAAAGATACTACTAAGCAATATGTCGAAACATCACTAGTTTTATTAACGATATAAACAATTTTTATCAATTTATACTGTTCGTTTTATTTTCCAACGACACAGTAATCATTGTTAATAAAACGACGAACTAAGACAAATTGAAGTAAGAATGTAATATTAATTTGAGTATTTACCGTAGTCTCATCTTCGTGTAGCACTTGATCATACTCGGACATGGCCACACAGAATATGATCGCTGTAACATCTTCGAAACAATGAATCCATTTTTTCCTCTCCGATCGCTGACCACCGACGTCAAATAATCTAAAGTAAGTATATTCATTTAGTGAGCCATGATTTAGTTTCAAATAAATAACACAATAACATTTCATATACTTACTTAAAATTAAGATTTTTAAACGAGAAATGCACTTCAACAATGCCAGTGGTTTTCACTCTGGTACGCAATATATCCTGTTCAGTGGGTTGGTAGTCTTTGGACCCTAACCTGTCCAAATCGTCCAAAAAGCTAAAAAATAAAAAGGACCATTTTAATATTTTCAATTTTCTTTAAATCATCAAAATGCTCATAATATTAGGAATGCAGCTAAACCTAAACATAATGTTAATTATTTTTAAATAAAAAATGGTTAATAGACTAAACATTTTTTTTTAATTTCTCCCTAGATTAAAAATTAACAAAAAAAATTAATTTTTTGAGTATAGAATATCATAGTTAATATGATAAATAACTTAAGCTCAATAAAAAGTATTTTGAGAGATTTTGTAACATCCACAAAATTAAAAGTATTCATAATATATAATACATTTTTGCACAAATTAAAACTTATCTAAAAATGCAGTTTGTACCTCCCGAACAACTTGCACAATTTTTTGTGTAGCGAAACATACAGTCAATAAATATATTAAATAACAATGAAATTTAGTTAATGACTTTAAAATATTATGAAGTACAAAAAGCACATATACTGCTCTAGTTCCAATGATACATCTTCTTTATTCATTAATTACAACCTAATTTGTAAGAAATATTCCAAATATGACAATAAGTGGATTGATTAAAAAAAAAAAATACAAGAAACCTAAACCAATGATTATTATGTTGCATAGCAAAAAACTCGCTTCTCTGAATGTATGAGAATATTAATCTCAAATAACCTTTAATTTTTAGATGATACTACTATTCTAGGGGAATCATAATTCAACAGTAAATTGAATATACTGCAAAAATTATCTTATTAAACAAATATAAGGTCATATAATAGACTTAACAATGTTCTAAAAATTTTAATTAAACTTCAAATAATTTTCATTAAAATAAAATTTAAACATTTTATTTTTATAAAAGTGTTAGTCCTATAAATAAACATTATATTATTCTACTAATATAAAATTCGTCATGAGGAGTCTGGAACTTATATCTCCTCGTAATTACACCAGTCCAATTTGGTCTAATAAAAACTGTTTTTACTATACACATAGTGCACAGTAAATTGGGGGATTTTTAAGTTATTCTCATCACAAAATTACTTTTTCTATGGAATTTTAGAATATAAATTTTTTGATTTCCAATTCTTTGTTTATAAATGATAGCATACATGTTAAGCAAGTCAAAAATACATTTTTGTAGGTACAAAACCTATCGACATTGGCAGGTTGCACGTTTCTCCAGACGCGAAGCCGTGTTATCGATCCACTGACGTCATTGAGGACCACGCCCGTCCGCCGAGCCGGCAGCTTAACTATTCAGTACCGTACACCCCTATCTGATATTGGAGTTGTATACGGAACGGCAGCTGTTTCGAAATACACTTTTATAACTTTTTTTACCTAGTGTGTCTAAATATTTTAACTTTAACAATCAGTTATTTATTTTTAACTAGTAAATATTTGAGTAGTTTAATTACGTTCATTAATAAGATATTTACCGTAATAGCGAAATCTAATTTTATTTAAATGCCTGAAAATAGCTTGAATTAAAAAATTATCGTTTCGATATTAACATTAAAACTTTATTTATAAACAAATCAAAAAACTAAAAAAAATTATATATTATCGGTTCAAAAGTAATTATCTTTTGATTTCAAAACAATTTAAAATAGAAGGTTAAAAAAGCTGCACAGCATGTTAAATTTTTTTCATAAATAATCGTTTAAAATAATGTTTTCATATATAGCATTTTGAATCCGTGTAATAATATCTTTAATTATTTTAATTATTCATAAGATATAGAAAAATATTTATTCAATATTTAACTACAAAACTCCATAGTATGATCATATTTGAAAGTTATTCATTTACAATTACAATTAGGATATTAACATGATAACTCAGTCTTATTATTCCATGTCATTGATCTGGTAGTAGACAATAAAATAACGTTATGTTAAAATTGTGACACGAATTTCTTAGAAGCAATATCACCTACTATTAATTAATTTACCCGAAGGGCAATATTACCTAACATGCAGGTATTTAATTGTTTAACGTAATTTATAATGTAACGTATTTGATATTTAACGTAAATATATAATAAGTTGGTTAATACGAATAAAGTCAAAACTAAATCAAAAAAATATTGACCTCATAAAAAATGACAATTTTGGATATTTGTTAAATGCCATTTATAATTCTTGTGATCATTTTATATTAATAAAATGTTATAGCTAGTAAAGATAAGAGCATTTTTAAAGGTCAACAAATTAAGAAATAATGAAGTCAAAAAATAATACTAAATAAATAATTGAAGAAAATCTATTGCAGTTAAGGCCATTCTATAATTTTTATTGTCTTAACGATAATAGATACAAATAGATAGAGAAAACCGCTTAATGTAATTATGATAAATTCAATTACTTTCTAAGAAAAATGAAACACTTACTATTTTGCAGAGTCGTTGAGCTGATATTCATTAGATCGGGAAAAACACTGTTGCACCCCGGGGTCGGTCCATAACCTCTTCATGGCTGCAAGCAGTTCTTCCGAGAACGGTTCGGTGTCTTCCATTCTTTGTATTACATCTAATACCATTTTTGCGTCAGTCTGTTAACAAATAACAAGTGCATTCTTATCAGGTTTTATAAAATGTAAAAGGATTAAGAAAAATATCACATATGTTTTAAAATATTTCATTAGACAACATTATAATTTTATTATGCACTCTAATCAAATTTATAAAAATCGTAAATATATTATAATCAGCTTTACTCGTACATGACATTGGAATTTTCAAAAGCTATCATAACATTTAGGGGCTAAAAAAATGTCAGGATTTTTTAAAACAAGTAATTTGAAAAGTAAAATTTGTTTAAATAACTTAGCTTGAAAAAACTATGCAAATTTATAATACATGCACACCGACATACAATTAAAATATCAATGGGAAACGGAATTGGAAAATTATTGAAATGGAGAAATAGTTATAAAAATGTTGATTTTAAAAATTAATACTTTTGGTAACCTTAAACATTCGATAAAATTAAAACTCAGAAAATGGAAAAACTAAAAGCATGTTATGTTAAAGAGTATTTTTTATTCACTTCATGGTTTTCATTAAATTATAACTATTTTATGGCTTTAAATTTAAGAGACTCGAACACTACGCACAGCATATATGCAAAGATTATGTATGTTTTTACTACTTCCAATTGGTTTTAGTTTACTATTTATACAATCGTAACACAATGGAATAAACTGTAGCATTCAAATTGAAATTTAAAATTTCCAAGTTTCAGTATATGTGTAAAACACAATCTATTTTTCTAGAGTATTGTAATGTATACAAATGTCAACTCAAATTATTCAATCTATTGTAGTATTTTGGATATTTAAACTATATGTAGAATGTATAAAATATAGTTATTCGCAGCATTAAAGGAAATAGAAATAAATAGTAATATCCGGCGATATGTAAACTATATGTAATAGTGATCCCTGTACCTTATATTTATTTGGAATATTGACGATCATTCAAAATTTAAAAATACAAAAACGTTAAATTGTTATTAAAAACACTAAATTATTTAAATGCTCTATTCTAAAAAAAATCATATTTAACTTTGTATAGCTACGGGATTTTTTTCAAAGCCCCCACCTTTCGTTTAAGTATTAATATTTTAATGACATGTCATTGTTCTCGAAAAATAACATAATAATTATAGGTAATTACTAAATAACGTTTTTACCGTTAATCACTCAAATTGGAATTCTGAATGACTAAAAACATCATATATATAGGGTGGCCCACCACTCACTGACAACTTAAATAACTTTTGATCCAGTTAATATTTTTAGTTGATTTTTTTTTTAAATAATATTTATACGTTAGGTCTATAGCTATATCTCAATAATTAATTTTTTTACATTTTATTAAAAATATTAATTATTTTAAAATTTTAAATAAAATGTAAAAAAAAAATCTAAGATAGCTATTTTGTAGAGTAGAATTTAAGAAAAATTTTAGTAAAAAAATATCTTATTAATATTCAGTAGTAAATATTCTGTAGCGTTTTGAAGTTTGTAAAAATTTGAATTTTCATGTACTATTTTACGGTTATAAACATTGAAATACGTATTGAGAAAAGGACAGAAGAAAACGCTATCTTTTCATGATTACTGTGTATACATATGATGATAGTGTGTATACATTACAAACTTGGCATTAATACCATGATAAGAAATTAGATAAGGCAATTATTACTTATCACTCTCATTCAAAAGTATATTGAAAAGATAGCGTTTTCTTCTGTCCTTTTCTCAATACGTATTTCAATGTTTAATACCGTAAAATAGTACATGAAAATTCAAATTTTCACAAACTTCAAAACGCTACAGAATATTTACTACTGAATATTAATAAGATATTTTTTTACTAAAATTTTTCTTAAATTCTACTCTACAAAATAGCTATCTTAGATTTTTTTTTTACATTTTATTTAAAATTTAAAAATAATTAATATTTTTAATAAAATGTAAAAAAATTAATTATTGAGATATAGCTATAGACCTAACGTATAACTATTATTTAAAAAAAAAATCAACTAAAAATATTAACTGGATCAAAAGTTATTTAAGTTGTCAGTGAGTGGTGGGCCACCCTGTATATATAGCTTAGAAAATGCTAGACAATCGATGAAAATTTAATACCAAAAATATCAATAATAGCAAACCGTATGTAGTCTTATCGAGACTTAAGATTAATACATTAATAGCTTTGTAAAGATTAGTTTTAAGTACCTAATCTATTAAATAATTTTAAAAGAATAGATGCCATAAAATTATTTGATAAATATTTAATATTTACTTGTTATACAAACATTTACAAGCATATTTACAAAAATCAAACTCAACTTAAATTGTTTAGCCTGAAACAAAATGTATTTTAAATCTGAGTATTAACAATATGTTTTATTTTTCATCAATCATTGCATTTTTTTTTATAGAAATTAATACAAGTAATTATAAATTAATTTAAGTTTTCAAATTTGATACAACAGTACTTTATTACATAGTATGAGAGATTTGTATTTTTGTACTCAACTGCATTTACAGAAAATGGAATGTCAATACAATAGTTAAATACACTAATGTACACACATATTTTAAATCTATTTTAAATAAATATTTTATTTTAGATTATTTTTATTTGTTTTAATTTAATCTATGTCTATTATACATAAAATTATATACATAAACAGACGAGTTCAAATTTAAAACATATGTTTAATTCTTGTAAATAGTGCATAGTTAAGACTCAAGTTTACCATGTGGTACATGAACATTTATAAATTCTAAACTGTGGCACACTAAAAAAAAAGATTTTTATAGTTTTTTTAGGGGGAGCATAAAAATAGTAAATAGGGAAATAATCCGTTTGCGTATATTAACACAACAACTATAAACAGAAGCATAAAACATAAAATAAAGTACTATTTTAAAACAAATGGTGACTTAGAGGTTTTATATTTCATTATAAAAGTAAAATAAATCAATTATTAATCAATATTGTAAAGAAATAAGATAACATATATTAAGATATTGCGTATAATAAGCAAAAACCGTATTGACTGACAGTTAATAATAACACAAATAAGTGTCATTATTTTTTTAATTAGATGTAAGTTAAAAACAATGACATTATGTTATGTTTGTTTTTTTTAAATAAATAATTGAATAACTTAATTATTAAAAGAGAAAAAGATATGTAAATATATCCTAAAATAATAAAAAAAAAACTCAATTTGTATACTGTGTGTTAAATTTACTATGAAATATGATAAATATATATATGTATTCAATAAGTAAGGAAATGGTTTTCAATTGTTCTGATTGTTTATAACAATTTTTCGGTTTCCTTACTTTTTCAACACTTTGTATGTTTATAACTAAATAAACATAGAAATTAATAAAAAAAATAACAATTTTTTTTTTTTGAAAAGTATTATTTTGTAATAACTTGATTTTCGCAAAACATTATTTATTAAATATTGTCACTATTATTTAGAATGTGGAAGTTTTTCTTGTTTCTTCCGTTATAAACAAATTACTCTTTGATTTAAATATATATATATATGCTAATAAAGTTCTAAAGAGTGTAATATTACTAATTTGGAAAATTCAAGATACCTAGACATAATTTTAATTTAATTAATTAAAAATGGGTTAAAATACTAAATTATTAATTAACAAGAGTTCTATTACATTAATAAATTATCATATACATTTTTCTTTAAATTTACATTTCATTAAGTCAATTGACAAATTTAAAAAACACAATTAATTTTCAAATATTTTTTTATAAATTATGGAAATAATTATGTGTACATATGCATTTTAATTGCGTGCCAGGCTACGGCCAAAGATCTGACCTCAGCGACGACACGTATTGTCCCAACTTGTGAGAATTAAATAATATGTTATTTAATCGTTACATATTAAACAATAACAACTTATTGTAATAATAATACTAAAAAACAATTTTATATTAAGAAGTTCATTGAATTTTAAGTTTTTTTATTTTGTAAAAATTATTTTAGTAAGATATTGAAATCCATAAATTAGTTTATACATTTAATATTCATTGCATGTATACAACCATGTATTAAACAGCTGTAAAACATAATACATCTAGGGCGCCAAGTAAAATAAAAATTAGGTTAAATTGTTAATTTTAAAGGGTCGTTTTTTTGCGATAATGCATTTTTTTTAATATTGAAATAAAAATGTATAATTGTGTAATTGCTTTATAACATTTTGAAAAACACGTATAAAAAAAACTTTATTTCTGTTTTGCAGTACAACATTAAAAAGAAAAAGTTTTCCTAATACCTTGTTGAACTATGAAATAGTTCATGAGAAATAAAAAAATGAACTTTTCTAGTAAATTCTTGTCATGAATGTTAACTCTAAAACTAAATTTAAGGAAGAATATTAGATCGCATTAATTATTATAAGTAAAAAAGTTTCTCGTTAGTTTTGTTATACGACGGTTCTTAAAAAACATTGATTTAGAAAAATTATTTTTTTTATAAAAAGAGGATGTATTAGATGAAAAATTTGTTTAGTTTGGTTTTATAAAAAAAAATATTGTAATCTGTTATTATTTTTGGCAAATTCAACAGTCTATCCATCATACATTATGTAAATATTTTCTTAAAAATCTGACAAGTGTTTTTGTCTATGATGATTGTATTATTTTAACTTTAAATTATACTATACAAATTATTTTATGCGATAAATAAAAATTAGAACACGACCATCATCTAGGAGACACATCCGTCGACACTAAAACTATAGTGACGGTTAGAGTTCGTTTTCGCTCAATTTAATTTATTTTCGAGATTTGTCGGCGACAATCACCATGCGCGTAGGTCAAATTAATTCGTATTTGTCCTACACAATAGTAGTTTTAATGTTTTAAGTTCCCACAAGGGATATAACTGTGGGGGTTACACTAAGTATTAATTCTACCCGTCGCCATCAGAAAGGTTTTATAAAATAGTTTTATACTCTATTAATTCCATTGTTCAATTCACAGTAAATTATAACAAATTTTAACTGTTCCGTACAATGAATTCTCGACAACTCGAATTATTGAAATTTAATTATTTATATAAAATTTTTTCTTATTATCGTCTTAACATACTAAATTAAATATTAAAATATTTTATAGTTTAGATTATAATGTTTCCACTGACGAACTGAATTGTCTAGGATCATATTGCATGTTCTTTTAGATAAAAAAAATAATATTTATTGATTACTTCAAAAAAAATTTTGAAGTTTATTTCGGATTAAATAAAACTATAGCAATAAAGTAAATTTAATTATGACTACAACACTGGCCAAATTCAATTCGCGTGCATCATACAAGAAGACAATGATCGCGTGCTATGAGAGTTAAAATACATTATTATTATTACTTTATATATAGAAAAAAGTAAGCTATTATGACAGTGAATTACATTAACATTATTATAAATATCGTCTACATAGGTAGTTTTTGCGAAATGCTCAGATAACAACTATGTTATGAACAAAACTATGAGGAATGTGTGGGAGATGGTTACGTAAGATATTAAAAGGAACTTGCTCGTAATTTTTCTTATCTAATTCAATTACTAGACGATAAAGAATAAAGTAAAGAAATAAAGAATTTAAGTGTCTAAAAGAACAATGTTATTAAAATATAAACTTTGAAACATAAATGATTGTGATATTTTTTATTCTTGTTTTGGGATATATTAACAATAGTTTCAAGTCTTATCATTGATTTTTATAAAATGAAATATCCTAGGAAAAAAATCACTTGCTTTTCTTACCTCCCGTTCGTTAGTGCCGAATCCGATTCCTAGATTTGGCATAGCTCTTAATATGGCGACTAGCGATTGCACTGTGTTGCTGAACACCACAGGCCTATATTGCTTGAAGTCTTCTGACGTAAATCCACTTTCGTGTATAATTCTGAAAAAAAATATTCAATAAGAAAAATTTAACGGATGAAGTCACATACGTAGTGTTACATTTGGTAAATAGTATTACTAATATTAGGTTACATAGTTAAGGTTATGTAGCTAAAACTGTTATGGGTTGATTACATCTCATATTACCTTATTCATATATTAAACAGAAAGTTTAGTATAAGGCTGATTGCTTTGTGCCATTCATTAGTGTACTATAAAAGTTTTACTATTTTTTTTATTTTTCAAGCAAATTAAATAATATTAATATTTTAGCAGTTGTTTAAAAAATAATAATTTTCCCAACAAATTGAATAATTTTATAAGTTAACAGGAAATATGATATCAGACTGTTACTATATCATAATTTACCGGGAATATTATATTTTATAATGAATAATACTGTTTGACATGAAATTTTTATGAGTAAGAGAGATTATCAGTTAAATTGTTCCAATTTTTTTGTCAATTAATTAGTAATAGTTAAAGTAACAACGTGTAAAACAAAACATAACTTCAATTCGTAAAACTAAAAATTTAATAATTTATCTATTTTTTCAAGCTAGTTACCAATATATTTACTACTGTATACTTAAATAATAAAAGTATTTTGATTTTTTTGGCTATTTTTATAAAACTATCAAAAAGTTTCAAAAATGTATTACTTTTATTTTTATATCTATTATAAATTTAATAATATGAGAACTAATAAAATGAGTGATTTGAGCAACAAGAATTTATTTAAAAAAAAATGATTTATGTCTTATTTAAATTATACAAAAATAACACGAAATTGGTAAAAATAAGTCTAAATAATATTTTGAATAAATGACATGTTTGCACGATACCTTAAAATCATTAATATAAAAAAATAATCTAACATTATGACCAATGTTCAGTTTGACTATGACTTATAAAAGGGCATCTAAGTACATTTTTTGTGCATCAAAATATGTCTGGAGAGAACAAATAATGGTAGAGAGATAATCAATACATCTAATTAAACATAAAAAAAATTATCTACGACTACATGGACGATTTTTAATTAACATATTTCTTAAAAAAATGTAAGTGCCTGGATAAACAAAAATTTTACATTATTTTTAAGACTTATTACTCTTTAAGAAATATGTTTATCAAAAATTATGTAAACATTTAGAACATTTTGTCACGTTTAATTTTATGTATTGATCATGTCGCTAAGATTACCCAGTCCTTAAACATCGTTGTTGACACAACTCAATTTTGCTACGAATACAAATACAAAATATTACACAGAAAATTTTAAAGTAAATATTTTTGATCATTTTTTAATTAGAATAGTTTCTACTTGAACCTTTAATTAAAAGAGTATCAAAGGAAGTGTTCAACGTGATATTTTGTTTCTTAATACTCTATCACCCAGGAAATATATTAAATAGCTTAATTTTAAGAACGATAGTTGATTAGTTAAAAAAATTAACTACAGGTAATTTATATTTAACCAAATTTATATCAAAATAATTAGTTTATAATTTAATTATATTTTCTATCACATCACTAAAAACAATATTGACAAGATCCTAAATACAGGAGCAATAATTTATACAGTTTTGAAAACATAATTAAATGACTTTTTATTAAATAGTTCAAATAAATTATTAAATTATTTATTAATAAATCGATTAATATAGATGTTAAAAATTAAAATTTTAATAAATTATTATTATTATTATTATTATTGAGGTAGAAGAAAAAATGAGAAAAATACGCATTTAACAGTATTTAAAACATTAATAACATTGAATACTATAAATTCAATGTTCTCTACATGAAGAATAATTCAGTAAAATAATTTGAAATTTGTATGTAACAACACATACAGAAGATTGTAAATTATAGAATCAATACAAATAACAGATTGCAAAGTTAAATAAAAATCATGTGAATTGTTTTAATATAATAAGAAAAAAAATGTACGCCATAATAAACAATCATATCATTGTCGTTATCTATTGAATTAACGATAGATGAATCTGATTTTTTTAAACAATTATTTTTTTAGAAAAATAGCTTTAAGTTTCATAGGACCGGTGGCAACGGTGGTCATTGATGGGTCGTTGTTGACGCGTGCTCAACAAGAAATGGGACGCATAGAAGTATCGATCCTGCACCACTACTATTGCCGCCGAGGAATCATCAAACCTTGTTTTGTGGTACACATTAGCATCGTTGCATTTAATGCCGGGGCGTGGTCGATCTCTAAATTTTACTTAATGCACCGATGAATTATTTGATACTTGTTACTACTAAAAACAACTATCTAATAACATTAACAGAAGTAGTTTAAAAATATAATAATAAATTATATTTTTATTGGTTCTGGTAAGTTGGTAGCCTAAGACCTCACAATTGGCGCCAAATGAAGATGTACATTAATATACAAACATTGAAGTAAATTTAATTGTATTTTATCTATTGCATACATTATAAAATACAATAACAGAGAATAATTCATTTCTTTAAGATTTTATTAAAAAATATTTTTAATCCTTAAACTATTATATCCTGTCATTCTATATTCTATTAATTAATTGTATAGTGTAATGTTACTTTAAATAGTATAATTTTTTTTTTATGAGATTGCATTATAATTGTGCTGAGGAATAAAATTAGAATAATCGTTTAATATATCGTTTTGATTTGCTCAAAATTAAAATGTTTTTTTACTTACAATATAAATATTTATCAAAGATTTAATTTAACAAATTATGGACCCTATAAACTCTCAGTAATTTTACCTGGTATTAGTTTTTATTTTACGTTAAAGATTTTAAAAGAGGAACGAATGACTTTTATTAAGTCTGTTAAGGAAAAATTAAGAATATGTTTAATATAGTTGATTACTTATAACTATATGAAATTAATCCAATAAAATGTTTTCAAAAATTACTGATAAAATTCAAATAAATGCGTTAAAGTTATTTCCATAAATTTTTTACTTAAGTTGTTTCAAAATACTCTAAGAAAGTATTGTTAATGATCGAGACCAAAGATAATAGAGTAATAAGTGTAATGATAATGGTGACACTTACTTCATTTGTTTGACTATTGTACTTTTCCCTGATTCTCCAGCACCTAAATTAAAAACATTCTTAGATGAGTATTCATCATTAATAAAATATTATTAGTATATATATATATATATATATATATATGTATATATATATATATATGTATATATGTATATATTAGATTATAGAATGACGTGTGTATTTATTTGACTAATGTTTTAACGTTGGTAATATCAAGTGTGATGGCATTGACCTAATATATTTTAATTTCATTCTCTGTTTCCGTAGTACAATTAACTGGAAATCTGTGGTGTAATCATTTTTTATGTGCTAAAAATTGTAACGAGAAGGTATTATTCCTTTATCATTCCGACATATGTTTTATATGTATTCATATATATTGATAAAATTGCAGCTTAATTTTGAGTGATATCAGCTAATTATTAAAACA
The DNA here is from genome assembly GCF_025091365.1 of Daktulosphaira vitifoliae. Lineage (NCBI taxonomy): Eukaryota > Metazoa > Arthropoda > Insecta > Hemiptera > Phylloxeridae > Daktulosphaira > Daktulosphaira vitifoliae. The sequence goes on along the minus strand of NW_026099572.1, from coordinate 67,578,915 downwards.
ATCATACAAAAGATAGTTAATTATGTATCTTTTAAAATTATACTATTTTTAATAACACTGAAATGCAAAGTGGCTTATTTCCTATTGGAAAACATGTGAAAGAATTTATCTTGAAGGAGTAATAAGTCAACACATTGATCAATTATCCTAAAACTCTCTTTAAATTATCAAACGTTATGTTTGTCAAATGCCTGTTTATGTTCATTTTTTATTTACAATACTTGAAAATACAAAGTGTTTGCAAAAAGAGTATTGAAATCTATCTAAAGCTACAGAGGAGGTGAATGGTCTGCGGCAGTAGTGAATCGATTTCTCGAGGGGAGTTACCGCCACTGTTGAAACGCAGGAGTGCCACTTCTAATGGAAAACGGTATTTTCCGTAACATTAATGGTTTTCATAATGTTCATAACAATTAGTTACAACTTAATGATAATATATTTATGATAATTAGTGATTTTTATGATTGGAAAATTGATTGGTATATTCCAATTTACCGTCTAAAAAATTTAATTTTTTCTTTAGTAACGAATTTTTAACTTCAACAACACTTACACCTTGACAAAAATAAGACCACTTATAGGTCTCTTATAGGTATACATAATATCTTAGAGATGTCAAAAACAACCTACAGACAGAACTATTAAAAAGCTGCATAATTAATAAAAAAATGTTATATTAAATTACAATTTATAGCAGATTCTATATTAAAACATGGGTAGTGTTTTAGATGTGTAGTTATTTTTGTGTATTTTTCTAAGCTAGTGAAGAACTCACCTAACAATAGCAGTTTTATATCTTTGGCTGCTTGCAGACCATCTTCCCTGAGGTTCCTCTCGATCTGCCTGCTCCGGGCCAGGGCGGCCCGCTCTTCGGCGGACATTGCACAGCCCATCTTTCGGCCGACTTTCGCTAGGGCGGAAATTTTTACGCGCGCGGCTATTATACGCGCCGGGTAATGGACGACGCCGCACCGTCACCGATCGTCAACCGCAACGCTGTCGAACCACCAAGGGGTGTGCCGCCGGTCATCGGCACCATCCTGTGCCGTGAATGTAACGCATTATCGTCTGTCCCTTTGGCGAGGGCTCAAACTTTCAATCGCTGTCGTCTTCAGGCACCAACTAAACGCACACAAAGTTTTAGAACGAGCGGAATCCCGTGTTTGGTTACACAACTAGGCGATATACTCGCGTACGCATTAAATCGCGCACACACACATATACTCACGATCGCGATTTCGAACTAAATAATCAATTTAATGTGGGTAAAAATTATTACAATAATGTGATTACTTATGAAACACGATAAATGAAAAATATTAATATTTTTTAACAACTAAGCACGGACTGATACTATATTGAATATTAATAATATTGAACTGACTAGCGGTTACACTACTGTTTGGGTGGGGAACCGCTTTGCGTTTAGAAGCAGCGGTAGCGGACGAAAACTACATGGAGCAAGCGCAAAACGCGGACTGACGCCCGTCAGTACGGCGTATGCGCGCGGCGCTAGCGATCGGGTGATGAGTGGGTGCGCGCGCGTGCACCGGCGGCTTTTGCTGCTGCCCAAGCTGGGTGTGACCAACTTAACGGGACCCCTCGGGAACTCTCGCATCCCGTCACGTCCCGTTACGACACTGCCGTGTCACCGGTAGCCAGGGATCCGGTCGACTTCATTCAGAACCAAATTTCTCTCATCCGTATTCTCTGACAAAATAACGTATGCCTATTGAGACTGGATTTCAAAGTTTTCATTGTTACTATTGTATCAGTAATATGGTATAATATGAGTTTTAAGTAATTTTTTGAACTCATTATAATCAAAAAGAAAAGAAAATTTATTTAGATAATTCTGTAGGTATACTAAATGTTAAAAATTTTTTTTGAAATTATAGAAATATTTTTCAACATTATAAACTAAATAATCGAAATAGATTTCATCATTGCTGATTAGATTAAATTGATTTATTTTACAATTATCGTTAAACAAATCGATTTAATCAATAGTTCACGAGAATATCTTTGCTTTTCTATTAATGTAAATTAATCTTTAGTCTAAACAATTATTTTATCTAAATTTTAGGCTTCATTAAGACTTTAAAAGAAGTCTTTATTCTTCTTAACAAATACAAAATAAATATTATGAATTTTTATCAGTCCATCAGAGATAAGTCCACTTTAAAAAAAAAAATAGTAAAACCGTGTATGACATACTTATTTAATGAACATTTCAAAAACAGTATTATCTTATTTTTGAAAAAAGAAAATTAATAAAATTTACTTCTGAGGTAATTGTAATGTATTCTGAGTATAATACATTATATAAAACTAATATATTGAAAAAATTAATATAAAGTATTATAAGTAATTCATATATCAATAATAAAAAGAAATATGTTGATAACTTTTCATTTGAATTAATAATCTTCAGTCATTTTACATTTTCCAAACGTCCTTAAAATTTATATAGAAATTTTAATATAGAAAGAAAATAAGAGAATAAAAATAATATTATTGAGTGCAGTAGTTTTATTAAGGCTGATGGAAGGTAAAATCACCAATGCACTTACCTATGACTTGGTGTTTAAAAGGGCCTCACAGGCGTAAACGAAAAGCAAAAAAGATTTTCTCTATTAAAAAAAAAACAGCACAGTGTGGACATGGCATAGTTGGGTCCCGTATAGATTTAATCTGACAGTGATTAAAATTACTATCATAAGAAATGCTTCGTTGCAAATCTGTAGATAGTATTTAATTTAAAAAAATTGGTGGATTATTCCAAAAGCTACATGATCTGCTATTTCAGTACTTTCAGAAGCAGTACTTAGAGCAGTGGAAGAAAAACGCAGACATATAGATGCGATTAGAGCAAGACACTGGGAAATTGTTGGTCACGCCCCGAGACACCCAGAAGAGTTGCATAATATAATACTAAAGGATATGATAGAAGAAAAGAAAACTGCAGGACGTCCCCGAAACTCTTATATAGGACAAATTAAATGTGATGCAAGAGTCAAAACCTTTAAGTAACTTAAAGAAAAGGGAAGTAACCAGTTAGAATGGAGAATTGGAGTGTAAACCAATCTTCGGGTTGATAAAAAAAAAAACATGGTTTAAAATTCAGGAACTTTTTTATTCATTTAAATAAATTTATTTTTTAATTTTATTAACAAAAAAAAATTTATGATATAAAGTAAGTTTTTACCAAAACTTACATTAACAGTACATTTATTATAAAATCTTATCATAAGTACATTTTAGTTTTTTAGTTCGTTTAACACAACTCTATTATAGTAATTGACATAAATCAAATAGAATTGGAAAATAAATTGAAGTTAAAAACTCCTCATTTCAATAACTCCAGTAAATTTTTAGTAACTATAATCTAAGAAAATAGTCTAAAGACAAGTATCTGATTATGAAGATATTTGGGTTGGGTTTAAAATTATAAAATAGTTAAGGCTGAATCTGAGGAGATATCCAAGGGATCCGGATTCCGGTAAATATGTTCAAAATATACATAAATAAAATATATATATATGTATTTCTTTTACAATTCTTTTAACACTAACCACTTGATTTTTCTTAAGATAAAAACTTATTTTGTAATTTTTTTTTTACTATTGTTAGTTATATAATTATTTCCATTTATCTATTATAAAATATTTTTTATGTTCATCCATTTAAATCTTATAGGTGTGTCAACTTTATATTTTTATATGACAACATAGATATTTAATTAGCTTATGAAAGAGAAAATGTTGTAATTAAGAAAATAACTGCTCAATAATAACATTTGGACCATTATTTGATAGAATATTAATAATTTAAAGTAATGATAGGAGATGAGGAGGTGTGCTGCAATTTTTTTAGCTAAACATTTATTCATATTATATTTCGCTTCAAATAACTAGTTCCCTCAATAATTGTATTCTAGTTGTGATTATATTTATTATGATTAATATTCCAATGTGTTCTAATGAGTCATGTATTTTCGCAGTAGTTCATTCGCCAATTATTTAATAAGCAACATGATTAATTATAGTAATATTTATTAATAGATGTTGGCACAAGGTGTTTGAAGGATCTTTTTAATAGAATCCTATAAAAAGGGAAAATGCCAAAAGAATGTAGAAATAGTACTGTGGTGCCGATATTTAAAGACAAAGGAGACATAGAGAAATTATAGAGGCATAATATGAAGATTTAGGAAAAGATAATAGACAAATCAATAAGAAGAAAAACATTAGTAATTCAAAATAGTTTGGTTTTTTGCTAGGAAGTCAACGATGGAGACAGTTTTTTGTGTAGAACAACTAATAGAAAAGTGTAGGGAAAAGAAGAAAAAGATGTGTATGATATTTAAATATTTGGACAAAGCTATGATAGAGTACCGAGAGAGGTTTTCAAGTAGGTATTAATGTGAAATAAATCCTAAAAAGGTACATTAGTATAATAGAGGAGATGTATGATGGCACTTGAACCAGGGTAAAAAGTATTTGCGGAGTAACAGAAGATTTTAGGGTAACAGTAGGAGTGCACCAAGGTTTTCATTTAAGTCCTTACTTATTTTCTATAGTGATGGATGAAATTACTAGAGAAATACAAAGAGAGGTACCGTGATGCATGTTGTTCTTTGACAATGTAGCGTTATAGGAAAAAATTAATCAAAGGCTAGAGGTGTGGTAATCAGCTCTTCAAAGTAAAGAAATATAATAAGTAGGAGTAAGACAGAATATAGAGTATGAGTTTGACAAAGGAGAACGCGAAGTATGAGGAGATAAGTGACAATAAGCGAGGACAAAATAGGAGATGTAGAAAGTTTTAAGTATTTAGGATCAATTATGCAAATGAAAAGGATAGACGGTGGTAAAGACGTGGATGTAAGACACAGGATTAAGTGCGAGTATATGAATTGGAGAAAAGCGTTTCATGTGTTAAACGATAAAATAATTCTAATGAGGCTGAAAGGTAAGTTCTATAAGACTATTATGAAACCAGATATGATGTATGATTCAGAGTATTGAGTGGTTGACAGGTAGAGCAGAGAATGAGTGTAGCAGAGATGAGAATGCTTAGATGGATGAGTGGAGTGACTAGAGAAGATAACATAAGGAACGAACATATAAGGAGTATAGGTGTAGCATCAATTGTAGATATGATGAGAGAAAATAGACTTAGATGTAAGAACAGTTATAGAAATGAATGTTGAAGAAAGAAGAACTAGAAGAAGACCAAAAAAGAGATGGAGGGATGTAATTGAATGCGATATGAGGACGGGTGAAAGTAGAGTAAAAAGAAGAAAGAATTTGCTAATAGATGGCGTATTATGTACATATATCTTAAAATCAAATTGATATATATATATATACACATAAATTGCATCATAACTAATAAGTACTTAGATAAACTAAGATTTTATGCCATAAATATAAGATAAATTTGCCGACTTCACATTTGTATGTTAATTTTACATAATGCAATTTTATTTATTCCATTTTTGGGTTCTTATATTACATTTAGTAGTGATGCCACTAAGTTCAAATATGACAAATATGGGCAACTAGTGTGCTCTGTCTAATATATATACATATGTACTATTTTAGTTTTTTTGAAAAGTACGAATAATGAATTTAACTCTTTGTAACTTTAAATCCTTTTACACTGAGTTTTTGTACAACCAAAATATCAATAAAAAGTAACACTTCAATGACAGTATTTAACTGAATTTAATTCTACAATATTTTTTGAGATATTTAAAAAAGTATAGTGCTGATATTTAAATCAAAATTTTAAATTATAACAATACATAGTATTTATGTAATACTTTTACATTAAAATAATTTTAAATGATTTTAGTTTTATAATTTACCTAAAATATTTATGAAATAAACTATGTTTTACATGAATTATTTACTAGATAACTATTTATTTTACTACTATAAATGACGTATGTGAAACTTAAAAACTTAATATTTTTATTTTTTAATGTGTCTCGAATAATAAAAAATATGTATTTTGTATGGAAAATATCTGGTTATAGCTAAATATTATTATTAGTGTTTGTTGATGTCAGAATTTGAAATATTAGGTCGTTCAATAGGTAGCAGCACCTAGCAATCATCTGTTTTTATCAAATAGAGTGTAAATCAATAGTTTTTACAGGAATCAAAAATAAAACGAGGCCTAGCGTAAGCTGTTAACGACAGAGGACCAGTTGAATTTATTTTTTGCTTATGACCTACACTGTTTTATCATCTGTTGCTCTGGAACTTTTGATATTGCGTTCTCAACTTAAAAAAACCATTTGGTATAATTCAATAGTCAACAGGTGTTAACATATACCCGAAGGATAGAATAAGAGGTTAAAGGTCATATGTATAAGTATACCCCCATTATTAATTATAATAAACACAATTGTAAAAACTTAATTATATCAAAAAATAATATAGATTTGTAGAATAAAATATGTATTAAAGTGTTCAAATACTTGTATTCAAATATTTTTTCAGTATTTTGTATACTTTTTAGCATTTATATTTAAAATATTATATACTTTTATTTTTTTATTACATTATTTTGTACTTTATATATGAGTCGTCTAATAAATTTTTATAATCTAGTTATAAATTAATTTGTTAAGAAAAAGTAAAATTACAAAAAATACATTTTTGGACTTCCCTTTTTAACTGAACGACTCACATGAAATATTATAATTACTGATAAATATAAGAATATAATTTAGCACTCATAAGTATATTTAATTTGAAATAAAACATTTTGTTATTGAGATAGGCATGGTTCTTTGTAAATATTTTAGGAAGACCATTTCATAGTTTCTGATAACGTAGAATCTTTTTTAGTTAATAAATTACAAATTTTAAAGAGATAATTTCTTCTACGACCTTCTTGTACAAACGCCTATATTGAGATGGAATGGGTAAAATTTATTTATGTAAATCAACTATAGTCTTATATTTTCTACGACAATTTAAGGTTTGAAACATATATATATTTTGGAAGCCATGAAAACAAATATTATTTTAATTATATGGTTAACACTCTATAAGTTCGTGGTTTTCGTTTATTAATTCTAAAAACAATTAATTAAATAAGTGATTTAAAAAAAAGTATTTTGATATATTTGTATTTTTATTCAAATACTTTTTTCTAAAATTATTTAAATATGTATTCTTAATACTTTTTGACGGTGTTGGGGGGTAGTAACTTAGATTACAAGTTTCAGTAACGAAATTAATTATAAATTAATTTTAGTTTAATGTAACTACCGAAATAAAAAGTAATTTTAATTTAATTGCAATTAATAATTTAAGGGTAATTTTGAAAATTAATCGTTATTTATCTTGAGAATATTATTTCAAATGTTTTTATTTATATATGCAGCATCAGTAATTTAAAATTTAATATTGAAGAGTTAAATATAAAAAAATAATTTTCTTACTTTCTTTACATCTTTTATTGCTCTTTTTAGCATTATATTATTAAAACAATGGTTGCAAACATTTTCGTGGTCAGTTGAAATTTCCATTTTGTGCCTCTCCCTACTTTTTTATGAATTTTAAAATCGAGTAAAGTCACATTATAACCATTATTGGTATAAGTATAAATTCAAGTTTACGCTAAATAATTAGTGAATATAAAGAAGTAAATACTTTTATATTTAACTCCATGTTAAATATTAGTATCAAGAACTGAAAAACTAATTACATATAATAAAAATAAGTATAACTTGTTGCTTAGACACAACAGCGTACATAATACCATATGTTACATTATAAATATATGCATACTAACATAAGAAAAAGAAAAAAATTGTATTATGTAACTTTCAAGTGTTTCAAATAATTATTGCATATATTCTATTTTTAAGGGTTAACACAAGTTATTATTTACTCACGGAAATAAGTAAACACAAAAAAATAGATTATGTACATTTCAGGTGTCACCCAAGTTTTTGCATTTGTGTACATACTATGTTACCTGCATAGTAAATACAAATATAAATATTGAGGTTAAAATTATTATAGATAATTTTATTATATCGACTGTGTAGATTATATTGTATTGATAATAAAACTATGTGGATATTAAATAAACAATATAATGTAATACTATAAAAATCCTTCTTGCATTAAAATCGTATTCAAGGCATTATTGTGCGGTAGGTATTGACGGAATCACGAGGGGGTCTAGATCTTTCCCAAGCACACTGATATGTTAACATTATTTAGTATGTAGAGAAGATTCTGATATGTATTATAAGTAAATTTTGTTCTCTATAAGACCTTCAGAAAATGTTGAAAATCCGCCACTGATAGGTGTAATCATAATTTTACAGTAGCGGCTCATGGCTTGGACGACGGGACGATCGCACCCCTACTAAAATTAATTAAAAGAAGAAATCTAATTGTATATTCTTAATTCTACATTTTTACGGTTTAGCTACTATCTTATATACAGGTTTTGTACGACCGGCAGCGTCATCCATACAGTAAAATATTAGTTTGTTACTAAATGGGGTAATTTATTTTTAGAATTAACTTCCTGTACGCTCGTCGTTATCGGTTCCAACAATAGTATAATCGCTATTATTATTATTTTCATTTCTATTCATTTCTACTGCGACCTGCACTATAAACTATATTGTTTTTAATTTTAATTAGTTCAAAATGTCGAATTGTGTTAATAATTTAATAAATATTAAATTCTCTTCATTATTGTTTGAACAGAAATTAATCATAAAAAATGACGGCAGGCCTTTACCAGAATTAAAAGATATAAAAACTAAATATAAAAAATGAAAAACTGAATATTTTCGGAATTTTAATCTAACATTATATCTTAATGAAAGGTTATGAGGATGTGAAATAAAACAAGCTCTTTTTTATTTTCCTTGTTTACTTTTTAGCGGTGAAACAGCTTGGACTAAAATAGGAGTCACTGATTTGCAACATCTAAATGCAAAAATTGGTAAGCATGAAAATTCATTCAAACATATTCACAACGCGACAAACTTGAATTTGTTAGGCAAAGTTGATATAAGACATCAAATTGATATTGATTATAAAATAGGTATCCAACGCCATAACGAGTTAGTAAATAAAAATCGTTACGTTCTAATTAAGATTCTAAATAATTTAATACAATTATTGTATTAAATATTGTGGTAAACACGAATTACCATAACATGGTCATGATGATAAAACATTTTCAAAAAATCAGGGTGTTTTTCGTGGAATTCTCGACCTTTGTACTGATTTACACTCTAGTTTACGTGATCATTTTGAAAATTCAATTGTTTTTAGGGGAACTTCCAAAACAATTCAAAATGATTTGTTGGACTCTATTCTAGCAGTATGTCAAAATAAAATAGTAAATGAAATTCAACAGTCAAAATTTATATTCATAATTGTTGTTGAAACCACTGATATTTCAAATATCTTTTAGTTGGTTTTTATATTAAGATACGAAATACAAGGTCGACTTGTTGAGCGTTTTTGGGGTTTTGAGAATCCAAATGGACATAATACCAAAGCATTATCACAAACTATTTTTGGTACAATTAATCTTCTTCTAGAAATATCACCTAATAAATTAATTGCTCAGTCATATGATGGTTCAGCTGTTCAAAAAGCTGGTGTTAATATGAAGATAAAAGAAAAGTACCCATTCGCCTTTTTTATCCACTGCTATGCTCACCAATTGAATCTCATAATGATACAATCAATTTCAAAAAAGAAGCAAGTTTGTATATTTTTTTCAAATATATCTGAAATTCAAAGTATTTTTTTTTCATTCACCACAGAGGGTTTCAGTGTTATTTGTAAATGAAATAATTAAAATTCGTGATAATATGTCATCAATTTGTTTAACAGTTTTAAACTAATCAGACATAATACATTCAAATAAAAGAAAAACTAGTGAAGACCCAAACATTATGAAAATAATTTTTGCTTTAGAAGTATGTGATGTTTTAATAACTCAAGCAGAATATCGTTTTAGTTTTAATGAAAATCTAACTACAGCGTTGCCTTTTTAAAATGAATATTACCCAAAAATTTAACAATAAATTCCCAAATGATTATTTACAAAAAAACTCTGAATTGCTATCCTTTCTTTACAAAGGGACGTTTAAGAACTGAACTTGAGGATATTTATAGCCGTGATGATTTTCGCTTATTAAAAAGAATTATTCCTACAATTAACTATATATTAACAAATAATATGAGCGATATATTTAAGGAAGTACTTAAATTACTTAAATTATTAGTCGTCATTCCAATGACACCGTCGGAAGCTGAACGCAAATTTTCAACGTTAAAAAGAATAAAAACTTGTTTACGAAGTATCATGGAAGAAGACAGACTAAACGCTTTACCTAATCTTAGTATTAAAAGTAAAACGATTGCAAAAGATGTAGAATTCAATAAAAAGGTCATCGAACATTTTTCATCAACAAACAACATTCGGATAGATTTTATTCATAAAATAATTCCATAAATTAGTTATTTTTTAATTACATAATCTTAAATTCATACACATGCTACAATATACTATAACAATTTTATGAATAAAATATTAAGCTTTAAAATAATAATATATGTATTGTGTTTCATTGTATTATATTTAATTTGACAATTTCTTATACTTATGACTAGCGGTATTATACTTAAAGTCACACTCCTACCACTAGCACCCACGAGCCACCACTGTAATTTTACATTAATTAATTAAAACTAATTTTATTCGATGCATTCACATTTATGTAATTGTCTAAAAGTAATATACATAATGAATAGACTTTTCAAATGTTGTTTTTATATTAATAACTTTTAGATTTTATCATTAATCGTTGGGCACTAAACAATTTTTCTAGATGTTTACATATAAAGCCGGGTTCCCATTACTCGTCTATTTGCCGAATATAGGACGAATACTGAATATTCGTCTACTCGTTCAAGTACGCAAATATTTGTGTTCCGACTACTCGTATACTCGTCGAATATACAAAGATCACTGAATGTTCGTCTACTAGCACAAGTAGAAAAATATTGCCGTTCCGATTACTCGTCTATTTGTAAAATTATTTTGTATTTTCCATGTTTAGTTAAGTGTTGACAATCAGTGGAGGAGAATATTGTAGTGTATATTGTGGTTGTGTTTTTTAACTTAAAATTTTAACTTTAAAACTGTAAGGTGCGAAAACTGGCCATTAATGATTCTTTTTTTTTTTTTCATTTTATAGTACATAAAATGAGCTTTAATTTGATATATGTTTAAAAGACGCAGTATTTCTGGAACATTTTCAAAAACTAAGTTGAAAAAGTTAGTTTTTGTAAAAAAAGTTGATATTTTAAATCCCCCTTGTGAGCAGAATAAGTGTTAGATTTTCAAAAAAAAATGATATCAAACGAAAGGAAATTACCTAAGGTTTCAATATAAAAAAAAGTTATGTTGATTTGTTTATTTTTGAAAAAGTTATAGAAGTTTTAAGAAAAAAAAGTGAAAAAAATGACAAAATTTACCGATTTTTAAATTTGTAATTTTTTTGGATATTTCCCCCATTTGCGGGGAACGAGGGAAACTTTTCAATTTTTAAGGGTAATGTCTTCAACTAGATACGATTTGTGATCTTTTGACGTATTGTTGAAAGAAATCCGTTCGGTGAGAGCTGAGAAAAAGTGGCAACAGACATAAAAAAAAAAAAAACACATCATGGTAAAATTAATACCTTCTCAGCTTCGCATCGAAGCTAAAATTAATGTAATTAAATTAAAGGTAATTTCAAATAACAACTTTTAGACTAGTGCTTTGTAAGATATTCTAATTTTTTGTATCTAAGTGTCAGAAGAAGTGTGACCGAAGAATGATTAATGATAAAAATAGCAGTATCTGCGCTTCACCATCAGTACTATATTTTAAAATTCTAATAACTTCCAAAGTATTGTTCCAAAAATTATTATCGACAGTCATTTTCTTAATTATAAACTAGTTTAATATGTATGTTGCCGTTTAAACAAATAAAGTTGACATCCCTGTATAATATATAAGGAAAGGTCCGAAAAATTATTTTATAACAAGTATATAGAAATACATTTGTAACTAACAAAATTAAAAAAAATATATTTTTAAAAAACTTATTATTTTAAAGGTACTTGATTGACTAGCGGTAAAAAAATCACTCTGTATAACAATATAATAAAATTGAAAATTTATTTAATTAATTAATTAAAACAAATAATTATATTAATTAACTAAAACAATTTATATAAATAAATGAAGTATTGATTTTGATCGAATATTCGTCAAAATAATAAACATAGCCGAGGAGACCGTTCCCACTTATCGCGTATTTGGACAAATATTTATAATCCCTTTGATTCGTGTCACAAATACCGACAACCGTCGGGAAGATGACGAATAACAATTGCCGATGAACGAACGACGAACATTCGTACAAGTACACCGTTCCCACTGCTTGACAAATAAAGACAAATAGCGAATGTTCGGCAAATACACGAGTAGTGGGAACCCGGCTTAAGACTAACGCTTTTCTCGAAACATTTGTTTACCCTACTTATCGTGTTAGATAAAAAGTTGACAAGAAAAACCATTATTATTTTATTCAATATTTTTAAATATGAATTAAAGATTTATAATTATTCTTCATTTACTAAAATTTACCGAGTCATAATAATAATTAAAACATTTTTTTTAAGTATATCTTCATTTGCATATTTATACTTTTTGTAGGTAGCAAATGTATATCGTTTACGGACGCAAAACGCCGTCCACGTATATATTTAGATTAATATAGTTGGTAATTTTTGTTCCAGTGGATAATTTACAAATTAAATTTTTTTTTTTTTAACTCATAACATATTTGTGGTAAGCGCTAAGTTTGCAATATTTCAATTCTCTGCCCACTGTAAAAATAGAGTTCTGGCACTGCATACTATAAATTTGGACATCATTAAATACTAGGAAAAACCCGCAAAATTACATTCATGGATATTAGATTCACGGATTACGATATTTTTACTTGGAGACAAGATCACTTTTTTTATTTTGTATTTTAATCTGACGACATTATTTGAATGTTTACAAAAATATCTATAGAACAAAAAATCGTCTTCTCTCTATTCTTTAAACATTTCAAATGAAATTTTAATAATGTATATAAAAAATTCAATTTATCAAATAGCAATAATTGTATCGCCGCTCTACACGCGGAAGAAGAAAAGGAAGTTATTGAACACGCATACACAACAATTAGAGGAGGGTGCAGCTAATGGTATAAGCAAACCGGGACGCGTATTGCAGCTGTGTTGTGGTCAAATATTGAGCTTGACCGCGTGGCAGCGCTTAAGTCGCTGATGGGCACACGCTACGAAAGTGTTTTTGCGCACCGTTGGTAGCGCTTCGGATGTAATCGCTTGATAAAAGCGGATCGGTTGTCTATGACGGTGACTGCAGCCTAATAAAATTGTAGAAAATAATTTTCATCAGCGGACTCGTCGCGTAAATTATTTATAAGTTGAGATAACAGTACACCTTCCGTTCTGTTCACAAAGCAGTTTTAGTGCTACCGTTTTATCGTTTGAAGTGCAATGACAACTGTTTCATGTGGCAGACGATTTGCTTGATTTGTGGTCGCGTTGCGGCCTAACTTGTTACCATTCTCTTGCATACTAGCTGCTGGTGTTCTGATATTCTCGCTAAAAGAATTTTTTGATTACTCTACAACAACAGTTGAAGCTACCGCGATAACACTGAAGTCTCACTTGCTTAGCTGAAAAGTAAGTTTCTCCGTTTGTTTAGTTTGAACGAAACGCTCAAAACAGATAATACTGCAACGTTCTGTTGCAGTATGATTTGTTTTCATGTGGACGTGAATGCAACTCACAAGATTATTTTTCGCTGTACCGATACTTATAAAGGACGCCGGCCTTCTATTGCCCCTTCCTATTTTAACACACGTTCTTATCTTGTCAAGTACACCTTAACAGTAAACTCATATTTTACAAGGACGCACATTCCTTGTCCTCTTCGGATAGTGTCTTTTTTTTTTTTTTTTTAATGTATTTTCTGCTTGCACTAAAACAAAAAAAAACTTATTTTATTTAAAAGTTTCTTTGACTATTATTAATTAATAAGACTTGTCCATAGGAATAATGAGTGGGAACAGTGAAAATGTTACCAAATTAAATGTACCAGATGAACTTAGAGAGATACTCCTTGATCTTACCATAGGTTATCTGCTCGAACAACCAAGTGATATTATTGACTATGCAATTGAGTTCTTTGACAAACTTAAAAAGTCTAGAAATGTTCAACGTGCTGAAGACCGATCTGAAGAATCAGATGGTTCTGATTTTGGTATGTAATTTTAGTAATTACAGGTATAGGTAATAAAACTACATTTAATGATATTTCTACTATTTTATCATTAAAACTATAATTTTAGTTTATACTTTATCAATAAATGGTTCCTTTAAAATTTATTTATAATAATAAAATGTATAAAGCCATTGCTATAAATCAAAGATCTTTGGTAAGGCATCAAGGTATAATTGTATAGGCAAATATTTTAAACAGTAGCATTGCATACTTTTAAATTGAAATATATTGGTATTACTTGATGTAGTTCATTTATTAGGTAATAGACACAATTCTTTAATATTTTATTAATCTTTTAAAACCTTTTAAAATACAATATAATTAATATAATATATTTATTTATTAGGTAATATAGTAATAATTTGTTAATGCAATTTTTATTTTCTTGTTTCTATTTTATGGAAATATTTTAATTATCTTAATTAGTTATTAACTTGTGCTAATGTTTGTATATTGATTTCAATGTTATTATTCTGATCTAATTCACAGCATGTTGCTTATAAAATAAATAATAACAAGTATTATTCATTTTAATCAGTGCAATAGTTTCATTAATAATATATTTAATTAATAAATAAAAAATAGATTTGTTCTTTTTTTATATGTGTTAGTTTTCTTTTGTGTAACAGTTTTATTATGGCACTGTTAGTGTTATTATTAAATGGTATCAATAATTTTGTACTTATAATGAGCTGTATTAGACTCTTTAAACTGAACAAAAAGGGATGTTATAATTTAATGAATGCACAAAATAATACATATTTGATAGAAGGTGACAATAATATTAAATCTACTGATCTATTACAAATATCATCATTCAAAATTCGTCCTAAATCCTTTGATTCTTTTTTAGAACCTTGGTGGTTTTGCTTAGGTAATAAGTAATGAAAGTGAATATATATTTTCTTTAAATAAATTAACAATTTATTTGTTATATGTATAAACATTTTTATAATAATTTTAGAATCTCCACCAGCACGCTACTCTTCTAGGCGTAAATCAGTGTTTGCTGAAACTTACAATCCAGAAGAAGATGATGAAGAAGAAGGTCCAAAGGTAAATTTATGTTATATACAATTGAAATCTTGTTTCATGAATCATATTTCAGGTTATATTTCCTAAATCTGATGAACAACGTCAAGCTCTTGCCACTAGTGTTAAGAATATATTTATATTCAGAGCTTTGGACCCAGTAAGTAGTATAAAAATTATTTTATTTAGTATGAGTTTATTAAAGTTGCTATCAATTTTTATTTGCATGCCTAAATTGAAAAATTACTATTTCTTACTGTTAAAATAAATATTTTGTTATTTAGAGTCTAAAATTGTAATTATACCCGATCCTTTGTTTAGGAACAAATGAATAATGTTATTGATGCTATGTTTGACCGTCAAGTTCGCACTGGAGATGTAATCATAAAACAGGGTGATGATGGTGACAATTTTTATGTCATTGATAGGTAATAATTAATAACTTCATTATTTTTTTAAAGTTTTTTCTTTTATTTCTATGTTTTATTTTTCAGAGGAATTTTTGAGGCTTATGTGATTGAATCAGATGAGAGTGAACGTCTTGTACATACATATGAAAACACAGGAAGTTTCGGAGAACTGGCATTGTTGTATAATATGCCTAGAGCTGCAACTATCAAAGCTGTATCCGATGGTCTATTATGGGCTATGGATCGTCAAATATTCAGACGAATTGTATTAAAAAGTGCATTTAGAAAACGCAAAATGTATGAAGAGCTCATTGATGTTGTTCCTATGTTAAAAGCATTACAGGTAAGATTATATTTATAATAACATAATATGTATATAATATAAATTATATATAATTTAATATGTATAATTATTTAATAAAAGTTAACTTGTTAATTTAATTGAAATTTTGTTGACTACCTTTAATATAATCTAATATTAGCTGTGTATTAATTTATTTAGTCATATGAACGAATGAACTTAGCTGATGCTTTAATACCCAAGTATTATGAAAACAATGACTGTATTATTAAACAAGGCGATCCTGGAGATGGAATGTATTTTGTTGAAGAAGGTATTGTAAACGTATTAGTCACTAGTGATTCCGGTGAACAAATTAAAGTGAATCAAATAGCTAAAGGAGGTTACTTTGGTGAATTAGCACTTGTGACACATAAAGGTCGTGCCGCTTCTGTTTTTGCATCTGGTAAAGTTAAAGTAGCATGTAAGTATATAGTTCAATTTTCAATATTAATGAAATTAGGATATAATAGAAAAATCAAGTAAAGGTGTAAATTTATTATTATTTTAAAAAATGAACGCGTCATGGTTAAATTAATACTTTCTTAGTTTCATATCAAGGTTAAAATACTGTTAAATTATATTATTATTATTGTATAACTTATTGTGGTTGTGCAAAATTAACCACCAAGTTATTTTTTGCCTTATTTCTGGCTGTTTCATATGCTAACACTTATTAATTTATGATTTAAATAAAATTTCAAGGTAGCAGTTTTTTTCTTAATTTGTTCATTTAATTATATATTTAAAATGGATGGGTGGTGTGAGTGGATCCCATCCATGAAGTTTATCTAACTATACATTCTTAATAGCTCTAAGTATTTAGTATTTATTAATTGAGTCAACGTCTTGCAAAAAGTTGCTTAGTGTTATTATTTTTTGAAATACTTAAAAACTTAAAAAAAAAACTCGTAAATAAATTGAAAATAATGTAATTTTATCATTTTTAATAGTTAATTACATCATCAAAATTAATAGGGCATTCAGTTACTAACTGAAGCTTTTTTAGCACAAAAACTAATTTATTGTTAATTTAATTAATACCTATTCTACAAAATAAGGATGGATGATGATGTTTCCATTCTTGAATACAATCTATCTATGTACAACATATCTTAGGAAGTGCCATTTAAAGATCATCATCAATAAAAAATTATGAATAATATGATAATTCTCGCATAATGATATGTAATAATATTTTTGAACAAATACGGTTTAGTTCACTAAAAATTTATTTTATTACATATTTAGTACAAATGTAACCCAAACCAACCTGTCATGAATATTATCTTTGATGTAGTTTTTCTCAACAATTTTTAAGGATATAGAACTTATAATGAGGAGTGTCATTTTGAAAGTTGAAAGTAGAAGAACTTTCGCATTTACTTCAAATTTTATTTTTATAATTTTCTTAAATAATGTTCATTTTATACATATAATTAGTACATATAATTTGTAAAAGAAATATTTGGGATTACCTATTTCTGCCTGCTTTGGTAATTGATTCAAGTCTACAAAACTTTTGTGGTATGGTTACACCATGTCCAAAATCCCAGAAAGAAGTTTAGCCCAAATCCAGCCTATTTAAACTTGTCAGATAAAAAAGCTAAATTATCTAACAAATCCAAACTATTATACAACATGGTAGATAAGTGTTTTCAATAGAATTGTGTATACTTATATTATTTGGGGTCACCTGCTGACTTTAGTAACCAACTTATGCTACTACTGAACTCTTGCAACATAGTGCCAAATAATCACATGAAACGAAAGTACAAAGTTTGATAAATAAGAAATTTTAATGTTTCATGTGGTACTTTATACAGGTTGTAGCATAATTTAGAAAATATTTGTTCAAAGGGTTTCAGTCAGTTGCTAGTAAATGTCAATAGCTAATTCTAAAATATTGAAATTAAAATTATCTGTTATATTTTATTTGTCTATTAATATACTTACTAATAATCCATATTTTTAAGAATCTTAATTGCTTGGAAATATTTTAATTCACAAATGTTTTTTTCTTTCTTCAAATTATATATAATTATTGAATTAATTATATATTTCAGTTATTCTTTATTTTCTAATTGAAAATGGAAACTTTAATAAAAAAAAAGTTGTGTCAAATTAAATCATGAATCTTCTTATTCTTCTTTTTCCTCGCCTTAATCCTAACTACTTGGGGTCCGCCACCGTTATCCTAAACTTCCACTTGACATGATCTTCATGATAGATGATCTTCCACATCATCTATGTTAACATCAGCCCCCCTCATATAGCATTCAATTACATCCCTCCATCTCTTTTCTGGTCTTCCTCTACTTCTTCTTTCTTCAACATTCATTTCTATAACTTTTTACAGCTTCCGTTTCCTCTTTCTTCGTACTATCATCTTAGTCTATTTTCTCTCATCTCATCTTCAATTGATGCTACACCTATATTCCTTATATTTTCGTTCCTTATGCTATCTTCTCTAGTCACTCCACTCATCCATCTAAGCATTCTCATCTCTGCTACACTCATTCTTTGCTCTACCTGTCAACAACTCAATACTCTGAACCATACATCATAGCTGGTCTCACTACAGTCTTATAGAATTTACTTTACAGCCTTATTGGAATTCTTTTAGCGTATAATACACAAAACGCTTTTCTCCAAATCACCCATTCGCACTTAATCCTGTGTCTTACATCAATACCACCACTCTTTTTCACCACTAACCCTAAATATTTAATACTTTCTATTTCACCTACCTCGTGTTCTCTTTTGTCAAACTTGTACTTCATTAATTAAATTATGTATAAAAGTAAAATTATCTTATAATTAATTTCATAACATTTTTTATATTTTTAATTTATGAAATTTAAAACATATTTTAGTTTTGGATGTTGATGCATTCGAACGACTTCTGGGCCCATGTATGGAGATCATGAAGCGTAACATTGGTGATTATGAAAATCAATTAGTTAAAATTTTTGGTTCCAAGCACAACATTACTGATGTTCGATGAATGAAAAATTCTAATTTAAGTAGATACATGTGTATCTTGTGGTCATTTTAGTTTACAATTTTTCTTGTCATACCAACATTTGGTAAACCTTTATTTACATTTTCTTTATTTACCATTAATTATTTGTAAACATTATTTATATATGTAAACATATATGTATATTAATAAATATTAGACTACACATTTGCCACAAACAATCACAACTAAATTAATATTGTCCCCTATTGTATTAATTTTTAAACAATATTGTAATTATTTATTTTCACAACCATTGTAGAAATAGTTAAATAATAACAAACTAGGAGTATATTAACTAAAATTTACTATGCTTGATTGCATAATACATTTTGTAGTGGATATTATAATAATCAACTTTTATTTATGTTTTGGTTTTAAAAGTTTTCTATTTTTTTTTTTTTGATAATCTGGTAAATGATCAATTTTTCTTCTTTAAGTTGTCCAACATAATTTTTTTTTATTATTTTATATAATCAGTTTTTGACACTTAGGTTTAAGAAAATTCTCTATCTTGACCAAATTAAACTTACAGGTGAAAGTTGTCTTAAGGTTGTTTGATGTTATCTAGAGCAATAACTGGCCAATTTAGGCTTATGTTAACTATCATTATGTCATAAATCATTAATCTAGTGATAGTGATGTGATTGGTAATTATTGCAATTTGGCTGGAAAATGTATTACCAGCAATGAAGTTTTTATAATAAAAATGTGTTTTTTTTATTTGATGTTAAATATGTTCACAACTTATACACAAAATCACTAATCATTATCATGTTCTTTACAATAGTTTTTTTTTCATAAGTTATCTGTGTTATATATTATATAATCTAAAAAACTATTAATAATTATCTTCTGATTCATCATTATTATTTTTATATATAACTAAAAAACTTTTATTTTATGTGTACCTCGCTTTAATGTATCAGCTAATAAAAAAGACTTCAGGATTTTTTACTTGCTAAGAGTAAGATTTAGCATAATGTAAAAAGAAAATGAGTATGGGTTTTTCTTAGGGATTTTAATTAAAAAAAGTAAATTTTAAAAAGAAAAATGTATTTATAATTTATATTAATAATAATAAATAAATAGCCATATTTGAAGACTTAATGTAGAAACTTGTATAACATAAATAGTAGTCTATTAAAAAATATTTTGTAAACAATTGTTTAGGTGCCGTAAGTTTGTCTAGGTTTGTTGTTTTTTTTTTTAATTAGTTAATGTTTTTCACTATTCTATTTAATTTTTTTAAAAACAATTAACCTAATGACCACTAAATTATTTATATTTTATTTTGATTTTTTTTGATTATTTTTTGTCTTTATTATTCAGAAGTATTAACTATATTTATTATGGTTTTGTAGTCAATCATTCCTGTATATTTTTAGATATATTATAATTGTTTTTATTTCAAGTTATGTTTTTGGTGTATGCAATTTTATTTTACATTATGTAAACTTGTTTTCTCCTAGCAAATTACCAATACTATTATATAATTGTTTACATTTTAATTTTTTGTTTTGTTTGTTTTAATTTAATTATAAAATATAAAAATATGATTAAATTTAACAAAAAAACAATTGTTCTATCATTTTTTGAATAAAATATTTAATTGAAAATAATTAATTCGCTTTAATTTATACCTTTAATTATATAATTTGTAAACTTAATTTTATATAATATTTAACAACAATTTTATTATTATTTATTAGAGTTTTTAAATAGTATTGATAAAGAAAATATCTATTGATCTAATTAAATCTTTTCTAAAAGCACATTTTTGCATTTTTACTATTTATGGATAGTTTTTGTGAGATCATGTCAAATTTTGTCATGTTTAGGTTATTCATCACGTTTATTAGAATTTTTCCATTGCATTACTACTTCTATATTTAATTGAGTTATATTTTTTATTGTGCTTTGAATTTAAAAAGTCCTATTTACTATATTGTAAAAAAATTCAGGGGTTCTAGTTTTTTTGAAAAAGTTACAGTTTTTGACTTTTCCTTATACTCAAAAAAACTGTTGATATATAAATATTGAAAGATTAAAATAAAATATGGCAGAAAATGTTATGGTATTTATATTTAAAAATATATTAGAAACTTATTATTTATGAATAATTTTATGGTACGTATATTGTCCATTAGTTAAAAATATTATAGAAGTGTAGCAAAAATTTAGACAGAAAAAATCTTTTGGTCAAAATAATTTTACAATTTTCTACTTCTATTTAAGTAAAAAGTTCGAATGATATACGTTGTATCTTTGTTACTAAATATAATAAAACTTTTAATACTGTTTAAGTGATACAAAAAAAGTAAAAAAAATAGTTTTAAATCTCATTTTACATTTAGTGTTTTTGTATTACTGAGGAAAATAGCATTGATACCTATTTACTAAAATTTAATTTTACGGAACATTTAAAATAAACTAATGTACATGACAAATTTATATTTTATCTGTTGATTAATTAGTCACATATTTTTTACAATTGATAAACACTGTATTTCAATAAAGTTACCAATAGTAACTAATTAAATTTGTTGCTACCATGGTTTCATTATTATTATTATAGACTTATGTAAATGGTAGTACTTAACATTCTATATTCTATAGATAATAGGAAATGTTGACAAAAAAAAAAAAAGGTGTTAAACGATATTTTTGTATAGCTTTAAGCAGCTCACTATTACATATTTGTATAGCATAGTTCATCCACTGAATATTCAAAAACGTGCCCAGGTTTATATATTATTTAGACCGGGTTATAACTATTATAATTAGATCTATAGTATACATAAGTCCAAATTATGTCTAATTTACAGTATGTTGAAGCTCGTTTTCTCTAAGGACGTTTTGATAACTTTTTGATTACTGTCTAAGAATAAATTATTATGGGACTCCTTCTAAGAAAAAGGTAAATATTTAAAAATTCTAAAGATTATTTATATTATTATAAAAAAATAACATAGATGTAAAACTCTTGGTCTGAAGAATACTAAAAGTATATTAAAGATTTCATTTTATTTAAATACTTGAAATTTTGTAAATTAAATTCAAACATTTAAAATGAATTATAAAGTATAAGAGGACTAATAGCAAAGGACAAATTATACTTACACAAACGATATATTCCCTATTTAAAAGATCTTATAAGAATTTTTCGAAAAAATAATATTAGTTATATCTGTATAAACATCTATATTTTACAAAATATCAAATACGATTTTTTTTTATATTTTACTATTTCATTCTTTAGTTAAGTACTACGAAGTATCATTTTTTCATTTCATATAGACATAGTTTAGCTAGTACCCGTGACATACTAAACATGCTGTATGCCTATCCACGCTGTTTCTAATGTCATGCCAAAATCCCTAAAGTGATCCATTATTCTCTGTCTATTCATTCATTGTTTTCATTATACAACGATATGTCTTTAAAAACATCTATACTATATATTAAAGAACATTAATGTATTCTATACTAAAAATTATAAATGTATAAAAACTTAGTAGTTTTTCTCTTTATAACTTCATGGATATTTATATTCTTTTACAAAGTTTACAATATTTCAATTCTTTTTGCAAATTTGACACAATTTCAATCTAGATAAAAAGCTTCTTTAAAAAAAAAGAGTTATGTAAGGGAAAAATTCATATTCAATATTAACTAGAAAATTTACTTTTTTTTTTTAAATAACTTCAAATTAATTTTACCAATTTTGTTTTATTTCACCCCTTTAGAAAGTTTAAGCTTATAAAATGTGTGAATATCCCTTCTATTTATTTTTACTATTACAAAATCATAATGAATGACGGGTTTGAAAATAAAGGGAAATACTAAAAATATACCATAATCAAAAATTTGTTTTTTCTCATATTTATATTTATAACAACTAACTCAATTTTAAAATTTTATCACTCTACAGCAATAAAAGTAAAATCCTTTTTTTCAACAAAATTGTTATTATTTCCTATATAATATAATTTTAACAAATATTTCATTAGCTTTTACTTCCTAAAATTATGCTCACGTGACATAATTTCAATAAGGCAACTTTAATATTAATTATATATTTATGTGTACTTTGCTTAATTATCAGGAAATTATCTAAGAAAATGAATGATCGATAGTTACTTTTAAAT
The DNA here is from genome assembly GCF_025091365.1 of Daktulosphaira vitifoliae. NCBI lineage: Eukaryota > Metazoa > Arthropoda > Insecta > Hemiptera > Phylloxeridae > Daktulosphaira > Daktulosphaira vitifoliae. The sequence goes on along the minus strand of NW_026099572.1, from coordinate 67,555,536 downwards.
TTATATCGCTATGCATTTTTTACTTTTAACAGTAAGTTTAAAGTAATTTGGTTAACAAAATAAAATAAAATATATATTTAACATATTGTGTTAAAATTGATTTTTGGGTGTATATAAGGCTTCCCAAAATGAGTGTATAACATTAATAGAAATAGATTCTAATGATATATTTTTATTGAAGCTGATCATAAATAAAATTTTAAATATATTTATCCAGAGAAGAGACAACAGAGCGTATCTCGAAAATTGACATAATGAGATTTTTATTTATAATGATAAATTAAGTTTTTTAGAACATATTTGTTGTATATCGTTTGGGGGATTCGTATTGTATTAAATCATGTATAATTCGAATTTGTTTTCTGATCATCCTAAAGGCCTACAAAAATTAAGATAAGTACTGTTGCAGTTTAAACAACTATGTGCTATATGATAAAATCATGTCATTTATTATACGAATTTCATTACAAATGTACATCACAGGACCATCTGTTATATCTATACATGTAATTAACGATAGACTGTTTGGTGTTCAAGAGAATAATCTTGGGAATCTTCTAAATACTCTTTTATAACTACAGGTATAATATAAAAAATTTAGCATACATTATTTCTCTTGAATAAATGATATAATAATTGAGATTAAGAAAATAACTCCACAAAAGCGTTAGCTAATCGCTTGCTGATAACAACCCATTAGACGATTACTTAATGTTAAGCAAATCTGGAGAAACAAAATAGGGAAGAGCGCACTTAGACATTTTCTATTGTTTAAGATATTTTGCTCAACTTTTATAGATTTATTTATAGTTTTTAATTAAAAAAAGTATTTTGATGTTAACTAGCTAAAAACTAATATGACTTAAATTCAATAATAATTTGAAAAATAATTCAATAAATCATTTATTGCCAAAGTATTTTTGCATTAATTAATTTAGTATGCTATTCGAATACTAAAAAGTGAAATAAGTCACTTGCGAAATTTTAAAACCTAAACATAATACGACTGTGAAGTATGTGAATAAATATATATATAAATATATAAAGGAAAATGGTCCGATTTAAAAAAAAAGTATGTCGCATAAAAAAAGTATATTAATATAGTTATCATAAAAAAATTATAATGATCCATACATTTTTCAAAAAGTTATATAAATATAAAATCGAAAATTTTCATACAAAAATAGCATTTGGTAGGCATTTTCATCGTGAAGACAAAATATAGTCCGAAATGACGTATCGTTAAAAGATATCGGTTCGGTGAGAGTTAAGAAAAAGAGGTAACAGACACAAAAAAAAACACATTATTGTAAAATTAATACCTTTTCAGCTTCGCAATGAAGCTAAAAGTAATAATTTCTTCTCCTTCTTCTTCCGTTTTCTATTACTATCCAAGAGTTTTTGTTACCACCACCAAATCGAACCTTCTCAATCCTGTACTAACACTTTCACATTCCATACTTTCATGTATTTTAAATCTATTTCCACAATATCAATTTACCTCTCCTGAAGGCCAGTTCTTGGTCATTCTCCTTCCGTCTACCATTGCAGTACTAATCTACTTGCTGCAACTTTACTCTGTCACATTGTATGTCTTAGCCATTGTATTCTCTGGTTTCTTGTAATCTTATTTATTATTGTCATTTCCAATATCTTTTGCAGTTTGTGGTTAGATTTTTTACGGTAATGACTTGTCTTCGTATCCATAAATGAGTCTCATACTCTCCTCCAAACTTTATTTTCCAATGTCATTAGTATTCTTATTATACACTTGTAGTATCACATACTTAACGAGCATATGTGTGTGTCAACCTTATTATGATTGTATAAAATAGTGATTTTGTTCGTTACAAAAGAGTTTTGACTTATTATTATTTTTTATTTTTGAAATTTTAGCAGTGTAATAACGCTCTTTCTGTCTTTGTCATTCTTGCCCTTAATTCACGAGACCATTCATTTTTTATACTTAGTAAATCTATAGTATTTGAGGCAAATTGGTTTGTATATCTGTATTCCTAATCATATTTCTGCATTTTTTTTTCTGTATTTAATTCAAATCTGATTTCAAAAGAGTGGCTTAAATTTTTTTAAATAAAATTACGAATAACAAATTAAAATATGATAAAAGTATCTTACGATCTTGCAATCAACTATGAATTATAGTAGTATCAAGATTTTAATAATTAATTCACTGAATAATTTAATCACAGTAAAAATAGTAAGCTTTTATTTTTGTACAATACTAATTTTATTACCGCAAAAATGTGTGCAGTGTTTCAAAACTCAACGAGTCTTAATTTATAGTTGCTGCTAAAGAGATTTAGACGTAATAAAAAGGCTTGTACTTAGTAGCTTAAGAAAATAGTGAGCATTCTTCTGGCAAATGCCATGACTGGACTTTTTTCACGGAATCAACTTTTGTGGATTAATGTTACGCATCTTTTGACTCTTATAAACGTAACAGTTAAAGACATGATAACCTTATGAGCTTTAAATTCTTTACAACGAATGTAGACTTTGAAGTTTGTTTATTTAGTATGAACAAATATTTCTTTTGTCTCATAACTTTTTGGCGTAATGAAATTTTACATGTTTATCATATAAATTGAATTGTTTCATGCTTAAAATTGTGGTAGTTTATGAAAAGTTTGTTTAATTAAAAGTATAGTGAAATATTCATACAGAGATTTAATGCGTTATTATCATTAGAAACTATTTTTAATATAGTTTTATCTAGGAGAGAGTTTTACATTTTTTGACGCGTAGTATTCAAACTTTGTAATTTGTGTAAAATTACTTTTAATTATCAAAAACCACACTGTTTCCATGTTTGCAATGTTTTATTAATTTTCGGAAAACAGTATTACATCTTTTACTAAAAACTAAAACATAAAAGAATGTTCCTCGTACATTCATCTAGAAGTGTTTCTAAAACTAGAAAAATATAAGATTGACTGATAATAAATTAAACAAAGGATTTATTTTTGAAATGTAAAATGTATATGTAACTGTGATATTTCTAAAGCAAGGAATAGAATGTTCATCACATAAAATGTCTTCAACTATTTCTATACACTATTGAACCATATCTTATATCCATAACAAAGAAATAGGAAATACTTAATTTCAAATTCCGATAAAGTGCCTGTAGATTTACAATGATATGACATTTTATTGTGCACTGTAGTTTTTTATTGTGCAAATGTATCCATTAAAATTCAACTTATGTAAATTTTTTTAAAAGCTAATATACAAACATTGCAAAAAACCCAAACATCAAACGATAGTTAAAAAATAAAATTTGTATTATATCTTTTAATAAGGTATATTTTTACTTTCTGTATCTTAACGAAAAAATAAATTAGGTTTTTATTTAATTTAATAAGCTTAAAATATTATTATAAAAATTCTTTGTAATCACAAATTATTTATAATTTGGAACTTTTTTAGTTATAACGTATAAATAATTTGGCTACATCATTTTTTATATTAAATATATCAATTAATGATCTCTTGCTCAGGTAAATTTTTTTATAAATATTGATAAATTGTCATGAAACTATATACATACATCGAATTTTTTGTTAGAAAGTTAAAAAAAATACCGAAAACTGATTTTGCTATATTATATACTTAGTATTCAAGCTTAAATTTAGAGAGGTAAAACGCGAAATTCTTGCCATGTATACTAAATTATTACAAAGGAAATTTAAAACTTTAATTTAAGTGATATGGAAGTGATAGTAATGCTTGTGAGAAAATACTTCCATCTACACTGTGTGTCCTTTTGTGTGTACCTTTGAGTTTTTATGTTAAACAAAAAATAAACTTAGAAATTCGTTTGAAAAAACTGCCAGCTTCTATTTTGTCATAACATAATTATAATCGCATACACTTGTTAAGTTATACAAAACGATTTACGCGCCTTATCTTATACTTTATTATATCAAGCAACTGATACTGAAAGCTTTTGTAATTTTTATGAAAACTATCTGATCTATTTATTATATAAATATTATTTATTATTATATTTATTATATTTATTATAATAGAGATAATTAAAGGAAAAGTAATTAATTATAACAAATTAATTTCTGTTGAGATTTATAATTAAGGACATAAAATAAATGAATTAATGATTTATAAAAATATAATTACAAGTTCTTAAACATTAAAGCAAGGATGACTGATGTCTTATATATTATATAAAAGCATTTATTTCTGATAAATTAAGTGAAACTATTATTACTTTGATATTTTTGAATTGAGTTTTGCCTAGCTGAAGCTCCACCCCAGACCTGAGGCCCTACGAGCTTCACGCTCCTTTGGTGCATAGCCTCTTTTGGCCGTCCATGATAAGCGTTTTGCAGGAAAAATATTACAGAATCAGTGTAACAAAAATATATTAAAAATTTAATTAATATAATCAGGAAAATTCAAGAGTGATAATAGTAAAATGTAGTGGTATAAGGTTGACGTTTGTTTACTGAAGTATTCAATATAACATAGACTCTGCCTGGACATAAAAATAAAAGTTTTAAGTGATAAAGGCACATTTGAACTGTAAGTTGATAATAAAGCCAAAGTTATATAAAAGATATACATAACACTAAACTTGATTAAATATATCAACAAATTTTGTATTATAAACATATTTAAAAGAAATTGACAGAAAGGATCTGTATACTTAATAAACCAAACATAGAATTAAAAAACAACTAATATAATATTAAAACAAAAAGATAGTTAATAACCAAATCAATTCATACGTGACAACTATAACATGTATTAAATATGAATTAAAGAGAAAAATTTAATCAAAATATATACAGTCTGTTCAGTAAGTAAGGAAACAGTTCAATTGTTACAAACAATGAGAATAATAGAAACCCGTTTCCTTAGATATTAAACTTTCTATATATGCGCAAAAACAATACGATGCCCTTATTCAAAACATGCGCGTGGACTTAAAAAAAAATCTCCAATCAGCACGTGTAGATCGCCATGGAGAAATTGCAAATCAATGTCTTTGGGTGGATCTGGTGAAAATTTTAAACCTTAAGTCGCAAAACTTTAGCATTAGCGTTTTTCTCGAAAACGGTCAAAATTTTAAAACGCTCGCGGCCGAGTAGCAAACATTTTCCGACCTTCGCCAATAATTTTCCTGGAGTCTCGTGACCGATTACTTTTATTGAAAGAAAAAGAAATTTGAAAATCAGATCACGCTAAGTAATTTTTCTAGAAAAGCGTTTTTGTCCTTGTTCTATTACATAAGATGTGGTCCTATTTTGAATTTTCAAACAAAGTTTTTAACTTACTTTTAGAGATAGCTAAGACTTTATATTAGAAATCCCAGTTTCGGTATCTTTCTAACTCTGAGCATTAATGAGTTAAAAAAGTCCCTTTTTTGGTGGACTTAACTAGTTACTTTTTTTAACCTGCATTATGAATTAAATTAAGTAAATTACAATAATTTAAAAATAAAGTGAACATTTTCATTTTTTACTTTTAATTCTACCAAGTAAAAATTATACATAAATTAGCGTTTAACTTAACGACTACTTTTAAAATTAACGTAAATTAGTTTGAAAAATGTGTTTACTTGTCCAGCTTTGATTTTTACTACAATGGCATGAATATCTAATTGGTTAATAATTAAAAACATGACAATCCATATATGTATAAGTTGTTTGATTTGTTTACAGTGAGCTTTCATTCTTGGGTATAAATAACACTTCATACAATTAAGGTATATTAGATATAATTAAAATTTTGTTAAGAATTTAAAATTAAATATATTAAACTCAAAAATTCACAAAAACCACTAAAAAATCGCGAATTTATATTTCGGGAATAATGTTACTATTTTGAGTAAAATATTTTTAATATTTTGTAGTTTTCAATTAATTTTGTTTTAAATAATATTATCCACAAATGATTCATTTTTATTTTATATTTGATTTTTAAATATTTTATATGCTACTTAGATTTACGAATATGTAGTTTTATTCTACGCCAAGAATTTATCTCATTTACTAAAACTTTTAAAATATTTCTAGTTTGATTTTTAATTTAGCATGGTTCAATACTCATCGAAGTTTATTATTACTTTCTAACTGATTTATTTAGTGGAATATAAATTTAACTTTAGTATTGACTTTTTAACATTTTAATTAATGAATAACTTACTCATTATTCAGATTTGTTTTTTAACTGAATTCGAAATGTTTTCTCGTCTTGTTATAAGAAAATTATTCGTCTAAGTTACAACTACTAAGAAAATTGAATATTGATAAAACTCTTTCATAGTAATCAACTGTTTGATTATTAGCGAAAATTCCACAATCACATACTTTTAAAGTTTTAATAAATCATAGTCTGTTAAACATTATGAATGCCAATGAAGTTGGAAAATCAATTCGCTCAGTTTTCTCAGTGATTCGCTAATTACTTTGATAATCATTACCAAATGAATAACTAACAATAATACTGATTTTCATATCTTAAATCAAATAAATCTTATCTTAATGTTTACATCGTAGTTTATCATAATTTCTCTTATTAATAACATTTTTTAGCATGACATTTTGTTGCAGATAAGTTCAATAAAACTATTTTTATGTAAAAATAAATAAAATTTGTATTTATACACATATTGCACGGTATTGTAATACGATTTGATTATTATTTCGGTAATATTATATGTAAGTGCATTAATATTATATAGTATCAAATTAAAACATAAAAATACGTGTACATTATGTTTTTGATACGCTCGTTATTTTTATCCCTTACAAGTTACGACATTCATATAATACGTGTAGGTACAATGAATCTGTGAGCATTTTTTACATTAATAGTGAATCATTATTATTCAGTTTCACTGGTTGTTTGTCAATATATTTCTTTTATTTGACCTTTTTTGTTTACATAAGTCCAATGTTCGTACAAAACCAGAACGCTTCTAAAATTTAATGGTCCGTAAATTTATTTATAGTTTAGTGTAGTTCATGCACACAAATTTATACACATATAAGTTATTAACTTTTGAATCATAAACAAAAATACTTAAACATTAATGGTAAATACTTCAGACAAATAATGAAGCTTTAGCTATAAAAATTTATTGAAAATAAAGAAATTTTAATAGAAGAAACATTCAATGTACGCTTAAAATTAGAGATCATCAATAGTTAAAAAATGTTCACACTTATTAGCAATTGTTAAGAAAAATAAAAAATCATGTTCCGGTATTATTAGTTTCACAGCCTATTATAAATTAATAGAAAATTTTATATTAATTATTTACAAATTGTATAACAAAAAACTTTTTCAGTATTCTTATACTAAACATTTGAATGAAGTTTGTCATATAATTTGTCGGCGTATGACAATTATTTCATAATTTAGTTGTTTTTTTTTAACTTACAAACTTAGTAACTAATCGCAATTCGCAAAATATTTATGATTTTTTTTTTTACAATTAGTTGAATAATGAAGTAATTAAAAGTCACACAACAAATTTAATTTTACTATTGTCATTCGAATAAAAAAATAAATAAGGATGTTCAATTTATTTTTCGTACTCATAAAAACTATATTAAAATACACATAAAAGTAAAATTGTAGTTATTTCGTATTTTTAATCTTTACGTATATTTTTTTCATATTTGTGCTTTTCCCGGTTTTTAATCGTGTAAAATAAAAATATTTATACTTTTGAATTTCTCATAAAACTATTTGTTTAATTTAATTAAGCAATCTATTGGTAATAATTTCATATTAGGAGATTAACTCAAAAATAGTTACACTAAAAGTTTTTTTCCTGAAAAATTTCCTACAAATTCAAATTTAGAGGTCTATGGAAACGATTAATTGTAACTGATAAATCCCAAATTTTGTATAATAATTATAAATAGAATTATTCTATTGAACATCATTAAATTATATTAGAAAAGTTTTGAAAAATGTTATTTATTAGTTTTTACAGTGAAAAACTTATACTTTTATAATTGTTTGATTAATAACTACTAGGTAGTTATCTAAAAACATGAGATAATGGAAAATATTATAGACAAGTAAAAACTATTCATTACTTGTTGTTCTGTGTTATCTAACCACAGATATAAAATTGGCTAAATTTAAATCAATTAGGGTATTAATAATATGAAAAACTATTAATTACTAGGGTGAATAGGGGAAATTGTACATGCATACGTTTTTTTCAAACTTATGTGTAATATGACAGTAACACAATTAGTTAAATATATTATATAGTTAAATATATAAATATAGTTAAAACTCAACTATTTTATTGTAACTAATATATTTTATAATATATAAGGACCAAAACTCTTCAATTTAAAATAAAATCTGTTAAATATTCTAAAAGAAAAAATGTATTTACAATTACCCCATTATTTACATTCATCCTGCATCACTCTATATGAATAATTGTTGATGGAATCATACTATTATAATAAGGTGATTGTGCAAAAGATCTTTAAAAATCTGTTTTAAAATAGAATGTGAAATATTGTGTCACTCAACACAATCAATTATTTTGTCAAATTGATTCTTCGTAAAATATTTGAATAAAGAATGAAAGCTAATACGAATTTGGAATTAGATCTAGGAATCTTTTCGCACTTTAAGGTGCGTGAAATGATTGGCATTTTAATGGCGTAATGGCCACGGACAACACGTTTTAAGAGACATATCTTATGGGCAAATGACATTAAGTAATAAAAATTTCTACAAATTAGAATCTAAAATTTTTAAGATTTAAAAACTAAAAATTAACTATAATCAGGAACAGTAAAATTTATATAAACTTTCATACGCAATTTGGTTAAATTGAAGTTAGCTTTTATTTTAAGTTAAAGAAACTTTGTAATCTATTTATTTGCTTACAAAAAGATTATTGCCAATTTACGTTTATTTCATACTATAAATAATGAATAATGAAAACTCTCTAAGAGAGTTTTTCAGCTCGTAAATTTCTAAATAAGACATTGGTAATAAAAAATAAGAACACAACGAAGTCAATAGTAAGAAAAATTGGAATCTTGTGGGTACAGTTATAATAAAAAATTCCTTTAAAAATAACCGACCATTAAAAGAAAAATCACTGACTGAATTTTTAACTAAATTCTAGGTTTTAACATAAAAAATTCAAAAGCAGCTATAACTTTTTTTTTTTTATTTAATATATACTACATATACATATTAGACGTTACTTAATATATAAAATATATTGAGTGAAAGTTCGCAAAATCATAACATTAAAGCGAAACTACTCATTAAGAGTTTAATAAAATTAATTAATTTGTAAAAAAATTTAACATTAAATTATTGATAACACAACAAAACATTAAAGTTTTTATGCAAATATAAAAATATTTAGAAATAATATAAAAAAAAAATTATAATTCTAAGAAATTTTAATTATTTTTTTTATATGGCATGTATTATGGTGCCGTAACGCATTTGAAAGTAATAAAACATTACTTTAGAATACTGAATGTATCGTTATGCCACTGTAATGTCTAGAAATAAGAAATAATTCTTCTTTTTAAACTCTTCTTAAGATCGTCCGTTTGATTAGAAAACGTCATAGAATTAGTATTAACTCCCACACGGACATAGTGTTACTTTTAAACATAGAATGATTAGTTTTATAACTTTCTATTTTCTGAACCTAACACTTTATAGACGGCGGTGGCTCTCTTTCACATGTTAGGAGTTAATGATGATTTTTTGCTAACTATGAACAGGACGGGTATTATGGCCGATTTGTACTAGAGACCTGACATCGCCAATAAAAAAATCATAAAAAATATCTTTGGCACCCTGGGGATCGAACCTGGATGCGCCGAAAAGTACGTTTTTGCACAATAGGCCAGACGAACTCATTAATTTTTAATCATAGAAATAAAACTATTTTTGAATATGATTTCTAAATTCCCCTATTAAATAAATAAAGTAGTTTTTTTTCTAATGAAATAGATAGGTAATTTTAGTATGAGTTTACATGTAGTCCTTTGATTTACACAGATTTTTTTTATCCAATGGTACTAATAAAATTTTTGAAAGAATGTTTACTCAATTTGAATACTAAATTGTTACGGTTATTTTATTGCTACATATGTAAATAAGATCAATATTAATAAAATAAGTTAATTTTTGTATAAATAATAACTTTAGCTTTGATGCAAAGCTGACAAGGTATTGGTTTTACCATGATATACGTTTTTATAATGTATGTCCATGAAAATTTTCAGCTTCAGTGGACTTAGTTTACAATGTTAGTTTATGCGTAAAAAACTCTGATTTAATCTTGTTGAAACTATCAATACCGAAAATTTGAAAAATTCTTAATTTTATTCTTTACTTTTTTCATTCTGCTATAACTCTTTTCAAAATACACTGATCCTACTGACATTTAAAAAAAAATTATTAGAGACAATAAACTTTCTTTTGGAAATTGTTTTATCAAAATTCAATAATGAACTTAATTAAAGGTAGGACTTGAAAGAGATAGTTCATGCATGTAAACAAGATTTTTGAAATGTTTTATAACTTCTGCCTACTTTAAATCTATATCAATTTAAAGCTTATAGTAGTATAAAAATATAAAAAAATGAAATCCATCTCGATTTTTCTACTAAGAGAAATCGGCTGTCAAATTAAAAAAATTCATAATTTTTTCAGGATGTCTGACAGTCTAAAATCTTTATCAAATTGAAAGGTTTTAAGTGTACTACAGTCACTGTAAATTTTTGAAATAGAGCGGTGCTAGTGGTAGACACTTGAGTAACTACAATCAAATTACAAGCGAAGTATTACTATATAATATTTTTAAAACTTAAAATAATACTAAAAATAAGAGTTTTTTTTAAAATATTTACATATAAAATTTTTTGTTTAGAATAAAAAAACAAACGTGATAGACTTAAAAAAAATTTTTTATAAAAGTTTTTAAATTTAAATGGCTCACTGTATCTCATTTTATATTGAATAGCACTCTTATTTTACATTTTTTTTTATAAGATTTGTTTTTGGTCTATAGACGATTTATAAATATCTCTATAAGTTGCCGTACATTTTGATCACACCGGTTACACAATTAGGTAGGTTGCTCTTCCAAATGTGTTTATAATATTAAAAAAAATCCTGAAAATTGTTCTACGAAAAATAATGGCAATTAGAAAAAAAATTCTTGATATTATATTTTACATTTTTTAACATTATGTTACTATGACTTTTTAAAAAATGCATGAATCAATTATATTTTTTAATAATAAATACTTTATATATACCCCTTTCATCTAACACATATTTTTTTTAAATCGGATCATACCTCTTTATACGAGGGTGGTGAAAACTTTAAACATGCGTATTGAAACTAGGACATTTTCAATTTAATGTTTGAAAGTATTCCAGAAATACTGACACCTTTATATTTATCTTAAATTAAATCTTATATAATATACTTTAATTTGAAAATAAAAAAACGGTAGCACAGTGGGGTCGAGGCACAGTGTGGACGAGGCATAGATGGGACATGTATAGATGATATCTGACAGTGATTAAAATCACTATCATAAGAAACGCTTCGATGCAAATCTGTAGATAGTGTTTCCTTTAGAGAAATTGGTGAAATATTTTAAAAGCAACATGAACTCTTATTTCTTTAATTATATCCTGATTAGTAGTTCTTTGATTTTAAAATATAATATATGAATAAATACTAATTATAGTTTTTAAATTTAGTATGAAATTGTGAGGCCAGCTATGATGTATGGTTCATAGTGTTGGGCGGTTGATAAGAAAGTAGAGCAGAGAATAAGTGTAGCAGAGATGAGAATGCTTAGTTGGATGAGTGGAGTGACTAGAGAAGATAGGATAAGGAACGAGCATATAAGAGGAAGTATAGGTGTTGCGTCAATCGTGGATAAGATGACAGAAAATAGACTTAGATTGTTTAGTCATGGTATGAGGAAAGAAGAATCGAAAGCTGTAAGAACAGTTATAGAAATGAATGTTGAAGGAAGAAGAGATAGAGGAAGACCAAAAAAGAGATGGAGGGATGCTATTGAATGCGATTTGAGGACAGCTGATGTGAGCGTAGAAGATGTGGGAGATCGTGTCAAGTGGAAGCTTAGGATAAGGGTGGCCGACCCCAAGTAGTTGGGATTAAGGCAAAGAAAAAGAAAAATATTACCAGATATTCCGGTGGCAATTGACATAATATGATTGTTATTTCGGAATGTACAATTTAGCGTTTAGTTGGGTTTAAATAATATAGCGTCAAATCAATTACCTACTCTATCGGTTGTATCTCAATATACACTACACTTTAATGATACAATAAATAAATAAACTCACACATACACACATATGCATTTATAACATTGTGTCTAATGTAAGTATAACATGATAAAAAGTAACCGTAAAATGAAAAAAATGGAATATAAATTTTATTACTCATATTAAATGTAATGTAACTCGAAAAATATTTGTTTAAATGAAAAAATATAAGATTATATTTTTATTTATAATTGTCTTTTAAACAACTTTTGTGCGAAACTTTTTTTTGTAAGTTAAATATTTTTTTTTGAGAAAATTAAGAAAGCTCATATTTTTGAACTTTTGCGAGGATTTAAAAAAAAAGCTCAATTCCAATCTTGAGGACTATTAGTATGTCATTATACATATTTTAATTCAACTTTTAAAAAAACAAAATTTTTTCCGCAATTTTTCCTTTGTTGACAGGCCTAGATGTCAATTTTAAACTTGTAATTGAGCTAAAAGTTATGGTAATATATTCAATTTATTTTACTATAAACTTTCATAAATCTTTATCAAAAATTTTTCATCAACTTTAAAGAACCAAAAAAATAGGTTAAAATTGAAAATTTGGACTGATTATTTTTAACATATTAAAAATCAAATCAGTAATAATTTGAAAACAAATTTTTTTTTCTTTTAATTATTATTTTATATATATAATTAGTAATAATATAAAAAATTAGAAGTGATAGAAATAGTCTACTTGCAGATTTGAAAACAACGCGAAAATTTGATTTAGAAAAGTATATTTTTGCTTCTGATGAAAGTTCCTTGTAGTCCAGTGCATTTTTTTATAGTAACAAACAGTTTTTATTGAAAATTATTGTATCAAGCCCTTTAAATTTTTATACACGTAAAAGTAAAGCAAAATATAACTTCTTTATTATTTTTATAATTTCTCCGTTTAAATTACAATATTAAATATCAATTTCATACTAAATTTAATAATTATAATTAGTATATATTCATATATTATATTTTAAAATCAAAGAACTACTAATCATGATATAATTAAAGAAATAAGAGTTGATGTTGCTTTTGGAATAATCCACCAATTGCCTAATTAAAACAAAAAAAAAAAAAGTTTGTTGGGAATTTTTTCTGCTATTCTGCAAAATTACTCCTTCGTTGACTAGAATGAATCATTAAATAGAAAATTTTATGAGAATTAAAACAATGTTATTTTTAAGATTAATATGCAGTCAGAAAGTTTTATAATTATTATTTATTGTAAATTTATCAGAAAAACTCATTATTTTTTGCATTTTTATCGTAATAGAACACTTAAATAGAAATCATAGTAATCATTTCTAAGTAATTTTTGATATTTAAAAAGATTCTACTATTGAAATATCCAGAACTGAATTAATTTTAATGATTTACTTTAACTAAAAAAAAAAAAGTTAATATTTTGAATCCCTCTTGTGGGCAGGTAAAGGGTTAGATTTATAAAAAAAACCAAATGATAGATAAAGACATGCATCTAAATAAAAAAAAATATACTGATTTGGTCATTTTTGATAAAGTTATAACAATTAACAAAGTTATAAGTTTTATACACTGGACTACAAGGAACTTCCATCAGAAACAAAAATATACTATTCTAAATCAACTTTTCGCGATGTTTTAAAATGTGCAATTAGACTTTTTCTATAACTTCTAAGTTTTAATATTATTAAAAAATAGTTTTTACATATAAAAAAAAATAATTAAGAACAAAAAAAATTGTTTTAAATTAATACTGATTTGATATAATATTTAATATTAATTTGATTATTAATAAGTTAAAAATAAGGAAAATGACATATTTAACCTATTTTGTTAATCGTTTAAAGTTGATTGTTGTAAATGTTTATAATAAAAAAAAAAAATTTATTTTACCATAACTTTTAGCTCAATTGGTAAGTTTGACATTGACATAATTAAATAGAAAATTTTATGACAATTAAAAAAATTGTATCGTTAAGATCAATATGCAGTCAGAAAGTTTTATAATTACTATTTATTGTAAATTTATCAGAAAAGCTCAATATTTTTTTGCATTTTTATGGTAATAGATAACTTAAATAGAAGTAATAGTAATAATTTCCTAGGAACTTTTGTTGTTTGTTGAAAAGATTCTATAATTGAAATATTGAGAACTTAATTAATTTTAATGATTTACTTTAACTAAATGTACCAATCAAAACAAAGTTGTTAAAAAGATTTACTCAATTGAGTGTATTATAAAATTTGATTATATTTGTAAAAATCAATTGTTAATTCAGGAGAAAAAACAATCATTTTTTTTAGAAATGATTTATATAGCAACATGTTACAAAAAAAAATTGTAATATTATAGTCTAGTAGTAGCACACACAAATAGAGTAAAAAAATTATTAAATTACAAAGTAAAATGATTTAATTTTGTAGTTGAAACCTATCATATCAAACTTCATTCGTTAATAAATATTTTGAAAACATTAGAAATTAATGATTTTAATTGTCTTTATGGAGACGATGTAATAACTAACTGTTTAATTGATAAATTAGAATTTTTTTTTCAATTTTTGAGAGTAATATCTTCAACTAGATACGAATTGTAGTAATTTGACGTATTGTTGAAAAAAGTAGGTCAAGTTAGAGCAGAGAAAATAAATGATAGTCACAAAAAAATATCTTCTCGGCTTTGCATCGAAGCGAAAACTTAAAATATAGTAAAATAATTTTAATACGAATAAGAAATTTCTTCTTGCAAGGGGCGACTAAAGTGATGGGATCCTTGATCTTTATTGAAGTTATTGAATCTAAATGTGATAAAAATCAAACGAGTTAAAATTTATACTAACTTAAAAAGAATTAAGAAAAAATGCAAAAAATTCATTGCCATATGCGGGTTGGAACCTCGTACCCCAAGCGTGTAAAACATAAATTTTACCAACTCGGCAACCGTACGTTGCTTCCGGCGGTTGAAAAATTGGCTATTTAAGCTAGTTCAAATTTCAAAGTTATTTTTCTCGACTTAAAAGAAACAAACATATTTAAATAAGTTTAACTATCTATACTATATCAATTTTAATTTATATAATATTTATGAAAATCTGTACTCCCCTTGTCAGGTATTTTAAAATAAAATAAAATACAAAACCCAGAATTTTAACACAAAAATAGCATATTTTTGCATACGGTAGTCATTTTTACCATGAAGACAAATCCAGAGGTCAAATTTTTTTTTTTCACATTAAAGTATATTACATAAGCTTTAATTTAAGATATATTTAAAAGTGTCAGTATTTCCGGAATACTTTCAAAAATTAAATTGAAAATATCGTAGTAACAATACGCATGTTTAAAGTTTTGACCCCCCTTGTTAAAGGGGTATGATCCGATTTACAAAAAAAGCGTGCCAGATGAAAGGGGTATATCAATATTTATTATAAAAAAATAATAATATAGATCCATACATTTTTCCAAAAGTTATATAAAATATAAATTAAATAATATAACATATAAAATCGAGATTTTTTTCACGGAAATCGTACGTTTTTCTTTAACTTTGATGTCCGTTTTCACCACGAAGACAAGTCCAGAGGTCAAATTTTTTTTTTTCAAATTAAAGTATATTACATAAGCTTTAATTTAAGATATATATAAAAGTGTCAGTCTTTCCGGAACATTTTCAAAAGTTAAGTTGAAAAAGTTCTACTTTCTATACGCATTTTAAAAGGTTTGCACCCCCCCTGTATAAAGGGAAATGGTCCGATTTTAAAAAAAAGTATGTCGAATGAAAGAAGTATATATAAAGTATTTATCATTAAAGAATAAAGTTGATTCATGCATTTTTTAAAAAGTTATAGCAACATAATGTTAAAAAATGTAAAATATAATATCAAGAATTTTTTCACAAAAATAGCATATTTTTGCATACGGTAGTCATTTTCACCATGAAGACAAGTCCAGAGGTCAAATTTTTTTTTTTCAAATTAAAGTATATTACATTAGCTTTAATTTAAGGTATATATAAAATTGTCAGTCTTTCCGGAACATTTTCAAAAGTTAAGTTGAAAAAGTTAATTTTTTGTAAAAAAGTTACCATTTTGAAACCCCATCCTTTGGGCTGTTAAAGGGTCAAATGTTCACAAAAATATATAAAATGATAGGTAATTATCTAAGGTATCTATAAAAAAAAAAATTATATTGATTCGGTCATTTTTAAAAAAGTTATGGCAATTTTAAGTAAAAAAAATTGAAAAAATATCGAAAATTAGCGATTTTTAAATTTGTAATTTTTTGGGGGATTTCCCCCGTTTACGGGGAACGAGGGAATTTTTTTCAATTTTTGAGGGTAATGTCTTCGACTAGATACGATTTGTGATCTTTTGACATATTGTTCATCAAAATCGGTCCAGCGAGAGCTGAGATTGAGCGTTCACAGACACAAAAAAAAAAATAAAAAATAAAAAAAAAAATAAAAAAACACATCATAGTAAAATTAATACCTTCTCAGCTTCGCATCGAAGCTAAAAAACAAACTTAAAATTATTTTGAAATTTAACTGATTAACAAAGAAGTTTTTCAAGGTAGTGATGTTAATCACTGTCAGAAATTATATATACTTGTTTGAACTATGTCGCGACTCCATTGTGACAGCTTTTTTTTTAAATAAATTTGGGAATACTTACTTTTTATAAAAATATCGTTGTTTATTATTGTGCGTCAATATTTATTTATTCAAATATTTGTAATGTCAATTCGATATTAGTGAAATATATTAAGGATTTTAGAAGTACTGATTAAGTTGTATAAAACTACATCCAAATGTCGTATCATTGAATATAACAGAATCTCTAGACGTTGTTACTGCGACACGTGTCTACATATTTGACATTTTTCGAATTAATGATGTTGAGCTAAATCTTCTTTCGGTTTAAAAATTATGCTAATGATGTTTCTTAGTTTTAATAATAAAACAATTTCTTACTCGAGCTTTTAATATTATACCCCTTAGATAATTAAATGTTGTATAATCACTTTACTAATACAGAAATTCTTCCAACACTATTCAAAACAGTACAAAGTGATTATGTCTGATTTACATGTTATTTGACTCTTACTACGATCTGTAACAACTTTGCCTAGTACTGTTTCAAAACTGATTCTATTTGAGTTATTTATTATGAGTATCGTTTAATTTAATCTTATCTAAGAAACTTTTCATAATATTTCTTAAATTAATCCCATACTTGACTGATGATGAACACTTCTAAAGAATAAAGTGTACACCAGTCTGAGTGGCCAACTAATTCTGCTGCGATGCTGGCGCTACCCCATTGACGCAAGGCCGATTTGAAGTTACTCGGTTAACCGCCCCATTCAAAAACTTAAGCCAACCTTTGTATGTATTCGCGGGTTTTACTGGACGGACTTCCGATACGTGTACAGTATTGTCTGAACATCAAGTTACGTAAACGGGATTCTTACGTGTACAGTCGACAACCAACAAATTATTATCAACATATTAAAAATATAAATAATATATGGTTTGAAAGGTATTTAATACAGTGAACTCCTTTTATTCGATATTTAATTTTTTGTTTTACATTGTAAAGTTAATACGATGCTCCATTAGTATTAAAGAATTTGAATAGTAAACTTAGTTTTCAGTTCTCGAATCGTTTTGAACATGAAAGTATTAAAAGTTATTGTTATTTCATTCTTGCAATGATCGTGCAGTGCGTTTAAGCCATACTTGAAACAGAAAACGGATTTAAAAAAAGGTTGGTTGAGTTTGATTAACAAATGACAATTAAGACGTTTTGTTGCTTATTTTTCTAAGTAGATGAGTAATAAAATATTATCCGAAAACTGAATAAAAGTGGCTCAAATAGAAAAACAAAAAAAGAATTAAAGACAAACAATAGAAACACGAATAATTTACAAAACCAATGGATTTAACATTTATTTTTATAA
Organism: Daktulosphaira vitifoliae; assembly: GCF_025091365.1. Taxonomy (NCBI): domain Eukaryota; kingdom Metazoa; phylum Arthropoda; class Insecta; order Hemiptera; family Phylloxeridae; genus Daktulosphaira; species Daktulosphaira vitifoliae. The sequence goes on along the minus strand of NW_026099572.1, from coordinate 67,537,233 downwards.
TTATTTCCAGTTTGACACTATAAGACGGTCATTTTATTTATGACTATAGTATCTTATTAAAACAAAGGTTTTATTTAAAATAACAAATACATCGGCGAGAGGAATTAGCTTTTGAATAACGTGAAATGTTAAGCATTCTACTGAATCTCCTTAAAAATTTTTCTACATTACTTTACACATTTTATCTTTTTGGTTAAAAGATCCATTTATTTGGTATCAAAAATAAATCATAGAAATTATATATATATAAAGTTTTTTAAATAATTATTACAGAAAGTAACAAGTTTAAACAAACATTGACTTAGGTCGAGTTTTATGACGAGTTTTTAATTATTTAAATTAAAAATGAAGTTGATGAATTAATATTCACAGTTTTTTTTATGGAAATGAGTAAATTAATTTAATAATTTTAAAAGATGTTTGTTGTTAAAAAAAATAAAAGCCTCTTTGTTAGTATTTATTTGATTTTTCGACTAACTGCATTGCAAAATTAGTGCAAAAAATAAAATTATGTTTTTTCGTAGTAAAAAATCTCATAATATTTCATGTCAACCTAATATGAAGAATTCTTCCGAGAAAAAGAATAACAAATTGCTTACTTAAAAAACTTCTCAAAACCTATGCCACTGTTCTTATCCGGGCCATTTGTTTTCCAAGAATAATATTACATCTGTAGCCCTATGTATTTCTNATCCGGGCCATTTGTTTTCCAAGAATAATATTACATCTGTAGCCCTATGTATTTCTTACACCCATTTTGAGATGAAGTTTAATAATTCGTTGTCCAATTTTTAAATGATGGTATGTTTCACACCCTTTTAAAATATCCAAAAAATTTTACATAGAAATGTTTTTGGTTAAAAAAATCATAATTTAAGCCAAGGTTGAATATTTATATTAGTTTTTATTAATATTTTATTAACTACCTTAAAAATAAACAATATTTAGAATGTCAAACATAGTAAACTGAATTGATCATTAATTATAAATTTTAAAATATATTTGATGTTTGTTAAATTATTGACTAGTTTGTTTATTCATTTGAATAAACTTGATAAATTCTACTGGAAACGTAAACATTTTATGATATTAAATATGTAAATATTAATGTATTATATTATTATTCACTTATTTATTTATTTAATATAATTGTTTTAAAATATTATAATATTATGTTTTTACAATAAAAATGTTATACTATTTATCTGTCCATGCTGAGCAAATATTTTATCTTTTTTGCACGTGTTAAAATCAATCATATAATAATTATATTAAATTATTTAATATTAAAAAATACTTTTTAGTATGAATAAATTATGTCTAATTAAATATAACTGTATTAAATGAATACTTATACTTATAACGTTATTGACAGCAAATTATATTTAATATTCATTAGTAATGATTAGTCTATATCAAAGTTTAACTTCATTATAATCAATTATTTAAAAATTTCCAAAAGTCGTTTTGATATTTATAATACATTCATTAATTTTACATACAATTAGTGTAATTTTTTAACATAATATATCAGACATTTGTAAACAAATAAATATTTTTAAAACTAATTATTAAATTTTCCTTTATGTGTATGCATAAAAACTGTCAATACATATATGTGAAAATTCGGATAATTTTTTAGGGGCGTGAAGGTTTTAATTATCTGTATAAAGAATTATGGTTTTTGTATAGACCATCATCTATATAATTAAACTAAGTTATTAATTATATACTAACTAACATCGACATAATTTTAATAATTGTCATGATTATTTTGAACAAATAATTGATATAACAACCATGTGACATCAACGTATCAGAATTTCTTCGACCATTTATTGTTACTAAACTAAATCGTGTGTTTGATTACCATCATAAATTTTAGAAGAGTGTAAAAACAAAAATAGATAAACTCAAAATTTAATTTTTACCTGTTATCAGATTTACAATAACATAGATAAAAATTATCTGATTTTATGATACACACTAGTATTTTAAGATACAATTAGTTTAAAATTAAATTCGTAATTTATCAACTACGGAAACAATTAATATTCTAATAATATTGATTTAATCAAATTAAAAATATGGACAACTCAAAAATAATCATATATAATTAATTTGTTTCTACAGTTTACTCTACATAGTAGTCTTTACGATGTCTGTGTGTATGAAAAAAATGAAATAGTTAAAACCATATTTGTTTTGGCATATAATAATTTTTATTATTAAATATACAGTTTATTATTTTTTTTATGGTTAGAGATGTACTACCGGGTTTGAATGGTAAGCCTTTATATAAATATATCAATAGATAATAACAACTAATGGGTTAGTACAGAATGACACTTATAATTTTAATGAAAATTTGTCAATAATTGTGTAAACATAAAGATAACACACGTATATAAAATAATTTAAAAACGCTGATAATTATGGAAATAGTTTTACGCTATTACAACGTTAGATAACGTAGAAAATATGGATTAACGCAGTGAAAAAATAAGAAGGAAAAAGGAAACTAAGAGCAAAAGGCATGAGTAACAATTCGATCCGCAATAATTTAAATCCAAACTTGGCACGAACACATTTTTTTTACAAGATTTGTTCAAGATTAGTTGAATATTTAAAAATAAGTCAGGATATTGAAAATTAAAAAATACCAACGTAGAAATTAAAATTGGCACTTGAAACACTTTGAACGAACTTTACCAAAGTTTTTACACTAAACAACACCTTTGTAGTGGCGACTCGCCAGGTGAGCAAGTGAAGTACTGCGTCACCTATGATTTGATTGCAGAAGTATATATACAAATATATATATACAATCAAATCACAGGGTATAGAGTAAGTAAGAAAACTGTTTATTGTTATCATTATTTGTAAAAATTGAACCTGTTTCCTTACTTACTAATATATATATATAGACTATTTTGATATTAAATAATAATATGTAGAATATAGCTTTAAATTTATTAAACGTAATGAGGCGGTAAATGGTTAGCTATCGTATATAAAGAATATAACAATGTCATAGAATGGTGTCACATGTAATTTATAGATGCTAATTCTTTAATTGTTAAGCTCCCTTTATTGGTTTCTCGCGTATAAACCCGCCTACATAGTGGAAAAAAAATTGGCCTAACTAATTATATGACTCATGAGCCGCCACTGGCCTTATCACCAAGAAATTATAAATAAATAGTATTTTCATATCAAGTTAGTATTTGTTAGCTGTTAGAGGAACCCGAAATTGATAAAATAATAAAAGTAAAAAATAACCCAAGAAAGAAATAAAATTTAAAAATTATGCCTTATGAGATAGTGAGCCTTGTTTTATAAAATAGAACTTAATATTCTTATTTCACAAGATTCTTATTCGAGAAAATATTAAATAAAAATGTATAACAATAAATGGCGAATACATAAGTATATTTATGAATTTTAATTTTATATTTGTAGTTGTAAATCTAAGTTTTTATACATATATAAATTCCAATGAATCCGGTAAAAATGTTGTATAAAAATAAAATGTAAATTTAACTAAAACTCGATTTAAGAACATTTTATGTTTTGTAAAAACACTTATAATTTTTTTAAAGCACAAATATTTGCTGTTTAATTTAGAGTATAATAACAAAGTTAAGTACCAAATATTATTTATATGCACAACATATACACACATAGTAAGAAATTAATTAATATTCATTTATAAAAATGAATTGATAAAAATTAAAAAGTTTACATTTCTAAAGTTACACAAATCTTTCATGAATATTTTAATTATAAATGGTAATTAATGTTTATACTTGAATATTATAAAGCAGATGAGAGTGGTTATTGTGATTAAGGTGTTTAAGTAATTTTAATTGGAAAAGTTATTATTAAATATTTTTTTTCAATTTTGCAGTAACTTAAATTTTGGATGAAAATCTTAAGTCTATTTAAGAGTAAATTTTACAGTAATGTCGAATAATGTTCTGTATAATTTTACGCTTGGAATATGTTATTTAAATAGGTATTTAAAATTGAAAATAAATTTAATTACATTAATAACTTAATAAAAGATAGCTGTTAAATTTAAAAATTTATATTCAGTTATTACTTAAAATAATAAAATAGGTACACCCACCTATAAACCATATTATAAATGATGTTATTACAGAGAATTTGATTTTAAAGTAATGCAGAATTTTTAAGTAGTAACTCAAAAAGATAGAAAAAATAAATAAAATAGTTTATTGGTCGGGAGTTACTACTTTTGTTTTAATAATATTATTACTCGGGGTATGAGTCGAGGGTTTATAAAAGAGAAAATAAATTATAGAAAAGTAAAGTGATCTGTATTCATTAATATTAAACTTATTACAGTCAATTGTCACACTCTTTGATATCAATAATACTACGAGTATTGACGGTTATCAATGATAAGTGGGATTGAGTCGCTCGTGTGTCTACACAAAGTTGTATGATGGCTATATATGAACCTCCTACTTAATTGAAATAGACACGTATCAATAATATAACTCTGCCAATTAACTCCGTACAAACATTGATCTATGACATTTATTTGGTATATTTTTTATTATTGATGATCACTAGATTTTTCTATGTGTCTACTTAATCTATGTACTCATAAAATTTATATAATTTTGGTGAAATTATTACTCTCCTACCTTGATATTTCCAATAAATACTCTGCAATAAATAGACGTTTCTTTTTCTTATGTAATTATAATGTAGACGCGGCGGATCACTTTTTGCATGTACTTGGATAGGCAAACAGAGCGTGAATTTGGCTGATCGCAATTGAACCTATAATAACCTCTAAGCTCAAATGCTCATTATTTTGGGATTTTTAAATTAAGTTTGATAGTATTTTCAAAGGCAAGAAGTGATTACCGACGCTACCATTATTTCTTTATTAATCGTTTTATATTTATTTATTACATATCATTTTCATCAATAACGATCTGCATTTCATAATGTTCTACCACTTGTTTCATAATATCTTACACATAATTTTTTTACCATTACTATTACATATTGTTTATTATTTCCTGTTTGTTTTATATAATTGATAAATGCTTTATTTCTGCAAAATTTAATTTGTATATTTTTAAACATTTAAAATATATATATAGCTTATTTTTATATTGTCATGTTATGTGATTTATTAATTAAAGTCTTAAATACCACATTGTAACACTAATGATACATTATGTATATCATAACAATGAATATTCACTAAATAGTCTTTTAGGACTAATCCAAAATGTTTAATCTGGTTTGTATACTTATTTTGAAAATGGCTGATAATTGTTTATTAATTAGTTAACCAACGTATTAAATTTAAGTGATAAAAATATTTGAGTTTCCACTAAAAATTAATACACTCATTTTTTTAAAAAAATGAATGAACGTATCGGATAGATTTGAGCGATGTTAATATTGTTTTATCAATAAAATGAAATAGAGTTTATTTATCTAAATTTTATAACTTTTCAGTGGTTCAAAATATTTAATTTCTAAACGTTTTATTTAATTAGATCTTTATAAAATCATTGTGTAAAATGTACAGATTTTTTTTTATTATATTCATCTACAAAATTTAGCAGAATTGTTTTTAAAATTAAAAGTCTTGATTGAAAATTTGCAAGGTTATTATTCGGAAAGTTTTGACAATTACTAGTTCAAAAATTAAGAATTAAACAAAAATAATTGTCTTAAATATTTAAAAATTCAAACATAAAAATCAATTAAATATTTAAGTAAGTAATATTACCCAGTTTAATGATAATTTAAAGAGATTTTTTCTGTCAAACTATGTTTACCCTTTATGTATATATGAACAACGATAATACACTACTTATATACTATACATTTTTTCGTTAAATAATAATTTTTTTTATAAAAATGTATAGATTAAAATTTAATTTATTTTTATAATACGTTGTAAATGTAAAGTTTATCATAAGAAAAATTTATTTCTAAAAGTAGATTTTAAGAGCAATTATAGAAAAATAAAAGAGAAGTTATTATTATTTTTTTACTAATACATTGAGAATGGTCTAAATAAAATGTTGTTAGGTCGATAACCAGTTTTGTATTATTAATTTTTTAGTAATGGGCTAGAGAGGCGCGCAACGTTAAGTATAATTATAGTTATTGCATTATGATAAAAATAGTGCGTCACTAAACAATACTCCAATCCTCACTTTTTTAAATGTTAATATCTCAAAAAGTAATATTATAAAATTGGTTATCGACCCGTCAAAATTTTATTTTCCTTTAGGAATACATTTTTTTTTATTATAAACTTTACATTTACTACGGATTATAAAAATAAATTAAGTTTTATTCTATATATTTAAAAAAAAAAATCATTATTTAACAAAAAAAGAGGGAATCACTCTTAAAAAACATACTAAATATTATAATAATATATATAATATATTATATGCCATTATATAATGACAAATATATTTTTTTATTTCTTATATTTTAAATATTTAGTTAATACTTCTGGAGTAATATAATAATAGTTTTGACGATACAGTAAAAATATAATCTATCATTTAGTAAAGTTTACCTAAAGATCACATATCTAAACTTAAATGTGTGACTTTGTTTGAACTTTTTTCTTTATTAAACTATGTCTCAAGTACTATCATAAATAAAGTAATGTATCGGAAAAAAGTTTAATAGGGAAATACTTTTTGACTGTTATTCTTTCTCTGAGATCGCTGTTAACTTTTCCGTTTACCTACTGTTTTTTATTGGAATCAATCGTCTTACATTAGATGTAGTCTAATATCAAAAACTTTTAAAAATAAAATTCGCAGGAAACTCATTTGATAACAACTAACTTATGTAAACAGTTTTTAGTAATTTCGGATGTAATATAAATTTCATTATTTGTAGAATTATTCTTGTCACAGTTTTAAGAAATTACCGCAATTTTTTCTCTAAAATTAATATTTTTAAACAAATATTTGTACTAAACTGGAATTTTAATAATAATAATAGAAAAGTGGTGCGAGAACTACTATACTTATTATTAGTCTTTGCAATGATCTTACTTTTTTATTTCATGTATATAAATTTATATAATGAATTGAATTCAGTATTACACATGGAAAATATTTCTGCGGGGTAAAACCATAAAATATTTACCATGGAATACAATGGCGTGATTAAAATTTTGCTATGAATGAAATGAAATGATTTGTAGTCAATGATACATGTGAATTTGTCTCTTCTTCACTCATCAGTTACATTAGTTACCCGTAGTGATTAGGTCCAGATAAAAAACGATCGGTTCACTGAGTTTTATAATTTTATCAGTAAAATCGGTTAAATTGGCTTATTTTTATTTAAAGTATATTTCAGTTTTAGAAATTAATTTTGATAATTTGTTTTAGAAAAATGTATTTTAATAGGTCATATATTTTCTACCATAAATATTTTAGTGGAGCATTATAAGATTTTCTTGACAGTTAATGGGTACTAACTGGGTTAGTATGTAAATAAGGTAAAAATGTTCAACTTAACGATTGATGTTATTTGAATATTGAAACCTATTGAAAAAATTATTTCGTAGATTTTAGACTTGAGATATTTGTTTAAGTATTATTCAATTAGTCTTCTCCCAGACCTGAGGGCCCTACAGGTAGATCATAAATTTCGAAAGGAGTAACTGACTATACGGAGCATAATAAGTTTTTACACAAATAGTTTTACTTTCATAATTAATATATCAAAGTAATAAAAACATTTAATTATTAATATTTGTTTCGGCGTGATCTCTTACGACTCAAAGATCTTCGATAAATTAAATGAAACGTAAAAGAATGAAAAAATAGATATGCGTATATTAAATGTACGCGAGCGGTGCGCTATACAAAGGTAGACTAACTGATTTTAAAACCGGACAACTATGCAGCCGCCGAACAACGATAAGATAAAACAACAATAGCTACACTTATTGTGTTGGCCTAAACAATATTAGTAATTAAAAACAATTCAAAATTCAAAATACTAAATAAAATAATTCAAAATTCAAAAAGAATGGTAAAATAGCTAATAGTAGAATGTAATAAGTATATGGTTAACATTTGGTTCGTAGTCATCACAATAATATAATAAGAATTCAATTTCAACACTGTCTTTGGTATCAACAATATTAATAAAATTATATAGTATCCAAAAAATAAAGATGTTAAGAAAAACATATCCTATAACATAATATCTTCATGTTTTGATATCTTATTATATGATCACGAAAAATAAAATACAAATATGTATTCAAAAATATACTTAATAATAACCTTAATTTATTATTTAACACAACAGATATGCAAAAAAACTGAAAATTTACAATTTGTAAATACCATTTTTTAAATAAACAATACAATTTTGTTTATATTTATATATTTTTTCCTTATCTTCGCAAATAATTTTCTCAGAATAACATCCCGAGTTCTTACACTAAAAAAAATTTAAATCGGACTTCGTTAAGTACATTTTTCAACATTGGCTAATTTTTCAATGGTTTAATATGTAATAAGATTTATCTTCATTGTCAAATCGATTAGCTATAATTACTACTCATTTATTCTCTTAACTGTGAATTTACTTAGTAAAAATCAAATATGATTTGTTTCATTATTATGGTATCATTGGAAAATAATAAAAATAATGTATACAAGAGTACTTTTTTTCTTTGAAAAATCAATGACATAATTTAAGGCCGGTTAATATATCAATGTGTTAGCATTGTGCTAGAACCAGATGGGTTTATATAATTTATTTTATAGAATCCTGTTAAATAAAGTAAGGCTTTATTGTTGTCTTTTTTTATGGGAGGTTTTTAAAGAAATATTCAACATTTACTCTGATTAAAAATTAATAAATGATTAAAAATCAAAATAATTTCGTCTATAATCATTTATTGTGATAATAAATTGAACACACTATATTCAAAAAATTTATTTTTCATGCAAAAAAATTTAAGGTTTAAATAATTTGAATAATGATTTTTTTATATGTTACGTTAAATTAATTTTTTATGAAGTAGATAATGACGTAAAATTAATTTTTAAAAAAGATTTAAAGTTTAAAAGAAAAATTTAAAGTTATTTGTAAAATTTATATTAAAAGTTTCTCTTAGATTAACGTCCAAAGAGTTATAAATAACTGAAAAGTGAACGTTTCAAAGTTCTATATGCTAAAAAAACTTATACTAACTAGTATAAATTTCAAACGACGATTAAAATAACAGCTTATTTTTATATAAAGTAGTCATTTTTTTTATTTAAATAATTGATGCAATCGAAATTTGAGATTTAATACGTTTACCGTTTTTATTAATTAATTACATTCCAAGAAATTATAATTATGTTGTTAATTTTAAGTTGAATGTATTTTGAATTTATTTATAGAATTTTATTTTACCTTTTTTGTTCAAAATGCTAATACATATGTATTGTTATAACTAAACAAGTACAAAGAGTAGCTAAATTCATATTAAAATAAGTAGTAAAAGAGAATAAAAATAACACACATAACACATATTTAGACTATAAAAGGTTTTTGAATTATAAATTTAAACTCATATATGAGAATGTTATAAAAAGCTTAAGTATACAAATATGAAATAGTATTTATCTGTGGAACTTCGAATACCTATAACCAGACTTGTAAAAGACCTTTGAAAATGTATTTTAAATACAAATGTAAATACAAAATGAAAAAATATTTAGAATATGTAGTTAAATACTATACTCATTAAATATTTATACTCAAAAATAGATATTTCATAAAAGTATTTAAAATATTTTCAAATCATTTAAATACTTTCAGTCATCAATATTATGGTGGCACAAAATTAATTGAAATATTAATGGGTTACCCTATAACATTATTGTATAAGTGATCCACCAACTATGTTTTATGCAATATCTTCCTAAGTATAATTTTTCTTTTTAGAATTTCTTAGTATCTTAAATACTAATTAATTAACACGTAGTAATATAGTTTTATTCTCTCTTCTTTATCTTTAAAATTATATCAACTAATTATTACAAACGATTTATGAATGTATGCTATGTAGTTAAAATCTATATTTTCATGATATAATTGGCACAAAGTTTTTGTTAATATTCAAAAGCAACACAAAATAACTTTTCTATTATATGAAATGTACTTATTATAATAATATAGATTTTATTTTGTTATTTGTATCATAATTGGTAATTAAAATTTGTTATAAAAATTAATTTTGAAAAATTTTAATAGTAAAATTTTCAAATTTACTAATAAAATTTTAAAATATTAGGTTGTACTCACTATATATTTTGTTCAAATTATGCCTATGTTTTCAACATTTTCTACAATACATCCTTTGATTGACTCAGGCACGTAGCCAGAAAATGTTTATTGAAGGGGCCGACAATTTTGGGCCCTTGTATCATTTTCCATAATTTGTTTACCATGAAAAGCTTGTGGGGGGTCCCTCCACTCCTCATTAGATACNTTGTTTACCATGAAAAGATTGTGGGGGGGTCCCTCCACTCCTTCTTAGACAGTATCCCATTCTATGAATCTTACAAGTTCAAAATTTGTGTTTATTTTTAAAAAATTGGTGGATTATTCCAAAAGTTACATGATTTGCTATTTCCTTATTAATATCCTGATTAAAATAAAGTATGTCGAATGAAAAAGAGATTATTAAAAAATATTATTTCTCATAAAAAAATTGTGCTGATCCATACATTTTTCAAAAAGTTATAGCATTATAAAGTTAAAAATGTAAAATACAAAATCGAGAATTTTTACACAAAAATAGCATTCGGTAGCCATTTTCACCGTGAAGACAAAATTAACTCCGAAATTTTTTTAAATAAAATAGTACATTACGTTAGCTTTAATTTAAAATATAGATAAAAGTGTCAGACTTTCCGGAACATTTTAAAAATTTAAGTGAAAAAAGTTGTCATTTTAAATCCCCCCCGTGGGCAGGTAAAGGGTCAGATTTATACAAAAAATATATCAAAAAGTAACGATATCATATATCTATATAAAAAAGTTATGGCAATTTTTGAGGGTAATGTCTTCGACTAGATACGATTTGTGATCTTTTGACGTATTACTGAAAGAAATGGGTTCAGTGAGAGCTGAGAAAAAGTGGTAACAGACACAAAAAAAAAACACATCATAGTAAAAATAATACCTTCTCAGCTTTGCATCGAAGCTAATAAAATAATGATGTGAACATAAGCTGATTTAATTTTTCAACTTTTATTTTTAACTTTTAAGCTATTAAGAAAAAATGATTTATTCCTAAATACTAATAACAATTAAGTTATAAAAAATTTTAAAATAAATATAACTTATAAACAATGTAAAATTTATTTTATTTAAAATTAAAAACAATTCCTGCCTTTTTTTAGTCATATTTTAATTACTATTATTTAGAGCACGCAAATAACAAATTAACAAAAACAAATAAATTACCTATTGTAACTACTAAATTATAAAAAAAGAAACAAATTAAAGATAAGATTTATCAAAAAATTTTTTATAGAGTATACTCTATCGAATTTTGTAATCAACTAGATTCTAATCAATGCAGATACTTGGTAGTTTGTTATCATTTGTTAGACCAGAGTTAAAAAAAATTTACCTACAACCACGTTTGGAGTAATTGCTATTCCATTTATTATTACGTCTAGAACGTTATCTTTTTCAAATAACGTTTTCTATGAATATAAAAATGAAAATACAGCTATAATAATAACTGTATTACTCAATAGTAATCACAAATTAATAATAATTTCAATGTATATAAGGCCTAGCACGTTTTTAATAATTCGTAAAAATAATTGAATTTTAAATTTGGGGGGGCCGGCTCTGGGCCACATTAAATTTAAGGGGGGCTAGGCCAACCCTTGTCTACGTGCCTGGATTGACTTATTGAATTTATTTGAATTAATTAAATTAAACTGACTACCAATTTTATATTTCTTTAAGAAAAGACATTGATAGAAAAAATTGTAATTGGGTAAAAAAATATCACAAATAATTAAAAATACATTAATGAATTTATTTATTAATGCATTCACATATTTATATTAAAAATTAAATCATAGTATGTTGTAAATAATTTCTTTATAAAATTAATATAATAAGTAAATAAGATATTTTACAGGTGATTATTACATTTAACTCACGCAATATTTTTAATAATATAAATCATAGTATGTTTTTTTAATTTTCGAAGTTAATTCTTTCTTGAGTCTTATAATTAAAATAAAATTTTCATAAGTGCTTACAGCCATGGCCATATTTAGGGCATGGCAAGAAAACATAGTCTAGGTGCGCAAATTTTAGAATTTTTTTCAATAAAACCTTGAAAAAATTAAATATGCATATATTAAAAATTGTAAAATAAATTTTTTTTTCAAAAAATATAACTCTGAAAATTTTCCAGGGGTTCAACTTAATATAAATTTGGCCCTGCTAAGAGATAAAAATAATCTCGTATTTCATTTCCTGTTAAAATATTTAAGTGTTAATAACTTCTAAAATACTTATTTAAAAGTTATTATCAACCAGTAATTTTCTTTATTATTTAATTTCATTATTTGTCAGATATATTTTCGTTTAAATAAGCTAGAACTGATATAATTTGAAGGACAAGAAGTGGATAAAACCATATACTTTCGTGTTATTTAAAATGTATAGGATACAAATAACTTTTTTTATATTTTTGATGATATTGAGAAATACATAGTAAATGATCTATCTTGTATATCAAACTAAACATTAAGAAAGTATGAAATTGAAATAGTTCATTCAACGCGCCTAAAGTAAAATTAAAAATAATACCTCCTCCCCAAAAACAAAGACTGCCTTCAACTATACAGATTTTTTGTCAAATGTAATATAAAAATTACCATATAAAATTGTTTATTTTTTATTTTTGTAGAAGTTGCTATGGTGAAGTCAGATTTTGGAAATGTTGACTATTTAATTAATTAAAGTAAAAATAGTCGAATACTAACATAAAATAAAATAAAAATATATAAATAATTTTTAAAAATTATTCGAAAATTAACTTTTTAATCTTTTTTTTTGTAAATGGTATTAAAATTTTTCTTCTAAATCAAACTTCATACATAATCACCTATGTATGTTTGTTCCATTTTCTCCAATGTTATTATTCCATTACATATTGCTATATCTTAATCAAAAGTTTTGACGTGTTCATCACTTACATTCTCTAAATTTAACTAAAAACTTTTTAATTTAATTATTTCATTCTGAATGAATTGAGTAATATTTGAGATCACCCCTAATAACTTATCGGAAATTAAAAAAAATTTTCAGAACTGTGTAAATAAAAAATAATAGGTCAACGGAATGTTAACAGCCATCACAGAGAAAAAAAATTGTTCAAAAACTATTTCCCAATAAGTTTTTTTCAGACTTACTTTACTTATGGTAGTATTTGAGACATAGTTTAATAAAGAAAAAAGTTCAAACAAAGTCACACATTTAAATTTAGAAATGTGATCTTTAGGTAAACTTTACTAAATGATAGATTATATTTTTACTGTATTGTCAAAACTATTATTATATTACTTCAGAAGCAATAATTAAATGTTTAAAATATAAGAAATAAAAAAATATATTTGTCATTACATGCATAAAGTTCAGTATAATTTTTTAAGAATGATACTCTCTTTTTTGTTAGATAATGATTTAAAAAAAAAATATTTATAGAATAAAACTTAATTTATTTTTATAATCCGTAAATGTAATTTTAAAAAAATGAATTCATAAAGGAAAATAAAAGTTTGATTGGTTGATAACCAGTTTTGTATTATTACTTTTTGAGATATTAGCATTTAAAGATTTGAAAAAGTGAGGATAGGTGTATTGTTTTTAGTTTTCGATAAATTATTCAATTCATGTTTATATAATCATCTTATAGACATTTTTTTTATATCTGCAGTTTATTGCAAATGTAATGAATTTGTTTTTGGAATATTTGATTTATGTATAAAAATATATATATATATATATATATATTAGATATAAATTTTGTTACAGAAGAATTATATGGATGTCTCACTTTTGCATTAATCATAATAAATTAAAAAAAAAAATTATCTCATTATTTATAAAAAAGTAGTTTAGTTATTATCAACTTTTTTTTTTAACAGTTTTTTGTTATTACTTTATTTGAAAAGTTTATTATATGCTAATATATTGTAATAATGAAATTTTAACCAGAGAACTTTTATGTAAACTTCTAAAATTTAATATAGTATACTCAGTTACATAATTATGAAAGAGGTACTATAGTGATTGATCCACCACAACAAATTAATATGCATTGTGAAGTTATAATTTTTATTCGTTTGGAGGGGACAGTGAAAATGTTTTTTTACATCTTGTATATATATCTTCCAAAACAACCATAATTATGTCTATATTATACATGTACTTAATTATAATATAATTATTGTTTCATTAATTTTTTATATAATCGACTAATTAGTATTTATTTTATTTTTTATATCATATAAATGTATACTATATTTCAAATCCTAATCGATAAAATAAAAATTCCAAATAGTTTTAGATGTAAATTTTTTTTATTTTTATATTTAAATTTATTTCATATAAATTTTTAAGAATTGTTTTTCTATGTATTTCGATGCAAAGATATTTAAATCGTCAAGGGCTGTTATGACTTTGTATTTATCATACACCATACTTAGAATTCCTTTTGCATTATTCACCAGAAATTTGCATAAAAAATGTTTTTTTTCTAAAATTATATTTCGTCAGTTGAGTAAATTATTGTAAGATTCTCATTATAAAAATCATTTTTATTATTTTATATTGTAAATTAAAAGGCTTATGGAACTAGTTTGAGGTATTTTTTGAAAATTTTATTTAAAATATGAATTAAAAAGTAATAAAAGTTACGATATGGAGAAATTAGTGATATAAAGTTAAAGGAAATTTTCAACGAGCAGTTTTTAAAATACATGTTAGTTAAATTAATATGAATTTATAGAATATTTACGTTAAATTACACGATATTAATTTTGTGATATTTGGAGTTGTTGAGTAACAGGTTTGATAATGTAATATTTTAAATGATATACATGTGTTTTATTAACCGTTAAATTTCTTCTCTGACTATTGGTTTCATCACAGTCTCTTGGATGTTCCCATTTCTCTCATATGTTGTTTGTATATTGTACAATTAGAAATTATTATTGGTGAATATCGTTATTAACATTGGTTTCAATCATGATATCTATTTCATAATTGCTTTAATAAAATGTGTAACATTTAAATAATATTTTTGTATATAAATAATTAAGAAATTTAATATTTATGAAATTAAAACTTTTAATTTTATTGGAAGTTAGATTTTAACTTTTATCTTTGAAAAAAAATTTAATTTATTTCAAACAATTGTATTTTATCCGAGTATTAAAATGGTGTCTTTTAATGTACACTTTTATTGAAATAAATCAACTCGTTTGATTTACTTTTGAAATATCAAATACTAACGGAGACAACAATAAAAACGCCATTAGGTGTTGTAATTAAGCATACCTGTCTCGAGATAATTAAAAATCATCTGAAAGCGTTTGAGGAGCTACCTCTGAAATGCTGAACATTCAATGACATAACCAAGATTTTTTTAATGGTAGTCGCTAATACCAAATCAAAATTACATTATAGTTATTTTTTATGCATTAATAATTGAGTATTTTGTAGTTAAATGACTTAATGATATCTAATTCAACTTATTGAGTCTGTAAACAATATGTCATAGATATTTTAACTAGATGTATTAAATTGAATCCTAAGATGAATTAAGTATAATATGTTACTTATTAAAGTCCACAAGACCATTCAGTAAGTCCATAAACATATAAATGTCAGAATCGTATAACTATGTATGATCATGTAAAATATTTATTGTGTACATCAGCTAACAAGTTTGAATATATGAATAATAAACATAAGAATAGTTGTATAAATTTACTAAAAATGTCGTATAAAATGTAAAATTGCGCTTTTTCAATTATAATAAACATTTCATGTATTAATTCAAACAACATTGTCGCTACAATATAAATAATTAATTTTTACGGAACCATTCACAAGAAAGAACAATAATAATATAAATAATAATAATAGTATAAATTATGTATTACTCATGATTATAAGTTAAAAATTTTCTAAGAACCTTCAGTAATTTTATATTACTAAAATAATGTACATCAGTAATAAATAGTTTTCTTACGATAAAGTTTGTAATTTAATATATAAATTTATTTTTAAATTTTAATTCTACTAATAATTTTTCAATAATAATGACATTCTGAGTACAATCATCAAGTAAAAGATTAGTAGATAGTTTGATTATACGTATGTCTCTGAACAACAAAAATCCAATGAGATGATTACATATTTTTATCTGCTTGTAATACTTAGAATTAGTTTATATTCGTCCACAGTTCACTTTATAAAATCGTGAATTCAATTAGATCCTAAAAAAAAAAAAAAAAAAAAATTGAAAATTACTTATGAGTATATCCTAACAAGTTTTTAGATACAATACGCATTTACATATTCATAATATTTTTAAAACTAAGAAGTTCAATTTATCACTGTAAACATTTTTATCTTGTATGTAAATTTTACTAAGATAATATAGCTCCAGAGATTGTTTTTAAATTTATAGTTTTTATAAGATTAAAAACAGTAGACTCCGTATTTATCTCACTTAGTTTTAAATATAAAAAGCAAACTTATTGTTAAAAAAATGACGAATAATAATTTATATATTTTCGTGGTCGGCTATAACCAGATAAATATATATATCTTTATACAGAGTGGAACAGATCTAACTGACAACTCATATAACTTATGATCTACATTACATTTTATGATTTTTTTTTTTATAGATTTTTACAATATAAAACTATATTTAAAATATGTTTTATGTTATTTTTCGCAATTACAAATAATATTTTTAAAATTAATTTTTTTAGTGAAATCTTTTTTAAGATTTTAAGATATACATTTTATAGATAAATTTTATGATACTATAGGATGATTGTATAAAAAATCAAAATTTAACAAATTTCAAAATGCTGTATAAACGTAACAACTGAATTAAAATAAGAGTTTTTGGTATCAACAATTTTCTTTAAAATTTATCAATAAAATCTGTATATATATATAAACAATATACATTATTTTTTTTATTATATTCAACTGATTATACTTTATAACACATGAAATTCAATTTATAACTTCAAAATATTATAATGTTAAGAGTTTAGTTTACAACGAAAGAGCAGGTAAACTTATTCTGTAACAACTTTAGTGATGTAATATTTCAATTTTTAATATACCAGATATTATAATTAAAATTAATAAGAATATTCTGAATAAATTTAATTTTTTTTTTAAAGAATTAATATACTGTTTTTTACTTCGATAGAATTTACAATATTTTTACAAAGTGAAAAACTAAGATTTTTTTTAGAAATATTTGATTTTCGGATTTCATAATGAAAAATTTCTTCAAATCTCATATTATTCAAAATTACTTATCCATACAATATGTTTATTTTTTTGTCTCATATAATTTGTGTCAAATTATAATAGAATACATATAATTACTTTTTTATTTAGTAATAATATTTTCTTGAAATAGTTGTTTAGTTTAATGAAAAATTTTATTTTAAAGTCTATAAAAAATTGGTTACATTATTAAACAAAATTTTAGATTTTAATTTTAAAATTAAGGTTCTGGATACTTTACGTTGATATTAACTACTGCGGCTGTTGGTTGGTATTTGCGAACATATTCTTTGAGACTTGACACCAGAAAAATAATATATTGCAGTGTAAAATGAACCATGAGTTCACAGCAATCAAATCTAGTGCCATCTTCTTGATGAAATAGGGGCTATATTGAATTTTATATTAGTGTAGTAATCTGTTTAGTATACTAAAACACGACGTTTTAGTGCAACTATTAGTGTGAAACTAAAAAACCGTATTTTTGAATGTTGGTATGCCAAAAAATATATATTAGTGTACTGAAGTTTTAGATGAACTTTTTAGAGTGGGTATCTACCACACTAATCATGATTTTAGTATACGAATTACTGTTATCATTCATTTTCTTATGAAAACGTTTAACTTTGGTGTATTTATAACGTTCCCAAATCAATTTAATAATACAAAGATGGAACATCTTAATATTGAAAAAGGTCAAGTTAATGACCACGCAAAAATGAGATTAAATATAGCGAAAGGTCTGTTCATTGTTTTGTCACTAAACTAATTACAATATGGTAATGTACATATATTTTCTAGTTACATTAATAAAATGTTATTTTCTGTAGATTTGTTTGAAAGGACATTTGTATACAAATTTAGACTAATAAAAGATCTACTAAGTTTAATTAATAAACTAAATCCATAAGGGCTAAAAGTATTTTTACCCCCCTCCTAAAATATTTTAAAATAACTATATACATTATTTCTACACAATTTCCTAAATTTTTAGAGATCTATTCTGTCAACTGAGGAGCTGAGTCTTCTAATTACACCAATGTCAACAAGACAATTTTATAATTTAAAATTATTTATTAATTTTTCATGAGAATCTTTTGCGGAAACTAATATGATAAAATTCATGAAACTTTTCTTTTTTAAAATTTAATTATTAGTTTCAATGGAAAGCTAAAAAGGTTTGTGATAGTGTGCGTTTATTTTTTATGACTATCCATTAAAATTCTCAGCTTTAGCTGGACAGATTTTAATAATCAATAGATCCCGGTTAGTTGAATATATTGCCATAAATAAAAAATTGGAAAAGACCCCTCAATTTTAAAAATTTTGAAAAATATCTACCTTAAAAAGGAGTTTCTAAGAAATTTTTTTTTGGCCCAATAATTTGATTCAAAATTTTTTTTATATTTTGTCATAACAATTCTTGCGTAGTAAAAGATAATCCAAATTTTTTGTTTTTAATTTAGGGTACTTATGAACAAAATCAATTAACAATTGACCTTTATTAGCTTCCATTATAAAAAATAACATGAATAATTAAATTAAAAATATTAACGAATAAACAACAATAAAATTTTCATGGGTAAATTTTGTTGTTATCATAAATTTGATCAAGTATTAATGATAAAATTAATATAAAATACAGTACAGACAATATAATTTAACATATCCCACTAATAATTATTGGTTAATAATTATTGAAATGACATTAGATTAGACGATGTACGATTAATGCAAGATTTTTAGACTGATAAAAAATAAAATTCAAAAATACGAATTTCCATTAGTGCGCTAAAATCGTAATCTAATGTTTTAGTGTATTAAAACATTCGTCAATGATTAGTCCAAGCTCAAAAATAGACCGCCAGGTCTCCATACATTTTACCTTTTTGAATTATAGAAGTTATTATTGAGTTTAATTTATTAAACTTAAAACACAGCAAAGTGTAATAAAAAATGATGAGGAACTGTAAGATTTTTTTATTGAATTCACACATTTTAATTAATATTAAAAGAACATGTCAAATTGATGTATTATTTCATGAAAATTAAACACTAATGGATTTAAAAATGGAATTGTGAAAATTTATTAATATAATGCATTTGTATACATGTTTTTAAGCTTATCAAATTACATTACACGGCTAAGTACACAATGAACAAAAGACCTGTTGGAAGTTAATTCTTTTTCTCTACCTCTTTAATTTCATTATATTGTTGGTTTTGTAAAACACAGCAGTTAGAGTAACTATTGCAAGGAACGCTATTTAATGAATAAAAAAAGGAACTTATTACATAGTGACAATGTAAAAATGAATTGCCTCGGTATAACCTTGTTGATTTAAACTTTGTTTAAGTAAATTTATTTATTGAACCCTTACAANCCCTTAAAAAAAAAAAAAAAAAAAAATGATATGAATTTATTTAGTAAAAAAAATAACTTAACTTGACTATTGATTATTTAAATAATGATGAACAACTCGTTTGTAATATTTTTGATTGCGAATAACGACATTCAACTTAACAAATAATAACATTACTAGTTTAGGTTAATTTAGGTATAAAGTTTTGTTTTTATAATTTTTTATATTGAGTTTAATAATGGAGTATATTAAACATAGTATATTATAGAATGAGAACTAAAATATTAAATAAAAAAAAAGTTTATGTCATTTGTGCGTAAATGAAGGAGACATTATGTACAAAAAGTGCACAAATCAAACTATAATTTTTTTTAAACCGATTATTAAACTAATAAAAGTTTTGAGTTGTGTAAACAATATTTAAGAAGAATGAAACAGACAATACAAAATCAATCAATGATTTATATTTCTTGATACATGTAAATATTATTCTTTTTATCTATTCGCTAAAAAATTTAATTTTTAAAACTTTAATTACTCAAAAATTTTGTTTTCAATAAATAATAATAATGTCACTTGTTACTATGAAACATATTTTTAAAATAAATTTACTTTTAATTTATTTAAGTTATAATTCAAAATTAGAAATAGTCAATTTATACTTAGATCTGTACATTTTAAACTAATTTTCAATAATTTTGTAATTATAATGATATTTGGTTGCTTTTTAGAACTTATGTTTCTAATACATAATTGATAGCATAATCGATCAAAATCTACGAAAATTTATGACCTGATTTCAATACATCATACTCTGTATGCACATATATAATATCGACTTATAAATGCCAAAACATACTTAATTCAACAGTAATAATTCATTTAATTTATGGTAAACTATAAACAAATTTGAAATTATTAATGTAATTATTCCAAAACACACAACTTATTACGCATATATGGAAATTCAACTTTTATTGTCATATTTATATTTTATTAACAATGGTTACAAAAGATTTAAAATTTACTTTTATAAAAAATACTATTATTATTTATATTTTTTATTAATGGTAATTTTTACTGTGATGAACTAATAATAAAGTAAATAAAGGATACAAGAATGGAAAATTGTATTAATTTTTACTCAATTTAAATTTCACGGATAATATACTATAAGTAAATAAATAAAAAAATAATGCCATTTACTTACCATTAATCATTAAAAATAACTTTAGAATTTTTTATAAGATTTTGTTTCTTACCTTAATTCTTGATTTTTATAACAATACTGAGATATTGGTACCAATAAATTGAAAAATGTCATTTATTTAATGATATCAATACTTAAATCTGAAAAAATTAACAAAACGCTTGTATTCTTATGTATCGATATTACTATGTATTTTGTATTCATTTATATCTTATAATAGTTAATTAGATAATAATAATATTTAAATAGCTCATATAACAAAAAAAGGTTATATTTAGAAAATCAATAATCAATAAAAACCTTTGAATCAGTAATTGGGCAGTTATTAACATTCTAAAAAATGGACTACACGTAAAGCGTTTATTATGATTATTTTTATCATCAGTCATTATTCAATGACATTCATTATTGGATTGCTAGAACCATTAATGTATTTTAATCGAGTTCGACTTAGTGTCATGAATTTTTTTTAGTCCAAAAATATTGTGATGAAGTTTAAAAAGTTCTTCTACATAACAATACAAGATGCGTTGCAAAATATAAAGATGCTCATTTTCTTTTATTCGATTTGAAAATCTTATAAAAACATTGTTGCAATTGTCAAAAAGTTCGAAAAATAGAGACAGCCGAAGACAAAGAATTACTGAACCAATTTTAGTCGTATAATGTATTATGTGCCCTAATATTTCTTAACGAAATGTCAACACTATTTACAATATAATTAAATATTGAAATTTGGTTGAAACTACAATATCTGAGGTTAATTGTTATATGCCTATGAATTTTTTAATTATTTGTATGAAAAAACTAAAATTATCGTTACAAATCTTAATATTTATACGAATAATTATGAAAAAAGACATGAGCAAATTAATAGTAAATTCACTAATTACTTAATTACTTTAAAGACTGGGTTTAAAAGTAATGCATCTACGATCTTACAATGTTGAATTATGTATTTTACTGTGACAGATAATATAACAAATGAAATAAACGAAAAATTTGGCAACAGTTATGAACTTTAAACTGTCATATCGGTGTTCAACTTTTTAAGTGATAACTTTGTTTGAAAATGCATAAATTATAATGAAGTTGATAAATATTTCTTAAAGAATTATATAAGACAAAGCCTGTCAACGAAAAATATGTATAACATTTAGAAAAAGATAATGGATTTTTACAAAGATGTATGTAATATTTGTAAATGAAATGTTGGATGTCTGTTAGATATACTAGTAAATAAAAATCAGCTGAAAGAAGTTTTTCGACCATGAAAAAAATTAAAACTTATTTATAGTCATATCTTCAGGTAGCAATTTTAAAAAATAATGTTATACAAACATTTTTATAACATTATATGTTATAATAACTTTATAAAAACATTATTATAACGTTATTAAAAAAAAAAAAAACGTAAATCCAAATTATTTATTTATGGTATTAAACCATGAAGTTTTTTTAATATAAACTAAAAATGTTAGCTTTTTAACTTTTATTTTAATTTTTATAGCGAGTCAAAAATATTACATTTTTCAGTGTTTATGCTTTCCTCGATAATTGACTGTATATAACTTACATTAGTAAAGTTCCAAGGTACAGATATATATCTTCTGCACTCCTTCAAAGTTTAGCATTGGTATCAATCGATAGAGCTCAGTTCAGAATTAATTCGGCATCCTACAAAAATTAAAAACCAACTTTCTAAATTGGAAAATAGACGAATTGTATTCATTAATAATTGTTATTTATAATTAATTGAAAAATCTATATGCATATATTTTGTGTTATAATTATATATATAAAAAGGTTATATAAATAACGAATATCTATAATAGAATATGACAATTTTTCCTAAGTTAACATAAAAACATTTTTGTGACCAAAAAGTCATCAAATAATCTAAAATGATGCTTAGATTTTTTGTTGAATATGTTTTTATTCTGAGCACGCCTCAAATGTCACTCTCATTTTAAGTAGAGAAACAGAAAAGAGACTTAATAAAAGATAAATCGAGAATTATCTAGTGAATGTAATCAATAAACTTAAATCTTCAAAATATTGAAACTTGTATTTAGTATGAAGCAAATAGATAACTTTCTGAACTAAACCAATTACTATATAAGTGTAATTGATGAATCGGAATAGAACTTCTACTTAAGCTAAAATTCGAATAAAAGCAATCCTTTATTTTACTTATATGGTTTTTGAGTTGTTTTATCACTAAGAAATCTTATTTAGTAAATTTATTTAAACCCTTAACATTATGATAAATTGATTAAGAGATACTTTTTAATAAACTGTTAATATAATTTTCGAAATAGTAACACAATTTATTGCATTAAAAGATACAATTATTTAATTTATCGAAAATAGGTCTAAAAATTAAAATGTTTATTATTATTTCTAAAAAAGTGTTTTCTTAGTAATCTTATCAATTCAAAACATTGTTTGCGTTTTCAAGTGTCACCAAAAAGTATTTTACAGTATTTTGATGTAATTTATATTTTACAATTTTAAGAACGTTTTGTTATTAATGTATATATACAAAAAAAAAAATTGTTCGAATAAGAAGTAACTCAAGATGATATTGTTATAATTAAAAAAAAAAATCGTGATAAATGAAGGTTTTTTTTATTCGCGTTTTTTTACTGTCTACATATAATACTTACTAGTATTGTATATAAATGTAAACTGAAATATTCCTCATAGAAATTCGTTTAAGATAATGAATTTTGATTCATGAATTTTTAATTGTAAACATTTTTATTACATTTTTTGTTAATGTTACTTTAGTGTCATAATAATTGGAAAAATAGCATGTTCTATCATTTTGAAAGAGTAATAATTTCCTTGCTTTAATGAATTGATATCAATGTTGTGATTAATTTCATTGTGCTTCAATAATGAACAATAGTAATTTTAATACAGGTTAATGTAGCCATACTTGCAGGTAACAACTATTGGAGACCTTTATTCAGGATTATTGGTGTAAACTTACTTGTAAAGTTGCTTAAGTCATTATACATACTTCTGTTTCTGTAGTTCTAAACAAACCTCGTTATCAACATCATAAGTTTCAAGTCAAAGTTATTTAGGTATAATAGGAACGTTCAGATTAATTATCAGATAATCATAAACACATGTAATATTTTATTCTATGGGCAATGTTTAAAAATTGCAAAATTTACAATCGAGATAACATAAGAACATAAATTAGTTTAAAATACAGCTCGTGTTAGCTATTTATATTTGAACCTAATTAAATTTTTACATTTGCTACGGTCGAGTAATAATGAAAAATACAATATTCAATTATGATTTCTAATATATATTTTTTACATTTCCGTGACAGTACAATTTAGAGTTAAGTATTTGTTTGCTTAGTATTCTAAGCGCTATGATGAAAAATCTAGAAAATAATTCAATGCATTTATCATTAATATTGTGGTCATGTAACTTTACGAATAATACGATAATAGGATATAGAATTATTGAGATGAAACTATAAACTACAAATAGGAGTAATCTGACCTTATTCAAAATTGCTTCTTTAACTATACCATCAAAACAGTATTTCTTTTTAAATACATTATGATTAATTTGTTCTACGAAACATGTGTTTAATAAATAAAGTATTTTTTTCTTTCCGCCAAAAACTACGAATGTAATACAAACTTTTAAGTTAATTTTAAAAAGATCACATTTTTACCATATTATATAAAATAATATTCATATTTAAGTGACTAAACGACAATTCATTAAGTTAATTGTATTCAATTTAGATAAGGCGTACAATAACAGATCGATAAAAGTAAAAATATCTTATAAAACTTATATATGAGATTGATAAGATCGAATAGAAGATTGAATAGATATAATTCTTTATATCTATTTATAAAAAAGGAATACTATAGTATTTATTTATTTTATTTTATTTTAATTTTATGTCAGTTTTCGATTGCACCATCGCACCCTAGTACAAGCCGCCACTGAAATGAATTATTTACTTTTAAACAAATAACGTGTATTGGGTATACCTAACAGTGTAAAATATAATATTTTACACTATAAAGGACTGTACGCAGTTTCGTCCAAAACAACGTAAAAAAAAAAAAATCATTATATTATTACAAATAAAATGTTTTAATAACGTTTAACTGATAATGATATTTTATATTAGAAATATAACGTTAAAAAAGATACTATATTATTTTAAATTAAATATTTTAGAAATGTTAAATAAATAATATTACAATATTATCAACTAAATATTATTATTATATTAAACAAGTATTATTAATTTTGCAGTGTAATTGTATTAATTTATTAATGTATTAAAATATTATCATTACATTTTTGCTATCTGGGTTAATAATAATTATAATGTGTAATAGTTATTATAGATAGATATAGACTTTAGATAGATGTCTGATGACCATTTTTTTATTTAGTTTTTTAGTATATAGGACAAATTCTATATATTATAGGAAGTTACTAATGTTATTATATATAATAATAATTTAATAATAAAGCGATCATGAGAGCATAGATCACACTAGGCTCCTTCTAGGGAGCAGTCACTATGAGATTCCAAGAATAGAGTTGCCAAAAATCCGTTGTTAAACTAGTAGATTGAATATATGAATAATATAATAGACAAGAAAATAATCTTACTATTAATATTTCAAGTTATTACTTATTCTAATCTCTATAACATTAAACCATTTAGCTTGTGTACAACGTTGTTGTCAAATGTCTGATTAGACCATTAAACTTACTTATTTAGTTGATGGCAGCCATGTTTCCTTTCTACCCGATTAACAAAACCGTTTAAAATGGAGAAATTATAAGCTAAAAGATAAGATTGATGGCCCTATTATTTCTGCAAAAGTATGTTGCTGCAAAATGCTAACTAGACTGAAAAATGAAATGAATTGCTTAAACTAAGTATATGAGTAACCATATTTTTTGTCACGTGTTCCTTATTACAATGAAACATTCCCACAAATTAATTTGAACATTGATGCTAAAAATAATACGACGGTAAATTACAATTTGAAGTCATAAATATGCATAATACTATATATTTTTTTCGTCTTATTTAGTCGGTATTCTCGTGGGAATCTCCACTGGCGGGATTCCTCTTTTTATATTAACGTGAACTTTGTGCATACGATATTTCAGAGGGTTAAATAACTATTTCATAAAATGAAAAATTATTTCATTTTTCATCGAATTATGTTTTTTAATTACTTCACCTTTATAGTTTACATTCACTAATGTTATCTTCAAAATTATAAAACTCTATTCTTTCTTTTGAAAATTATACTGTCATAAATTTTGTTTTTAAAACTCTTTGTGGTTTTCACATTCAACGAAAGTATTTTATGACGTTTAATAAATACAGAGAAGTAAAAACTCATACTAATAAATTAATATGAATATTCTATAGTTTTGAATTATACATTATACTTCAAAACCATTTATGCGTTTTTAGAACACTGGAAATGTAAAAAAATAGTGTAATTGGACATTAAACGGTCATAAAAATACAATTACTGTTGCAACCGTTGGTTTGTAATGTAACTAAATGCGCGGTTTACACAATACGCGTCTAGTTTGAAATAATTCTATTGTTTCAATAGGATAATTTTGGAAGTCAAATGATAGTCATGCGCTTTTTAAATAGTGTAACTCATGAACCATGACAACCATCACGCAGTTTTAGCGAAATTGACCCTAGACAACGACACTTAAGAGAACAGATGCAATTTAAATGTTTCATTCTTGTTAACGATTTCAAATGGAATGGTTTTCTGGGGTTTAGTGTTTTGTCCATCATTACAGAAGCAACATTAACTAATCTCGATTTACTCTCTAAAAACAATGAGAAATACCTCATTAATAATTAACAATTCTTTGTGCGTTATTTCCTTTAAATACACAAGTACAATAGAATAGTTAAATTATTTCAGTTAAGACTGAGAGTTTACTTTAAGGTTGTAAACAATTTCCGTTATTCATGTAACAACACTTCAACCCAACTTCAATAAATGTTACCAAATTCATTACTTAAATGAAACATAGACAATCAAAACTCCGTCGAAAATTATTCAAACAATCAAAAAATTATATTCTACTTTTTCTACAAAACATGAATCTTTTATTGAAATTCTATTTCTAACATCAAATTATATAAAAAATGATAGAACAATTTTATAGTTGTGAATAACTAGTATAAAAATAAGAAACTATATAGAAAAAATTTGATGACGAATCATTTTATCGAAGACAGTTTTTATTTATTGATTAGTAGTCAGAAGCCTCGGTATGCCAGCACAGAAACTGACAATTTGTATGTGTTATATTTTACAAGTTGTGTAATAATCTGGATAATTTTTGAACATTATGCTTTGTTTTATATATTTTAATAAAATTTTGATCTATAGATTTTCTTTAGGGTGAAAATGACTACCGTATTAAAAAATATGCTATATTGTGTTAAAATTCTCGATTTTTATTTTATATTATTTTAAAATACCTTGTAAGTGAATTATACTGATTTTTATAAATATTTTATAAATCAAATTGACATAGAACATAAAATTAAACAAATTTTAAATATTATACTTCTTTAAAGTCGACAAAAATAACTTTGAAAGTTTGACCTAGCTTAAATCGATATTTTTATCTATTTTCAAGTGCAATGTGGGCTAGTTAGCCCACATTATCCACATAGGCAATTAAAACCATCCATTTTTAATGCTTTTAAATTATTTATTGTCGAATGAGATTTGATAATTTTCCATTACAAAATTAATTTTTTGATTATTTTTTTTCTTTGATATTCCAAATTTTTTGATGACATTATTATAAAAATCATTTCTGAAAAAATTATTTTGGGTTTCATGTAAATTATGTAAAGAATGTTTACAATTATAACCAATTTTTATAATACACTCAATTGATAAGATTTTTTAACAACTTTTTGATTGTTTTTTTAGTTAAAGTAAGTAATTAAAATCAATTAAGTTCTAAATATTGCAATAATTAATTGATTGCATTTAATTTTAAGCGTTTAAAATTAAGTGCAATTAAAATTGCACTTAATTAACAACGTAATAATTTGATTTAGAAATGTATATTTTTGATTCTAATGAACATTCCTTGTAGATCAGTGTATTCGTAAGTAATAATTTTTTTATTATTGCATCAAGCCCTTTAAATTTTTATACACGTTAAAAGTAAAGAAATATATAACTACTTTATTAGTAGTTTATAATTTCTTCTTATAAAATTCAATACTAAACTATTGAAAATCAATTACATTCTAAATTTAATTACTATAATTAGTATTTATTTATATACTATAATTTTAAATCAAATAACTACTCTTCAGGATATAATTAAGAAAATAGGAGTTGATGTTGCTTTTGTAATTATCCACCAATTTCTTAGAATTAAACACTCTCTACAGATTTACATCGAAGCGTTTCTTATGATAGTGATTTTAATAACTGTCAGATATCATGTATACTTGCCCCCACTATGCCACAACCCTACTGTGCTACTGTTTGTATAACTACTTATGTTAAAATTATGACTTTGTTGTGTTCCAATACTAAATTAATTGTATTTTTGACATTCATGTACCTATTTTGCCTATCGGAAACGCCGTGTTCAAAAATATTGCTCTTGTGTTAAAAAGTAATCACAATTTCCAATAAATTAATTTTATACATTACTACTCATAATTAATCTAATCTAAATTTTTAGTTAAATTAAAGTTAAAAATTATTATCATTTCATATAATGTATTTGTCACTAAAAACATATATACTTAATTGAGTTAAAGCTTAATTAAGGTTAAAGTTATACATTATACTAAAATTCCAAGTATTAATAAGTAGCGACATTTGTTTTTGAATTCCATTCCTAAAGTATATAATTAAAATTAGGGATAAACAAGTAAATTCTTAAGAAAAAAGGTCTTATCTTGATAATTTGTTTGTTTATTTGGGATGAGCTTTATCTCTTAATGTGTAAAATATTAATTATTTTACCACAAAAGGATATGTTTTAACAGTGTGCACAACACTTGACCCTAATATTATAATCAACAGTATAATACACTTTGAAATTAACAGAGTGTAACTATTTAATTGTTTTTATAATTTCATTGATATTTAAACTCATATAGGGTTTAAATATCATAAGATTGTTACATTCAAAGGTTTTGAATTATTTTAGATAATAACATATGAGACTTAGTAAATAGATTGTTTATAATAAAACTTTTAATTAGTTAATACAATCAACAAAATTAAAATATTTGTAGATATTTCAATAGTTCAATAAATAGCTCATTGGTTTTATATTACATATTTTTCTTTTTTTAATAAAGATATATTGCAAAATATAGTTATTTTTACTCATTGATTGTATTTACTATGAAGCATTTGATTCTTAATGTGTAAGTTTTATTAAAAGAGAAAAATTAAACTTTAAGATAGTACATAGAACACGAGTGTTAATTTTGTAATAAGAGAAAATTTGCATTAGTATCGAGAAGAGTTTTAAAGAATGATCTTTAATTGTCTATACTAAGTGCTATATTATATAATTGCTCTTGTTTTGATCTAATTAATTATATGTTCTCTTAAGAAGATGCTTAGAACTCATTTTCAGTTTTTATTCATTCATATGTTTTATTATATTTCTGGAGCGAATAAACTGTAACATTTTATTGACTTATATTTTATAGTTTAAAACCTTTAAATTGTTTATATGATAGCTTAAAATAAAAAATATATCAAGTTAAGTTATACTCTGTATAACTTCTATAAAGTTGAAGTCAGAATTCATTAAAAATTTTGATTTATGAAATATAATTAGGCTTTTAATAATAACCATTTTATAATAGATGTCAACCAATGTTTTTTTGTTGTTTTAGTCATTTTATTTTTGCAAATATAAGTTTATTTAATGCGAATTTATATTTAAAACGATAGCTGTTAACTCTTCGACACTGCTTTCTTATGAGTGTGGATAATAGAGTGAGATTGGCGCCATATCTAATGATTTGCCCACTAACTACGTTGAAGCTCTTACTTTATCAAAATTCGTATAGCACCAGCCTATTGTTGTAACCACAAAAAGGATAAATCATGGTAACGCTTTTCCTCGCATGTTATCTTTTGTAGATGTTTTTAGTGTAAACACAGCCCATGGGAGTTTACATGCATTAAAAGCCAACAGTCTTTACTATCCCTTTTTTACTCTCTGGACACGATGTTCGTTTAGCACTGTTTGTCCTTTTACAATACGTGAAGATTATCAGAACATGCGTTTGGAAGTTTGTTATTTATTTTATTTATCACACATAAGTGCAATATTTCATAAGCGTTTGTGAAATGTTTAACCTATTATTCTTATTATGAGCATATTTAAGTTAAGTGTATTATAAATGTAAATAGCAACATATTAAATAATATTAGTACATCTTAGGATATTTTCTAAATATAATATTTATGTTAAATGAAAACATTTTCAATTATTTGTAAATTTTTTTTATGGTAGAATTTAATAGGAAAATATAATTTAATTAAGTAAAACCTTCAATTTCTTTTAGCATCTTTCACCTTAAGGCAAAGAAGAATTATTATAATATGAAACATTGATTAAAATAAAAATTTTGCAAAAGTTGAATGTCCACACCAATTACAAAAAATTAAGAATGTACAGTAAAAATTAAAAAAAAAATTGAAATGTATTTTTAAATTTTATTATTAATTTTATCATATTAGTCTTATTTCAAAATTATTAGGATATCAAATTTATACAGTTTAAAATTAAAAAAATTGAGTCATAACAGTTATATTCATAAGAATTTTAGTGAGATGTTAGTATTTTTATGATATTCTTTTACTTATGAGGATGATTTCATGCATTCAGGAAAATAAAGTTCACAACTATTGACAAAGGATTGTTTACTTTTTTGATATGTATTTTGATAATATAACTTGAGCCTGAAAAAGAAAACACAATACCTTTGTTTTTAAATCTATTTTCTGTATTTATGAAAATCTATTTGAGTTACGTTCGTCGAAAAAATAAAAACAATTCTTATTTGCTTGAAATTAAAAACATAATAATAATAAGATATAAAGTATAATTTTGATTACGATATAAAAATTTAAATCAGCTAAATCATTTTTTTTCATTTTGTAATATAATAGACAAATACTTCCTTTTATTTTTCTCAAAATACATAAGTATAAATATATTGCATTGAAATAATAACTAAACATTAAGTATTTGAGCTTCTACTTGAACTCTTAATGTCGTAAAATCCTACCAAAGATATCATAGATACAGTATTTTATTTGATTAAAACAAGTTTATTCTATTTAATTTAATTATTAACGTTTAATTTTTATAGATAATAATTTTTTTTGATAATAACGTTTTACTTTTATAAAGGAGTTAGAACAATAGTATTAGGCTATAGAACTACTAACAAATAAAATGTAATTATATTTTTTTTGAAATATTAATGTAATTTATTTCAAATTTTGATGTATCCTTAAATAAAGTTCCTAACTAAACGATATAATAAAGTGGAGTTTTTATTTTAGTATTCTCAGTACATTACTAATTCTTTTTGTAGTATAATAAAAATAAAATAATTGATTTTAAATAAAGTTTTCTAGGCGTGTTAACTATGTTTATACCAATGTTCAGTATTGCTATTGTATATAGACGATTTACTTATCATATATCACTTAATTAATCGAAAAATAAAAATAATATTAATAAACTTTTTATTTTAATTAAGTGTTTCTCTCAATTTATCAATCTTGAAGTATTTTTTATGTTCATATCTTACATTTTATAAGGACGTAAACTTCAATTTCTCAATTGACAATACCCATCATTAATCTGTATAATAAAAAATGCATTGTTTATTGATATATATATATTACACGTTTTAATGTGATCTAAAAAGTTTTTGGGTTATTTTCATTTTTATCCAATAAGTAAGTTATTGACTTAAACTTAAAACAATTTATCACTGAACCAATCTTGTGATCCTAATTTTTATTCATAATATATTATTTTTTATTGTAACAAATGGTCAAATACCTCAATGAAGCCATACTGTGCGCAATATATAAAAAAAAACAATTATTTGCTGTTGAAGAAAATAGTTAGTATAATTAATTGTACAATTTTTCAATGCCACATCGTTTTACCATGATATTTATTTTTCAATTAATATATTGTAAATTAATTTTCATAAGTTTATTTTAGAAAGGTACATCAAAAGCAAAATAGATTAAGTTAAAATATGTGATTTTTATTTAGTCATATTATTTTATTCTTCAGTAGTTTTTTTTTTAATACGCAACCATGTCAAAATAAGTAATTTAACATAAATTTTATATTATTCAAACAATTTTCATTTAGTATTTTTTTTTACATTAATGAGTAAAATATATATATATATTTCAATACGATATATTGTAGTTTCTAACCTTAAAAAAGAAAAATGACATAATTTAATTTTTACTTGTTATTTGTTATCAGTTTACTTAAAAATCATTTTAGTAAGGTAAATTATATTGAATACATGTTAATATATTTTATTTATTTTTATAAATTATTTTTTCAGAATATGGAAAAAAAGTTTGGTGGATTTCAAATATTTTATACTGCTGGGCTATTGTTGTTTAGGTATTTGACAGTTATTTATGCTGTATCACTTAATAATTCTTCAGTAGTTCCAATAGGTAAGTAAAATTAATTTTTATAACAAAAATGTGTCAGTTTTTTCTAAATTGCTATGGCGATATCAAAATAGCATTTACATGATTTAACGTTTTATAGAATCAGTAAAATATATGCGTTTCATATTTATGTAAAAATATCAAATTTAAGCATATCTAACTCTAATAATTTTTGATTAAATAAACATTCTGCTAAAATTTTTTTAAAGAATTTTTGTATTATTAGATTATGTTAAAATTGTTTATTAATTGTTTTTAATAATAATCAGCGAGAAAGATATATGCGTGTATATTTATATTTTTTTGTTCCTTTTGTATTTTTAAGAGTTTTTGAGAATTTGGTTAATCTAACAGCTTCATTATTTGTTTGGATTAACAGTAAAATAATTACGTCTCTTTTCTTTTGGATAATAATTAGTTAAAATTATATGACTTTACAATCATTAATGAGCTCTTAAATAAGTAGAAATAATTGTTTTATTAGATAACCGAACATTTTTCTTATATTGTATAATATGAAACAACGCGCCTAATTAAATACAGACAAATAAAAGACCGTTTTATTAAAAATACGAAAAAGGTTATTTTATGTTTGTTAAAAATAAGATAAACGTGTTTTCCATTTTAAAATAAAGTTTATTATGCTTTGTTGATGTATAGTTTCTTTACTAATAAAAACATTACTTTGACTTTGTGGATGAAATGACAATTCTAGCGAGTCTCAAACTCATTTTAAAATTATTATTTCAAAGTTAAATTATGTTAATTTTAATATCTTAACTATAAGTAAATAATGTTGTGCTGATTATATAATCATAAATGATTTCAAAAAATAGTGTAATAGTTGTTATTGGAAAATTTTTAGAAATTTTATTGACCTTCAAAATTTTTTTAAATTTAATGTTTATTGACTATTATGATTACATATCGCACCCTTAATATAAGACTACTGCAACTCAAAAAAAATAATTTTGAAAAAATTAATTTATAATTAAATGTTAAAAAATTTAATTTATCTTTATTGATAAATTGTATATTGTTTTATGTTAAGTTATTTTGTTATTATTTTTAAATGTATTAATATTTTTTATTCAATATTTAGTTATCACTTAATTGATAAAAAATAATAATACTAAAAAACTTAATCAGTAGATTATCATAGAAAATACAATGTATTTCGATGGTTTTTTAACAAAAATGTTATGAGTTTTTTTTTAGGGTTCTAAAGATACCTATGTAAATTATAAATTTGTTTCAGAAAACCAATTATCTAAATTATTATAATTTTGAGATATTTTGCTTATTTTGTATCTGAGAGAAATATTAGGGAAGTAAAAACATCTAGAGAAGGCACATTAATCAGTTTTTGGCAACAAAATTTAATACTAAAAAAATTATTTATTCAAGTTTTATATAATTCTTTGATTTTTGAATCATTTATGAGATTTCATAAGGAAACAAATTTTTACTTTTTAGAACTTTTAAAAACACTGTGACATATTAAATATAAAATTACCAAAAACTGAAAAGCTGCCAAGTACTGATGCCGTTACTCTACATTTTTTTTTCTGCGACTATTGTAACAAAAATATTTTGAAACTAAAGGACGTATTTATTTTGAATTAAACAATTATATATATATGATTATGTATACTTCTAACTTGTATTTAAAGTCTTCATTCAGTGTTCCTTCTAAAAACCTTTAATTTTGCTTTAAAACGAAAGGGTTTCAACGTCAGTTTATATTTCTCTGGAAAACGCCTGTCAGTTTAAAACAATACTTTTGTGATCCTTTTGAAACTCTGATATTTTGATTTTATTTGGAATTTTTAAAAGCCATAGATAACCTAAAGTTTTAAGAAGCTATAGACATGCTTAAACTTTTAAAAAGCCATTGAAATGTGTAGATAAAATATTTGTCATTATATTTTACGTTTCATTATATTATGAAAAAAAATTTTTTAATATCAACATAGCTGTAGTAATGCAAAATAAAAGTAAATAATGAGTTTTTGGTAGGTAAGTTAGTATGATGATGGCTTATTTTAGATTACTTCTTGTTTAATAAAATATGATATTTATTTCTCTATTGGGGTCCGAGGGTTTAAAACAATAAAGACAAGTAGATGTAAAAAGAAAATAATTAATAATTCTCTTTATATAAGTGATATAAATAGGCTGTTTGGTAAATTTTTACAAAACACAAAGGCAACAAAGAGGTCGTAGCCGTCTCACGAGTACACAATCGAAGTGTTTGTATATACAGTAGAAATCATATTAGGTTTTTAAACTTTTTTATGCAATGAAGAGGTTGTGGCCATCTTACAAATACAATGTAATATGATTATGTATATAAGGTAAAAACTACTTAGTGATAATTAATTAATGTTTATAGAATTAATAAAAACGTTTTATCTATTGTTTTATCATTCATTATTCAGATTATTAATTCTAAATAATTTGGATAATGCAAATTGACTTACTTCGTATTTTGCAGCAATAAATTGTAATCTTAAGACAATTCGATAAACTTTTCAACGTATAGAGATATCAAATTCGTACCATCTACTTAATAACTATGTTGTTCATAATTGATTCAATAAGATTATGTTTTTATTTTAATTCCTTTCGCGTCACAAAATTAAAATAATAAATTAATACAAAATCATTTCGTATATATTGGTAAAATGCACATAAAATGATAACCAACAAAAACATGGTGTTGTGACTGATGATAGTTCCAGACAAAGACGAACTGAACTCTAAAAGGATTTCAGTTATTTTTATAGTATGTCATGATACCCCCAATCCAGGGATATTATTATTAGCGTATTTAGTGATCTTTTTAGTTTATTGTATTTAATTATACATTACATAATAATTATTATTATATTAAGATAGTACAATTAACAATGGATAAATAGACATATATGTAAATAATAAGACATTGTATTGAATAGTGTACATGTTATGGTAGATAAATTTATTGTTTGTTTAAAAGTAATATAAAATACAGATCATGAATTTTTCATTGATTTATATAAGATGGGTAATGCAAATCATTGGGCATATTACGACATAGCTTTTAACTAACGCTATATAATTGTATTATTCGCTCGGTAATACTATTTTACTAAAAAAATGAAAATATTAATTTCTTTAAAATTCATTTAAAACCGAAATATTTATAAATTTAATCATTAAAACTCTATTGTAACCTAAAATTTATTTCAGTTCCTTGCCTTGTAAATAACACATTAATATAAAAAAATTATTAAATATTAAGATAGAAATAAATTATAAAAGCTGGTGTTTGATGTATACTATGAAACATGAATAATAAAATAAGGTCTTATTTTTAATTAATAACATAATTTTATAACCTTTTTTAAAATAATAAAAAACTTATATAAAAATAATATATCATATATTTGATAATAAATTACAGATTGAATAAAATTAAAGTCTCATTTCTCTAACATAAATCAATTGTTCCTTTTAACTAAGAAATAATAATATAATTTATTAACATTAATCACTGCTATCATCATCTATTTCATTAAGATGGAAATTTGATACTACAAACTGTTGGAATAAATAATGATAGTGTTCAGGAATTAATATACTATAAAAAGATAATTAAATTATAATTAAATCTTTTTTGATTCAAAGTAAATTTTTCTGTATTATATATATATTATAATAGTTCGTTTATAGTAAAAACTATTTTCTCTAAATTAATTTAAAATATTTAAGTAGATTTTTAAATGACCTTCATTTAAATTGTAAAAATGGTGACTATCTTACCTCTCATAGATTATCAGGTTTAGGAAAACATTTCGTTTTGTGGGTAATTAATATCTTATGTTTAGACAAAAATAAAAAAATCTTTGTGTAGACGTTTTTGCAGTACAAAGACGACTTAAGTGAAATAGTTTTTTGTCAAATATTGTTAAAATAATAATTTAGTCTTTATGAGACTATTTAATTATTAAAATGTTTAGTTTATGTAATCATTACTCATTAAAAAATCAATAAGCTTTTGACGGTGCTTGAATGGGTGTTTTAAAGTTTATTTATCACTCTATTGTTATAGAAAATTATTATCATCATGAAAACTGCCTTTAAAGGTAATAATGAACAAACCTCGCCTTGAAGGTTTATTGAACATTCGAGCACTCGCTGTCAAAAAAGATTAATTTGACTACATTTCGCTTTATTTTTTACTCTCTAAAATAGTGTATTATTATGATAATAATATTATTGGCAAAAAATACATCGTTTGTCTTCAGTCTAGACATTAAACAGATAAATTTACCATCAGGGGATTGTCGTAAAAATGATTCAATTACTACACATGTTTCAACAGCTTAAACACAAGAATACAAATTATACAGTAATGATCAATAACTTAAGTTGTAGAATATTATAATTTAATATGTAGAGTGGATAAAAGGATTAACAGTACATTTTACAAAATTCATATTTAAACTTCTATAGATTATGGAAAACACATAATTTTACAATAATATTATGTTTTTCCAACTTTTTTTTATCTTTGATGCAAAGTTGAAAAGGTATAAATTTTACTAATATATGTTTTTTTTTTGTTTTTTGTGTTTGTCATCAAGTTTTTTCAGTTCTCACAGGACCCATTTCTTTCAACGATATGCCAAAATATCAAAAATCGTATCTAGTTGAAGTAATTGCCCGTAAAAATTGAAAACATATCCTTCATTCCCTGTAAATAGAGGAAATCCCCAAAATATTTGATTTTATATTTTCAACTTTAATCTATTTTGAAAACTGTATAGATTAACACAAATTTTTGTTTCTATGTACTTAATAAATACCCCTTTCATCCGACATAATTTTGTTTTAAATTGGAAAAATTTTCTCTTATAGAGAGGGTGTTTAAAACTTGAAAAATACGTATAAAAAGAAGACGTTTTTCAACTTAACTTTTGACAATGTTTCGGAAATATTGTGTGCATTAAATATTTGTTAAATTAAAGCTTATGTTACGTACTATAAGATTGNGGAAAAATTTTCTCTTATAGAGAGGGTGTTTAAAACTTGAAAAATACGTATAAAAAGAAGACGTTTTTCAACTTAACTTTTGAAAATGTTTCGGAAATATTGTGTGCATTAAATATTTGTTAAATTAAAGCTTATGTTACGTACTATAAGATTGAAAAAAAAAAATTGTCTCGGCGACCTATATTTTTTGTGCATATGACAACCGAAGTTGAACAAAAAACAGGAGTTAATTTTGTTTTTGGAATAATGCACTAATTTCCTAAAATTAAAGACTATCTAGTGTTTTGCATTGAAAAATTATGATAGTGATTTTAATCATTGTCATATATTATCTATACTTGTTCCAATTATATCACGTCCACAGTGTACCCACTGTGCTACCGTTTTTTATAATATCAATATTAACTTATTAAAATATATAACTAACATTTTGTTATTTTAAATTAAGGTTTTATGTACACCAGGTTATTAGATGAAAAATTCGGAAACTTATGATCAAAAATGTACTAAAAGTAAATTTGAAATTTCTTTTGAAATTCTATAAAAAAATTTTATAGACACTCATAATTTAATTTTGATGGAGCCATTTTCATTTATTTGAATTAATTAATCATTGACAAGTTATTGTCTAAAATTATTAATTTTAAAACTATAGAACAAATCTTAATTATTATTTATATGCAGAGTGGATTAGGTCGTTATAACATTACAACAATTGATAAAATTAAAATTTCGATATAATTATTTTTTTAAACTATTTTTGCATTTTTAGATTTCGTCAAAAGCATATTTTTTATTATTCATTTATTATTTTTTTATTTGAAAGTAACTTATATTTTTAGCACTAATCTCAATAAAGATTGTGATGAGTCGATAATTATTTTAATATAAGTGTTTATTGAGTTACAAACATTTTATTACATTGAGTTTGTATGTAGCTCGGATGAGTAAAGCTCAGACTGGTGTATGTTTATAACTCAAATTCCTCCCATGCTACATACCCACTTTATGTAATAAAATGCTTGTAACTCAATAAGTTCAAATCCTAAAGTAGTTATGGACAAATCATAATTGTTTTTGAAACAAGCTCTAAAATTATAAATTATTTTGAAATTTTGAATTATTTTTACTGTTTAAAACAAATAATAAAAACATATTTTTAACGTAGTCTAGAAATGAAAAAATTGTTAAAAAAAAAAATTATAACAAACTGATTATTGGGTCAAAAGTTACAAGAGTTGCCATTTATATCTGTTCGATTCTATATATTTTGAGTTACCATATGAGATAAAAATTTTATTACATTTAATTTGTAAGATTATTTGAATTAAAATTTTTTGAATTATTATTACTAATTTTTAATTATAAATAGAGTTTCTTATTATGTGAGTTTAAGTTTAGTAATTTTAACATTGGAGCTTATGAATTAATTTGTCTTATTATTAAAATTAGTTAATATTATTTCATTGATAATTATTATTAAATATAAAATTTATTTTAAGGCGTCAAATTTTATTCATTTGTTGTTTAGTTTTATATAATTGAAAATAATTTTTTTTCGTTGAAGCTTGTTGAATTTTATATAGGAGACCCTCGTTTTATTTATTTATGAAGCAATATATGTAAAATAATTAGTCGGTAACAACTTTTGAAATTATACTTCGGAAATTATTAACAATTTTAATGTAGAGTGAAGGAAGAAGCGAGGTAGAGTAATGTGTAATGATAAAAAAAACAACCCACTCCTCCATTTACTCTATATTTTAGTATAGTTATTACTGTCGAAATTATGGGTCAAAAGTTGTTACCGACCAATAATTTTCGTAATTAGATTATTTTTTATTTTATAAGCTAGTTAAATATGTATATTGCCATTAAAACAATAAAATTAATTCCCTTATAACTTACAATGGATAAATTAAAAAATACCAAATGAATGTCCTTAATATAATTATTATTTTAAGAGAAATTGAGTAAGTAATGTTAAAAGAATCACTCTTCACATATAAATAATAGCTAACCGAAAATATAATATTACAATTTATATTCACAAATATTTCATTGGAACATAATCAATATAAAATTCGGGGAAGAAATGGTTAGCATATTTCTAGTATGTATATGCTTACCAAGTAATGCGTTATTACACAAATACTTCAAAAATTAATTAAATGAAGGTCTCCTGTAAAAAACTTAAAAAGTTTCAACAAGACAATTTTTTTTTAAATATCTATAATTAAAAAATAATGAATTTGATGCTTTAAAGTAAATTTTCAGTTTAACTAAATTTAAAGGTGATAAAATATTAACCAATTTTAATAAAACAGGACAAATCAATTAGGTAATTTTAATGTTAAAATTCCTAAACTCAAATTCTCATAAAAAGACACTATTTTTAATTAAAAAAAATAATAATAATATTCATTTTAAAAAGGTTTAATTTAGGTAAGTTTTTACATTTTATCTCATATCACAACTGAAAATATACAGAATGGAATAATTATTAGTCACAATTTATATCCGTTTAATTTTTTATTTTAAAAGTTAGTTAATTATTTATTTATGTGTTTTATATGTTAAGTATATACGTTGCCATTAAAAAAAATATATCTACCACCTTTAAAATGTAAAATAATGAATTAAAAAAACACTCAATAATTGATAAATCAATAATTGTATGAAAATAAAAAATATTAAAAGAATTACCCTTCATAAAAATTTGTGAATTTATTTATATGCAACTAATAATATAATCAACAAATACTATTTTTAAAAAATTTATTAAATGTAATCATTATATTGGATTACATTTAAATTGATAAAACTCAGTGCAGTAGGAACGTGGCGGAGTTGAGATAATTATAAGTGATGAAAAATTTCTGCGAATATTTTTGATAAATACTATCTACTATTCTAGATTAAGTCCATTTGATAGTTTAAGATTTCATGTATAATCCTTATTGCCTAATCATATTATAATTATTATTTAACTTGTAATATGATAAGTATAAATGAGAAAAAAAATTCATTTTCACTCAAATTTTAAGGACTGAAGCTCAAAAACTTAATAACAAAGTTCCTTTTTTTTACGAGTAATATTTATAAAAAAACATTAAAAAAAATATGTATCCATTTGATCTTTCGAATTTAATCTCCTAAAATGCCTATAGACATTTTTTTAAAATACGAGTTTAAATTGAATGAATTATTCTATGATAAAAGCTTTTTATTTGAAACACTATTTTATATTTTCCATTACTTTTGAGAAAAATCATGTAATGTAAAGTTGTGATCATAATATTTATTTATTTTATGTGTATAAATGTATTGTACATAGATAATATATTTAATATTGAATAGCTATTTTTTATAAATTTTCATAATTTTAATGGCTGTATTATAATAATTAACAGTGATTAACTTATCACTACTTAATGATTAAAAATTCTATGAACAAAAAAGTGTAAAACTAAAAATAGATAAAAATTGAATATATTTAGAGCTATTTCCTGTTATTAGTTTTGATTAAAAGTTTCTATTTTAACCAAATCTTATGGCTAAAAAGGATTTGAAAGTGTAAAGAATTAAATATCGGATTAGAATTTTTAATACAGAGTAACTGTATTATTAATTCGTTGCGACATAAAAAATTATAGCATTTTAATAAAATAAAATAATACATTTTTTATATAGACAATATTTTATTGTTTGTGAGTCATTCATTATTTTTGATAACAAAATATTGTTGAAGTAATAATAAATGTATTTCCTTGATATATGGCATACCTTTTTAATAATAGCTATTCGTTTTGTTATGTTATTTTGAATGTAAAATAATAGCTTAAGTATTACTATTTAAATAGGGTTTGTTTGACTTAAGGTACAAAAACATGCAATATAACATGAATACATTTTAACCCTAGGAATTATTATAAAGTAACTTATATATCAATACTGATATGTCAAAAAATTATTACTTGTAATTTACATATGTTATAAAATTATTATGTATTACCTACTACCATATAAGGCAACCTACAAACAATGTGTTTTATAATGAATACTTTTCCCGTTGTTAAATAATGACTTAAAAAAAAAAAATGTTTCGATGAAAATTTGATTTATTTTTATGAACCATAGTAAATATAAAGCTTATTGTAAAAAAAATAATTATTTTTTGAGGTAACTTTCGAAAGTAAAATTCTTATATAAAGAACCCATAATTATTTGTTTACTATTAAATGGGGAATATATTAAATATAATGTAAATTGATCGAAAACAGTTTTGCGTTATTACTTTTTGATTCAATATAGTTTTTAGCTATTGACGAAAGGTGTGCAACGTGAATGAATTTTTAACTGTGCGTGGTGGTGAAAATATCCCATTCTTTACCTTTTCTACATTTTTAAATGTTAATATCTTAAAAAGTAATATTTTAAAACCGGTTATCGAACTGTCGACATTTTATTTAGATCATTCTCCATTTAATAGTAAAAAAATAAAAATAACAGGTTTCTATTTAACTTTCAAAAGCTATCTCTAAAATATATATTTAGAAATAATTTTTTCTTTCAATAATCTTGATTTAATATGACTCATAAAATTAATACGATCTTAATCAGTACATTTTAATGCAAAAAATATTTGTCTGGCGAAAAATGGAGGTAGTATTCTTAATACTACCTCTCTCAATGAATCACACTGTATAAGCCAAACTGCAAAATACATAACCTGTGTAGCTAGTTTTCTGCGGCAAAAAAAAACCTGCCTAGAATTTTAGGTAAAAAAATTAAATGGGTTGAATATAATCAATAGCTTTAAACGTACATTCTAAGTTCAGTTAAAATTTCATAATTTTCTGTTTGAGTGTGAATGAACAACGCAAAACTTTTAAATGTGAATCATTGGACTAACACTATGCAAACGCAAATAGATATTCAGAAATGATGCGAGTCCGACGAATACATTGTTGAATATCTCGAAGAAGCAGTAGAATATAAAAACATTTTATTATTTTAGGACGCTCGAAAATAGGAACTAATATATCATTACATAGGACTGACTGCCGCTTCACTTTCTGTTCACAGTTTGTCTTATACTTTTATTTCCGGAATTTCAGATAATAATGAAAATACTTTTTGTACGTGATATTCAACTGAAACGCCGTATTTTGAAAAAGGCGCCCAGTGAATATAATAAAATTTATTGAAATTATTATAGATAGGTAGCTCTATGCAATATGTATCGTATTTTTTTGGTCTCATGATAGTTTAACATCAAATAAATCAATATTGATCATTAAATAAAATAACTAAATATTTAACTATATCAACCACAGCTGACGTTAGTTAAATACGAATAGCCATTTTAGTTAACCCAAAAAAGAATCATTATATTTTATGTCAGTGTCTCATCAACAAAATTACAAAATACATTTTTCATAAAGAAAATCTCGTTTATTATAGAGTCTAGTGGTTATGATAGTCTTGAGTTTTAGCTAAAGTGACTTCAAAGATTAAACGTTTTTAACCAATCAATCATCATATTTAAAAATTTAATATTGAAGTATGACTACATCATGAAGAAGAAAGTTAACATTCTCAAATATTTAATTGGTTTTAATATGGTATTACTTCTTGTGCTATGGATTTTAATTGATATTACTATTTAAACGTTTTCTCATCTTATATTAATGGGTTTTCAAATGGTTCTTCGCAAAATTTTCGATTTATTAAATATTTTATTAAATTTAGGTTAACTTTGTTTTATATTTACATTAATAATGTAATGACTACAAAATAACACATTGTTATTTTCGTTTAAATCTGAAAATAATTCATATTTTTTTCTGGAATTGAAAATAATGTCTTCATAAAATTCAAATTATAAATATTGTAATTGGATTGTTTTCATTGCACAAAAAAATCTAACCAAAAATTATGGTTGATATAGTGACAAAATAATTATATAGTTAAGAGAATTACTCATATTGTTGAAAATAATTATGAACGATATTTATTTAACAATTCTAATAAAATACAATAACTGAATCGACTACTCAGTTAATTTATTT
Source organism: Daktulosphaira vitifoliae (assembly GCF_025091365.1). Taxonomy (NCBI): domain Eukaryota; kingdom Metazoa; phylum Arthropoda; class Insecta; order Hemiptera; family Phylloxeridae; genus Daktulosphaira; species Daktulosphaira vitifoliae. The sequence continues at coordinate 67,493,126 of NW_026099572.1, read as the reverse complement.
AACTATGTAATTATTTTTTCGCTGTATTAAGTAAAACTATAAAATATTTTTTTCATATAGTATTATAGGTTACATAATATGGCATGCTAATTTTTATTAAATTTAAAGTTTATTTAATGATATGTGTTTTAAAAAATGTAGAACAATTATTTAAAAAATATTTCGTGTAAAATAATTTTTTTGGAATAAATGTAACAAACTTCTACTTTTTTAAACGAAACAAGTTAAACTTTAAAAAAGTTTTCAAGCTGATTTGAACTCTAAACTGACAAAATTAAGCTATAAAAATAAGATATTTGAACTCGAATTTTATGTAAAAAGTTTTTAGTTCTGAAATCGAGCTCAAATATAATATTTAGGTTCGAAAAAATTGTCACATTAGATTTAAATTTCTAATAGTTCTTCAAAATGCTAATTTTTTAATCTTTTTATTGTTATTAATAAACACATTTTAACAAATCGATTATTATGATATCACTTAAAAATGTCGTTATAATTTTATAAGTAATTTTCGGTAGATATGAGATTTACAAATGTAGAAGTGCATTATTTTAGAACCAAAGACGTTAATGGTGGTCATTAACCCTCTCTGGACTAGCTTTAACTCTATCAACTGTTATAATGTAATATTATATTTATCTTATTGATTGAAAAGTATACCATGAAAATACTATGTGTGGTAGTTTACTCATAATAAGTATCCAATCAACACGACCGATTCTATCACTTCAAAATCTTGATATATTAACTTATTTATTTTTCGTGTCACTAGTCTGTTTTATGTTTGTTACGAAAAATAATATAAGTTTATCATCGCCTTATTTTTTTGTTTCAAAACGTTTTTAATATTTTATTTTATTTATCTTTTATTATTTATTTGGAAATCGTTTGGTTTTGTAATCATTTATTAAGAAGTACAAAAATAGTCTTTAAAAATAAATAAGTTATTATATTTGGTTAGTTACTGTTTTTAATATTATGTTTTTGGCTGACGTGCTTATATTGAAAATAAAATAAAATTACTTGAAAATTTTTTACATACAATTCACTAAGTCTATTTGTCAATATTTTTCAGTTTTCAATGTTACTAACTCCGTAAAAAATTGTGTTTTTTTTTTATAGAAAACGAAATTAATTTTTTTTTAAATATTTATTAAGTGATTAAAAATAATTTATTTTTTTTTATAGATAAATATATTTTACTGCCTGTCCTGAAAAAAATTATTTATCGAGTTAACCAATTTGGCTTCCGTGCGCCTCATATTGTATGTAGTATGTATAGTAAATGTATTTTAACCGAAGTGATGCTTTTAAAGTGCAAGATCTTACAGATAGTAGAATAGAGGATGTATAAATGTACTACATCATCCAAAGTTTTTAAGATGGTTCCGGTTGGTCACAATTTCTTATTTCATATCTATTTCTGTTGTATTTGATTGAAAAATGTTATATTTTAAAATAATTTTGTTTTAAAGAAAATATATATGTATTCTTGAAAACAAACGAAGAGAGAAACCAGTAATTTTAATTTAGTAGAATATACAAAACATATTCATTTAGCTGAGATGATTATAACAAACATACAAGAATAAAATGTTATGATTCCCTTAAAAAGAAATACAATTAGAAAAAAATAATATTTGGTTTAAAAATAATAATTTGGTATAAATGTATTCAATTTCAATTTAATTATTCAAAAAATATCCCTTAATTTATTTCATCACGTACTAAACTAACAAATACTAAGTCGAAATTTAGTTCATAATATTTGTTTAAATTAATCAACCTTTTTTTTATATGAGCATTAAACAATAATAAACCAATACTGTCGTAATCCAGAGGGATTTAGCATAGTAGGGACCAGTATAGATTGGAAACTGACAGTGATTAACATCAGTATCATAAAACATTTCGATGCGAATGTACGGCAAGATAATTTAAAGAATTTTTTTTTTGGTGCCGTTAGGGGAATGGTACCACAATCACCCTCTCTTATTACGCCTATTTGAAAGAGCAATTCTTAAATTTTACAATTGTAAAAACCACTCCCTAGGAAAATATTGGTAAATTAACTAATAAATTTTCTGAATCTGAGATTTTAACACGATAATTGTACTTTTTCATTTATTCGTCCACTTTAATATCTATTTACATATAGAAAATAAGCCCAGAGGTCAATATATTTTTTAAATTAGTATATTAAATTACCCTTAATTTAAAATAGATTTATTGGATGCAGGTTTTCCAAAACATTTCCAAAAATGAAGAAATAAGAGGAATTATTGAAATTCACTGGTCACTACCTAAAATTTTCCTTTTGTGTAGGTAAATTATTGGAATTTTCAAAACAATTACATTTAGACATATAACGTATTTTAATGTACGATTAAACGAAAAAATTGTATGATTTTCGAGCATGGTAGCCATTTATATCAGAAAGACAAGTAGAGTGGTCAATTTTTTCTTTCAAAATATAGTAAACTACTTAATTACTCTAATTCAAAATACATTTAAAGAATGTAGGTTTTTCAGAACATTTTCAAAAGTTGAAAAAGGTAATTTTTATGCAAATATTTATATTTTTAGCCCACTTTTAAGAAGATTAAAGGTCAGATTTTTAAAAAGAATAATATTTATGGTACTTAAATTATTTTTTCCTTTTTTTTTATATGAATTTTCTAAAAAGTTATATAAATATTAAATCAAAAAGGTAAAAATAGCAAAATATTATGATATCTAAAATTTTAATCTTTCTCTCATTAACGATGAATTATGAAAACTTCTATTTCAAATTTTGAGGATAATCTCTTCATTGAAGATAAAAACCTAAAAAGTTTTAAAATTTTAACAATTATGAAATAAAATTTCCCGTTTTGGTGTCGCCAGCGTAGATTTATGTTTGTTTCTGAAGGGAAAAATGTTATAGCAGTTCGCTTTCAATACAAATCTTGACGAGTAAAGTTACTATACGTGACCAATATTTGAATTAGAGATGGGTATGCTCACCGTAAATTTAAAACACTGTTAAACATTGTTGTATCTATATGTTACGAATTATGATTGACTTGTCATTAAAACGAAAAAAGAAAATTTTATATGATAAAAATTTAAAACATTTTCCGTGTTTTTGCTCTTTTAGAACCCAGTGCTTTGAAAATTTTCTTAAAAAAGTTTATTTTACAAACAATGCGATTTACAAACTATGGATTAGAATTGTCTACCTTTGTTATGATATTTATTTGTGTTATAATATTTTGTCAAACCATTCCCATGAGCCAATTTCGTATATTTTAAACTAAAAGAATTTGACTTTTCCACTTATATGAGAACACGTGATCACAAAAGAATAGGTATATTCTTATATACATATATTCTTACATATATAATTTTTAACTTGTTAGTTTTCTGTGAAATTAATTAAGAGTGCGTGCATGGAATTCGGCAAGTTGAAATAAATATTGGATACTGAAGTTTTACTTATTGATAATAAATAAAAACGTGTATTTAATTTCTAGTAAACCTTGCTTATCAAATAGTATTATTACAAATTGTGATTTTTTAAATTTAAAACAATTTAATTTAATATCATAAATTGTATTTTTTATCTTTATTCCAAATTAATGAAATATCATAGTACATTCCCTAGTACTACTTAATAGTGTTCGCATATATCATTTCAATTCTATCTGTAAATCCTAAAATAGTTTTTGTCCAGTTAGTATTACAAAATGGTAGGTTTTTTATTTATATGTACAACTTCCAAATGAGATGTTAATTCTTTGAAATTAAAAATGGTCTATCAACCTTACTTTGTTCAATAGATTGTTACAAAAATCTAATGAAAAACGTTAGTGAACAACTCACTATCCGTGTAAAAATATCAATATGGGTATGTTGTAAAATCCTTAATCGAATGTGATTAATTCAATGGAAGCCTTTAATTTTTGATTGGGTTAAAACTTCGTTAAAATATTTCTTTAAGAATTTACTATGATGATAAAACTTACTACTGAATAGAATATCTTTGATATATTCAATATATGTGCGTATGATTTATTTTATTTTAGTAGAAAATATATTTTCATTTATTTAATATAACAAAAAATATATATCTATATTCATAATTATTGCAAATATGTATTCCTCAGGATAATTGTATTACTAGAAATTTAAATAAAAATGTATATTTAATGACTGAATAAGGCAAAAAAAAAAAAATCAAAAGAAATGTAGTAATTAGTTGTAAATTTCGAGAACTGCGTTGAATTCAATCTTGTTTCTTGTTCATTTCCCCAAGAGAGTCATTGGAAATTAAAAGCACAAAAAAAATTAACGCTGCGGTAATTGCCTTGGGTGAAATGGCTTTGACATGAAATATAACGATGCGGATGCTATAATTTCCGGTAAAAGTTTAACTAAAAAACCCAAAGGTAAGAAATTATCATTCAAAAAATATAAGTTAGAGTTTTTAAAATTCAAGAAGAAACTTTCTTGTATGTTTAAACTATTTTAATATAGATAAGACTTGCAGTGTGACTTGTAATGTGACCCGCTTTACATTTGAACATTTGCCGTACACTTAACTATTTGTCAACAATAAAATCATTAGGATTCATTCCCCAGAGAATACTTTATCTTAACTTTATACTTTAACTAAATACACAATGAGTTTGTTTGTAAGTTGTGCCAACACATGATCATTAAAAACAGTCAATAAATGCGGCGTGAGATTAGTATTGTTTTAGAATCAGCGGCACTAGAAAGTTTCAATTTACATTTGTAGTGAGAGTACTAAGTGAGTTATAATTTGATACAAATTTAATTATGTTGTAAAATCTCTATTTGAAATATCAGAATATAATACTTCAAATGACTTTTTAAGTAAAGTATTATAATTGACATAGATAAAATTCCAATTAACCTTCTAAATAATGATGCAGTGTTTTTAATGTAATCATTATAGTTGTAACTTAAGGAAAATAAGTAACCATATTCATTTTGGATGTTTTTAATGACAATATTTTAATTCTTTATAAATAAAACACTTAACAGTAATAAAAATATAGTCATTTTGATAAATAACAGCACAGGACAACAAAAAATTAAAACTATTCTGGTGACAACAATATTTAAATAAATTTTATATGAAATATTGACGCTGATTCAGAATGTGACTTCAGATTTTTTTCATCACATCTATTTTATGAGATAATTACAAATTATTATTTAATTGCAATAATTAAAAAACAACTGTTTTTGCATGGTAAATGACCAGGAAAAGCACAATTATATCAAAAATTATATGTAAAGCCATTTTTATGTCTTTTTTTTTAGTACGGTTTTTTATGGGATAGAAAATAATTTACAGTTTTATTTGAAGCCAGATTCGGAATCAGTAGCATATTTATAAAACGAATTAAAATAAATTATTTAGGTTAATAAAAATAACCTAAATATTGTAGAATGGAAAATGACTGTTGTTATGTATAATTTGTTTAGTCGGAAAATTAAAAAAAGCAGAATAACATTAGATACATTTTTAATTTATAACCCTGCTTGATTTTGAGTGTTGCGGTGATAGTTTATGGAGAAGCAATATTTATATCTCAGCTTCTATCATATTCATTGTATTGAATTATAGCATACATTCTTTATACATTATTGTTCATAATATAATGCGTTATGAAGATGTGTTAATTTAAGATGTTTTATTCAGAGCTCCAGTCGAATTATTTTAGAACACATAGTGCTTTGCTAGTAAAGTGATATTTTTTGTACGAATGACTGTTTAGACTGTAACACAGTCTATATGGTATACTTGTGTGTGTGTGGTGCATACTTTCTAGCGGAAATGTGCTGAATATAATCCCGGATGCTTTTAGTTCGCAAAGCATTGCCTTCCGTTTTCGTAGTGCTGTAGGTAATCAGTTAAATTTTTCGGAACTTAACTTTGAAGAACCCAAATATACAAGTTGAATGAATATACGAAGAAGTGTCTCATTTCTGATTTCTCAGATTCTCATTTCAAAATGAAGCACGGCGTTTGTGAGTGTTAATGTTTAGGTGACTGTTTGAAGACAGAATCAAACTTATGGTGTCGAGTTCATACATTGGAATTTTAGACAAAAAAACATAACTTGACAAGATAATTTAAAGATATAGGTTGATGATATTTTAATAAGCAAATGGGAGCTAATAGATTATGATAGCGGTTGTTACGTGATGAACAACTTTTAGAAAAAGTTCCTACAGTAGTTGATAATATCCAATGACTATTATTTTTATTTATTATATAAAAGTTATGGAGGTTGTTAAATAACATATTTTTACGTGAATTAGGCATAACGGTCGTGTCTCAACTACCTATATGGCAACATAGATAATTTTTTAGACATGGAGTGTTTTGTAGAAATTACTCTTTTATAATATATATTGTAGATATTAATATAGTTTTTAGATTGGAAAAGGTCATAGAAAAACATTGTACGGTGAAAAGTTTTAGGGGTAAAAACATCAAATGTAAAAGTTTACATTTTGTGCAAAGTTATAATCGAAATGTGTCTAGAAAAAGCGAAATGTCGCTGATAATTAACTGATGAGTATTTAATAATTACAATTCAGTAATTCGGTTGGAAAATAATAATCACTAAATTATTATTATTAGTTTTGAACATAAAATGACCTAAGACCTCAAATTATTCAAGAACAATTAATATGGAAATTTATATAAACCTATTTAGTATTTTGTTATGCAAATTATGATCTGCTGATTGGAATGCTTTATTTAAAAAATTAAAAAATTTACAGTTATCCCGTTAGTAGAACAAAAATAGTAGATTTCATTGTGTGTTGTGATTTGGTGAATTGTCACCACAAGATCTATGCATATGTTACTAAAAAGGTGTAGTTAATTTTTTTTTTTTAATATTACTTATGTTTAACTATTTTTTTAGAATTATTTTATAGTTTTAAGGCTATNGTTACCGCAAGATCTATGAATATGTTACTAAAAAGGTGTAGTTAATTTTTTTTTTTTTTACAATTACTTATGTTGAACTATTTTTTTAGAATTATTTTAAAGTTTTAAGGCTATAAAAAGAACAAGATATTAAAATAAAATAGATAACTTCTTAGTTTTTCATTTAATAATAAATACTTCCAATGTAATAAAGTATGGAAGAAAATTGTTATTATAATTTTGCTATATAATATATTCAAATAATTATATTAAATTTAATGCTAATTGTTTAATGTTTGATTAAATATTAATCAAATTTAATGAACAACATGTAATAGAACATTCATTTTTATATTTTGTGCACAGTAATTCGTTTCTCGATATTTTTTGATTTAGAAGTCATGAAAATCGCCAGATTTAAAATTATATAATAGCTAGTAAAGATTTTACTTCAAAACTTATCAGTAGCTTTTAAGTATTTTGCATTTTAAAATACCTTTTACGTAACAAAATATATTCAATAATACAGTTTATTATCTACGCCAGTGTAATTTACCCTACAAGAGCTCACTCTTTTCTTTGCGTTCATTTTTGTAAAATGAATTGAAGAAAAACGTATTGAGCAAAAAATAATACCGTCACAGTTTGGCCTACTCTTTTAAACGTCTCGATTCAATTAATAAAATATAATAGTTTTAGATTTTGTAATTCATTTTTTAATTAATATCTGGACTATAACACCAACGAGTAATAGAATGATTTAGTAAACCACAAATTTAAGATGAATTAATGAATTTTGCAGTTTGTTTATTTTTATTGTGTTAATGGTAGAAAGTTTGCCTAGTTTCATTTAGTATTTTTGTAATCATAACCTTATCTAGAAAAAAATATTTTTTTAAAGAAATCATATTTTTTAACAGTATATAATCAATACATTTTTTAAGTTACTCGGGAGTGCATTATTGTTAAACTTTGCTATTATTTATTGAATATCATAATGCTGTGTAAACTGAAACAACCTTAATTAATAATAATATAATCCTAGTTCCTTTTAATATACTTCTTGATCTCAAATTACTTTTTGTTATTAGCTAAAAGCTACCAGTTATTACTCGAAAACTTATATTAATTTCAAATTTGTTATTCTATACAGCGTGATTGTTTAACTATGACTCGTGTAGAAACTTTTAATGTATACAAAAAATTCTAATTGTTTTTTTTTTTTAGAAATTAATAGTATCCTGTGTTCTATGATTATCAAAAAAAAATAATAATAATAATAATAAAAATGATCCCATCACACATTTGAAATTTTTTAAATTTAAGTTTATTTTAATTAAAAAGTGTATGTTTAACCAGATTAAAAATAAGAAAATAATCAGCTGTAAACAACTTTTACACCAGAATTTCGTAAGTTATAATAACTTACAAAATACAGGTTTAAAAGTTGTTAAAACACTTAAAAATGTTATAACACTTTTATATAAAAGCTGAAGGTGAGAGCGAGTATGTTTATTTATTTTACGCCCTAATATAATAATGTTGATTCTTTTAAAGTGCTAATCTAAAAATTGTTATTGACCGAACATTTTCTTAATTAGATCAAAATCTTATAAGATAATGATATCCAGCTTACAAACAATTATTTGTAATTTTCAAAATATAAAATTATAGGATATTATTGTTCTCCGACAAGACAGAATAATTTTATACTTTGTAATTTTAAAGATTTTGTGAGAGTAATTGTTAAAAAATTGCTATGTACATTTATAAAAATGATTATTTTACATAATTCATTTTTACATTAGAGACAATTCATGATTTTTATACCGAATTTTTCTAATAAATAAAATAAAATATTAGGTTTATTTTTGGTGTATTATAATTTAGATTTTATGTATTTATGAAATAGTGAGTAATATAGCTTTTAAGCCTCTTCAAGCAGCCATTAATTAAGTATTATCTATAAAGTTGAAGAGCATTACTCCTGTTACTGCGTACACACATAAACTATACAACCGAGATTACTCTGACCTCAGCAGGCGTATCAAACTCTATTCTTAAATATGACGTTCAGCTACTATCACGTAAATGTTAAATTAAATTACTAACAATGGGTATTTGCCAAATAATAGTCAAAATCAGATTTATAATTGAATAATCAAAATTAGTTGTTGAGCTAAAGTTCTATCATACTCTAGGGAAAGCATTGTTTTTGTTTAATAAAAATTAGTTTAAATTATTTTAAAGTTTATTAGAAAAATGAAAATTTTTAGATTTTGCTACTAATTATAATATAAGCACATAATACAGTAGTATATATAAATAGACTACATCGACTACTACACAAGAAAAACGTAACTTGATTTTTTTTATGTTTTATGGTAGGAATTTTAAATATCACGGTAGCAAGCGTCTAGAGATGCTTTAAGACTTAAATCAAACATCATAGACCAAAAGGGTATTTAAACACTATCTAAGAGAGAGGGTGTCTCAATTTTTATATTACGGTATGCTAATAACTTTTTGTTTGCTCAAAACTCACTTATAAAAATAAAAAAAAGAGCTTTAGAGACCTTAATAGCATTATCATATAATAAGTTATGTTTTATTTTAGTTGTAAAAAACTGTCAAAGTCAAACCCTACAATCGGAAATAGTTACTAACATGAATTGTATATAAAAATATTTGTATTAATTTTAAATTTAGTTAAATGTCAGCTTTTTTATCTTGAAAACTTGCCATAACAAAAAAAAATAAATGTTATCATTATCAAAGTAGTAGACAACTTAAATTATTAAATACTCAAAATTTTAGGGTGAAAAACTTACTAAAATCTCTTTGACACAATAGTGACATTTAATTAAATCATGCTTTAAGCCATAAAATTATTTTTATTTTGAGTTATAAATATTATATACCAAGTTTAATTATTTATGGTATGTAAATTAAGAGGAAGGTTTCAGAATAAATACATATATTGTATTTATGGATTACTCAACACAATTTTGTTATAATAGTCAAATTATTTGTTTTTTAAAGTATAGTGTTTAACGTACAGCGTAATTAAAATGGTAAGGAAAAAGTATTTTTAAGTTGATGATGTTTATCAATCTTAATTTTACATTTCGCTTAAATAGAGAAAATAAGTTTTATATGTCTTAAGTTTTCGAATAAACCGTCAATAGAGCAATTAACGTATTTCAAAGAATCTCTTTATAATATATTTTATTAACCTTTTTTAGATTGTCAATATGATGACAACGTAAATTGTTATCATATTGACAATTGGTATGATAATGGATTGGTATTGCTTTTGTCGTGGATCTTCTCTTGTTGAAATTTCATAATTACTATAAACTTTTTTTTTTAAATGGAGTTCTAGAAAAACTAGGACTACTCCATGGAGTAAAGATACTTCGCTATAAGTTATGACTCAATATTAAGTAGATATGCATAATTATGTTACTCAAATACTACAAAAATAATGTTAATAATAAATTGGTGTTGATAAACTCATAACGATAGTAGACATTATTTAAGTAGATAGTGATGTTTTAAAGTTATACTTGAAGCATATTTTACACTATACATGTAAAACTTTAAGGTAAAACTCTTGTTTTTAATGTAACATACCTAGTCATATAATTTGAAAGCCAACATACCATTTTGATCGCATAACTTTTTTATTTAAAAAATTCCCGTATCAATTTAAAATAAGTATACGTACAATAAATATAAGTATTCACCTTCAGAAAATTTGATAAAATTTGTTTGAATTTCATCTGAAAGACACTTAAGCTTTACACGTGGTATTATAAAACTCTCTCCCCCTCCCNTCAGAAAATTTGATAAAATTTGTTTGAATTTCATCTGAAAGACACTTAAGCTTTACACGTGGTATTATAAAACTCTCTCCCCCCCCCAAAAAAATCTAAAAAATAATATGATTAATATTAAAGAATGATTTTAAAATTGTAACATGGTGGCAGGTGTGTCTGCGTATGTACGTTTTTTGTGTGTTTGTACGTGATCAAGAAGATAATACTTTCGCACGCGATTTGAAAGGAAACATAAAATAAATAAAATATGAGGAATCGAAGGTAATGGAAACATCGATAAGTAATCAGAAAAAATAGGAATTTAGAAAAGGAAGAAAACTTTTATACATAACTCAATACACATTTTTTGAATTATGTGAAATACCACTACATATGTAAATAAAAATTATGACTAAGCTATATATGTATATGTTATTACTATAATTTAATTATATCATCTAAATAATTATTTGAAGTCAATAAATTAAATTTTTGGTATTTTATGGCAAAAGTAAAATTTTATTGTTATATTTTAATCATAGCTATAAATATAATAATATATTTTTTTGACACGCTCCGAATAATAATTTTTACATTTTAATGAACGCTTAAAACTCTTAAGTATTTTAGAAACTGAACGTAGCCAGATGGAAGACCAGTTTTTATTTTGTTTTTTACTATAGTACAGTGATTATAGAAAGTTTATTCTGTCGATGACAAGTTTGAAATGTATGTATGTGACATGTGTGTGTCTTGTACTATTCAGGAAGGGCGTAGAAGAACAATAGACTAACAGTAGGCGTTACAAGCTTAAGTTAAGTATTCACCTAAATTGTCAACTGTTAGAAAAGCTTAACTAAATTATATTTAACATTTTTCTTAGGTTTCTGCGAAGGAAAACTTTCAATACGGGGTCTAATGATCTTAATGAAAAACTTTTTTTAAAGAGAGAGTATTGCATGATTTTATTCTATGAAAGAGTTTTTTTTACGGTACAGTTTTATCGGATAGCGATTTTCCATTATGCTTATTTATATTCTAAACTTGGACCATTTATACTATTATGTATTTAATTTCTTAAAATTTAAAATGAATTAATCAACTGTAAATCATCAAAACTCATTTTTTACTTTTGATAAATAACTTCGTTTAATTTTTTAATTTTAGGACACAATTAGGTAGACTATATCCGATAAAAATTATTCTTTATACTTGAAATTTATGACTAATATATTTTAAAATATTCATAAAGATAAATCTTATTTGATAAAACTTTAAACTACTAATTTTCATCTTTAAAAGAATCTCCATAGCAATATATATGACTTAATTTCAACCAAATTACTTTTCTATGTATTGTTTTGTTTATCTCAACTTTTAAGATGATTATTTCTGTATTCTCTTCTTCTTTTGAACTCGTATACATTCTATAGTTCCGCCTCCAGTACTGTTTTTGACACAATAGCTAAGCGTATTATGTTTGTTGTACTCATTTTATACTCTTCTTATTTGCAACAATTAGTAAAATTATATTTTCGCATATTTTTTTGATTTTTTAAAGATATGTTACTGTTAAAATATTTCACAATATAAATTAAAAAAAATCTTAAATTAAAAGTTAACTAATTTTAATTTAATTGACCATCAAAATCACATATAGTATTAAAATCAAAAATGGTAAAAACTAATAAGCTGTTAGTTAATATGAATATTTATAATGAAATAAACAAATAATTAAAACTTGATACTTTGTTAATTTACAATGTATATTTTATTTTTTTAAGGGTAGAAAAATTGTAAACATTAAAAAGATTAACGAACTAATTTAACGTGACTTAACTTTAAAAACTTTTTTGATATCCACATATTTTTAAAAATGAAACCATTCGTTTTATCTCAGATGATTTATTGCAACTTTTTAACGAATTTATAATGTAAGTTATCTTATAAAAATCAAACGTTTCTTCTTCTACAAAGGTTAAATAAAACATAAGAACATCAGAATACAATAAAACTAACTAAATTTGTAGTATTTATTGTATTGTAATAAGTACGATATTGTATATTGTTATGTGTACTACATCAGTGCGTATCTCAGTTTTTCTGGACGTGAAGATTCAAAAACATTTTTGAATTATACACGTTTTATTACAAGAGTTAATTTTATTTTCATAACTCTCAATAGTTCGGAATAAATAGATCGTGGGAACTTAGTTTAATAAATAAAATTGTAAAAAAAAATGTTTCAGAAAAACTTCTATTATTATTATTTATAAAAGTTTGATTTTGTCAAATTATGAGATACGTACGGTTGTAGTATAAGCGACGATATTCAATATTATTTTACTATTTAGTAGATGTTCTAATAAATAATTTTAGCATAAATGTCTCATTTAATTCAAATATTGTTGAAAAAAAAATTTATATAAAGGTTTTATTAAACAATATTTTACTATTGTTTCATAACTATTACTTGAGAAAATAGCTTTAAATAAATGTAAAACTTTAAATTTATTTATTAGTATATAGTCCTGTTTTTATAGTTTTTGAGGAATTTTGTTTTTTCGTGCGTGATTTTTATACTGATATATTAAATCAATACGTTTTCTATAAGCTTTAAAGTGTTTTGGATATTTAAGAAAAACGCAATTGACATGATAGATTATAATATAATACAAACTTATAAAAAAAACAAAATTATTTATAGAAGCTGTGGATCTCTCCTATATCCATTTTCGTTTTCCCCTACAATAATCCTTTACCTTAATTAGTATATTTAATAAGTTAATTCATTGAGAATAAAGATATAAGGAGAAAAAGTTAATTTTACTGCATGTAGATGTAAAGAACCAGAAATAAATAAATCATTGACTACTGTTATTATTATAATCATGTAAGCTAATAAACACTTAGAAATATACATGGAAAAAATATTCGTATGACTTTTTTCTGTGTATGTTTTTCGATGATAATAAACTTGTAGTTAAACAAAATTCTTTAAAAATTGATCTCTTAATCATTTTTAAGAGATGTTGAAATATGATTTCAGAACCTATTTTATTGGACGTGTTATAGAAAAAGAAATAAATAGAAATACTATTTTAGAGGCTAACTGTTGCTTAGCAACTTCTACAAAGAAATTGCTTTTAAACGAATAGAGTAGGAAATAGTCTAGAATTGTTTCGATAGATACAAAGGTAAATTTATAACTAAAATGGTAAAAAATTTCGTTTTGTACAAATTCAGTTGGGTGTAGCTACATTTAAAGTCATGGATATCATTCAGGGATAGAAAAGCGCTACTTAACTCTGGAAATACGAGTTAAGGAAGTTCTTATGACATTTAATTACGCTTTTGTATATATTTATAATTTAATAGTACAATTGCAAAGTTTGTTTAAAAAAACAAACTAGGAAACCTCTAAAGTGACTAAAACAAAAATTATGAATGCATATAGTTCTACACTCTAATAATTACTTAATAAATAAAAACTATTAATATCAAATCATTATTTGTTCAAAGTCATTTTCTTACTTTTTTAATTTATTTAAACTAATTCTTTCTCTAAAGGATTTAATCGATAATATATAATGGAGCAATAAATATAATCAAGAGGTGAATGTGAAATCTTAAATATTTTTCACACTTCGCCTGACACTGTAGCAAGAACTTTAATAACTTTATTGTCTTCAATGATATTATTATTGATACAATGTAAAAGTAACATTATATTTCTTAGTATTAAAAATGATTAAATGTACCATAGTTTTATAATTTAATTTATTATGCTCAACTTTCTACCCAGACATGAACTTAAGCTTTGATATACTTTAGTATGTGAAGTCAACTAAGATTGAATTCATGAATTATACTTTGATAACTTCAATTGTTTTATAAATTTGTAAAATTTCTAATACATATATATATATATATTGTATATATTAACGGCAGTAGACTATAAAATACTGTTTTAAAATAAAATTTCAAAGATAAGAGCTCTTAAAATGAATTTACAATAATTAAAATAATAACGTAACAATAAATATAATTTAAGTTTGTTAGACTATGAAAGAATTTGGTATAATTAATAAAGTAAAAAAAATAATAATTATGGTTTCTAAGATTTTTGTAATTTGATAATATTACCGTTAGTCTATTTAATTAATAAATATTTTAAGAAAGAGGTAATATGAACTCAAAAATAACTTCTTAAATTATATTTAATAATTTTTGTATAATAATAAGGATAGATGACTTTAAACAATAAAACATTGATAAAAATGCTATAAAAAAAAAAAATTGAATTGCAAATATAAAATTAAACAATTGATTACATGACATTTGAAATGTTGGTAGTTTAATTTTTTTAACAAAATAGTGGAAATGTATGAATTTGTTTTGACTTTAAAATGAATGATCATGGTACTCCATCGAGGGTATTGCAATGGCCAAGACCCACGTACTACATTATTTATGGACTCTTTGTGATGCCACATTATCATGCTGTTTAGATACGTGCTCTTGGCTAAATGGACCGTCGCTACTGTAAATGTATTCATTAAGATTATTTCACACCTCCTTAACAAATATCTCATCTATATATCAGCTGTATCAATAAAACGTAAATGTTTGTAGGTCAATATAGATTTTTCGCATTCTTTCAATTACTTAACACTATATCACTCACCTTGATCAAAACCATTTCCGGAAATGTAAAAAATACCCAATGGAGGCTATGATGAAGCATCAGTGTTGATCTATATTTACGATATTATAATTGATCAACTAATTTTTAAGATAATAGTTCATAGCACTCTAATTTTACTCATTTAAAGTAGTATATTATAAATTTATCTGTACTATATTTATGATATTTGTATAGCAATATCATATATATAATACATGTACAGAGTGTTCAAAAAGTAAGGAAACGTGTCAATTGTTACAAACAATTAGAAAAATAGAAACACGTTTCCTTACTTACTGAACACTCTATATAAACTTTGTATGTAACTTTTAAAGGCTGTCGAAAATACAGAGAAAAAAATTGTAAGGAATAATAAGAAGTAGTAAAGAATCCTAATAAGCACATATTTACCTAGATTGTAAACTATAAAAGTTGTAATTCTAGATACATAATATATCATTAGTTTTAATTTAATGAAAACGTGATATTTTGTCTAGGAAATAAAGGGAAGATATGTAATCATTTATTTATTTAATACATACGTTTATACGGTTGTATATTGTATTATTTAAAGTATTTAGTTGAAAAAACATAAAGTAAATGGTTATTTTCAAATCATGTTCGTAATTCTAAGCGTATATTTAAAAACTATCTAAGATATTTCGGTTAATTATTCATTGCATGAGCATTGATTTTTTGAGTCTAATTATTTAAAAGAAATGCGATTAAAAATTCTAATGTGTGCATACATACACCTATAAGTAACTTTGAAATATACAAGTCCAAAAAAAAAATAATAATAATAATAATTAATAACTAATACGATTACAAAAATTAGTAAGAAAAAAATTATACAACTTCAAAACCAAATAAATTTTATTTCACTTTTTATTATTGTCTATTCTTAACTCAAGACTTCTAAATTTTTGAATAAGTAATTTTAATATATATTTATTAATTTTTTGTATTTATAACTACAATCACGTACGAATATTTTTAAACATAAATAACACATTTTATGTATACAATATTTATTTATTTATATTTAATTTGTTTATTTTTGAGATAATCTTTTGGTACAAGCAATTTTAAAGGTTAAAACTTTACTCTATATTCTATAACACGATTAAAAATAATATAGTTTTAATCACATTTTTTGGTTATGTACGCATATACTCATAGCGTTATAATGTAATTATTCATGTTTTTTGAATAACCAAAAAGTATGGAAATATACAAGAAGAAACTTTTTCGTTAACTCTTTAGTTCAAATTTATGACTCTCCCAACTTTAAGTAATTTCTAAAATCATTTTCTTTATTCTTTTTAAATCCCCTTACAATAACCTTGAAGTCGCCTCGCCATGCTGTTACACTTAACATTAATTTGAATAACAAAATTACATCTGTGTACTAACTTCTAACTACATTAATATTATGGTAAGACGTAATGAATATTAAAACCAGATTTAAAATACTTTTAAATGAGTTTTGTATTACAACAATACTTTATTTTCCATACAATTTTACCTTAAACATATAAGTCGAAAGTTAAAAAAAACTTACATTACATTCAAATTTCATTGTGCCTATATTTTTAACTATTCATTCATTTTATGCAGAATAAAAATTACAATAATAGTGACTTACAATTAATGAATAATTAATTTTATAAAATTCCATTCTTGCATTATATACTATCTTTAAGTGCTGTTGTGTTTAGTAAAATTTATTTATTTGTTGTTTACAATCAGTGTAAACAACAAATGTAAAATTGTACGTTTTGAGCCTCCGTAATGTTTTTCTATACTTAATGTAATGTATACTTTTGACGTAAAAAAACATAATTAAGTTAACCAATAGACAGCTCATCTAGGTTTGAGATAACTAAAACTATAAAGATAATCAAGTAAAATAAAAAAGTATTTAAAATATTTATAAAAATGCATAAAAGTAAATAGTGTAATTTAAGCCGATATTGCTTATATAATAATAATAATCATTTTATTATGAGTACATTCACAAAAGAGATACTATACACTGAAAGATATTTTTACAGATACACATTTACTGATTTTTAAAAGTAATTAAGTATTTTTCTCATCATTGTAAATCAAGTAAAATGTTCTTCTTCTTCTTTTTTCTCACCTTAATCCCAATTACTTGGGGTCAGCCACCCTTATCTTAAACTTCCACTTGACACGATCATCCACATCATCTATGATCACATTAGCCGTTCTCATATTGCATTAAATTACATTCATCCATCTCTTTTTGATCTTCTTCTACCTCTTCTTCCTTCAACATTCATTTCTATATTCTGCTTTTTGTGTATCGAAAAAAATTCAGTTTCTCGGTTTTTACTAATCGGCCTATCACTAGTTAAAATATTTTATTTTCTTATGTATTTCAAATTGTCTTAAGAAGTAACAAGTAGTAACTATTGGACTATTTGATAGACGTTTACTAACTGTTCGCTTAGTAAAAATAGATTGATAGTAATCCAATCTATTCGATAGTTTATGCTAAAAACAAACTATTCAGTTGCATAAAATTTTTTTTAACTATTCCATAGTTTAAAATATTCAAAAATGCTAACCATTAACTTCAAAAAATTATTATCTTTTAGATCTCCCTCTAGGAACATTTTTAAAATCAGCTACTAATAAAGCTATTAAAATACAAAAATAAATTACAGTCCTAAATTATGGTGTATTAACACACTAATATATTTAAAGGCTATACAGTATTCTTACAACGTTTTCATAATTTATGTACAGTTTTTTTCAAGAATTTAACAGTACTCTATAATGTTATGACAAGTTTTCTGCACATAGGTACCGTAGAATTTTATGGAATGACATTTTCTAGGATCATTAATATTGCACAGAAGTTTAATAATGAGTCTTAAAAATGTTTGTGCTTTAAATGTACGTAAATACAGTGCATTCATCAATTAATTTGTTTTAGCATTATTATATGGTAAACAAGCATATTTTAGTTCTTAAACACACCATTGATATCCCTCAAATTTAATTTAGAATATCATATCATTTTAATTTTAATTCAATTAAGCCGAGCCTAAAAATATATATTTTAGACTTTGTGAATTAGTATATTAATACACAAAATTATTGTTTAATAAAAAAAATAGTATATTGTTTTCTCACAAAAAAAATTGTCAAATGTTATTTTATTTTATTATTTTTATAAAATCAATAACTTATGTAATTGAAAAGTAACAATAAACATTTTTATTTAATGAAAAAATGTTGACTATACAAATTTATTATTCTCTGCTATAATTCAACTAGAGTTATAATTATTCTTATAGTTCATGAACTCAATATTTTTATAGTAAATGATATTTTTAAGAAGTCTTACAATTTTCGTTTTAGCAGTAATTATTATACTGAAAGGTTAAAACAGTACAAAATACCATTATCAACATAATAGAAAACTGTAAATTTATAAGGTCAGCAGAACTATTAGGGGTAATAGATTTTTCTTAGAAAATGAAAATATTTTTCATTAGCTATTAAACACCAAGAAAATCATTTAAAACTACAAAAAAAAAAAAATACTATCATCAGTATAAACAAATTTTTACAAAAAATTCAATTTTAAATGACATAAAAAAATATTATCTCAATATCTTGAAGACATTAAATTTAAACATTTTGTTTTATGAAAATTGTTTAGTTTTGTTCGACTTTCACCCCAAATTAAAAATTCAAACTAATAAAAAAAAAATTTATTTGCTTTTAAAAATGATATTATCTTCATACACATGTGCACTAAATGAAATTATTACTTTGAAAAGTAATAAATATATCTTAGCTTATACGGATTAATATCAATATTTAAAAAATGTTATTTAAAATGAATTAATAAGTTATAAAGAAATTCAGTGCAAATAGGATATTACTCAATGTATCATGAGAATTGAAGCATTACTAAAATAAAAATGTTTAACTAAAAATATCTAAAAGTACAATGTACTTCTGTCGAAGTTTTATTTTACGTTGAAATAAAACATGGTTTACAATATAAATATAACATGGTATATACAATAAATTTAATCGTTAGGTGCTATTCTTTTTGATCAATCAATTATAATAGAATTTAGAATTTTTGTTTGTGTTACATCAATATAGTAATTTTTAATTTTCTGGATATAAAATGAGTTAATAAAAGCAAAGAAAGTTGTGTTATATTTATGTTTGATTCATGATGAAAACCGAAATATTTTAATGAATGGTGATGATTTGTTTTCATTCCAAAACAATATGATAAATTTATTTCTGTGCTAAATGAAAATAATCAAGCATGAGTATGTTTGATTTAGATGTTAATTTATTTCAAATGAATGTTATGTAGGTATAGCAGAGAATATAAATATAATTCTTATTTATATTTTAATTATTTATTTTATTAAAAATAAACTCATTTATCATGTTGCACAATGGCAACATAATTTCCAAATCTTAAAAAAAATGAATATAATAAATGATTTAGGTACCAAAAATTAACAATAAGTACATTCATGCTTTTTTTTATAAAACATACCGTATTATTTATTTTTATAACAATATTTCTCCTGATTAAGAAAATTCAATAGTTGCATTAGCATAATCTGTAGTGTAATATTGCCTAAACTTATTTAAAAATGTTTTGTCATTCAGTATCAAAGTTTTATATCGAAACATTAAAGTTTGACTTTGTAATTCTAATTAAATATTTGTGACTTCATCACTGTAATTATACATGGCATCGTTACGGTGAGTGATGAGATTAGAAACTTGCATTTGTTATTAGCATATAGTAAATTGTGGAAGGGCTCCTCGCTTGTTTAATTTTATCTTATGTCAATATCAAAAACTTGCACCCTGTTGCTATATAATAAAATACTCTGCGTGTAACATAGTATACATTTTGCCATTTTATGACTAAGAATACTATTAGCTTCGATGCGAAGCTGAGAAAGTATTATTTCTACAATGATTTTTTTTTTTTTTGTCTGTCACAACTTTTTCTCAGTTCTCACTGGACCGATTTCTTTCAACAATATGTCAAATGATCACAAATCATATCTAGTTGAAAACATTGCTATTGAAAATTGTAAAAATATTCGCCCGTTCCCTGTAAATAGTGTAAATCTCCAAAAAATTATGATTTTAAAAATCAGAAAATTTTGACTTTATTTTAACTATTTTTTCTTAACTGCCATAATTTGGTTGAAAATCAACGAAACAAAATATATTTTTTTAATTATTACCTAAGATATTTTTCTTTTATTTGTTATATATTATTTGAAAATGTGACCTTTTACTTGCTCACAGGGGGATTCAAAATAGAAACTTTTGCACAAAAATAAGCTTTTTCAACTTAAGTTTTTAAAATAACCCAGAAATACTCCGAACTTCAAACAATGTTAAAATAAAGCTTATGTTACGTACTACAAGTTAAAAAAAAAATTGTCCCCACACTTTATCTTCTATGTGCAAACGGTTGCCATAGTTAAAATTTATACTATTTTTGTGTTAACATTTTTTACGTTTCTTACTAATTATAATCTAAAAAATTAGAAGTTTTATCATCAAGCTCTTCAATTTTTCGAAACGTTCGCATTATGAGTAACGAAATATACAACTACTTTATACTTTTTTATAATTTCTCTGTAAAATTTATAATATTAACTTAATATTAATTTCGTACTAATTTTTTATTTCTATAGTTAAAACAATAAATTACCAAGTATTTATTTATATATTATATATATAAATCAAAAAACTATTAATCAGGATATAATTAAGTCAACAAGAGTTGATGATGCTTTTGAAATAATCCACAATTTCTTAAAATTAAATACTATCTACAGTTATGCATCAAAGCGTTTTTATATGATAGTAATTTTAATCACTGTCAGATATCATGTATACTTATCTAACGAATTAGTATAGTTATCTAACGAGAACTATTTGTTATAACTACATACGCATCATATAGTGTAAGGTTGTCATTTTTTAATGTAAATATTTTCATTTATAGCATTCACTGATTATCATATCAGTGTTTAAAGTAGTATTTAAAAAAATTGAGTCCTTGAATCAGAAAAACATTTTTTATAGTAAATACATTTTTATGTAAATCAATGATTTGAACATTTCTAAAGGCAAATTAATCTAAAAACACTCAAAACCATTTAACCGACATTCCTGACATGTTAGAAGTATACTTTTAACATTTTAGAACAGTGCCAGCGCAAGGTTGGACTAAACGGATACATATCAGGGTATATTTCCTGGACTTTGCTCATAGTACTAGCGTAGTTGGGGTGTATTTTTTTTTTCGGGGGATATACATAAGAAACATTTTTATTACCTCTTCCAAACGCAAAATAGTTGTATCTTTACTGTGCAATCAATTCTACTGTAGGATTCTATCTAATTTCAACCCCCCTCCTTCTGGCAATAGAGTCCTGCAAAATTAACTTAATTTAATTTAATGTAACACGTTTACTGGTGTCGATGCCAAATATAAAAAATTCGAAATTCATGTAAAAAAAAATATATTCTAATAACCATTTTTTAAATTAAAAACTAATTTCTATGTTAATGAGGGAATTAAGTAATTAAAATATCAATATACTTTAATTATAGACTTGTAAATATCATAAAGATAATAAACATAAATCTTCATCAAACAATTTAGTTTTTGAGAACATAAATTTTCTATATAAAAATGAAAATGAAAAGTGTAGTTCTCAATGACTCCTATCGAGCGTCCTAAATAACAAACATAACCATTGAAATAATTATATATACAATGTATATATAATTATTGCTAGTGTATGTTATATACTAACACTTAAGTGTAAACATATATAATAAATTTGAGGTTTGTACTGTGAATGGGTATCAGATCACTAGTGGGGAAACTGGAAAGGTTGTATTTACAGTAAACGTAAGCAGGGGCAATAACGAGCTGGAATTTTTGGTCGTGTCGGCAGCGTTACTGTTGATATAAATCAATTTCGTCGGGAAGGTGGCTTGAATGAGGCCATAACTGCACCAATATACCAGAGATATGGTAACGGTATAATAAATTGTTAGAAAGGGTCGTTTTTGATGTCAACTTCATGTTCAATTGCACACCCACTATTATACTCCACGGATATATCTGAGAGAGTGTTTATAGGAAAATCAAAAGATTTTTCATAGAATGGTGTAGCAATCAGATGGAGGTTGTCAAGTATATACTATTATTATTGTTATTATTATCATTGCTATTATTAATGTTGCATTTAATGTTCCACCATAATAAACAAATAAAGGCGCTCAATAGTGATTGATGAAATATTAATTATCTATAAAATATGAAAATGTTGACATAATTTCTATCACTGAAGTTGTTTATTCTTTCGATTCAAAAAATACGATATTGATATTTTGGTATACACGATAAAAATCAATTAAATTAAGTAATCATTTAACAAAAACAATTGATCGCTGTAATAATAAAATATCTTTTACATTAAGTCGTCGATATGATGTAACACCTGTCAAACAAATTATTTAAAACTCCATTTAAAAATTATAATGTTCCCATCTAAGTTTTAATAGATGAATATTTATTTTTCAATAATAATGTGAAAAATTATTTCTCATTTTTTAATTCAAATATTATTCGATAAAACTTCTTTCATTCATTAAACAAATCCTGAAATGATTACTTTTGTACTCATAATTTAAAATAATGCCATGTGAATATTAAGAAACTACTAAGCTTCATTGCATCGCCTTGAATAACTTCGAACAATACAGAATTTATTCAAAGTAGAAATTAATTATTTTTACAGCACATTCACCTCTATTTCTACAAATCATTCATTTGAAATAAATTAACAAATAAATCAAACGTGCTTGTGCTTGATTATTTTTGTTTAGTACATAAACAAATGTATCATATTGAATTTTTAATAAAAACAAATCTTAATAATTCATAAATTATTTTGGTTTTTATTATGAATTAAAGATCTTATGTAATATATCTATATTTTCTTTTAATTATTTGTACGTATAAACCGTATACAACTGTGCATCTAATGATTTTAACTATTATTTGAAACAATAAGCTATAAGACTTTCAGTTTCTTTTAACAATTATTATTTTAAATATTTATAGTTTTTAAATTTTAGTCAAAGAATTGATCATTAAAGTATCTAACATTTTCTTACATATTTCATAATAAGATATTAATTAATTATTCATGAATATTGGCTTATTGAACAAATGATTGAAAAAGTAATAATCTTACTTTTATTATTATACTACATTTTTTTTTTGTCATAGTAGAAATAATAACATAAAAGTATTATGTTATTATTTGATCATGATTCTAATTTATTTTTAATATTCTGTGGCCAATTATAAAATATCGTACGCTTAAGCTGTTTATTATATTAGATTCCCCAGAGAGAAATTTATTTCTCTAAATAATAACAAAACAATCATAAAATTAGTATTGAATAAAAAAAAAACCTAATAAATATGTAATGCTAATCAATAAAAAATGACTTTAAAAGTTGGTATTGATAGAAACAATTTTAACTGTTTATTTATGTTCTATATTAGTTAGAAAGTAAGCAAATTAAAGCTACTACTATCATTTCAGTACATTGTTTCTTGAACGTTTCTAGATATAAGTGAAAGTTTATCATTTTATCATATCTATTTTGCTTAAAGAACTTTTAGATATTTCAGGTGGTTTAATTTGCTCCATTAAGTTATATTTAAACTAATCTACTTGTTAAGATTAATATTATGCGGCATCAAAGCTAAATGTTGAAATCCTTCTATCCCTAGTTATGGCTACTTTCATTTAATTCACATATAAGAGTATTATCAATTCAATATTATTATATAGCAACCTGACTATCAAAATAACTTTATGGACCTTCTTCAATTCATAGCTCTCGTCTAAGTAGGGTCTTGATGTAAATATATCGGATACTGAAGTTGTCATAATATAACAACTATAAGTAACAATAGAGCATAATATTATTATACTCTGTTGTCACTATAAGATTCATGTGTTAAATTTCTTGTTAGACTAATGGAAAGTTGTAAAGTGTATTTTGAAGACAGGCTGCATTATAAATCTACTAGATATATTGAATGAAACTTCACTAATTACCGAAATTGCTTCGTTGGAAACCAAATTATCAATTGTATAAAATAACAATATAATACTGGAGAATATCAGACACGGATATTCTCAAAATATCAATATAAATAAAACAAAATGTGTGAAGGAAGTTGATAATATATATTTTTTATCGTATTAAGAAAATATTGATTTTATCATCATTTTCATTTTATTTAAAGCTAAACCTTTCTGTTACAAAACCACTGATCTGATGTCTTTGAAACGTGTATTAAATATTTTTGAAAAAATGTATCTAGTCTGTACTTTAAGAGGTTACTAGTTGAAAAAATTGTTTTTACACAAATTGCTATTATTTTAAGATATTTTTCATAAAAGTGAAGTGTTCAAAAATAGGATTTTTCACACACTTTTACCATAAAAACAATTTAAAAAGTTCAAAATCATGACTTTAGTTCCATTATAATACGACATTTTTAATAATATAATATAGTATTATTATCATATAAAAGGTGATCCTTAATTAAGGGAATTTTGCAGCAACGATTTTTTTCTAAAAATATTATAAAAAAAGTTTTTGGGTTTAATAATTAGTTTTTTGGTATAGGCGCTAAAGTGGTAATTTTCGTAAACATGATTCTACATATAGTGGTAAGGATTTATCACTATATTAAACCATTTATCTACCATCTTATTAAACCATTTATAAAAATTGGAAATAGTTCTATATATTTATAGGCGAAACTAGATTCTTGTGTTAGAACAAAAAAAATTAGTAAAACTGGATCATGTTTTCAATGACTTTTTTTTTTGTCGTGTCGCAGTGAAATAAGAAGAACTTAGTCTACCAGTTAGAGAAGGATATTAAAAAGAAAAATTAAATTAGCTCTCCCAAATTTTTTTCTACTTAGTTATTTCATTATACATTTCAGTTATTTCATTAAATATTTCTTAGTTATCTTAATATATAATGTCCATAGGAAATAGAACTTTTTAATTTTTGTTACAATATCTGTTATTAAAAATTTTCAAACCAATGTACTTATAGCACATTAAAAATACTTCTAATCAATATTCAACTAGAGCTTTAAAGATCATTTATAAGTAGTCATAATAATAATAGTAATAATCATTTGCATTCATAAATTGAGAGACAATAAACTATTGTGTTTTAAATCAGTAAGGAATTTTACTCAATATCTCATATTATTTTTCATATAATTATTATTTTGGCTCATATGAACTCTTAAATTATGATACTTAAAACATTTTGTGACATTATTTCTGTATAACACCGCCAAAGTGTTATGCTTATTATTAAGTAAGCGTTTTAAATATTAGGTCAGATATCTATCTGTTTACATATCTATATATTTAACCTGTATTTTTTGGTTTTTGATAATGAGTATGTTATTATTTTGAAATTATATTTTCTGTTTAAATTAAAGAGTAATAGATAAAAAAAAAATTTTAGGCTTATATATTTTTTGAAAACTTAATTGTCTATACTAATATATTAATTGATTTTGAATAATTGTGTTTCAAAAATTTCGGCTCAAAAACTACCTCAACATTAAAAATAGTGTGGTATTATAAAAAAATATTATTGCAATAGTTGAAAAAAAAAACAGAGAAATATATTGAAAAAATAAGCAAATATTAATTGATTATTTGAAGTGCAATTTTTATTTAGTAAATCATAGAAAAGTAATAAAGGTGAGCTTTTCTAGTAATAAAATATAACTGTCAACAAAAGAAAAAAACAGTTGAATAAGATTTATTGGTACCTAGAATTTGATAAAAAAAAAAAAAAAAATTACATTTCTATTGTTTATTTAACCGATTTAAATTTAAATTACTTTCTTTTTGACAAAGTAAAATTTTCTACATTGGTTTATTCTTGTTGAATAATTTATTTTATTGTATTAAACTTTCAAAGACGTCCGTGTATTTTGCTTGAATGCGGTTGTTTTTTCTTCTTCGGATTTATCGCTTTGTTTTACGTTTATTCTTTTTATTTTACCTTAACATATTTGTAAATATGTTTAATTCAATATCTCGAAAATAAATTACTAATTGAGTTATCAATTATTGAAAAATAACGATGAAAACAATGGTTGCCATAGGCATACACACAGGAGCAGCAAAGGGTGCTTCTGTTGACTCTAAATAAAATTAACAAGTTGTACATCTTTTTATTTACCGAATAATAGTCAAATATGACGGGAGGGGTATAATGGCTGGCTTGCACTAGAGACCAGACACCACCAATGTGAAAATCACAAGAAAAATATCGCTAGCACCCTGGGGATCGATCCCGGGACCCCGTGCACCGAAACATACGTTTTTATCAACTAGGCCGACCTCTAACTGATATAATTTTATTAAATTAGGCTATTCAATAATTTTCAAATCTAGATAAAGTAAATTATACAAGTTTTATTAAATTTATTAAAAAAATCCAGCACAGGGGGGTCGCGGCACAGTGGTGACGTGGCATAGTTGGATCATGTATAATGATATCTGACAGTGATTAAAATCACTATCAAAAATAAACGCTTCGATGCAAATCTTTAGATAGTGTTTAATTTTAAAAAAATTGGTGTTTTATTCCAAAAGCTACTTGATCTGCTGGTTCCTTATTAATATCTCGATTAAGATAAAGTATGTCGAATGAAAAAGGGTTTATTACAAATTATTATTTCTCATAAAAAAATTATGTCGATCCATAAACTTTTCAATAAGTTATAGCATTATAAAGTTAAAAATATAAAAAATAAAATCGAGAATTTTCACACGAAAATAGCATTCGGTAGCCATTTTCGCCGTGAAGACAAGTCCAGAGGTCAAATTTTTTTTTTTCAAATTAAAGTATATTACATTAGCTTTAATTTAAGATATATATAAAAGTGTCAGACCTTCCGGAACATTTTCAAAAGTTAAGTTGAAAAAGTTAATTTTTTGTGAAAAAGTTGTCATTTTAAATCCCCCCCTGTGGACAGTTAAAGGATCAGATATAACAAAAAAATATACTAAATAAAAGGTAATGATATCATGCATCTATATAAAAAAAAAATTATATTTATATGTTCATTTTTAAAAAAGTTACGGCCGTTTTTAGTAAAAAAAATTGAAATAATTTNATTTTTGAAAAAGTTACGGCAGTTTTTAGTAAAAAAAATTGAAAAAATTTCGAAAATTAGCGATTTTTAAATTTGTAATTTTTTTGGAGGTTTCCCCCATTTACGGGGAACTNAAATTAGCGATTTTTAAATTTGTAATTTTTTTGGAGGTTTCCCCCATTTACGGGGAACGAGGGAAATTTTTTCAATTTTGAAGGGTAATGTCTTCGACTAGATACGATTTGTGATCTTTTGACGTATCGTTGAAAGAAATCCGTTCGGTGAGAGCTGAGAAAAAGTGGTAACAGACACAAAAAAAAAAAAACACATCATAGTAAAACCAATACCTTCTCAGCTTCGCATCGAAGCTAAAAACAATTTTTTTATGGGTAATAAATGTACTATTACAAATTGTCCCCATTACATTGTAACAATTAGTCGCAAATGGAAAATTTTCGTATACAACGTATCACATAAAATTATTCTTAAGATTTTAAATGATATTACCTATCGAATAAATATTTAATATCAAGTATATCTTGTCTTAAATCTTTTATCTCAAAAAATGAAAAGCACAATGTCGACTAAATTTTACTAATGACACGCAATTTTAAAAGTAGGCGAATAAATTTTAATATTGATAAGCTATGATCGATATTTTCACATAATATTTGAAGAAATAATTTATCTATAGAATCTATATCATTTGCATAGTGATATAACAATTTAAAATTAAAATATCCCAATTGTAAAAACTTGTTTCGGCAACAACAACACCCGCTCTCCCCTACATATACTATACCGAAAAAACTCTCCATGTAATGTCTTTTAGTTTAACATTTCCTTTATCTAAAAAAAAAAATCAAATCAAATCGGACCTTTAGCATTTTTTCATAAAAATGTTTTTAATGTTGCTTTTTGATCTAATATAGCTTTTATGGTAAAAATAGAGAATCGCTGAACATTACCTCGATTCTCAATCTTTCTAAATCTTTAAATGCTAATATCTAAAAAAATAATATTACAAAACTGTATATTGAACAGTTAGCATTACATTTAGACTATTCTCTATTTTATAATAAAAAATAATAACTAGTTCCCATTTAACTTTTAAAAGTTACCCTTTGAAATATTATTTCCTTGAAATAAACTTAATATGGTTCATAAAAATAAATCAAGTTTAAATTTTTGCATTATTATAAAAAAAAGTCATTATTGCATGAAAAAATGGAGGGTAGTTTTCTTAATAAATCACACTGCATATACATATTCCTTGATTATAACCTACTAAATTACTTACATAATAATAAATAATTTCGGAAATTTTTTAATGGCTTTTTATGGTTATACATACTTTTAGAATTATCGATTATTAAGTACTTTTTTTAGTCAATTCATAATACCAAAATGTACATGAGTATATTTAGCATAATAAAATTATGTGCTACTAAAAGTTATAAATGTTGAGTGTCTGGATCTTTATACAATTTTCAATAGGACTCTGATAGCTTTTCGAGTATATTATTATAAAATTAAGTTATTTATTAGTAACATTTAAAAAAATTATTTAGTATATTTTTTTGGTTACTGTTCATAATGTTACGTCTATGCATTCAATTATATACATGGCATAAAAAAATCGGACATTGCATACAATGGCTGGTCAATGTAAAGTGTACTATATCTAGTTATCTACTCTGACCGTAACATATAAAAAAAATTATTATTTATTATTTTATACTTATAAAATAAAATAAATGTCTAATACTTAGACACTTTTTAAAAATTTGCTAGTAAACAAATAATTTTATATATTTTGATTATTGTACTAGTTGATTTAATACTTGATAATGTAAGTGAACTAAATTTCTTTTATTTTTGGTAAAATAAGTGAAGCATAGTATAACACTGACGACAACCTGCGTTAGTGAATACAACAAAATAAGACGACGTGAAACATTGTCAACAGACAGTAATCCCAAATGAAAGAGACGTTGAAATACAATGTAATGCATACAAGACTCCTGTTAAAATACTAATCCTCTGTTTAATATGAAAAAATTAATTTTAATATAAGAGATGTTTATAAAATAAATTGTTAAACTTAAATTTATTTAACAATGATAATTTATATTTATATTGTGTTTTTTTTATTATTTTTAATTTATTAAAAAAAATATTTACACAGATTCATAGGTATTTACATATCCATATCAGATATTAGGAAATAATAAAATGAATTTATTTGACTGTCATAATAAATCATAATAATATCAATAATTGATTATTAGGATTTCATTAACAAGTTATTAAAAATTGATTTATTAAAAAAAATATTTTTATTAAAAATATTAGTTTAATTAAATGTATTACTTAGTATGACATGCTAATCAATTATTAGAAATATTAATGAATTAAAATATATTTGCATTGTTTTAATTGTATAATTTTTTTATTATATGTAATAGGAGGTAATATAAAAATTATTTAACATATAATAATTTATAAAGTGTGATTATATTGACGCTAACCACTTGATTTATCTTAAAATAATAATTGTGTTAAGAAAATTATTTTTGGTATTTTTTTAGTTTCATAAATAATAACTTTTGGAGCAGTATTTCGAAAGTTATTAACATTTTTATATCTTTGCGAGAGAAAAGGTGCGACCGAGAAATGTCTAATGATAAATATTGTCATACCCGTGCCAGTGTATATTTTAAAATAGTATTAAAGTCCAAAATATTGGGTAGAAAGTTGTTATTGACCAGTCAAAAAGAATCAGCTTGTATACTTTATGACCAAGAAAATAACGTAAAGTTTGTTCTACAAACAAGCTAATATATATTTTTAACTATTATTTATCAGTTTTCCAAATATTAAATCTGTACATTTGAGAAATACTCTCGTAAGTCTCATTTATTTGAAAGTTAACATATTTTGAAATTCTTATTCAATGTATGTTTCAAAAATAATCTCATCTCATTTTCCAAAAAAATGTGAGTATTAATAATTTATGTCTAGTGTACAGAAATTGTTGTGCTAAAAAAGTGGAATGTAAAACCTACTTACAATACACACTTGTAATCTAAAAGTCTAAACAATAAAATATAATTTTATGAATGTATGGTTACAACTAAAGCAGGCGAAGCATTAATTTTAGTTAATTAATGTGCGTAGGCTGTACTGAAATTTCCTAGTGATGTAAATGTTAATTGGTGCTCTGTTTGTTCAAAAACTATATGGTTTGCGCACAACATTAGTCTGAGAAAAATAATGTTATGTAATATAATATTGTTGTGTGTAATATAAAAAAACGTCTTACAAAAGCCTGCAATACGACAACTTTTTATAATAATTGCATGTTGAGGAGTACCAAGAACTTCTAAAGTTGCTAAGCTTTAAATTTGTTTGTTTAACGAAAAAAGCAATTATATATTACTTAAAAATACATGTTCTCAGTTCATTCGACATTCATATTTGAAAACTTTAAAAAATTAGAGTGATTCAAATAATTATTACTAAAACAAATACAGTTAAGATGGAAAATTTAAATGTACATTTGTGCCTTATATGTGTTAACTTCTGAAACTTTTTTCACATTTCACTTGTGTTCAATGTAGGTTTTGTTTAAAAAAATGGTCATTTTTGACCGTTAGTTAATACTTATCTAATCTTTGAACGAAAACTCCTCTCAAAGATTAGATAAAATTAAATAAGACAGCATTTAATGTTGTCTAAGTTACATACAGCTGTTCAGTATTCACTCGTTTCCAAATAATATGTAAATAATTCATAATATTTGTTCAATCGGTGCTAAAATAAAAATAATGAACGTATTGAAAAACAAATTATTACAAACATAAGTATCTATGGATAAAACACAATTAGGATAAGTATTTTGATAAATCAGTGTTTGGTTTTCCAAAATGGTTGTAGAAAATACTATAGGAAAAAACAATTCCTTAATGAGTCTTACACTTAAATAGTATAAAACTGAAAAGACTAATAAAATCAAACAAACAGACATAATTTCAGACAATTATAAGTTATAACTTATATCAAACTGAGTCATGTTAAGTTTTTTTACTTTTTATTTAAGTAATTTTAAAGCATCTGAAGAAGATAAATGCTCAATCCTAATTTAAACGAATCGCCCGGTCTGCAAACGACTACCCACCTCAACACTTCCCATTAAACGAGTTTGTGAAACTTTAATAAAATTTATTTAAATACAATAAATTCGTTTTTCAGTACTTCACGTATACTCTTTCAGTCTCGTTTTCTATTTAAATTATTTTAACCTAAATAATTTTAAAGCATTAAATGTAAATCGGTTGCGAAATAAACTATTATTATGTATAAATGATTTTGCATCATATTTACAGACGTGAAGTTTCGATTAGTAAAATATACAATAAAAATCGTTTAATACTTGGTCCGGAAAAAAAATTTCATAGTCTAAAGAAAAGTAATAATAAAGTTAAAGCCATCCTGACATCATAATATTATGTCAATGGCAATGGATGACGCCTCGTTTATCATAAAAAAATAAAAACCATTGACATTTTTTTTGTTCTTTACAGTATATTGAATAAAATCATTTTTAAATATTTTATGGCTCAATAAGTTTTGAGCAAATTTAATAGTGTATATAATTTTGAAATTTATTTATATTTTATTTATGACTCAAACAAAAATAAATGTTTAGTATAATAATACACTTCTAAATTTATTTATATTTTCATATTATTTTACAACCACTATGAAAAAATAACAATTTGGTATTTAATATAAATACATTTTAAGATTAAATGATTTTACCATAACTAATAAAATGTAGTTTAATATAATTATGTTAAAATGTCAGTCAGGATGGTGGAAAAATAACTTGTAAAAAAGCACAAACTTCATATAACTTGCATCAACTGGAAACAATCGTAGAATAATTAAATAAATTTACATTAAAGATTATATTATATTAGTTATTTATATTAGTTATATATATATGTATACTGAAAAATCAATACTTTCTGAAAGTATTATTTTATCTTTTAGAATAATTTAATAACTTAAGAACTTTAAATTTTTGAAAAAGTAAAATATTCATTGTTTATTTTATTGAAAACTGAGTATGTTAAAATGTATAACAAATTAAAATTATATATTATAATTCTAAAATCTTATTCAACAATAAAATAAAAGCTGTAGTTTTTATTTTAACTTTACACGCAGTAATCCTCATGAGATACACTTTCAGTGAAACTACTATCTTAATAAAATAATACCAGCAAACAAAAAAAAAAAGTTGTCTGTATTTTTGACAGGACCATCTGACAGAGTCACTGGGTTAACAGTGGTGTGTACCGTCATGGCAGGTACAAGTGATAAGTATTTTTACAATGCAGGGATCCGGAAACCCAGTATCGGCGTCTGATAAGGGTGAGAAAGCAGACCTTGTCTTGTGAGAAACTCACCACAAACGCAACAAAATGAATCAGGACTTTTATTATAAAGATAGAAATTACTTCTTGTAATGGTATACTCTCCGGTAGCCAAATTTCCCACTACTGAAGAGCTGCAGTCGCTTGATGACGATACCTGCTTTCTCAGCTTTGTCAAGTCATTAACAATTGTGTTTTATAGATTTTTTCTCATATTTATAACTGCAATTTTCCGGATTTTTTTTAAAATTTTAAAACGTTAGTGGGTCAAGAAAACTTCAGATTCAAATTCAGTGGAACAAAGTCATACTTAATTTGAATCAAAAATTTTTTTTTCATCTTAATAATTCCGATTTTTCATGATTTATTGCAATTTTTTGGGATTTTTCCCTTTTTTTCTTCAAATTTTGACGGCTTTGATGAATGTATTGCTTTGCGTAACACTTAAATATTTATTATGAGAAAGGGCACAAGGCAATTTTTAATACGTTTATATTTTTCGTGAAAAATATAAACAAATCTACGCTAAATTCACTGATATTACTGTCACTTGTATAAGGAGTTTTGCTTAATTTATTACTATTTGAATTTGGTTAGTTTCGTATGTCTATGAGTAAAAATAATTTCCCTTTATATCCCTTAAAATTTAGTAAAAATGACTAATGTTCTTTATTCTAAAAAAAAGTTTACTTAAAGTTGCTTAAAATGACTTGGAAAGATTATAATATATAAGATTAAAATATTTTTGCTTATAATATGATTTGCCTAGCCACTGATTATACCTATTAGAATCTATACAAAATAATCTGTTAAAAGATATAGACGTTGCTATCGGACACGACACAACTATAGGCACTAATGGGTTAAAACTTTCTTATTATAATCTTTGTTCAATCTAATTAAATAGTCGACATAAGGTATCTCGACTAGTTCAATAGTAATTTAATTCTAGATTTTGCTGACTGGAAAATAAAGCAAGATAATAGAGCTTTATTTAAAATGTTTGTTTTCAGGTCGTTAAATTAACTACGTGATCATCATGAGTGTCATCATTATATGTTGGGGTGCGTGGGCAATGTTAAAGTTAAACTTTAGCTACACGTGATAATGCAGTATATGCTAGAAACTACTACAGCGAATATTGTAAAAAAAAACTACTATGCGTTAACGTTATTTTGGCCGAGTCGGTTGATCAGATGCCAAGACTACTAAACATAGCTGTATGCTATGGTATAACAACTTAAAACTAACCTTATAATGAAGCTTGGATAATATAGTAAAAATTCTATAAAAAAAAAATCCTTAATAAAAAAATAATAACTACTAAAGTAAAAAAGAAAACAAAAGATAAGATAAAGGAAAGATACATTTGTATCTTAATGTATTTTTTTAAAATAATTCTGTATTTAAGTTATAAAATGACTAATAACACAATTTGCGTGTCGAGAGATTGTAGTTTTAATAATAATAAACATAATGATGAACATAATGACAGTAATAATAATAATAGAACAACAACAGTAAGTTACTTATGTTTGTGCTAGAGAAACTTTACTTTATTAGATTACGCACTAATGCTGCAAGTCATAATTCATAACTACTTTTCTAATATTTTGCCATTTTGTCTATTTGTTGGAGACTTGTATAGCAAACGATGCGTTAAAATAATAATTTAATCGAATTAAAGGTCATTAATCAAATGTTTTTACTGCAGAAGCCTAAAACTAACGTTTCATTAATGTCTATATGCAAAATGTTGTTTATGAGTAATGATATGTACAAAGTACATATGATTTAAGAATAGAAACTACTACAAAATTGCATGTTCATTTAATAAAAAACTCATTTTACATTATCTTTTAAGTTTAAATGGTACACTTTGTATCTGACAAAATTGTATTTTATTTAGTGCATACAGCTTGTAAACACAATTTGAAATTATACAACGACGCTTTTATTAATGATAAAGACCTTTATATTTTCAGATTATAATTGTAATGCAAACTATTATTGATCTCTTATTTATGAATTATTTAAAAATTGAATTCTTTGTTAAAAAAATAAAACATATTTATATTGATAAACGTTACTTTATGCGATATTGACTTTTAGCCTGATGTTCTAAACCTGAAATATTTTCACAATAAAATATACCAAACGTAAATAACGTAAAAGAACATTGAATTTCAAAATAATTTATAAAATAATTCAATATTATAAAAGTATATATATTTTAAAATTAAATTTTGATGTTTTATATGTAGTAATCCAAATGTAAAAAAAAAAAAGAAAAAGGATATGTAAAAATAATATTGTTATATGATAGGGACTAACCATGCGGTAAATTACGAGTGAATTACATCATATAATTAATTATTATATTTTATCAGTGTCATGGTTCGAGGATTCAAAAGTAATAAGATTATTAATATAAATTAAAGTANAAAAATAATAAGGTTATTAATATAAATTAAAGTATAAAATTATTCTGTTGATGTGTTAAATTGTAAGTATACGGTTTTATGTATGTTAAGCAACCCCAAGTGGCATATGCGATTTTTAGTAATACAAAAATAAGCTAGTATGTTGTTGACCAAAGTTGGATGTGTGAAATTTGGTCAATTCATTCATTAGCAACGAGGTTTTATCGGAGTTGTAGAGAGTTTAGAACAATAAAGACAAGTAGATATAAAAAGAAATGATTTAAGTTCCTCTATAGAGGTGTTATAAATGACCTAACTGGTAAATACCTGAAATAATACACTGAGGCAACGAAGAGGCGGTGGCCATCATTTTATAATTTATTACACGGTAATCATGACTTATATAACTATTACATGAATATATATATATATATATATATATATATATTTAAATAACAAAGTATTTTTATGATATCAGTTTGGTGCATAATACAATTTTTATGATTTGTAGTTATCTTTAATTTACATCCAAATATATTAA
Organism: Daktulosphaira vitifoliae; assembly: GCF_025091365.1. Taxonomy (NCBI): domain Eukaryota; kingdom Metazoa; phylum Arthropoda; class Insecta; order Hemiptera; family Phylloxeridae; genus Daktulosphaira; species Daktulosphaira vitifoliae. The sequence goes on along the minus strand of NW_026099572.1, from coordinate 67,456,963 downwards.
GAATTATTTAAAAGTAATATGAGTGGATATTAAAACATATAGAAAAACTTAAACGTATTTTTTAACCACGTAGTTTTTTCTTAATAGTATATTGGTCATAATTTTAATTTTTTTAAATTTATGATTGATTATAGTTATTTTTACAATTATTGCAAATAATTCTACAAGGTATTTTTCTTTTTTTTACAATTAATTAATAAACCTTTGTTACTAAAAATCTTCCATATGACAATTCTATTTTCTTTTATAACAATATTCAATAAACTGTTATAGTCCTTGTACTGTAATTTAAAAGTTATGCTAACATACTATAATTTATGATATTATATTTTCATAAGATGTATAATGTTAATATCTTATACATAATAATACATATTATACATATTATGTCCACAATTTCTTTATTAAATTATGAAGTGCTTCTTTTAATTTACAGTATTTTTTATAACAAACAATTACAAAACGTAAAAATTTACCGAATTATTATTTTAATTTAAAATGTTGTTAAAATAAAAAATAAATTGCAAAAACTTATTTGTCAGAAGTGGGATTCGAACCCACGCCCACAGAGTGGACTGCGACCTGAACGCAGCGCCTTAGACCACTCGGCCATCCTGACGTCGACTTTAAATTGAATTATGTTACTTATTTAAGAAGAGACTTAACTTAAATATAAAAAATAAAAATAAATTATCTGAATTATTAAATTTTCAAATGCAATAAAAGAATTACCAGGACTTTTTTTCAAAAGACAATGTAAATTGATAAAATAATGACATTGAAAGATTATTACAATAATTAATTCATTTTACTTAAACTAGCTAATATTACATTTCAATAGCAAAACTGTGTATCTCAACAATTATAGATTTTTTTTGAGAAATATCTTATTATGTAATAGTATATAGAAAAAACGCTTTTCTTGAAAATTACTTAGGATGATAGGATTTTCAAAATTTTTTTTTTACAAAAGAACGGGAAATTATTGACGAAGGTCGGGAATTTTTTATTGCACGCCCGCGAGCGTTTTAAAATTTCGACCGTTTTTGAGATAAACGTTCGCTAACGCCAGCATTTTATAACTTAAGGTTTGACATTTTCACCAGACCCGCTCAATGACATTTCGGAGACATCATATAAAAATCAATTCAATCTGTTCATTTTTCATTGTTTTACGACTTTTTTAAGTCCACGCGCATGGTTTTAATATGGGCATTGACTTATTTATGCGCATATGTTTATTATGACCCTTAATTTGTAAAATATGTATTTTTATGACGATTAATTTTTCTATTCAATTCATTATTAATATATGTTCTTATTGCCATATATGAATCGAATGTTATTAGTTATAAGTATCTTTTTTTTTTGATATTATGTTTGTTATTTTTATATATTATATTTAGTTTATTAAGCATACTTTGTTAAGATACTTTCTATCAATTTCTTTTAAATATGTTTATAATACAAATTTTTTGATATATTTAATCATATTTATTGTTTTATATATCTTTTGTTTGAACTTTTGCTTTATAATTAGCTTACTGTTCAATTATATATTTTTCGCTTTGAACTTTATTTTATCCACGCAGATTTTTATTAGGATACTATTTTGCATTTGCGCATAACACTATATTTTATGTATTTTATCAAGGTATGTTAAATGTTTTATATAAATAAGTTATACATAAATTTCAGGATGGTTATAAGTATATAAGTTAGTACGTTCATTATCATAATAGTACAGTATTAATTATTTTATTTATCTCATATATGATGTATAAGTTTATGAGTTTATAGTAAAAATCTATGACAACTATGCAGTCCAATATCAAATCACAGTAACCAATATTTTTCTCAAAATTAATTTTTTTTACGTAGTCCCATCTAATGTCACCTGTCGAATTTTTTTGTAATTATTCTATAATATAAATACGATTAATACAATTAGAATTTTAATAATTATTGTGTATATTAGAGGCCTTTTTAAGGGGGATATGGATGATTGCCCAACTTAAACCAGCGCTATCAATATTTTTTTAGGCAACTTTTATAAAGTTCGAAATAAAGATCGAATGACCTTTTTTTTGATTATCACTATCATTTTAATCAAAAAAATTCTATAACATGTTTAAAAAAGTAAAAAAAAATAAATACCTTCCTGATATAATTTCTGCATTCGCCCAAGGGGAATACCTCATTAACAAACGTCAATCTTATACCCAATACATTTTACTATATTCTCTTTTTGAATTTTCCTGATTTCAACAATTAAATTTTTAATATATTTTTGTCACACCGATTCTGATGTAATATTTTTCTTGCAAAATACTTATCATGCTCAACGTAGCCGGGTACTCCTACCGGAATCAGTGGCCTACTTACGAGGATGGCCCAAAGAGGCTCGTAAGGCCATAGGTATGGGGCGGAGTCCCAGCTAGATAAAGCCTAGTCTATAATAATAATAGATATTTTAAGCGTTTGTAGAATAATAAATCTATTTTATTTCTTAATATAATGCAGAATCTATGGACGTATTTAAAAGAGGTGGGCTATTGGGTATAATCGCCCCAAGCGGCAGTATTTTTTCGTAACCTAATAAATTTAATAATGAGGTATTTAGGGATGGGAATAAAACTTTATCTTGGGCATCAAAACTCTAAATACGTCTCTAGTAGCATAATTTATTGTAAATTATAGTTATGATTTTTAATTATCCAATTTCTGATTAATATTTGAAAAATTGAGATACGCGGTTTTGGCATGAAGACGACTTATGCTATAGTAATCTTCAGTGCCGTGTATTTACTGGATCACATGGGGACATAAAAGTATAATTTTGAATATTAATTCATCTAGAGAAAACGTGTTTAGATATAAACTTAAGCTTATGTCAATTCTCAGTTAGGTGAGTAATAGTTTCTTAGGTAGCTTAAATCATTGAGGTTCACTTCGCTTACTTAATTTAATTTAAACTAATTGTGACCATTGCCTTTGTAATTTGTAATTACATGACAACTAATTTAAATTGACAAATAATGGAGTGCATAATTGAACATTAACTTAAACTGTAGAATAACCAATCATAAAACATTAATATTATTGTTGCCACAAACTATCACAACGTTACAAGAATGTAAAAAAATAGGAGAAGGTTAAGTAAGTTGGCACCCTCCAGCTTGAATAAATTTTGTTTAATTTTTTTTAATAATTTAACCTTTAAAAGTGGTAGAAATCCTCATTTATTGAATATAAAAATTGATAAATAGCTCATCCTTTTATCTTAGATAAATGGTTAAAATAGGAAACCACTGAATTTCAGTCTATGAGCAATGTATGTTTCTTGATCAAAGAACTTCATTCCCTTTGAAACTCTTGCATAGTAATATTATGAAGCGGACGCATTCAGTATCGAGCTGGACTTACGAGAAGTTTCCTGCGGTCCACTGTTTTTATTTAAATAAACATATGTCCATACAATTGTAGATCTATGTTAAAAAACTTTTAAAGTGTAATTGAATTGTTAAATCAAAAAATATTAAAAATACGTATTTGAATACTCTCTAAAAAAAAAAAAAAAAATTTAAAACAAAAAAAATAATAATTTTTGATCCCCAAGGTGCCAACGAGATTATTCTTATAATTTTATCATTGGTGGTGTCTGGTCTCTGGTGCATTATACCAGTCCCGTCCATCATTGGTCTAGCCAAGAACTATATGTTACTCCCTAACACGTGAAAGAAGGCCACCACTGCTCTCTGTAGCATGTTCAGTTCGGAAATTAAAAGGATGTAAAACTAATTATTCTATCAAACTCAAAAATAGTCATTTAAAATATAAGTTTACAGATAATTTTCAATAATTTGTTTTAAAAAAACATTCAAATCAAATATTTATGTTTTGTTTGAATTAATCGTTAAATCCGTATTTAAGTGTCCACGACAGTTTTTTTAATTTAAATTTAAATTGAAAATATTATTTTAGGTCCTACCGAGACTTAGTTGCGTATTCATTGTGAAAGTACTAATACAATTAAAAAGCAATAAATGTTCAAATAACCATTTGTAAAACCAAATGCTATACATTTATTTTTTAAGTAATTTTTAATTAGCTAATTATAGTACTAAAGTGTAATATTTTTTTCTAAATAGAACGATATTATAATATAATCACGCCTGATTGCTCAGGGTGGAGGTAGGAGACAAATGCCATGGGACGGACGAGCTTGGAAGTACAAAAAAAAAATAGCATCTTAAACTAAAACTTAATAGAAGTCAATAAAAACTAAATAAATTTGCAAACTGATATTATTTTAAACTAATGTAGCAATTTTATACGAATTATTTATCATTAAATGAGAAAAACCAGTGTTTTATAAGTATTAATTAACTTGTATACCAGTATATTTTAACAAATAATAATAATACGTGAAATCATAAAAAACATTTTTGTAAGAATCAAAAACAATATAGGTTAGGTCATATATTTATTTTCAAATATATTTAATTTAGAAATTTGTATAAAAATATTGTTTAAATATCAACATTTAAGCTTTTTACATTTAGTCATTAATAATAGCAATTATTTCAGCATCTAGTTATGCTACAAACAAAAAAAATTACATTTTTAAAATTCTTATTAAATTTCCTATAAGCCATTTATATTTTATAACTATAGATTTAAGCATATACAGAGTGATTTTTTTATCATAACCCACTCAATTACTTACAGAGTAATACTAATTTAAACATTTTTTTTTTTTGGTTTTCTTTAGTTACGCATTATTTTTGAATTATTAACTATTTAAAACTTTTTATATTCATCCCTTATGCCTTGTAAGAGTGTCAACTTTGTTTTTTTAAATGGGAACACATATTTTGAATTTAATAAAATGTTTGGATTTTTAATTCAATAGTAAATGGCATTTGAATTTTTAATATAACTTTATTAGTTTATTAGATATAAGCATTTAAAGTTTCAAATTTTTAAGTTAATATACATGTATAATAAACAAGGGATTATAAATCCAAGTAACTAATTAGATTTTTATGACATTGCTGTCACAGTCACGGATTGTTTATTATCAATTATGACTATCAATAGATATACTTTCTGTATTGTAAGTTAGTGTATTTTTAAACTCACAACAGTGTGCCTTACTTGATAATAACAATGCTTTGTACCTGCTAATATCGATGTCATAAAAAATAAATTAGCTACCTGTATTTGTAAACCCGTGTGTATTATACATGTATATTAACCCTTAAACAGTCGCGTGGGGGTCTAGCATACCCCCACATAAATAAAAACGGATGTATTATATTGCATAAAAGGTGTACACAGATTAAAATTTAGAAGATCGTTTTTATAGTAATATTGAATCAATTTTCATAAATAAATACCTTCAAAAATAATTTATGACTTAAAATATTCATCAAAATTGAAATGGGTCATATTTACCCCCACGCGACTTGTAACGTTATAATTTTTTTTGGACGGGTATTTTTTTCAAAATATTGTTTTATCGTAAATGCAATGTTATAATCGATATAATGTTGTGGAATTGGAATTATGTGGTTCTACCATCGACTGTGCAATTAAGTTTCAAAAATAAATAATCTATTGAGAATTTCCACTACTCGATGCTACGGAACAATAAGAACAAAACATGTAATAAATACATCGCGTATATTAAACAGTATGCAAAGATGGTTGGGAGAAAAATCAATGTTCAACAGATTCAGAATAATTGTATATACTCGTATCATAATAATTAAATGTATTGTAATATTAATATTAAAAAAATTAAATTCAGAAAAATGATTATATAAATGTAAATACACATAAAACTAATAAATATAAGTCGTGTTTGAGCTCAAAGAAATACAAGAAAAGTTAATTAAAATACATTTTCTAATAGTAAAAGCTTTTGTTTTGCGCCTTAAAAATAAGATTTTGCAGTTAAAATAATTTTTTTACAAACAAACATTTTTTAATGAAATATGAAAATTAAGTTTTTTTTTTTTCGTAATGTAATTTTTAGTAATGCACATAATTTTGTAATTTACTTATTTTTTAATTTTAATATTTGAATTTTTATCCATATTTATATATCATATGGTAACAAATAATGTCTTTGAATTTAAAAAAATGAACTTTTTTATACATATTTTATACTTTTTTAGAAATGGGGTCTGATAGACCCCCACGCGACTATGAACGTTAAAAATAGGCATGCGCCTGCTAAAGGGTTAACTCAAAAATTTGAAAATTTAAGTGTTTATATCTAATAAATAAATAAAGTTATATTAAAAATTCAAATGCCATATACTATTAAATTAAAAACTCAAAATTTTATTAAATTCAAAATATGTGTTCCCATTTAAAAAAACAAAGTTGACACCCTTACAAGGCATAAGGGATGTACTAAAAAGTTTTAAATAGTTAATAATTCAAGAATAATGTGTAACTAAAATTACCAAAAAAAATAAAAATGCTTAAATTATTATTACTCTGTAAGTAATTGAGTGGGTTATGATAAAAAAATCACTGTATAAGTTATAGGGAAAACTTAAGCTTCGATTTTTGTAAAATGACCGACAACATCAACTCTGAAGGTCATATGTACGGCTTTAACTTGAGATATAAAACTCAAATTTTGTAAGTGTCTTTTAAACACAGCCCATTGAAGTTATTGGAGTATTTTGAAATGTTTTATTTTTATCATGATATTTTGAGAATAATTTTCTCAAAAAATAAAAAAGTCTGAAAATTCTATAGACAAGTGCGAAATTAGCGACAATATTATAAACAGAATCCACTATTATATTAATTGGTACAACAAATTTTTGATTTTTATATCGTGCAGTGTTATTTTACAGAAAATGAAAAATTTATAAAATCGTTTTTAAACATCATGTTTTAACATGATAACATAAGTCTAACGCCTTAGGAAGTAATAAAATGATACCTCTAAATGATTTTACCATGATCTATGCCTATCTGAATAAAAAAATATTGAGTTTATATTAAAATAATTTTAAGCGCTAGTGTGTTGATTTTCTTTTTCTTATCAATAATTATAAAGTACAAAAAAAAATGCAATTAAAAATAAAAAGTATTTTAAAAAATATTCAAATGTATTTTTCAAAATATTTAAAGTAAAAAAAATTGATCAATTTTATTTATTATCATATTATTAAATGTATTTGGAGTAATTGAAATATTTAAGTACTCGTATTTTTTTATAAATATTCGAATAATTTAACAAGACTACAAATATAACAATAGTAATTAGTAACAAACGAGGGCCACTTGAGATGTGGTATACTGGGTCAATTACCACTCTGGAGGCGTAAGTATACTGTTAAAATTCCTGTTTATTGTCTATGTTGAGATTGAGTATAAAATAGGAAGATCAATTGCTTTCTATTGCCTGTTACTAAAAATAATTCCATGTGAATGGACAGAAATATTCTTAAAATTTTAGAAATTTAATTTTGAAAATTATTATAAAAAAGGGATTACCATTTTGTTTAATTTTTTCTTTTTATTATTTTACTAAGAATAATTTAATTATCTAAACACTTTTGGCTCAAGTAAATCCAATACTTAGAATAATTATTGTAATATCACACTAAACACTCCGCCAATTTAGCACTTAGTTTATAAAATTGTATTTTTGCAACGTCACGCTAACTTAGTTATTACGTTAATTCTAGTTAGTAGGCACGTGTCTGCTATCTATGAGTTAAAGTTAAATAAAGTACTTTATTTAGCAAGAAGTTATGGTCCCCGTTAAGTGATTCAAGTCAAGGAATCCATAGAGGATCAAAATTATCTATTAATTATTGTTATTTAAACATATTATTGAAGTTCTAGTTTGCTTTTTTTGTGTATATTTTACTTTCAAGCAGAACGAATTTAAATAATAATATTCACTTTTTTAACTTTATTAAAGATAAACTAAACATGGCTACCGACGGATAATTTAATTAATGGTAATAGAGAATTGTAAATAAAATTTTTTAATTTACAATGAAAAATAAAATCAATGATATAATAAATCCACTGATTTTATTGCTACCACTATGTTTTTTATGTCAAAATTAATTTAAAATTAAAAGTTATAATAATCAAATTATTTCATTTTCATTTTAAATCTTTTGAAATCTATCATCGTAAAAGGTCAATTCAAATTGCACCGGGTAATATAATAGAAATAGAACAACTGCTTTTAATCCCTAATATTTAACAGGAAATTCATAGTCAGGCTTTAGATGTTCAATTGCGGATACTTTTTATATTTTATACAAGTGAAAATAAAACTCGTCTTTCAATTGCATGGTTTAAAAAGCTGAAAATAGGCTTCTTTATCAAACTTTCTTATACTATTGAAAAAATACTACATACGGCCTTTTAAAATGAGCTTAGACCTACTTATGTTTTACGAAAACATTTTTTATGAATACAAGTGATCATCTTTATTTATTATAATATACCATTCGCTTCAGAAAATATTATGTGTGAAATAATTATTTTTAAAAAAAATTTCATCACTTCCGTTTTGTCCTTAACGAAACGATAATTAGCGTCTCCACCCGCCAACATATGGTAATTCGTTACAATAAACAGTTGAATTTTTTTCTGGCTCGTTCGATTTCAATTGAATGGTATAAGTGGTTGATAAGTATTTTACGTCCCTCCATTTTGTTGGAACATTTTTTTATAATTCGAATCTCTTACTAGATGGTGCAAGATCTATAGTTTTAACAAATGAACAACTTTATTCAATTCAATTATTTGTGTTTTGAAAAAGCTAAATTTTAATTTTTAAGAGTTTATTGATTTCAATTGCATTTATGTATAGACTACCTATAAATATGTGGATTAGATATTTATTTGTTATATAGATATTTATAGAATATATATTTAACTCTTGTGTATATATTAGGAATTGTTCGACGGGAATTAAATAATTATTATAGCTTATACCTATAGATTGGTTAAATAAATATCGCATAGGTTCGTCCAAAACCTTTGTTAAGTTGTAGTATTTCATTGTTTTCTGTACTCTTACTGGCATAAAAATAAGTACTTATTGATCTTTTCTTAAAATGGTTCTCTGACACCATTATTCTTAACAAGGACTGTGCATTAGATACTTCGGTTTCATATTGGACGCGTATTTAGACTATTCATGGAGAAATTCTCTAGGATTTTCTCCCATCCTATTTGAGCCACCATTAACTAGCTCGTTTGAACTTGTCGTTGTCTTTTTATAGACTAACGTTTCTGTTTAATCTCAGTAAATCCTTTTGATTATTAAAGATTCTATTTTATTTTACGTTACAACCATTTTTCTTTGTGTCATACTTTGTGTATGTATAGTAGAAAAAAGTACACATGAAAGAGTTTAGCCGACGGCACATTAAACAACATACGCTCATTATAACATATGACACAATATGTAAAATTTCAATTGAAATACTTTTCTTTTTTCTTAAATAAGAAATTATTAATTTCAATTTTTTTTATTATATCAAATATGTAAAAGGATTATTATTAAGCTACTCCATATTATTTCAAAAACTTATTACTTACTCATCGATAAAAAATAGGTGCTCAGATCATTTTGTATATATGAACTATATTTTATTGCCGATAATAATATATACTATTAATATTAACGCGTTTACTTATTAACGAGTTACTGCATCAAAAACATTAAAATTAAATTTTATTTTGTCATACATAACAATTTATCATAAATTTAGCGAAGTTTAAAAACTAACCTATAGTGTACTTATATAAGTTAGAATTACACTTAAAAAATTCAATTGGTTTAATAATTAAAAAAAACTTTATTTTATAACATAAACTAGATATTATAATAGGTAAATAAAAATCATTACATTTTTTTACATATATGAGTATATTTATTTCATGTTTCTATTCTTTTTGGAAAAAATTACCCTTTCAGTATTTTAATGAAATTAATTTTTAAGTAATTGTAAAAAGAAATGTATTTCAATCGTTCCATACTGGAACAAAAGAAAAAATGTAAACTAATGGAGTCTCTAAAAATATACCAAGTGAATACACTCTAGGCTAAAATAAAATACCCAATTAAGATTTTACGAAAAGTGTTTTTTTTTATGTCTGTAGTGTACTTATATTAATCGTTATGAGGATATTGTAACTTAGCCTAAAACTTGAAAATAAATAAAAGGCTCTGCGAAAAAATAAGATTATTTCATTTTTATTAATCTCTTGAAAAGCTAAGAAAACTTGCAAATTTTTATCTAAAAACTCCATTTTTCATATTATTTATTGAATGTATTTTTGCTTGGATAAATGTTTTTATAATTTTTATTTTAATTAAAAACCATCAAAATATAATCTTGAAAAAATGTTTTTTTTGTTTTTCACTAAGTTCTTCATAAGTTTGATGTCGGCTAGGTATTACACATGTGTACTTTATTTTAATATATATTGAGTTATTAATTCTTAAATAATAGTAGCATTTTAAAGATTACATTACTACAATGTTTTCCATGATAACTTAATTTGTTGATAAAATTCATTTAGTTATAAAAATTGGCAAAATTATATTGCTACAAAGAAAATCGTCAGGTTCTTAAATCGTTTAAAAAATTCATCTTAGAATTTAAATAGTATGCAGCCAACTTAATATTATTATAAATTTTCATTCTACTTCAGTTATTTTTTGGATTAAAAAAATTAATATTTATACTTATTTAGCTTCGAAATTGTAACAAAAAGATAACATAGTATTTATAATTTTAATAAGTTTAAGATTTGTTGGATATTTGAAGTTAATATTTAATAGTGTTAGCTTTACTAATAAAAGTTAGCTTTACTCTATTATAAATAGTAATAAGGGTCATCAAGGCTAATGGACTAATTTCAGCCTTTCTTGAGAAAACAAATACAAAGTTCACATCTAAGATAACAACTATGCATATAAACTCTAGCAGAAGTAAAGCTACATTTTATTACATACATTCTGATACAAAATTTAACATTTATACAAGTATCTATAAATAATGAAAATTAGTAATTTTATAAGTTCATAGCAGACCTCCCTCAAAAAAAATCATTTGTTATTTTTAGTACAAATGATAATTTAAAAAAAATGTCAATACCACCTAATTATGTTTATACTATTATCGTAATAATTTGTGCAAATTTTGAAATAACTGTATTAAGTTTCATCTTTAATATAGACTTTTAAAGTTTAGTTTTTATTATTTTTATTTTTAAATTAATTAATATAATAAAATATCATTTAATCTGCAAGGCGAAAATCTCTGTGAGTGGTTTAATATGGTTTGTAGATAGTTGCTTTTGTTCATTTAACCAATAGTTTATTTTCTCTTTGCTCAATTACTCATTGATTAATTGGCGTAGATTTATAGTCCATTATTCTTCCTGGATAGACTTTTCATGACTATTTTTTAAATTAATTATCACTCTTTTACTTTTAACTAAATATTGTTTAGTGTCAACAGTGTAACTGAATGTACTCGCGTACCTAAATATTGTTGGTTTTGGTCAAAAAACAAATGAAAAATTTATTTATAAATATTTTATAAAAAGTTACCTATAATTAATTTTACAATATAAGAAATATTACACTTTTTTTACATGAATTTTTTTTAATATTAAGTCTTTATGCGACTGAGATATAATTAAAATACTGAATTATGATAACGAATGTTATTAATATTGTTATCATTTAGTTATTTTATAATATAACTATTAACTTGCGGCAGGTTCTATGTTTGTATACGCAATGCATTATACAGTATAAATAACCAGCGGCGTATAGCGTAAAGGTTTATAGAATGAAAGTTTTGTCGCAAAGCCAGCCACGGGGGTTATAAGAGAGGGCGTAAGAACTTTTAATAACACGTGGAAAACGACTGCGACATTAAGAAAAAGAGAGCAATTATTAAGGTTTTCTTTTTTCGTTTAGATTAGAAAATATAAGATTTCTTTGTGTAGTTGAGCTGGGTTGAGAGTGTCATGAAAGGAATTGAGTTTTACTGTGTTTTGTTTGAAAGCTACGTAAGACAATGTCTTTTGAAGCCTTTCAGTTTTAGCTTGGGTTGAAATTTTCAAAGGTGAATTTGATATGCCTTTTCGTATAAAACAGTCGTTTGAGTAAGTATCAAAATAATCAGTGATAAACAGTTTTATTCGTGCTTTTTCCTGGCAATAGTACACTGAACTTGTTATTGAATCATTAGTATCATTTAACACTATACCCTAAAAACCATTAATGTTGTAATTAATTAAATCATTAATTACTTAATCATAATTAAACTAATTACATTATTTTATAGAGAATTTGAAAATCTCAAATTGTTTTTCATTAAATAGATACGTTTTGAAACATTTATATAAAGAAAAACAATGTATAATTTTTTGAAAATAAAAACAGATGACGTTTTATTCTATATTTACTTAAATATAATTTTTAGTATCGCAACATCTATACCACAAGGTTTTACCTTTAAATTTCATAATTTTATAGAAGCTGTTTTTGAAGTGAACCCTTATATCTTTTTTACCTGCAGTTTTATATTATCAATTTTTTAGTGAAAAATTATACAGGGTGTTCAGTAAGTCAGGAAACGGGTTTCTATTGTTCTCATTGTTACAAACAATGAGAACAATAGAAACCCGTTTCCTGACTTACTGAACACTCTGTATAACATAATATGTATGTGCAATTTAATATAAATCATCAAATAGAAATGAATCTATTAAAATCAATTAAATATTTTGCAGAGTTCTCAATTCTATAAGTATGCTTACAAAACCATAAGGTTCAGTAGATATAATCTAGTGATTCCACGCATTAAAATATTACTGAGGTTAATTGATTTTTATAGAAAATTGTAAAAGGTTAAGTAATTGTATATTATATCCAAGATATACAATAACGTAGAAACTTTAGAATTTCCCGTCGTAACAAAATGACAATAAGTTCTTTGTTTTTTTAATAAAACGCTTATCATTTTAAACATAATATTATTAACAGATTATGTGTTTATTGATACTATTTAAGATAAAACATTCAATATACCATTAGATTCCTTAATTTTAATGGTATCCAAATATAATTGGTATAATACATGTAAAGATAACAATCCATAAACAATTACTTTTTAGGAGATCAAAAATTCGTAATATACCTTACATAAAAACGTATGCTTTAATTTTTTACAAAATCGACTTACATATAACCATTTTAATAAGGAAAACTGGAAATATCTATATAAATATTATAGTTTATCTTTATTGAATTAAAATAAAAAGAAACGCAAAAAAAAAGACTGATAAATATTGATTTTTAAAAATTACGATTTCAGTCATTGTTTAAAAGCTGTAATAACTGAATGCTTCCAAAAAACCTCCATTAATTATATTAATTAATTAGATTTCATGTTGTAACCACAGTGAAATATATGACTTGTTTGAATTCATCATTAAGTCTTTAGTTAAGTACCCATGGCAGTTATTTTTCATTAAAGTTGTATACTATGAAACGTTAAATTTCAAGGACAAGTTTTCAGTACTTCTCTGTCACTTTGTCAGTTTTTTTCATGGTAACCCTTATAAATATACAAACTTATTTAGTATGTACGTTAGAATTTCTACACAACAACCGTTAAAAAGAACCACAAAATTATTTTAGGGACAGCTGAGATTTGGTTGCGTAACCATTATGAAAGTACTTATACAATTTCATGAAAAAAAATTTCTTATAGCTTTTTGTAAAAACAACTGCTATTCATTTATTGAAGTAATTTTTTATCAATTAGGTAATTATAGTACTATAATATAACATTTTTTCTATAGAAAACGATTTTATCAATTATTTGATAATTATTAATGAATGTTTGATATCGATAACTATTATTAGGTTTATTTTCTCAGATAAATTATTTTACAGAATATGGACACACGGTAAATTTTCATTAAAATTAAATTGTCTATATCGACAAAGGGAGCTACTGGTTTACTGGTCAAGACTTCTATTTTCTGCTAAAGCAGTTGAATAACGTTGTCAGAAATCATTTTGAACATCACGATTACTGTTTGTAGGCAGATCATGTTTTAATGTTAATTTTCCACGATGCAATATTTGATGCATAGTACAAAATGTCCAAAGAGTACCTTGTTGTAGTTGTTATTATTATTATGGTTTGACAGGTTTTCCTTTGCTGATTCGCGATATGTAAACTGTGCACAATGCATCTCGACACAATAATGTAGTCCGATGAAATAGTGTTAATAATAGTATGTGCTTACTCATGAATGGAAATTTAAAATGTTAAAAGATAACATATGAATAGATGAACTTAAGATCATAGCTCAGGTACTATTACCGCTTAATCAAGAATGAAATGTGCACCGCCGAAAAGAGTGTTAAGTAAAAAACTAGGTAGTGAGAAGAGAAAAGTTTTTCTCATGATTTTATGTGTACTATATTGAAATTTGTGTTTGATTTGAAAAACATGTTTACATATTCTCTGATTTACTCTATTGATATTAAACACCTATAAATGCAAAATTTATTTATAATAAGTAAATATTTTAGATTTATTTTTATGTAATTATTAATGTATTATAACAAAGTTTTAAGTTATATTAAATATATTTTTAACAAATTGCAATATATGCAGCCATATAATCTAACTGATCTCCATTACGACGGTGGAATGTTGTTTTGAAAATAGCGGTTTATTTACCTATATGTTCAATATATTGTTGAACATAACAAGATAAAATCAATTAAGGTATTTATACCTTGGGTGTTTAATAGAATGTTACAATGCATTACAATTAGTTAATTTAATGACCCATTCAAATGGTACTAATCTAAAGTAATTGTTATTCTGCCGTGGTAGTTAAATTTGTCCTACATTGAAACTTACCGCCGCAATCAAGACAGTGTACGTAATAATAAAGTGTAAATATATAAAGCCATTATTAAATAAACTATGTACATAATTTTTATTTTTTGTTTAAAGCGAAAAACTATAGTTGTTAAATAATAATGAAAATAACTTAAATTCTAAGTACAAAAAAAAAAAAAGATAAAAATACATCCAACGAAAATTATTTATAAATGAGTTACGGTAAATTAATTCTATTTATATTTATATTTTATTTTAGAAAACTCAACTGGAAACAATAGTAACATTATCATTACTGACCTAGATCATGAAAAGATCAGTCCGTTTTGGTCGTTCAACGATTCAGCAGTAGACTTGACCAAATACGAACAATTTGACCATCAGCGTTTTATAGGTAAGCATATGTTTTATACAACAGTTTGCTGTATTACTATTATTTTGAGATATATCCCTTGAGTCTCCTAAGAGCACATCAAATTAAGACTTTACCAAATGTATATAAGTGAATTTCAATAGTTTAACCTCTGATAATTAGATTATTTAAATGTAAATTAGTATTTTCTTATCGCAAATTCAACAGTCCGTAGTCAAATGTTCTATTATAATTTTGAAAATGTCATATTAAAATACATATAAATGCCTTGTGGGCTATCAAACATACTGTTAAATTATCATTATTAAGATACTTATTCATAAGTGACATTTGTGTAATAAAACTAACTAGGTACATTAAATGTATAGTAAAAATGATGAACCAGAAAAATCTGAAAAACTTATACGGACTAATTAGTTAAATAATAAAAATTTCGTAGAAAAATTATTTTTAAATGATTGCTATAGTCTGCATTTTGTCTAAAAATATATACTAAAAAAATAAACTCGTATCGATCTCCTTTATTAAATTTTTTTTTTGAAATGTTTTCGTTTATATATTGATAAAATTGAACAAATAAACTAACACCTCATTTCAAATTTGTAGTCTTTTGACCACCAATGATAAAATAATAAAGGTCATCCTAAAAACTTCCCTTGTGAAACTGAAGCTATAGTAGTGACAAACGGAAGAAATAAACGGTTAATATAGTGGCGACTCTAATAAAAACAGTCGGAATAACTAAATAAATAGTTAAGTTATCCGAATATTCAGTTATAACAACTGTCTTAATTGCAGTTGTCACTATATTATTATTTATTCTAACCATAATTTTTTTTTGTGTACTATAACTTTTTAATTAGATCATAATAGTAATAGCTTTTTCGTAATATCTATTCTTTATTTCTATAGGCATACGCTTAAAAAACTGCAACATTTCGACACCTAAGAAAAACGACGTCATTGTGTTCCAAATTGAATTATATTTTCTTTAATCATTAAAAAACAAAAATATTTTTATTTATTAATATATTTAGTACATATTGAGATAAATATAGTTTTTTTCTGATTATTTTCTCTAAAAATATGAAATATGAAAACGCAACTCTTTTTAAGTTTTTTACAACGGATAATTTTTTTTTTTAAGAGACAACTCAAGTTTTATTTTATAGTATGTTTAATTAAAAATGGACTTAACTAAAGATATTCTTATTTTATGAGAAATATTCAATCATGTCTAATTGTTTTTTATTTATTTAGAACTTCTTTGATAAAAAATAATTAAAATCATTTGGTCGGGAATAAAAAAGTTTAAAATTAAGTTACGTCTTTTTTCTAGGAGATTGATATAATGATATGCTTAAAAACATCAGTTTTGATATATAGTTTAGAGTTGTTATAGTATATATGTACGTATATAAGTTTAAATTGAACTAATTGTTTAGTTTTCTTTCATTATTACAGTTGAATGAAAATAAGGCTTCATTCTTTAATGCATTTTATGATCTAAAATATTTTGACAATATGAAGTAAATATGTTTATAGTAACGTTTTTAATGTAGGTTATAATATGTTATTATTTTTTCTTTTTTAATATTTATATCAAAATTTTTTTATGGCTTTCAGTAAATGGATAATAATTGAATAATTAATAATTATAAGGAATGACATTTATCTATTTCACAATTTTAGCATAGCAATAAATCGCTTGTAGTAATTTCAAAAACGAGATCTCAATATGAAGGGAAAACTTGGCGGAATTTCGAATTATGAGACAGAAATTGGAATGAAGCCAATACTATAGGTAGTACATAAAGCGTCAAATTCCATTAGACAATAGACAACTGTATTTTGAAAACTACTTAAAAAAGAAAAGTACCCACTTACTGATATTCTGAAAATCATAGTTAATACTATTAAATAGTTTTATTTATTAAGGCTTAATTTTAAATCTAAAAAAGAACATTACTTCAAGAATTTCCAAGATCAAATATTAATTTTTAAAAAGCTCATTAAAACAATAACGATACTTCTATTTTTATAATTTTGTATTTTAATATTAGAGTACGGTTTCTACTCATATTATATTGAAATACAAAATTTAAAGCTAGATATTCAAAAAAATCTTGAATAGTTTATTTTTAAACAATAAATACGTTAGTATTGAAATTACACCTAAAAAAATATATAAATGAAGATACGGGTGTCATAACCAAATAAGTTCATTTAAACATTTTTCGGGAGATACAAAAAAAAAAATATTATTTACATTAAAAAAAAAGTTTTTTGTTGTTATAATTCCATGGGAAATTATGGAACATGGCTATTTCTTTCACCTTAATATAAATTGTTTTTACTGAATAAAACTAAGTTTAAAATTAATTTTTCAAAACGATGAACGTACCAAGTTATCGCATTAATGTTATCAACTGCAATTGTAAAGGAATCCAAATTCAAATTGTATAAG
Source organism: Daktulosphaira vitifoliae (assembly GCF_025091365.1). Taxonomy (NCBI): domain Eukaryota; kingdom Metazoa; phylum Arthropoda; class Insecta; order Hemiptera; family Phylloxeridae; genus Daktulosphaira; species Daktulosphaira vitifoliae. The sequence goes on along the minus strand of NW_026099572.1, from coordinate 67,439,169 downwards.
ATGGCTGCTAAATATAAAAATATTTATTATCGTTAGACTAATTGTAATTAGACAATCGTTAAAGGATATTCAGTTAAAGTAAATGTTTCATACACGTGATAAATAATTAGTTAGATTAATAGTATTGTCTATAGAAAAGTTTTTGCTGTTATTACTGTTGATTAATTTTATTTACTAGAGGGTTCATAGTAATAATATTAAATATATTTTAAAAAGAAACATTCAGTATGTGGGCACATTCCAAATGAGAGATCTTTAAGGAACATATTTAGGAACGACATTCTTCAATGAATAATTATTTGTAGTAAAGTATTTATAAGATGTAGAGAATTTGCCTACGGGTTGTTTTGCTAAAAAATGGTATTTTGTTAGAACACAACTCAACAAGATATGATTAAAATAATTTATTCGTAATAGTGACAATAACTAACATAGTTTCTCAAAAGATTTCTCGTATAAACTGAAATAAACAGCAATTTATGTTGAATGTTCATAGGGTCACAAGAAAAACAGCCAATTTTGGCAAAAACTTCAAGTTTTTTTATAGAATACTTACCTATCTAAGTGATGCTTTAGGCGAACCAGGGATTGGACATTTCACAATACAAGATATGCTCACAAAATATTTTATTACACTTAATAGGTGTATTTGGATAACAGCAATAATATTATAGGATTTACACAGACACACCCCAGGCTATTGGAGGGTATTTCTATTTACATAATTTGAGTATATCCATCTATTTTTATAAGATATAAGAATAAAGAAACGTCAATCTGAACTAAATACACGTACGACTTAAGTGTATTGCTAAAAGCACATTTACCACATCGAACTTACTAATAAATCTTAGTTCTCAAAGAATAACTTCCTTATTAAATTTTATACTTTTCATACGATGTTGATGAATTTGTGTTTACAGTAAAATTATCTAATAAATAATCATTTTAATCGATATTTTTAAGATAAAACGATAACTTTCAGATGATTAAAATGTACTTTAAAATCGAAAATTCCTTTGGTTGTTCGTGAAATATACTCGTGTTTAAATTTACCTTAAAGATAAAATCTTCAAAGGTTATCGATATAAACAATAACGTCATCCATTTTCCGGTCTTAAATGGACGTATTCGTCGAGTTTAACGATTCAGTAATCGTCGTTTCGTAAATCGTTTAGAAATAGAATCGATTTTAATTTTGGAAGATAGCCTAATGTTTGGCGTAGTAAATTTCATATCAGATAAACCACGAAACGTCAAACGGACTTACCGTCGTATATCACAGGCTTTTGACCAACACAAAACCATCTCCTCTTCTTGTACCTGATAATTCATTACACATACTGATAAAGACATTAAATTATATAAATTACCTCTAAGACTGTCAAAAATTAAATTAAATTATCAACAGATATCATGTTTACGCCACAAAGTTGTAAAGCTGATGACATTGTTGAATTGTTAAATTATTTTAATAAAAGTTGTGTTATTTTTTTTTTTAATAAAATTATTTAGTGCAATTTCTGACAAAAATAACTTACGTAACTTTGATAAGTATTCAAATAATTATGAACCAAAATAGTTAAGGATAAAATTTTATTTTACCTAATCTCAGTTTTTTATTTTTAGATAATAATTAACTTATTTTAAACTATTTAGTTAATAAATCGTAGAATTTATGAGTAATAAGTAGTTAGTGTTTTATTATACTTACTCGTATCAACAAAAACCTATAAAAGTTATAAAGTTACTTTATTTTAAAATTTGCATGGTTATGAATAATCAATATTTTAGAATATTTTTACTTTAATGCCATCATGTTAAACTAAAGCAATACCATAAAACATATTAAATTTTCATTTAACATTATCTTTTAAATTTATGAAGAGTACATAATCAACCCCAAAATCGGAAGTGAGAACGGATGAAGATAGATGCACTTTCAAAGTTTGTCGACAAATCCAAAGGTTTTAATATTGTATGAGTGTTGATCCAGTAGTGAGTAAATAGCCAGATTCAGAGAAAATCTTGTTTAGTTAGTATCTATTTAATGAATATCAAAGTAGATTTTCGTACCTTACTGAGACTCCACCTTTTTAAATTATTTAAAAATTTATTTCCAATTGATTAAGTTTATGAATATTCATTAATATTTAATGGCAATTATTTTAGAATTTTATTTTAAGCAGAATGAATTTCGGTACAAAAATTAGTCATGCTCAAAGCTAGATTTGAAGTCTCGGGTCTCATAAGTAGTTAAGAATATAGGCCTCCTCTTGGGTATTTTATCAATTATAAAACTATTAGTAGCTTATTAGTAATATCACAAAGACGGTTCGCTAAAATCTTGAGCCTTCAGCAAGTTCGCCTAGCCCGAAAACAGCCATGGTTTGTCTATAAATTATTTGTACAATTAAAAAAAAAAAACGACCAACTCATTAAACTTGGTAGTATAATTTCACATTTATATCGCTTTAATACTTTTATGTACACGTTGTAATAAAAAGTTTACAAATTCGAAAATTGAAATTTATAAAGGAAACACATTTTGCTAAAGTGATTTAAATTTAAAAAACAACATGTGCTTGTTAGATTAATAAAGCTTAGGCTTATACGTCTTATATTTAAGCCTAAAATTTAGATTCAATACGCAACTGTGAAAAGCTTTTGGTTTAATCTGTCACATTTTTTTCTTTTTGTATCAGTGTTTATGATTATTTCGCTCCTATTGGACCGATTTTACTCAAAGATACGTCAAAAAATTACAAAACATTTGTGATACTTGGAGATATCAAGTCGATGATTTAAAAAATCTTTTTCAATTCCTGTAATAAAGGGATATTTCGTAAAAACTACAGTTCTTATAAAACATTCAATATTAATACTTTAGTTTTTACATTATATTTTTGAAACTAACGGTTTATTTATAAATTTTTACTAATAATAATTTAGACGTTTGTTATTCCGATTCCACACATTTTTTAAAAATCTAATCATTAACTAAAATAAAGTAAAAATTTTAAGATTGTATAAATTTTTTTCTCTTTTTATTAATGTTTTAAAAGAAAACTATCTAAAATTAAGATTTTTGGGGTAAAAGTTGTGTAGTATTTATATAATAGTGTAATACTTGCTTCAGTCAAAATTACTTTAAATTAAAGATTTGTTATATATAATAAATGTTTTTTAACATAAATTGATTAATAAAAAATTAGTTTACTAGTTCATGCACTGTTTAAAAATATATCGAAATCATCAGTTGTACTTAATAAGTTGCTATGAAAAAAATATTTAAAAAAATACAATATATACATTTTTTATAAGTTTCCAAAACTAAAATTAAAATGTGAGCTTGATATTTTTTCGTTACTTTTAATTTTGAGATTCAAAATTATGAATCTTACATCAATTAAATTCTTTTAAGTAAAAAATATAATAAAATGGCAATTATTAGTGTGGAATATTTTAATATTACTGTGTCTCTAAATAAATGATATACGCACCTTTATAATTGAGTCTCCCAGTTGTAAAAGTTCTTAAATCCAAAAAAAAATTCTTTTTTGTTTTTTTTCTTATTGAATTAGCTTATTAATAGATAAGAAAAGCAAAAATTAAAAAATTATATGCATTGGATATACGTCCTTTGCAAATGGACTCAATGAATTTATACATAAATTTATTTCTTTGGCATTATACTTTAAAAGTTAATGGAATCAATACTGTTTGATTTTTTGTTCAGTTTTAATATTTTTTTTAGTTTAATCATAATTTCTGCATTCAACTTTTTTTACATAATTTAGTTAGAGTAATTATTATAATTTATACAATCCCATTAAAACATTCGAAATTTGTTCTAAAATATTTTAATATCAAACTTTTATTTTGTAGCGAAATAGTTATTTAATTAGAAGTTTTACGTATTTTAAGTAATATTTTTTTTTTCTCACCTAAATTGAATTTTTGTTCAATTAAATATACAAAATTAATTTTCTGCGACAAAACAACATTAAACTTGTTGTTTTATAAAATTGTGTTTCAACTTACAGCACAATTTTATCTCAGTATCGGTTTAATTGTCATCGTTACAAAACAATTCCCTTTAATAGCATAGTTTGCTTCCTTTTTGAACTTAGTATATTTAGTTCAATGACGTACTCGTTATTTTTAATTATCCTTTTATTAATAAAATACACGAATAAATGATTCGTTAAAATAATATATTATGTATCACTTAACAATCGTATTAAATGTTTGTAATGTAGCAATTTCTAAGAATATTTACCTCATGTTGAATATTTTTGAGCTGACTATCCGATATTGTGTTAAGTTTAACTGTCAAGTTAAAAAAAATTTGAACTCAATGATTTGTAAATAAATAAATGTTCATAAAATTATTATTAATTGAATAATTTTGTTGATGTTCTTATATTTATTTAACTTTTATATTTATTTTAGAAACGGTTTTGGATCCTGAATTAGTGCAACCTACATCATCTTCATTACCAAAAATTAAAAATATTTCAAATACGAAGCGAAAAAATTTTACTAAAACTTATACGTTAGTGTCTCCACCAATATTTGATGGCCCTAACATCACGAACGCAACGGCAAGATTAGGAGAAAGTGCGTTTTTACACTGTACAGTAAGAAACCTACAACAAAGACCGGTAAGGAAGTATAGCTACGTCAAATTAATTTAACAAGTGGTTTTGACACTTAACAAACTGTTGTTAAATTAATGTACTAAAATACCCGTGTAAAAGGTAAATCGATCTATGCTGTAGTAACCCAAAAATTAAAAATATAATCAAATTAAATTAAAATTTAGAAATGCAAAGAGTGTATGGATGTTGTTAGAGATGAATTATTGCTGTAATGTTGATATATATTGATGGTATTTTTGATGAGGAATTAAAGTTGCACCTGGAAACAAGACGTTATTTGTCTGTAAGAGGAAATTTGGTGTGAGGGACCCCATTGAATAAAGCAATATTTTTAGAATTTATAAATTAACTGATTTAATGATTATAGAATTGAATGTGTGTGAACGTGTACCGCGAGTGCTGTCGATGTCAATCAATACCTTGTTCCAAGCATTTTCGCCTCGAGTGATGAGGGAGATTATCCCTCACGTTGCTCCAAAGTCTTTCTGTATATATATACATATATATATGTGTGTGTGTATTAAGACAATTTTAGAAAAATTAATTAACGATCTGCGATTTCAAATTTTTTTTTTAATAAAAGAGCTGACAACATAATCAGAGAAAATTATCCACCGTAATTATAATATCAACATTAAAATACTCAGTTTAATTAATAGAACAAAAATATGATAAAATTTGTTAAATTTTGATATTGTCTTAAAAGCAAATTAATATATACCGAAAAAAATTTTCATTGCAGATTTGTCATATTGACAAAATTTCAAGCAAAAAAATTCTTTACATCATTTCTCTATCTTTGTTCAATCATAATTTTAGACTGAAAGGATTTAGATACTGAAACTATCATATTTGATACTAACAATTAAAGTATAATTAGTTTATTGAATTTTCATATAAATATAAAAAAAATTATAATACATAAATATGAAATTATGGATCCAACTATTAACAGTGATTGGAAATAAGACAATGTTGTTGTAAGGTACATATATTGAGATGGGATGTCATTTTTTTTATAATATGTTGACTCAAGACAACATATGTCAATCTTATGATCAATATATTTTTCTATTAATTCTCTTTAAAATTTACTCATTTTTATATTTGAATGTGTTACTATATTTTTGTTAAACTACTTTTGGAATAATATTTTCTCTGCATAACACTTATCCTGTCCAACTTAGTCAGGTACTCCTACCGAAATCAGTGGTCTACCTGTAAGGGCCGCCCGTAGAGTTAGGGGAGGAGCCTAGTTATGAAAAAGTTATTAATTTATTAATTAACAGTACTGTATAAGAATTCAATATCTTATTTAAAACTAATTTATAAAGTTGAAAAGAAGGAAACAATTATTTTACCTTTTGTTAGTTTTTTGTTACATTCGATAGGGCCTTAATAATGTAGCTGACTTATAACGCAGATTATATTTTTACAAAAAAAAGGTAGGCTGAACCAACAAAATAATCACAAGTTTTTTCGTGGAGCAACCGGTGTTGATGATAATGACAATAGTTGGCTTGTGTGTAAGAGGTACGTATCAAATTCTTAAAACAAGAACGAACTAAAGGGGCTTGTTAAGGACTATTTTAATAGCTAAGTATTACCTCTAGTCTTTTGAAAATGATCACTAGTGCATATGCTTATTTAGTACGTGTATGATAAAATAGTGTGAGCAAAGTGTAAAGACATTACGTATTGGCTTGTATAGAATAATGAGTACAATAGACAAAGTTTAACTGATAGTAATTGTGATTCAAAGTTTCATTATTTTCTATTTACAAAAGAATAATTTGTTTGTATACATAAAATAATTATTATAACTATTTGTATATTATAACAACTACTCAAGACTGCTCCTTGCCTACTAAGATTAAAAAAATGCATGAAATATGATAATGCGGCACTCCTGATTATTTTTATTAGTGTAAAAAAATGATTTTTGATGAGTTATAGCGTGTGATTAAATTTACTCACACCTTCCACTAGTGGCTTAATATTTGAAAATTAAGTGGATTGAACAGTTTTTTAGTTTTTTGCTAATATCTCACTAAAAAAAGCTTTCAACGGAACGAAAATAAATATAATTAAATTTATAAATCTAAGCATTTTCATAAAAAATATTCTTGCCAAAATGTTCATAAATTAATTATATTACCTACAGAGCGAAAACAAAAAAGTAATTCAACATATTGTAGCGACCAAAACATACGCAACGAATATTCTCGAATGTTCTCGTTATCAAAAACCTTCGAGAAACTTCGATAACGCCATAAGATAACCTACGCGGGTATAGAATATTCTAGAATTAGCGAGAGCCTTATCGGAGCTATATATATATCGGAAGAATCAGTCAGTTTAGTTAGTTCAGTTCAGACTGTCTAGTCCGCGATACGCTACACGACCGCTACACCCCGCCGCTGTTGTCATCGTGTATTATGTTTACTTCGATTATTTTTATTTTATTTTTCCTTACTGTATATACATATATTTTCTTTTAGTGTTTATACGTCTATTTTAGTGTTATAATTTTGTTTAATAAAAGTCTACCGCCATTTAAATAATTGTGTGTTGTAAGATATAACCCACAATATCAAACAATTCGGAAGATATTCAAGTACATAAGGATAGATTATTTAAACATGTGAAGAATATTTAAAATATTTAGAATTAAATGTAGTTTTTAATAGGCTATTAAGTCTATAAAGGTTTCTTGGTAGCATTTTATCAAAATAATCATATTTATACGCATTGTAAATATTTAGTTCAGTTTTTGATAAAATTTCCTAATGATTTTTTTTTTATTACACATTGTCACGTGGTAAAATTATTGTGAACATTTTTTTCGCAATTAGGACCCTTCAAGTTATTTGATAACGATTGCTGAAATATTTGAACCAATACAGCTAATTTGATAATACGAATAATTTATTATCTGATTATACGCTACTTTTATTTACACGTTTATTTGATGGTATAAGCGATTTGATAACATCATATAGTGTTTATTTTTTACAAAGTTAATTGTTCCATTAATATTTATATATTAATCATAAAAGTTTGTAAACTACTTTTTTTTCTTTTAATAAAGCGAGAAGGTATTTATTTAATTAGTCCAACTAAACAATTTAAATTTTTAGTCGCAAGTTACCATCCTTAGGTAGGTACATTAACATTAATTTTATACACAACATACAGTTGCTGGAGCAATACTGAATATATCATCTGACTCAGATATTGCTTTATTTGAAAAATTAAAAAATACTTCAAACTATATAAATACCAAAATGATTAGCATATAGAATATAAATAAAAATGTTGAAAACATTGTATTTCTTAAGTGTGAAAACATTTTAATACTATTACTTTTTATCTAAAAAAAATAACTTAGAAAAGATTATAAGCAGTTTTAAGAGCTTGTAATTATAATTCAAGGTGAATATCCACTTGGTACTATAATTGTTAGACAACTTGGAGATAGTACCAAGCAAGATGGTTGGCTAAGGGCATTATTTGTTTGAATTATTTTTTTATTCGGCATGAATTTAAACTATCTATGTCAGAATAAAATGCACAGAAAAAAATGTTTGCAGTAATTCTAAAAATGTATGTTGTAAACGTATTTACAGTAGTCAATGGCTGACCAAATGTGCGAAGCTCCTTTAAATGATATGCATTGAAAAAGAAATGTTTATTATGACGATAAAAATGACAATAAAATCATTGCATATTCATGTTAAAAAAAATTTAAAAATAATTTATGATATTTAATTCGGACTTTCTCCATTATTTGACAATATAATTTCATTATAAACTAAAAATAAAATAACGAAACTTATTTAAAAACATTTACTTACTATTTTGTATGATCAAAATAATTTTGGCCAAACAAAAACAATTTTTGAAAGTAGAAAATGTGGAAATTTTCTTAAATTAAGAATTTTTCACAGATTTGTTGGATAAAAATTCTTGATTCTAATTTAAAAAATTTAATATACATGCATAGTTACTGAATTTAAACCCCTTGAGTTGGGTAACGTATTTTACCAGAAAGCAAAAAAAGAATTATTAAATTGATTCATGTTGTTAATGATACAACTGAGAGTGTTGTAAAATTGATGAAAGGGTAAAATCTTAAATTCATAAATAATGATGCATAAAAACGATTTTTATTTCAAGTAAATATAATAAAATGTAGTTTGACAATGAAATTGATGATTACTTACTTCATACTTGACATGTTATAGGTCATTCCAAAGTACCAAAAAGTATATACCCATAATACAAAAAAAAACAATAACAGTAAAATTTTAAATTGAATAAAATATATTTTTTAAAAATGTTCCCAACGATTTAGTTATTAAATAATATTAGTTACACATATTTGTTCAAAATACATTATTTAACTATTTATATTTTACACATTTTTTGTATACTTAAATTTCATAACATATAATTAACTTAGGAGAATTTTTGTAAGACAATTTTGATAAAAAATGCTAAGATTTATAAATTTTGTATTTATATTCTCGTTAATTTTTTGTCGGTAAATTATTAACTAAAAACTTAAAAAAACTATACTGTTCAACCAATTTTTAACCCTGAATCGGCATGTAAAAGGGATCAGTCAACTTCAAAAAACTCAACACAAATCATAATTATACATTAATGAACAAAATTAGGCGACGACGCATAATTTATTTAAAAATTAAAAATTAAGAATCATCCTAATCGACTCTGAATTTTTAGAGAAGCATTTAAAAAAAAATATTTTTAATGTTGATAGTTAGGAGTATTGCGAACCATACAAGATTTTATTTATAATAGATAAATTATGAATAAAATATTAAATATTAATGTTTGAAAACATGCAAGTAAATATTTATTAAGAACGATTATAAAATTTGTAAACTTTTTGTAATAAGGAAAGAAAAAATTAATAAAATTATTAATTAGATTATATGTGTGTAACAATTATATTGTTACCAGATGAGTCTATACTATTTTTGTGATAAAATTTAATTTTTTAAATTTCTGTAAAATATATTAATATTTTTATTTTTATCTTGATTGATTTTATTACTACTAGTATTACTATAATTATTTATTATTAATCATAATATAATATTATTATTCTCATTATTACTAATATTACTCAAGATGTTCACTCATATTATATTCATATTATATTAACATTATATTCATTAACTATTATTTTAATCATTATTCTCCACATGATACCAAAACGAATAACATATGTTTATAACTTTTATAATTACAACTTTTTATTTTTAATGTGCTGAATATATATTGTGACGACACAATACTCAAAAATATTGAGGTGAATATTATAATATAAGAAATCAATAATAATAATTGTAATAGTTAATTTATATACAAACTTTTGTATACATAAACAAATTATTACAATTAATAATCTTAAAATATTGGGCAATTGAGCATGTAGAAAGTTTTCGATGTTTCCTAAGCTATTTCAAAAGAAGTAAAATAGATACTGCGGTTAATCATACGAAAACGTAGGAGCCTTTTGAGTACAGTAAAAAACATTTATTGAAACCCAATGACGTGTATACCTAACCTTTTGTGGGTTTTTATAACAGAAAGATAAATGATAGCATTGTAAATTTATATGTGAGCTCTGAAGTAATTTTATTACTTAGATATATTTTTTAAATTTCAGAACTATAAAATGTCATACACATAGAATTTTCAGTAAGTAAGGAAACAGTAAATTGTTACAAACAATGTGAACAATAGAAACCCGTTTTCATAATTATTGAACAATGTATATATTAACAAAATTATTTTGTTTATTTAAAAAACGATATTTAAAAATTGCATTTTAGTGATTGTAAAGTTTTTTTTATAAATCTGCTGTGTTAAGTATAAATAAATAAATATTGTACTCCTACCGAAATCTGTGATCTACCAGTGAGAATGGATTTGAATGCATTATTAGTGTGAACCACGTAGGACTCCAAGTCTAGGACAGAGTATCAACTAGACACACAAATTTAAACTGATATCAATAGAGCAAAGAGTTATATTCTAAAAGATATATCAAATGTGATACAAACGTATAAAGAAAAAGAAACTAAATATACATTAATGTACAATTTATATAAATTCATAATATTTTTAAAAAAACATTAAATAATTTAGCATATAAACTTGAATTTTTTGTAAAGAATGTCATAAGAGTCTTATCTTTGCCTTTTCTTACAGGAAAGAATAAAAGATGAAAAAATTAACTTGAATAAAAACTGATTTAATAGATATATCAGGACATTTTATTATACTAACAACATTCCATTTTTTTTATAATTTCAGTATAAGTACTTTTATTTCATAAAAATGATTTACTAAAAAGTTAATAATCTCGATTCAAGTACACAATTTAGTAAGGATAGGTTAAGATAGTTGGAGTGAATTTGGTAATAGTTGTTTTGTATTTATTCATACGTTAAGGAAATTTTATAAAAACCTTTTTCAAACTATTAATTAAAAGGTTCATATTTTTTGGTAACGCTTTCTTACTTTTTCAGTTATGTGTTTTATCATATAAGCAACACAGTTAATGTAAATCAATTAAAAAAAATCTACTTAATGAATTTTCTGATTTGAACATATAGGAAGAGGTGTCAGTCAATAATAGTAATACTTTTTTTTAATTTTACATGTTCATGTAATTTACCAACTAAAAGATGAGCGATATAAATTCCATTTATATCTATGGGTTTATCTACCACTATATATTATTTGGAGACTCTTAAATATAATATATAGGTATTTCCTGATATTTCATATTTTTTCAATTGTATATATATATATATATAACATGGATCTAGGTAACTCTGTCTAAGTGGGCTCTCTTTCGGTATATTACTTTTTGTATACTTTTGTAAAAAGTTACAAAAATGAGAATTTTTAACATATACTGTAGAATATTTGCTACTAATAGGGTTTAACTTCATTAAAACTGGTACCTTTTGTTTCGATCACCATTTTTGTTTGACATTTCTATTATTTTTAAATTGTTATGACAACTCATTTTTGAGTTATTTAAAATTCTTTATTACAAGAAAGCTGACAATTAAAAAATTCACAATATAAAACTAGTACATTAGTCATAAATACTATTTTATCATGATTAAATGGACCAATGCATTGTTTAAAAAAGATAAAATATTTTGTGTAATTTTTGGCATATTTTTATAATTTTAATATAAATACTTTTAAACTTTGTTAAGAATAAATTTTCATATTTGACAAACTGATAACAAGAAATTGTTGATTTCATAAATGATAATAAAATAATTATACAAGATTCATATTTTAACATAGTAAAGTATAAAATCAGACTTTCGATACTTTTTAATGTAGAAAATAATTGGTAACTATTTTTCTGTAGGTAGTGTTATCATTTTTACTATATTGGGATAAAAATGTGAATATATTCTAAGAATATATTATTTAAATCTACTTAATACTTCAATATGCTTATTAAATATTGAAGTTTTTAAAATTGTGAAAAAAACCTTTTGTTTTTGATGGTACAAAATAACATTGTCTCAAGTAGATTAATTAATGCTTGTAATAGAGAAGACGAAAAAACTTGTACAGTTCGGTGAAATGGAATAGAACATTAATGTTATCACACTGAATCATGACGCATTCTCTATCGGGCAATATGGGCCACCTATTAACCTTTTTCGAAATCTTAACTTGAGCTTCCTTTGAGACATCAATTAAGTACAAATGTTGTGACTTTTAAAAGGAATTTATGTCTAGAATTTTTCATAGTTGATCAGCCCTTAAAGAGGCTACGATAAAAACTATGAACAGAGTATTTTAGTAAAGATTTTAATATTTCACTACAGAATTTAGAAAAGTTCTTTTAAATAATATTTGTTTCATTTGTGGCATCTAAATTATTTAATTTATTTGATTAAATTATATTCAAAATTAATTATAAAAGTTCTTTAAAAAAATTGGAACGTGAGTAATTCTATTCTTAGTGAAAGGAATTTGATAATTTTAAACCGTACTTGGTCAAAATGAGTAAAATTTGGTAACCTGTTACTATTTTAATGTAAATAAATATTTTACAAAAAAACTTTTAGTATTTGAAAAAAGTTTAGTAAGTAGTCAGTGCGAACAAGATAAAGTAAAATAATTTATCAAAATAGTAGTATGACAAATAAATTGTTTGCCTTTTAAAAAGGAATGACAGTTTTTAAACTTATACATTCAGTTTCAAATGTTTACTTATAAAAATCAGTAAATTTAAAAATTTTACCGTTAAAATATTGTAAAAGTATATTTTGTTTGGCGTAAAAATGTCTAAGAAACTTTTCAATCAACGCATATGTCATTATGAGTGTTCTGGAATAAACTGGTGTATATGAATACACAATAGACTTATAAAATGCATCTCAAAATAATTTTTCCTTGAATAATATAAAATAAAAAATTTACTTACAACAATGCTTGATTTGGAAGGACTCGGGGGAAATGAATATCTCAAATAATTTTTTAGACATTATAGCGTACTCCTACTTCTTTTTTTACGGGCAACACATAGAACAGGTTATTTACCTTTTTTTTGAAAAATGCTTATCTTACATTTTTTTATTAAATATATAAATCTTACAAAATATTCTAATATTTACAAAATGTATTGACATTCTATGTCTGATTCATAGCCAACAATGATAACCATTCGTTATCTATAAATGCAGGTGACCAGTAACCACTGATCTATTATAATACTATTATTGAAATACACACTATTATCATTTTCTATATTTTATATATTAATACTTCGTAGGGTATCGTAAAAGGGAGTGTTATAATAAGGATAAGTCTAGAGACGTTATTTTTTTAAAAGTAGCTAGAGCTCTACAGCTTTGTATATAAGTCATGCAATGAATGACAATAATAATAAATATAATTATCATCTTGTATGTACTTACATTTAACAAACGTAACAGATTTTTATCCTTTGTCAACCGTTTTGCTTCTAAAACGTACAAACCATACTGTATGGGAGCAAAATATGTGTCAAACTATCTTTTAGCATAACAACACAAATAGAATTTCTTTATTAAGTAACTCCAAATTAAAATAAATGCGAGAACATTGTTTATGATTTTAATTGTACAGTATTTATGATATTGTATTAGTTAAATGTTAGTTTTCCTTAATTACATTAAAATTTTGCTGCATAGATAAGCACATTTGTTTGAAATGTTATTACGATTTTTAAACGTTCTACTGAGAGTAGAAGCTTTTGGAAGTCGTGTACGATGATAGTATTCGTTAAATAATTAGTTATGAATCATTCCGAGTATGATATTAATTTTTGGTTTTCCTAGTGGTGATCGATATACAGGTTGGCCCACCACTCACTGACAACTTAAATAACTTTTGATCCAGTTAATATTTTTAGCTGATTTTTTTTTTAAATAATAGTTATACGTTAGGTCTATAGCCATATCTCAATAATTAATTTTTTTACATTTCACTAAAAATATTAATTATTTTTAAATTTTAAATAAAATGTAGAAAAAAAGTCTAAGATAGCTTTTTTGTAGAGTAGAATTTAAGAAAAATTTTAGTAAAAAAATATCTTATTAATATTCAGTAGTAAATATTCTGTAGCGTTTTGAAGTTTGTGAAAATTTGAATTTTCATGTATTATTTTACGGTATTAAACATTGGATTACGTATTGAGAAAAGGACAGAAGAAAACGCTATCTTTTCATGATTACTGTGTATACATATGATGATAATGTGTATACATTACAAACTTGGCATTAATACCATGATAAGAAATTAGATAAGGCAATTATTACTTATCACTCTCATTCAAAAGTATATTGAAAAGATAGCGGTTTCTTCTGTCCTTTTCTCAATACGTATTTCAATGTTTAATACCGTAAAATAATACATGAAAATTCAAATTTTCACAAACTTTAAAACGCTACAGAATATTTACTATTGAATATTAATAAGATATTTTTTTACTTAAATTTTTTTAAAATTTTACTCTACAAAATAGCTATCTTAGATTTTTTTTTACATTTTATTTAAAATTTAAAAATAATTAATTCTTTTAATAAAATGTAAAAAAATTAATTATTGAGATATAGCTATAGACCTAATGTATAACTATTATTTAAAAAAAAAATCAGCTAAAAATATTAACTGGATCAAAAGTTATTTAAGTTGTCAGTGAGTGGTGGGCCACTCTGTATACTAATTGAGATTATAGTTTGGGAGGGGTTGATGTGGAACGGTCACTCCTCCTTAGAACAAAGAAAAATTCCTGTGGTATTGTATATACTTATGATACATTTTCATAGAGATGGTAGATTCATAAATGGTAATAAATTTTATAAATGCATCAAGTCTCAAATCCTAGTTTTCAGTCAATTGTTATAATGTCATTCTTAATTTTTATTTTATACTTGAAGAATTTTTTTAATAAATACAGGTCTATCATATGACATTTATTTGATATTATTACTCTTTTAAACAGGTATCTTGGGTCAGGCGAAGAGACTGGCACATTCTAAGCTCTGATGTATTTATGTACACAAATGATGAACGATTCCACGTGCTTCATGCAGACAATGCTGATAATTGGGATTTACAAATTAAATACGTCCAAAAAAGAGACGCTGGTTCATACGAATGTCAAGTAAGAAAGTGTTTTTTTATTATCAGCAGGCATAAATATGGGACTTAATCCAATCTTTTAAGATTATTAAAAATATACGGTTATTTGAATAATTACATTACATATATTAAATATATTCTAATAATTATGACTTCTATAACATAATTTAGTTAGTATCTAGTTGAGTTAAAATAAAATAAAAATTATTTATGAAAGCTCTTTCATATCCTTAATAATTCGTTGGTAATGAGACAACTGACAAGATAGCATAATCAGGACTAGAAATCGAAAGAAATTCATTATTTGACAATTTTTCTTATATCAAGTAAATTAGTTCATCTATTTCGATTTTTTTTTTTTGTACGTATTAAAAAACGATTACTGAATCCAAAAACGCTATGAAACTATATTTGAAACCTTAATTGAACTGAAAATTTTATATTAAAAATGTCTAAGTAAAGTTAAGTGATTTAATATTATTTTTGGTTTCTATAATTATTAACCTCACAAATTTAAAAAAGAAATTCGATACAAGCCGACTAACTTAATATTTATGGTAAAATTATTCGAAATACCGAAATTATTTCGGTTCTTAACCCAATTATTCTTTATAAGTTATATATTAGTTTTGAATATATACGAAAAATAATTAAAAATATGGTCGTTGTTCTTTAATTGTGTGAAATATCACGAACAAATTTTAATTTTTATATCTAAAAAGAAGACAAGCTCTATTCAACTTAAATAAAGAAAATTTTTCAAGAATAAAAGTTAATAGTACTCTAATGATACGTAATTGCTTAGTTGGTTATTTTGTAAAAATACTAATTAATATTTAATTGACAATGAAGTATGAAGTAGTTCTAAGTTCAATAAAATGTGTAATCTAATAATAATGAAAATAATTTTAGCTTAACATGAGTCGATATTCAAACTGTTGTAGCTAACAGTTTGAAAATGATAAAATTGATTAATTTACCAACTAAAATTTTGTAAAATAAATTACTTCATACATTAAATATTTCTATTACTTACAGGTCGCAATGGGAACAGGAATTGCTTCACATTACTTTAATCTTGAAGTAATTGTACCAATTGCTCGAATATTGGGACGAGAAGAATATCACGTTGGAAAAGGAAGTACCATAAATCTCATATGTGTTATTAAAAATGTAAGTAATCTTATTTTCTTAACAAATTGTATTATTTATAATTAAATATAAAAATTATGGTTCTGATAAGTGAAAATACTTTCTAATGCTTGTGGACTTCATACACGATTTTGTCGCACTAAGTACTGACATCGTTAATAACTTTTGGATATAACTCTTAATAATTATAAATAACTTAATAACTCCATCAAATTTAATTTTTTAAATTTTTTTATATAATGTTTTGGACTACATTAATACAAAGAGTGAGTATGTAGCAAGGTAGGTACAGCAGTTCGTACTGGTGTATTTTTATTATACATATTTCACCCAAGTTACATACCCATTCACTATTTAAAATGCTGGAAACTCAATAAATACTTATTCTAAAATTGTTATCACCATTTTTTTCTAAGAAACGGGTTAAAAAATAGCTATTCTAAAATTAAAAAATAACATGCTCAAAGTTATTAATTATAAATTACAAATTATTTTTCTAAATTGATCATAATAAAAGATTTTTAAAACTTGTATCAATTATTGTTTAACTGAAAATTCAATTAAACATTTTTTATAGATAGCACTATCGATACCAAACAGTGTCGCAAATAAAATTTTATATGACATTACTAAATATTTTTTCTTCATATTGTTTGGTTTTTTGGAGCGACTTTAGCAAATATCTCGTAGACCAGTTTGTCACTAACAACGCCGTGTACATCAGGTCACGGACTGCTGATCTCTTTCGTCTTTGCTTACCTACCCCACCGCTCGCCAGTCACGGCAAATTGGTAGTCTACGAGCGACTGCCTGCCGTGTTCCTCAATGAAAACATTGTGCGTCTTCCATTTACACAGCAAGCGCCTTCGCCATATTTTTAGTGTTTTGGCATACCTGTTGTGCCCTGACATCCTCGAGCATCTGTGCCCATGCACCACTTTAGTGATCAACTCTGTCCGTCACTGGAGCATCTAGTCCTCAGGTCACTACCGTTATAGTCATTTAATCACCACCCGACATTGTTGACCGTTACGCGCCCTGCGTTTAACAGGAGCCCGACATATCTGGACGCGCAAAGTCATTTGCACACTAACACAGTATCAGTCGATTCGTGTAGGCTGTTCTTACCGCACATCGCGGTGCCATTGACATCGTTGGCGTCTTCATTATTTCAACGTCCGAGTACAGTCCACTCATTGCCATTATTCACCATTCGTCTAATTTACTTAATGCAGCTAAGCCTTTAATTGTTTGTTTTACTTTATTGGCATTATATCATTTATACTTTGGTCAACACCTATTCGCCGGCCATTTTAGTCGTAAGGGCCCTCTATGCCCTTTACAATCAAGTTACTTATTGAATTACTTTTAATATTTTTATACTTGATTTACTTTCAATTTGTTTTTTGTATTTTTTTTTTATGTGCTCATAATGCATACAACTTAATGTTTTTATTTTTACTATAATTTCTACCATTTTATTGCTTCGTATTATAGTTGGAAAATATAGTTATTTTAATTTATTGCTGATTTTACCATAAAAATAATAGTTTTTTGCAGTATTATAGAACCACAATATATTAACAGTACAGAAATATGTGATTTAATGCAATGTATTTCCATTACTCATACCCTTAGTTATATCAATAAATATAAATAATATAATAATATAATGTAATATCTTATTACATAATCACTTTTAGTTAGATATATTTCATTGTAAAATCAAACATTTACATACTTAAAAAAAAAAAATAGCAAGTTGATCATGTAAATTTTGATGACCATTATATTCCTTTTTTTTCAACAGTTTAGAGATCTAAAACTATTTTTTTTAGTACTAAAACTAATTGGTTTATGTCGTTGAATAATTTAAAAACAATGATTCATTAAAATGAATCATAACCATAATAATAATTATTATTATAGTTTTAATTTTTAATATTTAAACATTAATACTCTAATAAAAGGTATTGCCACAACTCATTAAGTAGACTAAAATGTAACTAGTGTAGAAACCTAATTGAAGGATTTTTATTTATTACAAATTTTTAAGTTTAATAACTATTTGGGTTTTGATTTTAGCGCAAAGAAATGTATTAGTTGAATATTTATAAGAGTTCTGACATTTGTATTAAAATCATTTATCGCATGAAATTTCATTTTTACGTACGAAAATTAGAATGCGTTGCAAAAAAGTTTTGATGAAGGTATTACAAGATGGACAATGTGATTAATTCGAACAATTATTCTTGAACTACAATACATGTCTCATTAACATTATTAACATCATTTCAACATGTCACAAGTTCAAACTTAAAACACCAGCAAAATATTTTTTAATAAATAAAAAAAAAAATAAAATTATTAATCCTTTATACTGGAATCAATTTTTAATGTCAAATTTTTTATTTTCGTGTACGTTCAAATAATTTATACTAAAATATCTGTCTATATATATTTGCTATTAATGATATTTAAAAATATATACATATCAAAAATATATATTTATTAAAAATATTACCTTCTATTTATTGTTAAAAACGATTTAATTATAAATATTTTAATGAACCATAGTAAATATTAAGTTCATTAAAAAAAAATTATTCCTAAGGGAAGATTTTAGAAGTAACTCTTGAAAGTTATATGGTATATATGTATATATAAGATATATTATTATTTTTTTACTTCTAAATGGAAAAAAAGTCTAGATATAAATTTGACTGATCAATAACCTGTTTTATAATATTATATTTTGACATATTAGCATTAAAAAATAATGAAAGGTGAGCAGCGGGATAGTGTTAAGTAGATTTTTTACCATTATGCACACATAAAAATTCTTCTACGTTGAGCACCTCTCCGGCTGTAATTAAAAATAATAATAACTCAAAAAGTAATATAAGAAGACCTGAATCGATCAGTTAACATTTAATTTAAATCATTTTCTATTTAATAGTATACAAATAATAATGGATTCACATTTAACTTTCAAAAGTTACCCCTACAATATACCCTTAGAAATAATTAAAAACATAATTTTTAATATAATTTATATAAATAAATCAAATTTTAATCTGAGCATTAAAAATAAAAATTTTATGAATAAATGGAAGGTAGAAATTACGTACAGTTACTAAATATATATAATCTTGATTGTACTTCCGGTAAATTTTCAACAAATTAAATTTATTATGTTTATAAAAAAATTTAAAATATACAAAATAAAATAACTTGAATAAATGTTAGAAGCAATTATGTGTTTATTATTAAAAATTAAGAGGTTCTAGTTAAAAACTTAGATTAAAACAATAACGTAGAAAAAAATTGAGTAATATTTTTTAATCATAATTTTAAATTTAGGAAATATCGTTTAAAATGTTGGCATTAAATAAATATAAAGCTATAATTAATAATATATTTTATTTATTGAACAAATATATTAAATAAAAATTTACGATGGATTACAATCATATTTCATACATGACAAAAAATTATCCATAACTAATTTTTATAGATAACAAGATTATTAGTATAATTTATACTAATAATCTACAATGTTTATTGTATTTAATGTAATTTTTATTATAATTTGTTGCTCAAACAATAGATTACATGGATTTTTTATCTATGATAAACTATATCTATGTACTGTGATTATAAAATACTAACTTAACTGTTAACTCGAGTGTCAAAAAATGTTAATAGAAATGTCATCTTTATATTTTAATCTGATACGAATCAAAATGACAGCAACGGGTAGTCAGCAAAATTATAATGGACATTTTTCTTTTCTTAAGGCCGTTATTGGAATCTGTGTAAAAGAAAACGTACTACGATTATGGGTACCATTCGAAGTGTAGGTTTGCAATGTTTGCATAATAATCTACATCCAATCATTTTTCAATCGTTCATCATTTACTTTGTATAAAATGTGACAAGTACGTGAACCGAAAACTCATGTTTTTTTATTTCAAGTTAGAAAATTCTCAGAATAATTTTTTCATAGAAAATGAAACAAAGAAAATTCATATTTATTTTTTGAATTTTATTTAAAATTGTATTTGTATTAAAGAATTATTTGAAATATAGTCAAAAATGGAGTAAAAAAAATGATGTTATTTTATATAAAAAAAAATACAGTTAAATTTTCAAAAAAATGTTTATTTATATCCGTTAATAGGAAAAATAATAATGATCAGTACTAATACACTTTGGATTTTTTTCAATTTTGTTATTGGATGGGTTTACCAAAAAAAAAAAATTAAATATTATATAGGTTGAAATTCTACTAGTATCATAAAAATTGTTACATAAATTTTGTATAATAATTTTTGATTGAATCTTAACTAATTATAATATACACTTTTCTACGATTTTAAAAATTACATTCATCAAGTATAATTATATTAGTAATTTTATTTTTATAAAAAAAATTACATTCCTTATAATGAGTATTTTTTTAAATTTATTATTTAGTTATTATTAATTGGATAGTAAAGATATAGGTATCATTATTGATATAAACGATATATCTTTTTATATGAAGACATATCGTTTAAGTGAATAAAATTTATTTAATTATAATCAGTTTTTTTGAATCCACAAATGAGTAGCTGGTGTTACAAGTCCATTTTTTTCAGTGAAGTTATTAATATTATTGAGTTTATGATTTCTTAAAATTAAAAATGTTAATGTAATTATTTTTGGTTAAAAATATTACACATATATGTTAAAAATATCAGCGTTAATTTTAGATCAAGAGTTATATGTCAATGTAATGTATTATCATTCATAAATTTCCTTTTCTACAAGAATATATTATACTATCGTAAATAAAATATAAATTTTGTATAATTTGATTTTCACGAACCAGAACTGTGGAAAAATATTATAAAAACTTATATTGATGAGTATTCGAATTTTTAGAGAAAGGTTACTGTGAAAATTAATAAAAATATGAAAATCTTGTGCCTATGGCGTATGTTTGGAATAGAGTTTATATTCAGAGAATTTTACAGCTAAAATTTTTTACATTTATTTTAAACTTTTTTAATAAACCTTCATATATTAACTGTATATTGTGAGAAATATACACATAAAAATATTTTATTTCCAGTAAACAAAATAAACGATTCGAATAAATAAATTCTTTTCAAAAGTTATCATTTTCCCGTTTTTTTTTCTATTCTGTATAAATGAGCAATTTTTATTCCTGAATTATTCAATAACACTGAAATGTTCCCAAAGAAACTGCAGTGAAACTCAATCCTTAAGATTAGATAGTCGCAAAGTTTTGTATACATAAAAAATATACCCTAAAGAATTACAAAATTTCCTGTATTTGGCAACAGTATTTTTTGTTTTTATGGAATTTTTTGTATCTTCTTTATTCAACAAAAGGTTAATTTGTTCATAAACTTTTTTAACATAAAGGTAATCTCAATTCTTTTTTCATAAACCAGGCAATTTAGCTAAGTACCATACCATATATCTATTGGGTCATAAGAATAGCTATTATGCTGGACTGTGTAGTGTCCAATAATCGATCGATGCATCTAATGTTTGTATAATAGATTATAAATGACATTTGATTTGAAGATAATTATTAACTGATAACTGATATAACTGATTAAAACAAAAAATGATACAATCGTGATCTAATATAAATTTACTAGTATTGCACGACATAATAGTGATTTAATTTATAAATTAACAAGCACTTCTATACTTTTTTATACTATAGTGATGCCTCATAAAAAAATTTTCTTAGAAAAATTACAAACATACAAATTATTGTCAAATTCAACAAATTCGCATCGAAGCTTTTTTATGATAGCGATGTTAATCACTGTCAGATATCATTTATACTTTTCCCGGCTATGACGCAATTCCTTTGTTCTGGGATTTTTTAATTTTAGGAAATTATTTTTTATGTATTTGATAGACCAAAGCAATTATTATGTTTTCTGTTATCGTGCACTAAAATTATTTTTTTATTTTTTTAGGGTTCAATGTTAACACACAATGTGGTTTGGATCCATAATGGACGACCTATTGATAACTCTACGAATAACAAAAATGACTATAGAGAAGTTAAGACCGAAATTTTACAGTCAGATAATACAATACAAAGTCGCTTATTCATTAGGGGAGCATCTCAAGCCGCTTTGGGAAATTATACGTGTACGGCACCTAACACGGAGCCTGACACAGTTAACGTATATGTGAGCGAAGGTGAGTTGATTCTTTTTCTTAATTTTATAAATTAGTATAGAGTTATGCCTAATAGTTTTGTTATCTTATTAAATGTTTGAAATTTAGATATCTGAAATAAACCAATATAATTTTTCGTGTTAACAGCTTTATTGTTGTTAGAATCCGTGACAAAATTAGAGTTTATAATGTTATAGATATTTCGTTAGTAAAAAACAAAAATTTATTATATAAAATATTTATTCTGATTATAATAAATTATTCAACTTACATACTATTGAATTTATTACAATTGGAAACTTAGTATTGTGTGTATTGCATAAAGTCAAGTAATTGTAATAAATTAGAACCATTCAATTTGTCTATTACGTTTGCTTTAGATTTATAAAATTAATTAAATGAAATACAGTAAATCTATTGTTCAAATGTTGGTGGTCTTTGCCCTTCCGGATGTGAAAACCAAGTATTAATCGATGTAAATGGTACATGACCACATTATTAATATCCTAAGGGTAAAATATAGGATAATAGTATTTGTTTTAAAATTCCGTTTAGAATTATTTTGGTAACCTTTTTTGAACACATATGTATATACATTTTGTTTTTCTAAATATAAATATGAAAATCGTTGTAGGTGTGCGACCTTTTTATCTTGTACAGATTTGTTAATCTTTAATCATAACTAATTAGTTATGACAGATTACATAATTGATAATATTTTTTGTTTGCTTCTGTTAAAAACGAAATACATGTATATGTTGATTTTGTAAAAGCCTAAACCATTAAGAAGCTTAAAATATTGTAAATATTTTATTTGATTTTCCATTATTTTATTAATTTTTTATTTAATTAAGTGTCTTTTTAAATTTTACAAACTATGTTGTTTTTAAAACTTATGGTATAACAAACAAAATATAGAAAGAATTTGTTTGTTCCTGTACACTAAAACTCTGTATTTCCGGTGCTTTAAATGGATGTAATTGATTATTTACGGTTGTAAATTTTGACCGCTGTACATGGCGCCCTGTAAAGTTTCGGACGTGCCAAGTATCATAAAAGATAGATTATCTACTGGTAAAAAAATAATACCAGGAAAAGACTTTATGACGGCAAATTCAAATGATCTGCTACAACAAATGTTAAATATACAGCGTATATTATACACGTTTGATGTACTTCGTTTAAACTCATAGAAGTGGTAGAAATATTTCCTTTAGCTTCTGTATGATCATAAAATTTAAAACTTAGACTCACCAATACAAAGGAAACTAAATATTATACTTTGTCAGAATTAATGTTAAGTTAGTTCTAACATAATAAACATAAACTATTTTTATCATATTTAGGAAAAAATATTCACCACATTAAACTCGTATTAAATTTTTTCCTACTATTTTAACGTACATCAATTGTTTAGATGATTTATTTTGCATAAATGAGTGAAATATAATGTTTGTATGACTATTCAATCATTTAGTCATTTTTTCATCTAATATATTTTTGCCCAAAATCATTAGGATAGTTAAGATAAAAATGAAAAAAATAATTTGTCATTAAGTGACCCTTGTATGTTTTCAAATAACTTAAGAGAAAGATATCATTGTAATAGTATTTCCAATGTTTAAATACATTTTCTTTTGAAAATTAATTGTTTTTGTTATTTTAACTCAAATAGAACGATTTAAATCAATCATGTTTGCTAAATTTAAAGATCTGAGAGTTTGGAGATCGTTTTCGTATAGCTCTGTGAACATAGTTTAGGGTGAGTGCAAATATTATTGGGCTGTATGTACTTACGAAAGTAACTGGGAGACGAATATGCCAGAAAAGCATATTCAAACATTTAATACACTAAAGTAACACTAAATTAATTTATATTTGAGTTACTGGAATTTATGTTCTACTTCAATAATCATTAATCATTAATCATTTAACCACGTTCTACCTTATATAAATATGATTATTTGTATAGATTAAAAAAACATAAGTTCAAAATTTTACTTGGCAAGTTTTATAATATCTTGAAAAAGGATTGGGATTATAAAGATACTAATTATCCTAATTAGATCAAATATTCTATTTACTATATATAGTATCACCTAATTTTATTATGCAAAAATGAATAAATCATAATTGTTTAACAAATAGAATTTTTTAATTTATGTAAAAAAATATATGTTTAACGCGTCCTTTTTTTTTTTATAAAAATTCAAAGTATTTGTTCTAACTTGATTATTTAACTGATAATTTAGATTAAATTTTTATTTAAATTATTGTATTTTATATTGTTGTATTATTTATATTAGAATTATTTTTTCTATCTTTATTTATCTTTAAAGATATTTTTTTTGTAAAAACCAAAAATTTGTATCATTTTTTACATTCGCTTTACTTATTAAATACAATATTTTATATTTTTAAACAATATAATTGATGAAATTACGTTAACTCCCACGACAATAAGATATTTTTAAAGTTTAATTTATAATATGTTAATATAGTACTATGAAAAAAGTCTGTTAGATTGTTGATTTTAATTTATTATTTCTTCAATTTTATTATTTTTGTGTACAAAAAACAGCATGGAAATTCATTTAGTGTTTTAAAAGTAATAATACACTTCCACTAATTTTTAAATTTAACTTTAATCAATTATTGTACTATAAATGGCAGAAATAAATATTTATGTTGATAATTTGATAGTTATTAATATTTATCAAATTACGAATATTGATGTTACCATTCAATAAAATATCTTATTAATATTAATATCGTGAGTCATTCTTGAAAAAAAAACTGATTTGATAATATTTGCTTTACAAAAATCATAGTGGCATTCAATTTTCTATTTTCTGTCAATACTAATTTTATATTTCAATTAAATCATTTATTTGTATATTTCGATGATGGTTTTCATTGATGTCTTTAATTAATCAACGTAATGTCGTTAAACAGTATAATATTTAACCTTGACTTTTTACTTATTTAGCAAATATTTTTTTACTTATTAATTCAAATTTACTTCAAAGCACATTTATTGTACATATTCATGATAAAATTTGAATACTTAATAACATCCTTTTGAATTTCGATTAGATTTTATCTGATAACAAGTATAAAATTACAAGGCCATTATTGTTTACTCGAATATAATTTTATTATTATCATTATATTTTATTATTACGCAATTACTTTGTATATTAGTAAAACTTAACGACAGCACAAGTAACATGAAAAAACTTTCTATTCGATTATTTTTAGTTAGGTTGAACTCTGCTAAGACAAGCGATTCTTTTTGAAAATGTTGTCTTACTAAAACAGTGTTGACAGTTTTTAAACATAATCAACTTAATAAGTTTCTTTATTAACAACCCCGTAGATTACGTCAAGATATTTGTTATTACGGCAATTTGAATGACACTACTTGTTTCGACTTATTAAGTTATGTGTTCTTTATTAAATCATATTATTTCCTTTGGTATAATTATAAAATAATACCAGGGATTATACAGTCAAATAATTTTAGTCATTAATAGCGCGTACATAATTTGAGAATTAACAAAAACGATACCTCAACTTTTTTATTGTAATTAACCAATAAAAATGTTAACATTTTTATATAATAATTAAACTAAAATATATTGCGCTGTATATTTTAAGTTCTAATTAAAAATACAACTGAAAAATGCACTACATTGTAATTTAAAATGCAAACATTACAGCCAACATTTATATAAAGTTTTGCATTGTAGCGTAATTTTTAAATGTTTGTAAATTTTCATAATGCATGAATTCATTTAAAATGTATAAGTTTTGAATTTTTTCTTATATAAATATAAAAAAAGAACACCTGGTATTCTCAAAAAACAATTGTACTAAAAAAACATTTTTAAAATGCTAAGTAAATATTTTTGTGTGATTGGTGAATTCAAGATAAAACTCTGTGATATTCTTTTATTTATAACAATGTCTGATTTCTTTGAGTCGGTGAATTATTAATAACTTCGATGTAACATATTTAAAAAAAATTTCACCGTTATTTACAACAACTGATTGTTTTCCAACCCTTATATCTTCAAACATTCAACATTTTGCAAAAATTATCGTAATAAAATCATTTTTCGAATTTAACAAATTACTAATTTAAGTACGGAAGACGCCAAATTCCCATAGGAAAAAAAAAAAAAAATTAGAGAGACTAAGATGTTGCCACAGGTTTGTCTTGAAGATGACTCACTCCTATATTATTCTTCGTCGACAAACTGTGTGGTGTTCATCTACCAACATATACGCAACATTTTTCATTGTTATGTGGACGAGCATTAAAGCGTATTTAGACTTTTTACCTTTTATCGTCGGACATAAACTTATCAGCGGAGCTTATATCGTTTACATTTGTAGCGTAGGACATTTTTTTAAAATTATTACTCTCAACTACGATACACTAGTCAAACATTGTCACTCATTGCGCATTTCATTGAATTAGCCATAATTTATAGTCATTTAGTTAGTTTAATATTAAACTCAAATCGGAACTAGGTCAGACATTTGTTTGTTTTAAATTGTATAATTTTATATTATATTAAATTTTTTTTTATTAGTAAAACACTTTACTAACCTTATATTGCGTCTTACACTTATTAGTTCTAAGTATTTTTTTAGTGCTGTATTAAAATAATACGTTTGTAATTTCTCAATTTATTAACATCTTTAATTAAAAAATCTTAGCAGGATTGTATAGGGGTCTCATAAAAGGAATGAGAAGCAGATGTTCGATTGCCCTAATGTTTAATAATCTAGAAATTCAGATAATTTTGATTTCAAGCTATAGTTCATATAAATTGTAAATTGAAGACTAAAACTATTTCGATCACAGAATTATCATTATTCCAAGTAATATTTAAATAGATAGATATTTTACAGAAAAATTTACTTTTATGGTATAAACTACTTACTTTTCATGTCACCCGTAACTTGAAAAGCTTCAAGTTTCTTAACAATATAAAAGTTATGTTAATCATTTTTGTTTTAACTTTTAAGTGATTAGATGTTTATCATAATTTTTTATTTAAATATACTTTTAAATTATTATATATAATAATATATGTATAATATATTATAAATAAATGCGCACAATGAACCAACAAATGAGATCATGGGCATTATGTCCACCTCGATAATAGCTAAAACTATTATAAATAAATATAATATATAATTCACTTAGTGACTCTTTAATAGTATATTTAAAAATTAAATGAATATAATGACTAAAAGCGCATTCATATGTTATGAATCACACACTAATATATACCGATATATTTTTATTTGAAAAGATATGTAACTTTTTAGATAAAAAAATTTATTGTAGCGAAATCACTTTAATATCATGACTAGGAAAAAAATTTTTACTACCTGTGTTCCATTGCACTCTTTCTGTGAAATTATACAACATTTTTTATGGCAAAATTAGAATATTAATAATGTAAAGAAAAAATTCTTTTCACTGTTTTGAAAATACTTCATTATATTATTTTATTTTATAATAATTATAATAATTTTCAAGTACCATTTATGTATATTTATATATTGTTTAGTAAGTTAGGAAACGAGTTTCTACTATTCTCTTTGTTTGTAACAAATTACCTGTTCCTTACTTTTTAAATACTCTGTATATCTGGATATACTCCTAAGCTCTACTTTGTAACTAATTAAATTTTACTTTATACATGAAATAAATCAAACTGTATGGAGAANCTAATTAAATTTTACTTTATACATGAAATAAATCAAACTGTATGGAAAATCTCTAATAATGGGATAAACGTATTTTTTAACATTGATGCATAGCATTTGCAAAAGGGATATAATGTTTAATAACAGCAAACTTTCTCTATTTTAATTAATAGCCGCGAGTCTTGTCATTAATTTATTTCACTAAATTAATTGTAATACTGCAAGTATTTGTTATTTACAGTAATTTATAGTATTAAACATAGTTATAATAAATGGGTATCTTATATTACATCATACACCACATGATTATTTATGAATATGATTGTTAAAACAATAGTATAACGGTCAGTATTTAACATATAGAGTGTTTTGGACCTAACTAACAACGCTTGTAACTTTTGGTACAATTATCATTTTGCTGAAATTTCTTTTTATTTCATTAAAGCATATTTTTTATTATTTATCATTAATAAGAAAGTAATAGAATACAAAATTTGTATTATTATATTTCAAAATAACCTTTTTTTATCATTTCTCTTAGAAAAATATTTAATACGTTGATAAAAATATTAGGATAAGTACTTTTCTTTTATAGATAAAGTGAGTATGGAATGTGGACACAATATATGTACATCAGTACGAAATGCACCTCCCTCACTACATACCCATTCTATGTATTAAAATACTTGTAACTTAATAAGTAATTGTCCTAAAATGTTTAACGACCCATCAAAATAATAAAAAATGTGCTTTAAACGTATTCTAAGAATGTAATAAAGCAATTAAAAAAAAAAATTCAACAAATTAATAATGTAGTCACTTTTTTTTACACGACTGACATATTGTGGACCGCCGTTAAGCATTACTTCAGGGTGACCTAGCGTAGTCAGTAAGTTCTAAGAAACCCTACATATTGAATGCCAACAGTTACACTATTGTTTTAACAATCATATTCATAAATAATCATTAAAAAAATTAAATTTAGATACTATTTTTATGAAGTATAGAAGAAAATTGAGAACTGACTTAGAAAAACTAATAAAACTTTACTTTCTAATATAGTATTATAATTTTCATCAAACTCATAAATGATTGTTTTATATTATAATAAAAGTATCCTACATGAATTCTTTCAACTTATCAAAAATGTATATAAATAAAGTTAATTTTCCTGAACTTTTATGTTTCTCTGTTAGTACTGTATTTATAATAATAGTTATATAGAATTATTCCAATAAAAATTAAGTTATAAAATGGTAAAATTATAAGGGGATCTAGTAAAGGGAAATAATGAGATTAAACAGTTATGCAAGTGGATAAATTACAAAATTTACGATGCTCTCAATAAAAATGTTATTTTATAGTTATGTTTATTATAAAATTAATAATGGCACAACAAAATTTTTACTTTTTTGGTATCAGATTCAAACCAACCATATTAGGCATTGTATGTGTATTTGCGATGTAAGGTTTTAAAAACAAATTGCTATATTTCCTATTTGTAATACATTTAGCTATTAAGTCCAAAAACCGTTATCATAATCAATAATCAAATAAAATGACATGTTTAAAACCCTTAAATCGTTCGTTCCAAGATATCTACTTACTTTAGGCTATTGCGTATAAAACTTCAATTTAAAAATTATTTTTAATTTCCACAAAATTACAATAGTAACAAAAAAAAAAAGGAGTAATAAAGAAATTAAAAATAAGTTTAACACTTTTAAATTTAATTGAGTTAGAAGATTAAACTTTATTTTTAATTTAGGTCATAATAAATGGGAGAAATATACTGTTAATTTTGAATTTTTATAAATCTTAAATTAGTGATATAAATATAATGATGAATAAATTAATTTTACTCAATAAAATCCAAACAATGATTTTTGTTTTTTTTTCTAAGAGTAGCAAAATTTATTGTTTACATTGATTTCCTACCCGTACCTCCATTTAGAAGCTTTATTCCTCTTAATCGTTAGTTAACATAACACACATTCTACATAGTTATTTAATTTAAATTAGATTAAAAATTTTATATCAATATCATTAACTAATACTTTTTTCTAATAGTTTGTATTAAATTCTATTAATAGAAATATTTATTCATACAAATAATTTTTAATGTCATTAAATGTAAACCTTTTCTAATAAAGAGGTTTCTTGAGTAGGATATAAAAACACATTTTACTTATATTCTACGTAGTTGGCAGTAGGTTTCAAGTATAAACGGATTCAGAAAGTTTAGTACTGAAATAAATCTACTTCTTATACGCTTCAGTAGAAAGTTATACTGTATTCATAAAATTCTAGACTTCTCACGTTATATTTGTCCTATTGCTATGAAATGCAATATAAATATACGACTCTTAAGAATGTCTGAGCACCTGAAGTCATATCGATGTAAAAGCTACGTTATATTGTTTTTAATTTATAATGTGTTCTTAAAATGTCTTGTAACCATTTGTTCTGATTTTTACGCAACCTATTCGAGTAAATAACTGCTCATAAAATTTTTAACAAATAAATTTTATTTTTCAGAAGGCGACAATATTGCAGCTATTCAAAGACATGGAACATCATCTAGTCCATCGCTAATACTGATGGCAAATTTAATATTAGCCACCCCTTTAACACTACATAGACTAACAGAGTTCCTTTAATTTCAATTTTCGATAAGTTTTCTTCTTGAACACAATAATTTAAGTAAGTGTACAATACTTTTAACAAATTTTAATAAAATGTATCAATTGACAATTAATAATTTTTTAAAGTTTAAAAAAAAATATTTCCATATATTTAACATAATACATTAAAAATACGACGTCTTACATATACTGAAAAAATACTGTTTTTTATATAACACTTTTATTAAATAAATCATATTTTTGTTTGTCTAACAAAATACTTGTTTGCTTTATAAACTATTTATTCTTCTAATCACAGCCACCAGAACTATTTTTTATATGGGGCAATGGCAAAAATTTGCAAGTAGGCATTTCGTCGGCCTGCAGCAGCAACGTGGTTTTCCCCTTGCCTAACGACTAGCTATGATAACAAGGGTCATCAACACCCAGGCGAGGTATCACACCTATGAAATATAATTAATTGGCTATAGATGGAAATGAATTTTAAGTTAATTGATAATTTCATTTGAGTTAATATGTCATTAAATATAATTGATTATAACACGTTGTGGTTTATTAACCTCAACTATGATAGTTAAAATTATATGTGGTTGATATGATATATGGTTGATATATCATACTATAAATAAATAAATATTATTTATTTGTTAAAATTTACTCAATAGTTACATGACTATACTCCATCAATGGGGTAAGAGTACGCTTTTATTTTTCATTTTGCTTTTGTTCATTACTCATTAAATAGATTTCTAATCATACTATTGATACCTTATTTGTATTCATTAATTATTTGTCTAGCTTATAAAAATAAAAATTGTTTATAACTACAATATACTAAGTTATATAAGATAGAAAACACGTGCACATTTTCACTCTATGAAATACGCACGATGCATTATTGCTCATTAGTGGTATTTTCATCATTATTTTTATAATTATGTTGAAAGTATCACTCAGTCAATCTTCTCGAGTTTAGGTAAATGCAGGTTAGTGCACTCGTTAATTTTACATAAATGTACTATAAAATTTACATTATATTCATTTAAAAACATTATTTCGAAATACTAAATATAAAAAAAGGGAAACATTTTTCATCATCGGTAAAGTTTTTTTGACTGGCAGTGTATCCTGTTTTGAATTGAAATTTACGAAATCTATGCCCTGTAAAATTACTATATACATATAGCTGTACATTAAAAAAATAAGCTACTCCTCTCTATTTTGTATATTTATAACGTAATTATTTTTATATTTTAACCAATACCATTCTTTTCCCTGAAAATACTAAATCCTAATAAAAAGAGTCGCAGTCATCATTTATTTAGTGGAGAGTGCTCTATTTCAAACGATTTTTAAAGTATCTGACTCTTTTTAACTGATAGAAAATTATATTAAAAAATTATAATTATATTAAAAAAGTATTATAATTATTATTAATTATAATAATTAAGTAATAACTTATAGATTTAAATTTTAATTAGGTCTTTTTTACAGTAATAAAAGTTATTTAAAATATAACATTGTTGTCCATCAATAGTCCACAATGGAACAATAGATTCGTTTTTAAGGAAATGAATAATTGACACTAATTTATTGACTTTAATAAAAAATAATATTTAGTTAGGCTACATTTTATAACTTTTCTTAATAAAAATTCAATATTTTAAATAGGTTATTATCATAAGAAAAAAAGCTTGTGAGTCAATTTAAATACCCGATTTTTTACTGTCAATTGATTGATAATATTATACTTGATCGACTTGTTAAAATAAAGTCCTACAGACATTGCAATTTTTAATTTATCATTCATATGTGTATACTTCAATGTGCTCGTTTCAATATACCCCGATTAATGTTATTAATATTGTTAATACCAGGGGCGAGAAATTATATCACGCTTATCTGGTGATTAATTAGAAAAGATTTTAGGAAATTTATATTTGTTTTAAAGGAAAACTGTGGTCGCTAGTTCACACAAAATTACTTATATTTCCATACAAATAACAATCATTTAAATTGTATTAAATATTTATAATTTAAAATAGCACCTTGTGCAATTTAGTAATAAGAATTAACAAATATAACAATAAATATAAATCAGTATTACTAACTATTAATTTGATTATTTACACATAGACATAATTAAAAAGGAGATTCAATATAAATAATAGTATTGGCTATATAATTTATACACTAAGATTATTGTATGATTTATGCATTAAAATTGGCAATTGTCATCCGTGTGACTTACACAATTTTCTTAATCCATCCGTGTGGAATATAACGACAAATAAATCATAAAATCGTTACCTTAGATAATCCGACAATGTCATCCGTGTGACTTAAATAATTTAGCTAATATTAAACATCAAAATATATCACTTATATAATACAATATTAGTTATACTAAGGCAACTAACTACATAAACAAACTTCAATGACAATAACTTTTGGAAAAAAAAACAACGTTAATATAATTTTTACTAAAAAAAACGTATAACCAACAAAAACATTTTTCGTATATATTTTACTAATCTAATTACATACACATGTCGACCGGCAATGATAACCGGCCGACTACGCCCAGCGACCGGGAGAGGAAGGGAAGATGAGTGTATAAAATCAAATAAGCGCGCTATCTAGTATTTTTTTTTTAAAGCAGCGCGAACAAATATCATAAAAAAATTACTTAATAATAAAATAAATGATAAGTATAACATACTAAAATTTATATATATTTTTTAGATAAAATAATAAATTTTAAATTGACACTAATATTTTATTTGCCAAAAACAAAAAAAGTTAATTTTTTATTTCTTGGTTTAATTATTTAACATTGGTAATACTGTTAAAAACTATCAGCGTTTCCAAATTTTTATTAGATCAGTATTTAAACACATTTTGTATTACAATAAAAAAAATAATTCTCGATTGTTATGTTACATGTAAAGTCTAATATTTTTTCGGCACTTTCTATTTTATTATAAAAATTGATACTAAGTGATAAGTATTCTTTAACTTTTTTTGCACATTTCTTATATATATATATATATTTGTCAATCAATATATATTACATCAACCTACATTTATAAAACAAACAATGACAATCTTTGTGTTAAAAATAGTTATCATAATAACTATTAGAGCTTTTGAGAAAATTAAATTGATTATTTAACATTACAAAGTTTTTTAAATAACAATTATAATTATAGAACATTTTTTATATTATAATCTAATAATTTTCAATTTATTTTTACTAATTAAATTTTTTATTGGTTAATTTAAGCTACTTACAGCTTTTCAAAATAGGGAGTTTATTTTAAGTCATATTTTTTTTTTATAAAACTAGGAAAGAAATCAATAATAAGTTACAATGAATTGTATTTGTCATTATGTACTTTTAGATATATTATTTGTTTTAAAATTGAAATTGACATTTTTACAAAACTGACAAGTGGTTTTGACAAAACCATTTGAGATTATCTACTTAGACTTTCATTAATTCATTAAAAATTCACTAAAATAAAAAATACATGTCTACTTTTATTAATAGTAGACATTGTTTTTAGTTAACTAATTATAATTTACAACTATTTAAAGGTACATTCACTAATACTTATACAGTGTATAGATCATAGTATTTTTGTTTTGTTTTAATTTAATTATATTTTTTTAATGAAGAAATAACAGATTTTTAACATTTTTATTTATTTTCAATGTTTAGCCAATTGTATGTTTGCTGTTAGTTTTTCCTATATTTATATTATTTTTACGATTTCAAGAAGTTTAACGTTTGACTGTTCTTTCTCGTTATATTGTTTTGTGTTATAATTACAAGTTTCTTACTATAGTAATTTCATTAAAAATTATAGTCTCCAAATTTTACACCCATTAAATATTAATTGTTCTTTTTGCAATAATAATTATTATTATTGCAAACTGGAATTATTCCCACTATTAAAATAATTCTAATAGTGGCAATACATAAAACAATATTATATAGTGGTTTATGCAAGTAAATTAAAGTAAGTGTTTGATGTTTGTAGAATAAAAACTAAGTATAACTCACAATGTTCTAAATTACGGTAAGGCCGGATTAGTTCATAAAAAAGAGAAAGATGTCGAATCCAGTAGTTTTCAAAATGAATTACTCATAGCAAAACATACTTAATAGTGTAAAAATATCTTGAGGTACACTTTGTTAATCACTGGTAATAACACGCGCGCACGTTAATTTAAATTTTGGTTAGAAATTCATATTTAGCGTGTTTGATGTAATTTTTGATCATTAAGACTTTAGATAATAGTATTAAATGGTATAATTTTCAAATTTCTCTCTTATATATTCTGTAAGTATTACTTAGTACTTATTATTTATAAGAGACCGTATTCTTTTCAATGGTTTTAGTTACAAAGCATTACGATCGTTTTCGTCGTCTCATCCCATAATTGGGAAAAGATGACAAAAATAGCAATTTTTAGGAAAACCCATAGCTCATCCCTTAGAAGATCAAAGCACATTCGAAAAAAATCATGATATTGGAAAGATATAGAAGAAAATCTGATGCAAATTTCAGATTTGAAATCCATTCACAAAAGTCATAAAATATCATAGAAGCTTAACCTCATCATTCCACAACGCCTTACCCTATAATATTATTATTTTAACCATCATGATGTTTAAACTGTAAAAATGTCAAACTTCAAATATATATAAAATATAATCGTATAAATGCGTTTATTGCCAGTGGTTGATAGCCTATAATATATTTATTTTTATAAAATTTTTTTTTTTTTTGAAAAAAGTTCTCTTAATCGTAAAGTTAATTAAAACTTTTATTTGAAAATACCGATATATTATGTGTATTATATTAAATGATAGAGAAAAATAACATAATTTTAAATGTTTTGAATTAAGCGAAGTGGAAAATAACGATAAAAACATTTACAAAATATCTTTCTTTTTTGCTTACATGTTAATATATTATATTGTGAAAATTCACAAGGGTATGCCAAATGCGTTCACAATAAAAATTGTCGATCAGAATATTGTTTACAATTGTTGTTCTTTGTTTGTTAAGGTCATATTTTGGTCCAAAGTATGGGCATACAAAATCGTACGTTTTTTCAGGCTTAAAATATTTGGTATAATGGCGAATATTTATTTTTTTGAGATATCTTATTGTTATTGGGTAATAATAATGTTTTTATTTTTATAATTGAATTATAGGGAATAACTAAAAACCCTTTATAAACATCTTTGGTTTGAAAAATTATGGTATTTTGAAGTCATTTTAAATTAACAATAAATTATAAAAACTATGAACACTAGACGAAACATCTAATTGATCATTTAACACATGTAAAGATATTCAAAACTTTTTAGTTATTTTTATATTTATTTGTTTATTTGAAATTTAAAATTTAAATTTAACAAAAACGTATTTATTTCGTATAAACATAATCAAATTATTTTATTAACATCTTAACTGCTACAAATTAATTTTCATCAAAGATAATAATACATGCATACCTACACATGATTTTACATTAGGTGGGTTTATTAATAAATTTTTATTTATAGAAGATTTTCCATGGACAATTTTGTATTTTCCCTTCTTTGACAGTTTTCTAGATACTTTTAACAAATATTGTACACTGTCAATAATTTCATATCTTTAAAATACAAGCGATCCGTTAATATAATTTTTTAATTACATATTGTTCTTGAGCTATTAGCTATATAATTTTTTAAGTTCATCTATTATGTAAGGGTATCAGCTTTATTTTTCAAATGAGAAGTCATATTTTGAATTTAATAAAATGTTTAAAGTTATTTTTTTAATAGTTTATTTTTAATTATATATAATATAACGACTTTCAAAAAATATTTTCTTTATTCCATTAACAATTAAATCAACATTTTCACCCCATATTTCGTAAAGTTTTACTTAAGCTTTTCCTACTATCACAAT
Organism: Daktulosphaira vitifoliae; assembly: GCF_025091365.1. NCBI lineage: Eukaryota > Metazoa > Arthropoda > Insecta > Hemiptera > Phylloxeridae > Daktulosphaira > Daktulosphaira vitifoliae. Next base: position 67,402,080 of record NW_026099572.1, on the reverse strand, counting down.
TACAAGTTAAAAGACCCTTATAAACTTGAGAAATTTTTTTTAATCATCTGAAACTTGGCATATATGAATAAAATGTATTAGGATGCATATTTTTGCATAGTAAAAAATTTAAAAACTTTTTAGTAAAGCCTGAAGTTTAGGAGGTGTTTTTTAATTTATTCAAAAAACGTGTACCATAAATTCAAATAATTTTGATTAGATTGTTTTTTCTACCTCATTTGAAAGATTTTATTGAAAATATGTAAAATAAACAAGTTTTGCACCCTTAAAAATTAAATTTTTAATAGACTTCTGATTTTATAGCTGTGGTTATAGGATTTTTGAATCCACAAAAATAATTACAATTATATCGCCTCCTTTTCACCATAATACCTAAACACTTTATTAAGTTGTGCAGAGTATAAAAAGAACAGTAACTGTCGACTATTGTTATTTTATTATACAATATAAAATAAAATAAATTATATGTTTAGCTTGGCTTACAGGTCGACCAACCTGCTTCATAATCTATAGTGCAATATTTGTAACGTAAAGAATGAACCCAACTGTTAAGGAAAAATATTTCTTTGTGTGGTAGACAAATAGTTTTATATAAGAAATATTTGACCGAAGAAAATATTATTTGGTATGTCATATGAAAGTCTCACTACTTTGTAAAATAAATGAAATATTAATAATAATGAAAATTAAAAATATTAAATACAACATTTTTATGAGAAGAAAAACTTTATATTAGCAAAGAGAAATAATTTTTATATTTAAAAATAATCTATAATATTTTGACCTATTACCAAGCAACTAAATAAATAAATAAAAAAATCTTTAAATTTATATAACTTTAACTAATGATGTAAATACTTTACTTTTATTGTGAGTGTTCTCATGTGAACTACCCATCCTATTCATATAATCAATTACTTTAACAAATTTACTTATTGAACACATTTTATTGATTGTAAGTATACAAATAAAGAGAATATTAAAAAAAAAAATATATTTTTTGCGATTGTTTGACATCAAATCTTTACAATTTAAACTGAAATTAGTTGCGTTTTCAATTATTTATAATGCGTTTAAGACGCAGAACTTTATCAGTACTTCGAAATAACATGTGGCATATTTCAATAATTTTAGTCCTTTAATAAGTTATAAAAATTTATCAGGATTAAAAATTTCACCAAAACTATTTTTTTATCATACCGGTTTAACAAACTTATAGATATTTAATAAATATTTTACTGGTTTTTAAAAATTATTTTATATATCTAGTACTTCATATTATATTATTGTTATTTAAATATAATGTGAGTTACTAAATAACACTTTAAATTTATTTCAAATGGAGATTGCTTTTTATTTTTTCTACATAAAATAAATTTAACTATTTGAAAAATTGACTAAATTAATTAAATGTTCCTTGAGGGGTAAGTTGACAACATTGTGATGTAGCTAGTTCATGTAACCCTACGTCTCAGAATCGATTCTCACGTACTTTAAAAACTTGTTGCATTATTTCTACAAACTGCTCTTTAAAAAAATAAGAACAATAACTAAAATTAATTGTCGAGCTATAATAGTACTTTGTATTGAAAGCTATAAAAAAAAAAAAAATGAAACTTCCCATATTTCTTTTTTTGTGAAAAGTTTTGTAGAGATTTAAGTTTAGTATGTTCAAACTCACACAAAACAATTTTTCTGTAAATTTTTTTTTGGAATACATTTATGAAATATAATACAAACTCATGTAATTATTATCAATGACTATTTAATTATAAAATTTAGACCACGCGTAGTAAGTTATTGTGACTAATTAAATTTTTGTTTTTATTTTTAGGAGGATGGTAAAATATAATGTGTTAGAAATTACAAAGGACCCATGACTTTATCTCTTCAAAAACTTATTTGTAAACACTTAAAATTGATTATATATATATATTGTATTTTTCAAATGTATATTTTGATGATTTAAGTCATGTTTACCACATTATTTTACAGTTCTATAATGCACATTGTTTATAATTATATTTTCTATGAAAACCAAATAATTTAATTTCTTTTTAAAATTGGGATTTTAATTTGGTGTCTTAAATCAAGAAAATAAAGTAGTATGTTTGAATATAATAATTTGTTGAAAAATTTGAAAGAAATACAATTAAAAAAAAAAACTATTTTGAAAGACTTTATTTAATAAATAATGTTTAATTTATTTCTTACTAAACTTAAAACAACTCGGATATGGGACTGTTTATTTTTTTTAATGTTCCAATATTGTATTGTGAATGCCATTTCAATGTACAACATGATTTATATAAAAATGTTGTTATAAAAATGAATGTAATTTATTTATTTTTAGCATCAATAATTTAATATAGTAAAAAATGATTTTTTGTAAATTTATTTATAACATTTGTTTAAATTTTCAAAAATCTCTCATAAATAAATAAATTAAACATTTCAGATTAATCTTTAAAAAAATGATGGACTGTTTTTTACAATAGATTTATTATTATTTAAAATTATATTTGTAACACTATTCAATATGATATTGATTTCAAAACAAAAAAAAATTTTAGTTATACAAATGTAATCAATTATAGTCTTTATTTTGATTTTTTCTATTAAAAATTTAAGAAAAACATAAATATTTAATTATTGTTTAATTTTTTTTTTGTATGATTGTAAAAGAAAAAATCATGATTTTGCTAAAGTAATACTCATTATAGGATTTTAGTTAATTAATATATTTTTTCAAGAAACTTACATTTTATTAAATGTATACCATATAAAAATGAATATAAAGGGTTATATTCATTACATTATTATAATAGTGTTTCATCAAACTATGTTATACACAATATTAATAATTTATAATTATCATAAACAGGCATGTATTCAAAGGTAGTTTTTGGAGGTCAAAACCCTCTTAAAAATATTCTTCTAAATTACACGTTATCTATGACTTAAAATATAACACTGCTTTTTAGACATCACTCTAAAAATATATAAATAATATTTTGACTACATGCTCATTATTGTCTTCATTTCACAGATAAATTTTTTTATCATTTTGTATGTATATCTGTTTTATCACTTTCAGTTGAGTTGAGCACTCAGAACATAATAAAATATGCAATTGTAAAATATGTTGATAATTATTAGTTTATTAATTTAAATGTGATAATAAATAATATATGTACAGTTTACTTAATATTAATAATAATAAATATCATATTATGTGTGTAAAATATGGATAATCAGGGGTGGCTTCAATATTAATTTGTAAATATAGTTACTAATTATTAAATATTATGTATATTCACTTATTTCGAAAAAAAAAAAATTTAAGTACATTAATATTATAATCTAACTGATTTATGAAATTTGTGACTAAATATATTAAAATGCATATATACGAGGTGTGACAATTAAGTAATGAGACTGATTTTATTGCCGCGCTCGTGATAACACTACGGCCTTGAAATTTATACGGTATGTAGCGGATTCCCTCCTCTCTCCGACGATAAGTTCACCGTCTCTCTCGTTGCAGTAGTTCGTCCGCTGTATCGCGTTATGTGAACACGTGTTCGTAGTGCTCGTCACGAAAATGGAAAAGGCAAATTTAGAGCAACGCATCGCGATAAAATTTTGTGCGAAATTGGGTGAAACCGCTACGGAAACTTATTCCAAAATATTGAAGGTGTATGGTAGTGCTTCACTTAGTCGTCCCCAGGTGTTTCGATGGCACAAGCAGTTCAAAGAGGGCCGCGAGAACGTGGAAGACGAAGAGCGAGTAGGGAGACCAGTTGAAGTGCGAACCGACGCGAATGCGCAGCGCGTGCGCTCCCTAATCCGCGAAGATCGTCGTTTGACGGTTCGAATGGTGTCGTCTGAACTCGGTATCAACCGTGAAACCGTTCGACAGATTCTAATAAACGATTTCGGGATGAGAAAGGTGTGTGCGAAGATGGTCCCAAAGAATCTTTCTGCTGAGCAAAAACAGCATCGAATGGCTCTCGCACAAGACTGTCTGGAGCAAGTTGAAAACGATCCCACGCTGCTTGATCGAGTTATCACAGGTGATGAAAGCTGGTTTTTTCAATATGATCCAGAAACCAAACGTCAAAGCTCGCAGTGGCTGTCTCCAAACACCCCTCGTCCGAAAAAAGCTCGCATGAGCAAGTCGAGGGTGAAAACCATGATCATTACCTTTTTCGACAGCCGCGGAATCGTCCATAAAGAATTCGTACCTCTTGGGCAGACAGTTAATCAACATTTCTACCGAGAGGTACTCGAAAGATTGCGAAAACGAGTTCTCAGGGTGCGTCCAGACATCGCAAACACTTGGATTCTGCATCACGACAACGCGCCGTGTCACACAGCCCTCAGTGTTTTGCAGTATTTGACTTCCAAAGGCATCACCGTGTTGCCGCAGCCGCCTTATTCGCCCGATATGTCCCCATGTGACTTTTTCTTATTCCCCAGAATGAAATTGGAGGTCAAAGGAACCCATTTTGAGTCGATTGAGGCGATCCAAGCGGCCGTGACGAGGGTACTCATGGACATTCCAGTTGAAGCGTTCCAGAAATGTTACGACGCGTGGAAAATGCGATGGGCTCGGTGTATAGCTGCCCAAGGGGACTACTTTGAAGGGGATAGAACAGTTGTTGAATAATTTTTAAATATACGGCTTTTATAACGTCAGTCTCATTACTTAATTGTCACACCTCGTAT
>NW_026099572.1:67357236-67396506 GCF_025091365.1 Daktulosphaira vitifoliae | reverse complement strand
TTATTTATACATTAAACAATATTATGAAGACATAGTATAATTATACAACATGTTAATATTATAAATAACATTTAAAATTAATAAGACTTTTTAAATTTGAAGTTTTACCAAAAATATTGTTTAAGTTATAATACGATTTTATTTATATTACTAAAACTTAGATCTGAAGTCGTTACGTATTAATGATTTAGTTTAAAACTTTGCAATAATCAGTTTTATAATAATTATAGTAAAAAAGTACCACACCTGTACCTAAAATTTCGAGTATTTTGTATGAAATCATATGCGTCGAGGAGTAACTAATTATTAAATAATCTTAAAAAATTTAAGTACAGACCAAAAATAAAATTGTAAATATGAGGCAATTTTAAGCTTCGATGCGAAACTAAGAAGATAATAATTTTATTATGATTGAAAGGGCTACTGGGCTCACAAGGCCTTAACTGGTAAAAGAACACAAACAAATTTTCATTTGAGATGAACAACAATAATTATATTCTGATAAAACAATGAATGATTTATTTTTCCTATAATGAAAGATGAATGTCAATAAAAAAATATATTATTATAACATTAATCTATACATAATCTTAACAGTTAGTAAACATTTAACAACATTTATATTTAATTTCTTAAGGAATATATTAAATGACTTAAATCTCAATTCTCACAAATTATAAATGTATAGATCTAATATATTATTATAACTTGCCAATAGAAAAGAACAAGTTATTTACATCAATAAATACTTATGCATAAGTGGATGAGGAACAAATTTATGGTTTGACTAGAACGAGGGCATTTTTTTCAATTTTTGAGGGTAATGTCTTCGACTAGATACAATTTGTGATCTTTCGACGTATCATTGAAAGAAATTGGTTCGGTGAGAGCTGAAAAAAAGTGGTAACAGACACAAAAAAAAAAAAAAACACATCTTAGTAAAACCAATACCTTCTCAGCTTCGCATCGAAGCTAAAATACTCTTAGTTATTTTAAGTAATTATGTACATCTAATTATGTACAACTTATTACAAAAATTGAAAAGTCGTGTACTAATTCCTGATTCCCAATAAGACTTATTGGGAATCAATGTTAATTCAAAAATAAAATCATTTACCAAGTTGAAAATGTTTCACTAATTGTTATAAATACATATTTTTGTAGAGTTGATTGACGTAGATCTATTTTGTCCAGGTTTTGTGATATTAAAACTTTTAATTTGTTAATAAGATTAGATGTTATATGTGAGATTTTGGAGTAAGAATATTTCAAGGTTATTTATTAACAATAATTACCAAATATAGGTCCACTTAAATTAAAATATTGGACTCCTTAAATTTTAAAATATAACTTAGATCAGAAGAAAAAAAGGTCATATAGGATAAAATTTTATGTTTCGACTAATAAGGTTATTGGGGGCACATTACAACCTTGAAAAATTTGGTGATTCAAACTTATTGAACATTCTGTTGGTAAAAAATACAGAGTGGCCCACCACTCACTGACAACTTAAATAACTTTTGATCCAGTTAATATTTTTAGTTGATTTTTTTTTTAAATAATAGTTATACGTTAGGTCTATAGCTATATCTCAATAATTAATTTTTTTACATTTTATTAAAAATATTAATTATTTTTAAATTTTAAATAAAATGTAAAAAAAAAATCTAAGATAGCTATTTTGTAGAGTAGAATTTAAGAAAAATTTTAGTAAAAAAATATCTTATTAATATTCAATAGTAAATATTCTGTAGCGATTTGAAGTTTGCGAAAATTTGAATTTTCATGTATTATTTTACGGTATTAAACATTGAAATACGTATTGAGAAAAGGACAGAAGAAAACGCTATCTTTTCATGATTACTGTGTATACATATGATGATAATGTGTATACATTACAAACTTGGCATTAATACCTTGATAAGAAATTAGATAAGGCAATTATTACTTATCACTCTCATTCATCTGTCCTTTGTCAGAGTCAATATTATTATTTTTTTAATTTCACTTTTTTAAAATACATTTGCAATTTACAAAAATAATGATTTTTCAGGAAAAATAATATAATTATTTGTTATAAAAAGAAATTTTTTTTTTGTATATTACCCTTCCAATAGGCGCGGGTATGAATCAGATACGCAGTGGAAATGTTTGTTTTCTGTTGTTTGGTCCTGGCGGGCGTTCGATCTCCCCTCTTCTTTCGATCTCACCCTCGCATATGATAAAAATAAATTATTATTGTATTTTTTTTATATAAACCCATGAGCTATACCAAGTAAACTATACCAATATATATCTGCCTTTTTAAACATGTATATAATATAGATATGACGATTAAAAAGACGGATATGTTTATTACAAACAAGTGGTATCAGTGAGATACGCGCGCTCGCTTGTGTCAGTCTAGGAGGCGAGTCTACCGAAAGGTCAAAATTATAAAACATAAATTTTGCGTGCAATACCTCAATTTAAAAAATTTATCATTAAATCAATGAATATTTTAACAAATCCTATTTTCTTAAGTATCAGGGTATACTTAAGAAAATAAAATTAAAAGTTTTAATTACAAAATGGAATAAATCTAACTGACGACTCATATATTTTATAATCTACATAACATTTTATACTTTATTTTTTTTTTAATCAATTTTTGTATTATAGGGATATATTTAATATTTTAATCAAGTTTGTCATTTGGTAGATAAGTTTAAAAGAAAAATGTTGATATCAAAAGTCCTTATTTTAATTCAGTAGTTACTGATACAGCATTTTAATGTTTGTTAAATTTTTACAAATTTTTACAAAAATGCTCTTACTCACTATTTAATGCAAAACTCAAACATGTTTTAGATAACGTTTTTATAATTTTTATTAGTAAACATAATTTCACCACTACTTTTTTTTATGCCAATTCAGATAATTCAAGTGTTAATAGTTTTCATGGAATAGAAATCGCGAACAACATATGAAAAAAGTGTTTAATTCCGTTCTTAATATAATATGGACTAACATTTGATACCGCAAAAAAAAACGTATAAAAAATCAAAATTTAACAAACTTAGTTGTATGAGTTGTTTATTAAATCTGTTCCATCTGTATAAATATACATGAATGAATATTTATTATAGTAATTAAATTTAGTATAAAAATTAGTCAATAATTTAATATTGTAATTTTTACGAATTAATAATAATAATAAAAAAAAATAAAATTTGATTATTCTTAGATTTTTTAGTCAATTACAATTGTAAAATTAGATAATTACAGTTATGAAATTGAAATTGTAACTTATATAATATATTAATATATCATGTACAACTTACTTATATAATTTGACATAAGCCGTTGAAAGTTAAAATACTTATTTTAGAAACAGCAAGCTTTTCATTTTAATATACACATTGGATTAAAATATGTAAAGTAAATATTAAAAGCTCTGAAAATATCTATATTAGCACATATATATATTTTTTTTATATATTCTTAGAAAAGGTGTGGTTAAAAATAATTATTAATGGCAAGGTTTCGTGAACATTTTTTTAAATTATATATTAGGGTTCGTCAACGACATGGATATTTCGATTCGATGTCGATATCACTGACTTTTCTTCGTTTTTCCCACGATATCGATTAATTTTGAGATATCGCGATAGTCAAAAAAATAGTTTTATAAAAAAACTGTTTGAATTATTGTCATTCTATTATAAAAAATGTATTATTTGATATTAGGCCTAAAACAGTTCGTGATAATTTTGTTGACATTTTTCATATTAACTATATTATGAAATATAAAATTAAGATAAGACGAAAAATGACATTTATTGATACAAAATTCTATTCTTAGATTAAGTTATAATAGGTATTGAGTATAACCAATAAATAAAATCGAAAAAAATTATACCAAAAAAAAAGGTATAAACCTAAACAATTTATAACTTAAATTTATTATAATATATCCATTTTTAACCCTTATGTGACTGGAAAGGTACCTTTTCAGTTTTTCAATTTAATTTCCTTCGAAATATTTAGTATGTATAGTTAGTAATTCCGTGACATCTCTAAATAGTATGTATAGTTAACAAATTTATATTTTATATTTGGAAAATATATAATTTATTACACTTAAAATGACGTTAATTTTACACCTTATAAGGACATAGTAGGTATCTGGGTACCTCTATTTATTATATACAAATGTAGGTTCTATTTATATAATATATTAAATTAAAACTCAAATAACAATACACACTATTGAATTATTGTAAATACTGTGTTCACGTCAATGTTAAAAATTTTAATTACTGGCAAATCACAACTATAATTTTATATTAATGAAATTATGTCTACTGATAATTCGAATTACATACAATAAGATGTAAAAGTGATAAACTGATGACAATAAAATAATTTGCGGGAAAAGTACAGATAACTATACTGTTGGTGCTCGGGTACATACACCGCCATAAGGAAGTGTTTTTTTCCCAGTCACATAACGTTTAAAAATGACAAAATTTACAGATTTTAAAAATTGTAATATTTTTTGGATTTCTTTCATTAACGGGGAAATGTTTTCAACATTTTGAAAGTTATGTCTTTAATTAAATATGATGTAATCTTTATGTATCGTTGAAAAAAATCGGCCCAGTTAGAGACGAGAAAAATGCCAGCAGTTATTATGACAACATAAATTAAATGCGTTGTATCATAGTAAAATTAATATATTTNCGGCCCAGTTAGAGACGAGAAAAATGCCAGCAGTTATTATGACAACATAAATTAAATGCGTTGTATCATAGTAAAATTAATATCTTCTTAGTTTCGCATCGAAGCTTAAAATTGCCTCATATTTACAATTTTATTTTTGGTCTGTGCTTAAATTTTTTAAGATTATTTAATAATTAGTTACTCCTCGACGCATATGATTTCATACAAAATACTCGAAATTTTAGGTACAAGTGTGGTACTTTTTTACTATAATTATTATAAAAATGATTATTGCAAAGTTTTAAACTAAATCATTAATACGTAACGACTTCAGATCTAAGTTTTAGTAATATAAATAAAATCGTATTATAACTTAAACAATATTTTTGGTAAAACTTCAAATTTAAAAAGTCTTATTAATTTTAAATGTTATTTATAATATTAACATGTTGTATAATTATACTATGTCTTCATAATATTGTTTAATGTATAAATAAAAGTCTTTGTATTGAAATAGCTTTTTAAAATTTATTCAATTAAATAGCTTAAGACTTGAAGAAGAAGATGCATATGTATAGCTTTTTAAATGTGTGTATTTCGATGGTTTCAAATTTTTTTAAGTTAACAATAAAAGAAGATCTTGATAATAGCTACAAAATATAAGAAGTCCATAAAATGTTATAAATCAATATTTTTATTGAAATTAACACGCGTTAAATGTTTTTTATTTTTGTATATTCATGAATTTTCAGGAACTTAAATAAATTCGCTATAATTTTATATCCCAAACATGTGCTTATGAAATAACAGTATTTTAACTTACAGTTAAAATTATTGTTAACTATATGGTAATAATATATATAACATAGGATAATTTTTTATATCGTTGAAAACTTAATTGAAAAATGAAAAAAAATATTGAAGATTTAACCAACAAGGTTTTTTTTAGTTACATGTTTGTTGGCGCTATCAAACGCCGGACATATCAGTTGGTGCCACTGTTTCGTAGTAATAAAATATACGCTGTCAGGTGTTGATCAACATATTTTGCGGCATTTGAAGGCGGCAACAATCGTATAACTAAAAAAAAATGCCCATTATTATTTATATTTTTTAGTTAATAAAGTGATATCCTCTAGTGTTTCTCGGTCACTATTATTATCATGCATGTGTTAATTAAGTTGTTTGACATTATGATTCCTTTTTTTTCTTTTTCGAGATGATTTAAAAAAGTTACTGCAATTGGTGGTCGATTAGATGAATATTGCAATTGACAAAAATTAATTGGTTTAGCATTGTAATTGGCAATCGGTTTGTTGAGCACTGTAATTGGCAGGTCGTTGATTAAGAATCGTAGTTGGTATAGTCGATCATCAACAGCTGACTTCAAAGGGTGGAAAATATCCATAATAACATTATTCTGCTATGTATTATATTTTGTTAAGTTGTAAATATATGTAAAGCGGGGGGATGCTCGCGTCATTAGGTTCTATTTTAATAACAATAGAATTGTGTACAACTACATATATACACCTTTTTATAAGTCTAGATTTATTAACAAGTATTTATCTTCTTTTCTAGCAGTCAGTAAAGAAAAATATTTTTCGGGTTAAGGGCCACAGAGTAGACATATTTTTTTGATTTATTTATTAATTTATGTATTAACTGCGTGTATCATATAGAATTTAAGTGTATTGATTGTAGTAGATAAAATTTTAAAGCGCAGTATTAACTATTTTAAAAATAATTATCAATAAAAGTAGCTGATTACTTTGAAATGTATAAATTTATTATTAATTTGAAAAGTTATTTTGAGTTGTTTAATTGTGGAGACTTTGTAGTAAATAAGGTATTAGATAAATTTTAATAATACAATACAATAGATAACTAAAAAAGTTGATTCCTAATAATATTTATCAAATAAAAATTACTGTACCTGTACTATAAAAGATTTGACATGAAAAACATATATTTAACAATTAAATGGTTTTCAATTGCTTTAAAAAATATAAATATATACAATAAAATATTGTAACGTTAGAAATTAGAAATATATTTTAAATTATGAAAGAAAATAACTTTTTAACCACTATAAATAACAATTATAAAATGAGATTTTTAAAAATATATTTTTTATCAGCTAAAAATTTGTAAGTATTCTAGCTTAATTATTACTTTAAAGTATATAGGGTGTTCAATACGTAAGGAAACAAGTTTCCATTGTTCTCATTGTTTGTAACAATTAACCTGTTTTCTTTATATACAAATATATAAATGTATACAAAACATTGTGACAAAAAAAAATAATATACAAAATAACTTATTTCAAACGGATAATTTTACTGATGATTAATCCAACCGTAAATTACAACAAGTACATAAAAATCTGCAAGAAAACAAACTTAAAATAATAAACAGTTAAATATTTGTAATTGACTTATCTACTATTTATCTAACATTTCTTTTACTTTTTCATGGAAATTAACTTTTTAGTTTGCGAGCACTCTTTAGTGACTTTGTCTTGAAATGTTACTTTACAGATGTGAAATTTAAAATGTGTAAAGCTTCCTAATATTGATAAATCTAGTAGTGATCTCTAAAATTCTTAATGGGAATAAAACAACCTCTTTTAAAAGAAATTCATATTTTGTGAATAAAAAGTCTGCTTTGGATAAATGTTCCATTCCAATATTTTACGATAACGTTTTTGTGTATACACAGGTTTTTTTTTATCACGTTAATTTTCTTCTAATACATTTTAAAGGCAATTGAAAATAATCTATTATATTTGATGTGTTATACCTAAAATATATCGATTGTTGTTCAGTGTAAAAGTAAAAAAAAACTATATTGAGGCAAATGATATGATCGATAATCATTTTTAAACGATTGACGGGTCTATACATTGTTCATTGTGTGGTGAAATGTTTTTGGCATATTTGATTGAAGAGTGGATAAGGAAAACTGAAGAAAGAGGCTGAAAATTAATACTCAAAAATGATCTGTGGTGATACACGTACGTAGAAAACTTACCGTATTATGCGACAAAGTTTAATTTTCCGTCAGAAACATTCAAAGTTCCCCAAAGAAAGGATTTTCTTATTTAAATGTTGGAACAAGCTTTTAAGTATAATAAATGAAAAATTACCTAAAACAAAATTTTATTATTTATGTAACATGCTCTAACAATATCACATCTTTGAAACATTTAATGAATTCGTTCGCGCATATTGTATTAATTGGAATTAAAAAGACATCATAACATTCACTGTAATAATAATAGTAATTTCAACGATACAATTATGATTTAATTGTGGCCCACAAGCTCTGCAAAAAATTTAAAAACAAAAATTATTAAAAAGTTAACACATTATTTTCACCAGGATATACAGGGTGGCCCACCACTCACTGACAATTTAAATAACTTTTGATCCAGTTAATATTTTTAGTTGATTTTTTTTTTAAATAATAGTTATACGTTAGGTCTATAGCCATATCTCAATAATTAATTTTTTTACATTTTATTAAAAATATTAATTATTTTTAAATTTTAAATAAAATGTAGAAAAAAAATCTAAGATAGCTTTTTTGTAGAGTAGAATTTAAGAAAAATTTTAGTAAAAAAATATCTTATTAATATTCAGTAGTAAATATTCTGTAGCGTTTTGAAGTTTGTGAAAATTTGAATTTTCATGTATTATTTTACGGTATTAAACATTGAAATACGTATTGAGAAAAGGACAGAAGAAAACGCTATCTTTTCATGATTACTGTGTATACATATGATGATAATGTGTATACATTACAAACTTGGCATTAATACCATGATAAGAAATTAGATAAGGCAATTATTATTTATCACTCTCATTCAAAAGTATATTGAAAAGATAGACCTAACGTATAAATATTATTTAAAAAAAAAATCAACTAAAAATATTAATATAAAAGTTATTTAAGTTGTCAGTGAGTGGTGGGCCACCTGTATAGCAATGTAATTGTAAGATTGAGATAATTTTAGTGAACAATTTTTTTAAATATAAATAATATTCATTTTTCTGGATAAACTCTAATGCCTAACGTGTACTGTATAGTGATACACATAAGTATATAATATTATTTTTTGAATTTAAACACAATCAGTTGTATGATAATGATTCGCCGTCATAAACAGCTAATAGAAATGTTAACCTATGCAATTTTTTTCTTATTACGAAAATAATATAATACAATATGTACTTTTTGTCCTGCTATACAATATTATGTAACTATGAACGAAAGTGTTCCTGATGTCGAGTCGTTGGAAGTTTGATGTAAGAGAAAAACCATTTAATCATTTCAAGTGAACATGTTGGTTAATCAAAAAATAAACGGCAAAATAAATCTAAAAAAAATAAAATAAAATCTTTCAATACAGTGCCACGGAACAACCATAGGCGAATCAACAGTTGCAGGCAAGTCAGACGTCACTGTTATGAAACATATCGTAATAAACACAAACACTATTGGCTTTCACACCTATATTTTAGTTTTAACTAATCAAAACGTTGTTAAATCAAACATAAAACTTGTTTTATTCTTTTAATAAGACATGATAATTGTATTGGAATAATTCAAAAGGTATTCACACAAGTACCATTTCAACTTTTAATTTTTTAACACTTAAGTCTTCCAACCATATACGAAGAATGGTTCAATCAAAAAATAATTTTCAAAATTTAGACGTGTTAATCAAAAAAGTAATAATACTTGATGTTATCATATACGTGCATTAAACATTATAAATTGATGATCAATAATATTTAAATATAAACGACAAAATAACACAATAATAACGTATATAATATTAGAGCAAGAAATCTCAGGCCACTTTTTTTTTCGCTTTTATCAGCCCATTAAGAGCTATCGCAGCTTCCCACAAAGAAGAAGATTTCTTTAAGTACATGATTACATAACACAGTAAATAGTTCTTTTGACTAAGACGAACTGAAATCCAAAGAATAATTTTGTTTTTACATTATTTTTTTTTTATTGTTTAAACCATCGATCCTCACTCTTATTAAGTTAAACAACATACAATATCTTCTAGAATATAGTAATTCTCTAAGAGAAATATATTAAGACACTTATTCATTATAAAAAATAGACATGTGAGTTGCTTGCAAGTGTCCATTTGAGCTACCTTTAAAGATATTCCCTTTTTGAATTACTTTAAGGTTACTTCTCTTTTCGAGTTACTATATAGTTATTTTTAAAATGTTTACCAATCTTTTAAATTTCTAACAACTGACATTTTCAATAAGTATTACTTCTCTACATAGAAATAAAATTAATTATAAAAATTTTTTAATAAATTATATGTATAATAATAAAAAAAAGCTCAGCATAGTAGAGTTGCTGTAAAGTGTGGACGTGGCATAGTTGGGACAAGTATAGATGTATGACAGTGATTTAAATCATTATCATAAGAAACATTTCGATGCGAATCTGTAGATAGTATTATATTTAAAAAAATTGATGGATTATTCCTAAAGCAACATGATCTCCTATATACTTATTTATATCCTGATTCCACCATGAAGATAAAATAAAGTCCGAAATTTTTTTCTACTTTAATAAAGTATATTACATTAGCTTTAATTTAAGATATACAGGGTGATTTTTATATCATAACCCATTCAATTACTTGCAGAATAATAATAATTTAAACATTTTTTTTTTTATTATCTTTAGTTACACATTATTCTTGAATTTTTAACTATGTAATATTTTTAAGTTCATCCCTTATGCCTTGGAGGGGGGTCAACTTTGTTTTTTTAAATGGTAACACATATTTTTAATTTAATAATATGTTTGAGTTTTTAATTTAATAGTAAATGGCATTTGAATTTTTAATAAAACTTAATTTGTTTATTAGATATAAACATTTAAAGTTCAAATTTTTAAGTTAATATACATGTATAATGCAAAGGGATTATAAATACAGGGAGCTAATTGGTTTTTTATAACATCGATATT
Source organism: Daktulosphaira vitifoliae (assembly GCF_025091365.1). Lineage (NCBI taxonomy): Eukaryota > Metazoa > Arthropoda > Insecta > Hemiptera > Phylloxeridae > Daktulosphaira > Daktulosphaira vitifoliae. The sequence continues at coordinate 67,385,787 of NW_026099572.1, read as the reverse complement.
AGCAGGAACACAGCATTGTTACTATCAATTGTAGTAAGGCACATTGTTATGAGTTTATAAATACACTAACTGACAATACAGAAAGTATATCTATTGATAATCATAATTGATAATAAACAATTCGTGACTGAGACAGCAATGTCATAAAAATTCAATTAGCTACCTGTATTTACAATCCCTTTGCATTATACATGTATATTAACTTAAAAATTTGAACTTTAAATGTTTATATCTAATAAACAAATTAAGTTTTATTAAAAATTCAAATGCCATTTACTATTAAATTAAAAACTCAAACATATTATTAAATTAAAAATATGTGTTACCATTTAAAAAAACAAAGTTGACCCCCCTCCAAGGCATAAGGGATGAACTTAAAAAATATTACATAGTTAAAAATTTAAGAATAATGTGTAACTAAAGATAATAAAAAAAAAAAATGTTTAAATTAATTTATTCTGCAAGTAATTGAATGGGTTATGATATAAAAATCACCCTGTATATAAAAGTGTCAGACTTTCCGGAACACTTTCAAAAGTTAAGTTAAAAAAGTTCTACTTTCTACATGCATTTTTTATATTTGAACCCCCCTCGTATATAAGGAAATCATCTGATTTAAAAAAACAGTATGTCAAATGAAAGATGTATATACATCTATTTATATATATAAATACTACTTCTCATGAAAAATTGTATTGATCCATACATATTTTAAAAAGTTATAGCATAATAAAGTTAAAAATTTAAAATACAAAATCGAAAATTTTCACACAAAAATAGTATTCGGTAGCCATTTTCACCGTAAAGATAAAATAAATTCCGAAATTTTTTTTTTCCATAATAAAGTACATTACATTAACTTTAATTTAAGATATATATAAAAGTGTCAGACTTTCCGGAACATTTTCAAAGGTCAAGTTGAAAAAATTAATTTTTTGTTAAAAGTTGTCATTTTAAATCCCCCCCTGTGGGCAGGTAAAGGGTCAGATATAAAAAAAAATATACCAAATTAAAGGTAATGAAATCATGCATCTATACAGAGTGGCTCACCACTCACTGACAACTTAAATAACTTTTGATCCAGTTAATATNGTGGCCCACCACTCACTGACAACTTAAATAACTTTTGATCCAGTTAATATTTTTAGCTGATTTTTTTTTTAAATAATAGTTATACGTTAGGTCTATAGCTATATCTCAATAATTAATTTTTTTACATTTTATTAAAAATATTAATTATTTTTAAATTTTAAATAAAATGTAGAAAAAAAATCTAAGATAGCTTTTTTGTAGAGTAGAAGNAAAAAAAAAATCTAAGATAGCTATTTTGTAGAGTAGAATTTAAGAAAAATTTTAGTAAAAAAATATCTTATTAATATTCAGTAGTAAATATTCTGTAGCGTTTTGAAGTTTGTGAAAATTTGAATTTTCATGTATTATTTTACAGTATTAAGCATTGAAATACGTATTGAGAAAAAGACAGAAGAAAACGCTATCTTTTCATGATTACTGTGTATACATATGATGATAATGTGTATACATTACAAACTTGGCATTAATACCATGATAAGAAATTAGATAAGGCAATTATTACTTATCACTCTCATTGAAAAGTATATGTCATTTTCATGGAAAAAGTTACTCACCTCCAAATTTTAAAATTAAACCGTCCTTGTGTAAAGGGAAATGGTCCGATAAAAAAAATGGTATGTCGAAAGAATGAGATATATAAATAATATTTCTTATTAGAAAATTGTATTGATCCATACACTTTTCAATAAGTTATAGCATTATAAATTTAAAAATGTATAATATAAAATCGAGAATTTTAACACAAAAATAGCATAGGGTAGTCATTTTCACCGTGAAAACAAAATAATGTACGAAATTTTTTTTTTCCATAATTAAGTATATTTATATATATATATACATATAAATGTCAGTATTTCTTGAACACTTTCAAAAGTTGAAAAAGTCAATTTTTTGTGAAAAAGTTGTCATTTTGAATCCAACTCTGTATGCAAGTAAAAGGTCAAATTTATAATAAAACTCCTAATATAAACTCTGTGTGGTCATAAAAAAAATGTTCAAAGTGAAATAGTACAATTGAAATATTAAGTTAAAGATGCGTTTTTCTCAAAAACTGACGAAATTTTAAATCGACGCGTCAAAATTTTCCGTGAGTCTCGAGACCGAATACTTTTGTTGAAAAAAAATTGACATAATATTACATAATAAGATATATACATATAATTATATAATTTTTGTTTTATAAACAACACCTCAAATCAAGTAGCTTACAAAATACATGTATATTACAATTTTTATTATGGTGAACTTTGTATTGAACGTTCTAGCTAAACGTTAAACTTTGATTGGTTTGGCGTTATGCTTTTGGCAAATATCAGTACCAGAATTATTCAGCTACATCAAACAATTTAATTTATATATTAACATATAACTTAATTAGAAAAATTATAAACGGCTTTGCCAGAAGGACTTAACGAGTTAAATCAATTTGTAAATAAACTTATGTACATGACTGGAATCTACAAAGATTATAATTGTACAGATTATACATAATTGCACGTTATTGAACTCAAACATTTACTATATCAATATTATAATAAAAATTCGGGATTTTACTGAAATTGTGAATCTTAATAATAAAACATGATTGTTCAACAATCAAATATGGACATAATATAAAAAATGAATAGTAACATATTAATAGATGATACATGGGAAAAAGGTCACATGTCTTAAAGGTAGCGTACGCAATTTTTTTTCAAGAAATATATACGTGATGAGGTATTCTTTTTTTTTAAATTTTGTTTATAATAATAATACATTGGTTAACAAAAAACTGTTTTTTTAATTTATCCCCGTAAACTTACAGAGTTGAAAACATTTTTAAGAAAAGCTATAATGAAGGATTGGATGGGTCGTGAATAAAAATACGGCCGTGAATGTGCATTAATTTGTATGCAAAATTAAAACTGTTAAATAAATTTTGTTTTATTGAGTTAAATCTTAACAAAAAATAAATAAAACAATTTACAATTAACTACTAAACTATAGTAAAATAGTTTGGACTTAAATTGCAAGTGGACTTTTTGTTGACCTGCAGCAACAACGTGTATCACCCCTTTCATAATGACTATCTATGATAGCAGAGATAGACACCCACCTAGGCGAGGTGACATATCTATAAAATATGATTACTGAACCATAAGTGGAGTTTAATTTTATGTTATTTAATAATTTAATTTGAGTTAATGTGTCGTTAAATCTAAATGATTATAATACCTCGTGGTTTATTAACCACAACTATAATAGTTAAAATTGTATGAGGTTGATATGTAAAACATCTATTTTACTTTAAGATAATCTCCCCAACTAGAAAAAATTTAATTTACGATAAATGTAAATAAATTTTTTTTAATAAACCATATTGTATATTGATGAACAGTGAATATATTAGAACTTATATTTTGTTTTAACTATTTTATCCAATATTTTTTGCATGAAAATCAGAATTATACAGAGTTTTTATTAATAAAATAATAATAAAAATACCATCCAGTGTAGAGGCAAGCGTAAGATAAACATGTTTAAATCGAATAGAAAATGAAAACCTTTATATTTTGCGACTATCTTGTATCGCATTGAGGAACTTTTAAACAGTCTTTCAGACTTAAAAAAATATTTCATGGCGCAAAGTTGAACATGATTGAAGTGTATATATTGAAATTTAAAAATTAATTAACAATTTCAACTGATTTAGGAACATCAACCAATACAAAATCAAATCGATGTACATAACAATGTTTATAAGGACATTTGTTTTTAGAGAGTTTTTTAATTATTTACCCACGTGTAAAGAGTGTTATTAAATTAAGGTAAGTCCGGTCTTCTATGGCCTATTCTCTGGGCACGCCACTGTGTCGTTGGCATTTTAATTATTTATTTAACTTGTCAATTCGAAGAAGCCTTTGGTTTTTGTGTTTGCACTATATCTTTATAAAAATGGCAATTTTCACATTAAAGATCATTGTAGTTTAAAATTTCGGAGAAAAACTTTTAATGCCGCGCGCTAACGAGCGGAAACACTTATACGTGACCGGACACGTTTTATGTTATTTTTTTTAATGTTAGTGAAGTCCTTTTTTAATGATACATCTTTTTTTGAATATAATGGATATAAAAAAAATGTGTATACAATTTTGTAATGTACATTTTATATCTTAAGAGTACATATTTATGTATATTGAATAATATTTCTGTTTATTAATATTACTTATTACACGAATAGGTTGAAGTATCCTTATTTTTGTAGTTTGATAGTATTTTGACTACTAGTTATTTTTTAAATAAATAATTTTATAACAGTTTACGAATATTTTAATTAAAATCAGAACGAGTTCCTATGTTTTTTTAAATAAATACATTTTTAATGAATTAAACCACGATTTTCAACCAAAACGTATATTAATGATTTTGTAAATTGACACGGCCACGGCGTTGTCACCTGTGTGTCATCCCGCGGTCGTGCCAGCTCCTTTTCAGTCTTCGCTCCACTGTAAACCTGATCGTTCACACACGCGTTATCGTCGTGGTGTTAAGTCCAGAAAATGCCTAGTGTCAAATACCCAACGCAATAGTGGCGAGTCAGTCATCTCAGTGACACCTCCACAGTCTTTTTGGTCTTTTTGTTGCGTTCGGCCTACTATACCGTTTTCCACTACGATTCGTATGAATATTTTCTGTGATACAGATTCACCACTATTATTATTATTACTTTTTGTGATACTGTTCTTCTTTTTGTGCCATTAGCATTATTGTTTTTTTTTCCAAACTTGCAAGTTAAACTAATAAAAAGGTTAAAAGTTCAACATTTTTAAATTATAAACTTTGTCAGGTGCTGCGTTGAAATAACGTAGACGACGCAATTTTTTAAGTTAATAATTGGTGTTGTACTGTTTATTTAGCACGATAAAAAAAAAAAACAAAGTATTTAAAAAAAAAAAGAACAAAACTATATTATAACATATATAAATATTCAATTTAGATTAAATTCATATAACTCTTTTGAAAATCGGTGATCGCCGTGATCTATCCTTGTAAGTTAGAAATTGACCTATATTATTGGTGATATAAAAATACATTTTACTTATAATAAAAAAACTTTTTAGGGGTTTAAGTTTTACGGGACAATAGTAAGATATAATTGCGTTGATAAAACTAAACAAATTTTAGCTCGATAAGCCTGCAAATAATAGTAACAATGGTTTTTTTTTACTGTCCCTGACTTGCATAGCTTAATTAAATTAGTTTAATTAAAATTGTTACTAATTAGAGAAAACGGTTGTTTACTTATTAAGGATTTTGGAATAAGTATATATAATACATAAGTATTGTAAGTATATAACGTCAAAGGGTTGACGCGGTTGCATTGCGCTTCCGACTTTACCGCTAGATGGCGACTGCGACAGCTGCTTCTTCTCATCCGATAGGTCGCGTGACGCCGAGTGACGACACGAACCGGTCTGGCGATACATCCTTGCGAATACTTATCGTGACAATTTTACTTCAATCCTTATATTAGTTTAAAATATATTATGATTAATATTTAACCACCGTGTTATTATTTATTTATCATAAATAAACCTTGCCTTCCTTTAGTATATTCTCAAAATATACGTAAAAAAATTATTTGGTGAACATATTAAGGAAATATTTCAAATAGAATGTACTTTTTGTTTTAAACGGAGTTTGATACAAATAAAAAATTACAATATTTCACAATTTTATCAAATATTTCAAAATTATTTAATATATTTTAAACTAAAATGTTTCAATCGAAATATTTTCATTAAAATCACTAGTGTCAATGGCACACATAATAAACAAATTAAAAATGGTGAGAAAAAATCTTTAAAACGTCTGACTTAAAAATCATCTGAAGATACTTTATGGATACCGTTAAGGTATTCGTTGAATACCTTAGGCACAGTGGCCCTTAGGACAAAGAACAGACAGGGCTTCGGAGTGGCGGTGAGCCTGGACATCCGAAATGCGTTCAACTGCGTGCGATGGTCACACATCCTCGGTGCATTGGACGCGTTTCGTGTGCCTCCGTACCTCGGTCGGATGATCCGGTAGTACTTAAGCGACCGGATCATCGAGAGCATCACGGGCCCGAGAATCAAACCCATAACGGGGGGCGTCCCGCAAGGGTCGGGTCCCTGCTGTAGAACATCGTGGACGACGCACGCTGGTGGTGGCAGAAGGCGTCTCGTCAGAAGAGGCTGGATCTCATGCGAACTGTGCGCTTAGCGCAATCTCCGTCTGGATCCAGCAGGAGGGCAGTGGACTTGGCCTCGCCCTGGACAATATCGAGACGGTCCTATTCATGGACAGGTAAAATAGAAATATTAATCATTTTTATGTATATCTTGGTGTTTAAATAGATGATACAATTAATATGTTCAGAACTATTATCCTTAAAGTTATATCGTATAGTGATTTACTAATCAGTAATAATATCAAAAATTATTGGTGTTAAAAAAAATATAATTGTTGATTTGAAATAAGCAGGAAAAATTGAATAATAAAAGTATATTTTTGACTCGGATGAAAATTTTTTGCAAAAAATTTATTCATAATTCACAACAAATTATTATCTAAAAATTTTGTGCCAAGTCCTTCAATTTTTATACACGTTTGCCATAAAATAAATAACTACTTTATAAGTGTTTATAAATTCTCCGAAAAAATTACATTAACTTTAATTAAATATCAATCTCATACTAAATTAATTGCTATAATAAATATTTATTATAGTACATTTTTAGAAATGATCAAGTTTATTTTTTGCTCATTTGAGTTTTCTCAAATAGCAATTCAGAGTAAAAAAATTTTGTTTAGTAAAAAAAAAGGTAACAAATTATTTTCTAGTTATATTAATAATTGATCACCCTTGGCTAATATTATTTATAATTAATGAATACATTTAAAATGTTAATGTAAAATCAAAAAATATATAACTCTATAAGTAACAAAAATTATAATTATTATAATTAAAATAATTATAATTTTTGTGGCTCTTTGAGTTGAATATTTTTTGGTTTTAAATTTTTATTTTTTTAAATTATAATTTATAAATATATAATTTAATTGAATTTCACATATTCATGTTATCGTGAAAAAACAAAATAGTTTAAAATTAACCAGCAAATAGCTAATAAAAGCGCAAATTATTAAGTTCAATTACTCTCCTAAAAAAGTAAAATGTAGATAAAAATAGTTAATTTATTATTTTTCACTGTACAATTGCGTATCAAATCTAAAAAAAAGTAAATATTATTCGCCAAAAGATAATTTGCATATAATAATTTCAGTCAATTAAAAATTATCATTTGTATCAACAACTAAAATATGCAAAAATAAAACTTAGTTATTGTCACCTTACTTAAAATTTATTAACAATTTTTTGTTATACATCTAAAAAAGTCATGTTTTAAGGAATAGAAAATTGTACATTATTATGTATTTAATCAATTTATAATAAATAAATTATGGTTAACTTAATAAATAATTTTCGTTGTAAAAAATGATAAAATTTTAACTGATTTTCATTATTTTCCAACACCCATTTTAATAATTTTATTAAACTAATAATTTTACTTTTAATAAACTAATAATTATAGGGATTTAATATTTTAAGAAGTTATTAATAATAAGTATGAACACATAATCAAAAAAAAATTTAACTCGTCCATAGTGGGTAAAAATTAATATTGGTCAAATTTTCATTCAAATTTTGATAAAAATTATTATTTACTGAATGCAAATTCGATGTTATAGAATTTGTTGACTATAAACATATATTTTAAATTTATAATAAAACATCATAATTTACTGTGTATTAAATGCCACTAATAAATATAAAATAATTATGTTGAAAAATACCATTACAACTGTAAGCAAATATTTTCATGTTATCATATTGCACAAGTGTCTATAAAAATTAAGAATAATTTTAGGGAATATGGTATAATAAGTAAGGAGTAATTATATAGAAACTATAGACAAAAAACCCCAGTACAAGGGGATCACGGCACAGTGGTGACGTGGCATAGATGGATCAAGTATAATGATATCTGACAGTGATTAAAATCACTATAAAAAATAAACGCTTCGATGCAAATCTTTAGATAGTGCTTAATTTAAAAAAAATTGGCAAATAAATCCAAAAGCTACATAATCAGCTAGTTCCTTATTAATATCCTGATTAAAATAAAGTATGTCAAATGAAAAAGGGATTATTAAAAAATATTATTTCTCATAAAAAAATTGTGTTGATCCATACACTTTTCAATAAGTTATAGCATTATAAAGTTAAAAATGTAAAAAATAAAATTGACAATTTTCACACACAACTTAGCATTCGTTAGCCATTTTCACCGTGAAGACAAAATAAAGTCGAAATTCATTTTTTTTCATAATAAAGTACAATACATAAGCTTTAATTTAAGATATATATAAAAGTGTCAGATTTTCCGAAACACTTTCAAATGTTAAGTTGAAAAAGTTAATTTTTTGTGAAAAAGTTGTCATTTCAAATACGGTGGTCAAGTAAAAGGTTAAATTTATAAAAAAACATACCAAATGATAGGTAAGGACATCAAGCATCTATAAAAAAAAAAATTATATTGATATGTTCATTTTTGAAAAAGTAATAGAAGTTTTAAGAAACAAAAAAATTTCAAAAATTAGCGATTTTTAAATTTGTAATTTTTTTAGAGGTTACCCCATTTACGAGGAACGAGGGAAATTTTTTCAATTTTTGAGGGTATTGTCTTCAACTAGATACAATTTGTGATCTTTTGACATATCGTTGAAAGAAATCGGTTCGGTGAGTGCTGAGAAAAAGTGGTAACAGACACAAAAAAAACACATCATAGTAAAATCGCATCGAAGCTAAAAAAAACGTGCTTAGGAGTAAATTTAATTAATTAAAAAGTATTTTTTTCATATTCATCTCAAATTAAATGTGAAAAAAACTATTATTTTTATATGTTACCAAAATAATCTATTTGTTGATATCTTATTAAAAATAAATGTTAGTTTTTTAAATGAAAACAGTTATTAAAAAAGGGTCTAATCATAATTTTTGGATTTTTTTCATAAGAACATGTACATTTGTTTAAAATAAATTCATCCTTATATAATACTATTCTATTAGTCAGTGGCATGTCTATACAAGAGGATACTTGGGGTAGTAGTTCCAGAATGCAACAAAAACGATGACCTGAGATTTTTGGGGTAGTCATAGCCGATGAATTCGATAGTACTCGTATAAAAATGCATGTAATGACGTTTTTAATTTTTGTTGTTTAAGCCAGAATTGTTTTTTAGAGTAAGCAAGAAAATTTTTCTTTGCCGAACAAAAAATTTCAAGGGGTGGTATCAAATTCATTGATCTGTGCATTATATTGCTCCGGGTTACTAAAACTTTTAATACACCACTGCTAGTAGTTTAAATTATGAATAAACTATTTTTTTTCATTTAAACATTAATCAATTTTTTCTAAAATTGCGATATTGTAACCTTATTTCAATGAAAACTTTCAAAATGATATGAAATATACATAATTTAAAAAATTGTCTACTCAAAATATTATTGATTAAATTTATAACACTATATTTAATAGCACTAGTCAACAAGAAATTTTCATCAGACAAAAATATATTTCTCCAAATCAAATTTTTATGCTAATTTAAAATCTGCAATATTTTTATCGGTGCTGTTTTTAAATAATTACTAATAATAAATAGTAACAAACAAGTAACACATATAAAACCATTTAAATATAAAAACACATTTTTTCTATAATTATTATTGATTTTGATTTTCAATATAATAACAATAATTTAAAATATCATGTTATTTGTCAATTTTTTTTTTTGACTAATAACATGATATTTTAAGATACTTTTAAGTTGATGTTTACAAAAATGTAAAAAAAAAAACCCAGCACAGGGGGGGTCGCGGCACAGTTGTGACGTGGTATAGTTGGATCAAGTATAATGATATCTGACAGTGATTAAAATCACTATCAAAAATAAACGCTTCGATGCAAATCTTTAGATAGTGATTCATTTAAAAAAAATTGGTGTTTTATTCCAAAAGCTACTTGATCTGCTGGTTCCTTATTAATATCTCGATTAAGATAAAGTATGTCGAATGAAAAAGGGTTTATTAAAAAATATTATTTCTCATAAAAAAATTGTGTGGATCCATAAACTTTTCAATAAGTTATAGCATTATAAAGTTAAATATAATATAAATAATAAAATCGAGAATTTTCACACGAAAATAGCATTCGGTAGCCATTTTCGCCGTGAAGACAAGTCCAGAGGTCAAATTTTTTTTTTTCAAATTAAAGTATATTACATTAGCTTTAATTTAAGATATATATAAAAGTGTCAGACCTTCCGGAACATTTTCAAAAGTTAAGTTGAAAAAGTTAATTTTTTGTGAAAAAGTTGTCATTTTAAATCCCCCCCTGTGGGCAGAAAAAAGGTCAAATTTACAAAAAAAATATACCAAATGATAGGTAAAGACATCAAGCATCTATATAAAAAAAAATTATATTGATATGTTCATTTTTGAAAAAGTTACGGCAGTTTTTAGTAAAAAAAATTGAAAAAATTTCGAAAATTAGCGATTTTTAAATTTGTAATTTTTTTGGAGGTTTCCCCCATTTACGGGGAACGAGGGAAATTTTTTCAATTTTGAAGGGTAATGTCTTCGACTAGATACGATTTGTGATCTTTTGACGTATCGTTGAAAGAAATCCGTTCGGTGAGAGCTGAGAAAAAGTGGTAACAGACACAAAAAAAAAAAAAAAAAGTAAACACATCATAGTAAAACCAATACCTTCTCAGCTTCGCATCGAAGCTAAAGTTGATAAAATTGAAATTGAAATTGATTAACATCACTATCACAAAATGCACTTTGTTGAAAATTTGTTAAATATCACAATTTCTATGTTTTAAAATTTTACTCAGATATTACACCCAGAGAAAAACCTCGATCTATATAATAAATTCATTGTTCAATTTGATAAATATATCATTACTATTGAATCTATGATATATTTATCAATATGATAATTTTTTTTCTTGTCTTGAACAATAATTATTTATAAGAATAATTATTTTGTTCGTATTAATAAAACATTATCATAAACCCTTGATAAAATTTCTCTATCAAAATTGATTGAGGTATTTCTTTGGGTGTACATGTCTGTTAAATCACTTGCATAAATTATTAATAGCTAATAAATAAAAAAAATTTCGAAAATTAGCGATTTTTAAATTTGTAATTTTTTTGGAGGTTTCCCCCATTTACAGGGAACGGGGGAATTTTTTTTCAATTTTTAAGCGTGATGTCTTCGACTAGATACGATTTGTGATCTTTTGACATATCGTTGAAAGAAATCCGTTCGACAAGAGCTGAGAAAAAGTGATAAAAGACACAAATAAAAAAAAAAAAACACATTATAGTAAAATGAATACCTCCTCAGCTTCGTATCGAATCTAAAAATCATTAGTTTTTCGATATTTGATATGCTTTTTGTAATTTATTGGAACAATAATTATCATATTAAAGAACTATCAATTATCGATAGGGATACATTCAGAGCACAGACATAGATATTCAGAAGCCCATTCACTCAAAATGTTAAATGAACATATTATGAAATAGTGTAAACAGCTGGTTAGAAGGTCACTATTACCGAATACCCTCCTAATTTTAACGTTTCGAATGGGTTCCTAGGTGAACCTGATGTTAGTGATCCGAGGGACGTGAGGTCTCGTCCAGGCGTTCGCCGAGTTATATGACGCAAAGAGTAAGCTGAATACCTGCGACAGATGAAACTCAGCCATCCGGAACAGGAGGACTTGAGACGCAGGTTTAGACCGGCGCCCTGAGTTTTGATATGTGATAATATGCGTTATTGTGAGTTATTAAGTCCCGACCTTCGCAAAGTCCTGCCCCCCACCTTCATGTGAGATAGCCCTGGCAACGGTCTTTTGGGTCCAACTAACGAGGAAGGCAACGTTGTATTGTGATTTCTATAGATAGCGATGTAAATTATCCACAAGTCATCATAGATACACTTAAAAATTATTGATGAACATATTTTGTATGAAAAATTAAAATTCCAATTATTTTTTTTAAAACGAGAAACTTGAATATTTTTAAATAGTTTTTTTTTTAATATGTTTAAATATAAATGTAATAACTCATAATTTTATGTGAAAAATTAATTTTGCTTGAATTTAATTTAATTTAATTTTTAAACTTTATTTATTATTGTTTGCATAAGAGATTTATCCAACTAAAAAACACAATAATATTTATTTTTCAATTATGTGGTTTATAAATGAATCTTTTTGTAAATCAGTGAAAGTGTTCTATAAAACTATAATACATGTTACATTTAAATTAATTTTATTATTATAGTAACTATAGAATTTTTAAATTGTTCAAATAAGTACAAGAATAAAATTTAAAATGAGAATTTTCTGGTGCGTTTTTTTTACAGTTATAGTGTATGTGTTAAGTTGTACGTCACAAGAAATTAATTATATAGATAATTACTGGTCTAATATCGAAGAAGATTACTCATACCTTCGTGATAATAACAAAGAAATACTTGGATTTAAATTTAAAGAATTAAAGTACGATAATTATTCAATTTTGGTGAAGGCTAGAACTTTAAAGTATTTATTTTTAATTTCCTATTATGGGTTGTTGGTTATTATTAATGACCATTCAGGTAGATCGTCTACTACTTTAAGAAATAGTTTAATTGACATAATGAAAAAGGTTGAACTTTTCATGAATAAGAATTATGGACCTTTGATTTTTTTTAATTTAGTAGACAAATTATTAACTGAAAATATTACACCATCTAAATTTTGCTTAAAATTTTTTAATATCATGTCCCGAGAAGTTTCCAATTGGTTCCAAGAAAGTCGTCACTGTAATTCATCGTATGAAACTATGAGTACTGAATATGAATGGTCAATGTTCAAAAATATCGGAGATAGTGTAGTTATGAATAATACACTGATGTATCCGCCTCGCAAAGAACAACCACTGGATGAATTAAGGACTATTGTTGATAATCTAATATTATTTTTGTTCAATGAATATAAGTGTTTCGACTATTCAGAATTTGATGATTTATTATAATATTCTTCATACTATTAATCTTAAATATTGAATAATATGATTTTAATTATTTAGATGTATTGTATCTCAAATAATAACTATAACGTGAACGTAAACTGCGCTCAATTTACTTTTTTATTTTTTAACTGCTCGCCGATTTTTCTCTATGATGAAAAATGTGCGTTACAGTTTTTCTATAGATCGGGTAATAATATTCTGTGCTAATTAAAGAACTAACAGATAAAATTATTCATACGTTGATTTTGTACACTTAATTTTAGCCATTAAAAATTTGAGCACAGATTATGCACATTTTTTTACCTGAAGAAAAATTGGATCGCAGATTTCATACAACTATTCTCCTACCTGTAAGAAACTATTGATTGATTAATAATTTATGTAAAAAATTAATACAATTACTATTTTATGTAAATTTCTCTTTTCGTTGCTAGTAATTTTGTTATTATCTTAATAAATAAAAATACATTCTAATAACAATAGTCGTTCTTTGTTAAACTACTTTACACAAAAAATTAAATTTTCTGCTAAGAACCCTTATACCTTAAATTCGTATCAATTTTTGATTTTTAAACAGCAACCCCATTCTTTTTACATCATCAAATTTATTCAATTGAATAAACTTGGGCTTTTGTTTTTGACGCATTACAGGTGCTTAAAGTTGAGAGATATAAATTAATGAGTACTTAAATTTTAAAGACGTATTTTTCCGTTTTTATCGATATTCGATATGATAATATTGTTGTGTCGCATATCTAATATATGTAAATCTATAAGTAATTCATGAAAGTAAAAAAAAATCATAGGTATGATTTTAAGTTGTTGATAAGTTGTGTTCTTAAAGTATAGGAGAGTGGAGAATGGCACCAACCTAAGAATAATTTTTAATGAAAAGTATACCAATAAAAATCATCTTAAGAGACCGTTTGATGTATTCATATTTATAACTAAGAATAAAAAAACTTTGGTTATATCAAATTAAGTGTTAAAAGAACTTGGTTTTAAATATAGAAATTAAGCAATAACTTTTGCGTTACAACATTAAATATTAGGTAATAAAATAAAATTATTACCATCAAATATATGTAATATTTATCAATTTGAATTCAATTGGTAAAAATTGTTATAGTTTTGTTTATAACTTAAATGGAGAAAACATAAATTTATGCATTTAATTAAGGTCTTTAGAATGAAAGCAGTATTCGAAGAGACGTTGGTATGGATTATTCAAAAAATGATTATTATATAATTGAATTATATTAATAGTAATGCAATAAGTGAAGGTTATATATTTAACCCCCACCTCTATAATCGTAATCTATGTTCCTGAATATTAGCGGCACTTAAATAAATATTAAGTAAAGTGAACAGTTTAACAGTAAATTAATAATTTTACCTGATAGTAAAAAATAAATAAAAAAAATTAAGTACAGTCAAGGATCAGCGTAGTGGAATTGATGCATTTTTTTAGATTAGTATTAAATGATATCTATTAGTAATTAAAATCGCTATCGAAAAGGTAAAAATATCCAAATCCAAAATATAAAAGTAAAAAATATCTGGATTATAATAAAAATCGAAATGAACAATAGATAATAAAAGAAGATTTTATGTATAAAACTTCATTATAAATTGTTTTAATTACATCATTCATAATTTAATTTTGATTCTGACAGAAAATAATGACAAATGTGCAAAACTATTAAATTTAATAAAAATATATTATAAATAGAAATAATAATAACAATGACGAAATTGCTTCGAATATAATATTGTGCTTCTCAAGAATAAACATTTATAAAAAACATATGCTTATAGGATCTTTATTATAATAATTAATCACATTTTAACACCTATATCGCTGTATGACTAAAAATACTTAAAAAATAAGTATTCTAACATAATTGTACATGGTAATCAATTGAAAATAGAACACTAATAATTTTGAAAACTATTGAAAATTTTTAATTATTGCAAAAGGAAAAATTGTTTGATTTAAAAACTTTAAAATAATATGTAATTAAATAATTAAGATTATTTATCTCATCCTTCCACAGTCAAAAAAATTATACTTTAATTTACTTTAGTGGAAGACGTTATTTTAAGTTAGTTGATATAATAGAAAAAATACATTTGAAGCTATTTAGTTTTTATAACTTTATTTGTCCAATGAACGTATTTTTTGTTACTGCCTGTTAAAATTTAGCAATTTTTTTATCTTTGTTCTATTGATTATTTGATATTTCACCGTCATATTTAATTTAATAATGGAATTTTTATTAAATTATTGTTAGTTTATTTTTCCGTAAATTTTTTAATCCAAATTTATGAAATAAAATAGGAGACTATAGCTACCATAGAAGAATTTTTTAAACTACATCCATGGATATCACAATCATAAGAAACGCTTCGATGCAAATCTGTAGATAATGTTTCATTTAGAGAAATTGGTGGATTATTCCAAAAGCAACATCAACTCTTATTTCTTTAATTATATTCTGATTAGTAGTTCTTTGATTTTAAAATATAATATATGAATAACTACTAATTATAGTTTTTAAATTTAGTATGAAATTGTGAGGCCAGCTATGATGTATGGTTCATAGTGTTGGGCGGTTGATAAGAAAGTAGAGCAGAGAATAAGTGTAGCAGAGATGAGAATGCTTAGTTGGATGAGTGGAGTGACTAGAGAAGATAAGATAAGGAACGAGCATATAAGAGAAAGTATAGATGTTGCGTCAATCGTGGATAAGATGACCGAAAATAGACTTAGATTGTTTAATCATGTTATGAGGAGATNGTCAATCGTGGATAAGATGACAGAAAATAGACTTAGATTGTTTAGTCATGGTATGAGGAAAGAAGAATCGGAAGCTGTAAGAACAGTTATAGAAATGAATGTTGAAGGAAGAAGAGATAGAGGAAGACCAAAAAAGAGATGGAAGGATGTTATTGAATGTGATATGAGGACAGCTGATGTGAGCGTAGAAAATGTGGGAGATCGTGTCAAGTGGAATCTTAGGATAAGGGTGGCCTACCCCAAGTAATTGGGATTAAGGCAAAAAAAAAGTNACCCCAAGTAGTTGGGATTAAGGCAAAGAAAAAGTAAAAGATTACCAGAAATTCCGGTGGCAATTGACATAATATGATTGTTGTTTGGGAATGTACAATTTAGCGTTTAGTTGGGTTTAAACAATATAGCGTCAAATCAATTACCTACTCTATTGGTTGTATTTTAATATACACTACACTTAAATGATACTATAAATAAATAAACCCACACATATACACGTATGCATTTATAACATTGTGTCTAATGTATAACATGATAAAAAGCAACCGTAAAATGAAAAAACGGAATATNTAACATGATAAAAAGTAACCGTAAAATGAAAAAAATGGAATATAAATTTTAGTACTCATATTAAATGTAATGTAACTCGAAAAATATTTGTTTAAATGAAAAAATATAAGATAATTTTTTTGTTTATAATTGTCTTTTAAACAACTTTTGTATGAAACTTTTTTTGTAAGTTAAATATTTTTTGAGAAAATTAAAAAAGCTCATATTTTTGAACTTTTGCGAGGCTGTAAAAAAAAAGCTTAATTTCAATTAATGAGGACTATTAGTATGTCATTATACATATTTTAATTCAACTATTTATAAAACAAAATTTGGTTGGGAATTCTTTCCGCAATTTTTCCTTTGTTGACTGGCCTAGATGTCAATTTTAAACTTGTAATTGAGCTAAAAGTTATTGTAATATATTCAATTTTTTTTACTATAAACTTTCATAATTCTTTATCAAAAATTTTTCATCAACTTTAAAAAACCAAAAAAATAGGTTAAAAATGAAATTTTGAACTGATTATTTTTAATATATTAAAAATTAAAATCAGTAATAATTTGAAAACAATGAAAGCAATTAGACTTTTTCTATGACTTCTAAGTTTTAATATTATTAAAAAATAGTTTTTACATATAAAAAAATAATTAAGAACAAAAAAAATTGTTTTAAAATAATATTGATTTTGATTATTAATAAGTTAAAAATAAGAAAAATTACATATTTAACCTATTTTTTTAATCCTTTAAAGTTGATTGTTGTAAATGTTTATAATAAAAAAAAAAAATTATTTTACCATAACTTTTAGCTCAATTGGCAAGTTTGACATTGACATCATTATATAGAAAATTTTATGACAATTAAAAAAATTGTATCGTTAAGATCAATATGCAGTCAGAAAGTTTTATAATTACTATTTATTGTAAATTTATCAGAAAAGCTCAATATTTTTTTGCATTTTTATGGTAATAGATAACTTAAATAGAAGTAATAGTAATAATTTCCTAGTAACTTTTGTTGTTTGTAGAAAAGATTCTACATTTGAAATATGGAGAACTTAATTAATTTTAATGATTTACTTTAACTAAATGTACCAATCAAAACAAAGTTGTTAAAAAGATTTACTCAATTGAGTGTATTATAAAATTTGATTATATTTGTAAAAATCAATTGTTAATTCAGGAGAAAAAACAATCATTTTTTTTAGAAATGATTTATATAGCAACATGTTACAAAAAAATGTGTAATATTATAGTCTAGTAGTAGCACACAAATAGAGTAAAAAATTGATTAAAGTACAAAGTAAAATGATTTAATTTTGTAGTTGAAACCTATCATATCGAACTTTATTCGTCAATAAATACTTTGAAAACATTAGAAATGAATGATTTTAATTGTCTTAAGGAGAACATGTAATAACTAACTGTTTAATTGATAAATTAGAATTTTTTTTTTCAATTTTTGAGGGTAACTAATTGTAATCATTTGACGTACCGTTGATAAAAATAGGTCAAGTTAGAGCAGAGAAAATAAATGATAGTCACAAAAAAATATCTTCTTAGCTTTCATCGAAGCTAAAACTTAAAATATAATAAAATAATTTTAATACGAATAAGAAATTTCTTCTTGCAAGGGGCGACTAAAGTGATTGGATCCTAGATCTTTATTGAAGTTATTGAATCTAAATGAGATAATAATCAAACGAATTAAAAATGTATTCTAATTTAAAAATAATTAAGAAAAAAAGCAAAAAAATTCATAGCCATACACGGGTTAAAACCTCGTACCCCAAGCGTGTAAAACACAAGTTTTACCAACTCGGCAACCGTACGTTGCAACTATCGGCTAAAAAAATTGGCTATTTAAGCTAGTTCAAATTTCAAAGTTATTTTTCTTGACTTAAGAGAAGCAAACAAATTTAAATAAGTTTAACNTATTTAAGCTAGTTCAAATTTCAAAGTTATTTTTCTCGACTTAAAAGAAACAAACATATTTAAATAAGTTTAACTATCTATACTATATCAATTTTAATTTATATAATATTTATGAAAATCTGTACTCCCCTTGTCAGGTATTTTAAAATAAAATAAAATACAAAACCCAGAATTTTAACACAAAAATAGCATATTTTTGCATACGGTAGTCATTTTTACCATGAAGACAAATCCAGAGGTCAAATTTTTTTTTTTCACATTAAAGTATATTACATAAGCTTTAATTTAAGATATATTTAAAAGTGTCAGTATTTCCGGAATACTTTCAAAAATTAAATTGAAAATATCTTAGTAACAATACGCATGTTTAAAGTTTTGACCCCCCTTGTTAAAGAGGTATGATCCGATTTAAAAAAAATATGTGTNTACAAAAAAAGCGTGCCAGATGAAAGGGGTATATCAATATTTATTATAAAAAAATAATAATATAGATCCATACATTTTTCCAAAAGTTATATAAAATATAAATTAAATAATATAACATATAAAATCGAGATTTTTTTCACGGAAATCGTACGTTTTTCTTTAACTTTGATGTCCGTTTTCACCACAAAGACAAGTCCAGAGGTCAAATTTTTTTTTTTCAAATTAAAGTATATTACATAAGCTTTAATTTAAGATATATATAAAAGTGTCAGTCTTTCCGGAACATTTTCAAAAGTTAAGTTGAAAAAGTTCTACTTTCTATACGCATTTTAAAAGGTTTGCACCCCCCCTGTATAAAGGGAAATGGTCCGATTTTAAAAAAAAGTATGTCGAATGAAAGAAGTATATATAAAGTATTTATCATTAAAGAATAAAGTTGATTCATGCATTTTTTAAAAAGTTATAGCAACATAATGTTAAAAAATGTAAAATATAATATCAAGAATTTTTTCACAAAAATAGCATATTTTTGCATACGGTAGTCATTTTCACCATGAAGACAAGTCCAGAGGTCAAATTTTTTTTTTTCAAATTAAAGTATATTACATTAGCTTTAATTTAAGGTATATATAAAATTGTCAGTCTTTCCGGAACATTTTCAAAAGTTAAGTTGAAAAAGTTAATTTTTTGTAAAAAAGTTACCATTTTGAAACCCCATCCTTTGGGCTGTTAAAGGGTCAAATGTTCACAAAAATATATAAAATGATAGGTAATTATCTAAGGTATCTATAAAAAAAAAAATTATATTGATTCGGTCATTTTTAAAAAAGTTATGGCAATTTTAAGTAAAAAAAATTGAAAAAATTTCGAAAATTAGCGATTTTTAAATTTGTAATTTTTGGGGGGATTTCCCCCGTTTACGGGGAACGAGGGAAATTTTATCAATTTTTGAGGGTAATGTCTTCGACTAGATACGATTTGTGATCTTTTGACATATTGTTCATCAAAATCGGTCCAGCGAGAGCTGAGATTGAGCGTTCACAGACACAAAAAAAAAAATAAAAAAAAAAAAAAAAAAAAAAAAAAACACATCATAGTAAAATTAATACCTTCTCAGCTTCGCATCGAAGCTAAAATATATGAAACTAAAAAATATCAAAAATAATTTTTATAACATAATTATTATTTTAAGAGATTATGAATGACTAGCGTTATAAATATTATCTTTTACATTTAAATAATATAAACAAATTTAATTCTTTCTCTTCTTCTTTTCTCACCCATGTTGAGTTTGAGTTCATAAATGCCTAGAAATAATATTAATAGAAATGCATTTTACCTACAGTTATTATATAAACGTTTTAACAACTTCAAAAAATATTGATTTTAATGTTCTTAACAACCAGACCATGTTCTTAGTTAGTTTCATTCAATTATATGTTAACTAGTAAAATATGAATTTTTAAAAAATTAAAATTAATACAACTTTAAGGCGAATAAAAATATGAAAGAACTATATATTTTTATAATGTTTATAGTCTAAATGATACTCACCATTTCTGAAAAAAAATTTTTTTTTTTATTTTTGTATTATTCATCTTTTATTTGGTATAATATAATAGTAAATGTATAGATACGTTAAAAAAAACTACCGAATAAAACTTTATATTTTTATAAATGTTAAGGTTCTTTCAATGATATTTAATATTTAACAACACAAAAGTATTATGTCAATAATTAATTAATTAATAACTTATACTGATAGAAATTAAAATTTTGTGGTTACTATTTTATTATATCGTTGACAATAGTATTGATTATAATTCTGAAGAGTTTCAATATAGATAGGGGAATCTCAAAATTATACATGCAAATATAGTTTCTAAATACTGTAGATAAAAAATGATCCTCTTAAAATTAACACTTAATGCAGCATAATCAAACATTTTTTGAAATTCATTAATTTTTTTTTAATTTTCATTTTTAATACTGTCAATAACATTCTTGTTTTCACATGACATTTATTCTAAATTGTCAGCAATAAATTGATCACTAGAATTTTTATTGAAAAATGTTGGTAACATAGTTGTCATAATAGTTTCAATTTTTTAAATTTGTTTATAATGTGACACATTTATACCGTTTTAAATCTCTTTCGAACTATTTAATTTTTTTACAATTTTTAACACTTGGTGTTATTGTGTCTAAAGAAATGATTTTCTGAGAGAAACAACATTGTCATTTTTTCTTGGCCTACATCGAAATATGGAAAAAAGGTATAATTTAATTTCCAAGTTTCATTAGCATGCAATAAGTGTTTTCTTATTAAATGTAATGCAACTGTTCTTATGATATTTACAAATTTTTAAAGCAATGACCCAAAAGTCATAATAATAATAATTTTTCGTTTTTTCATAAACTTTATTAATATCATCATGTATTGTTTCATAAACATTTTTGTCTTGATCACCGAATGTCATAATTATGATTTTCAAAACATTCTCATCTTGTGTAAGTAAATACTTTTTAGGGAAGCCCAATTTTTTTCTGTTTCATTTTCTAATAAAATATTATTGTCGTTTTGTATTTCATTTATTATTTCTATGATACTATTTACTTGATTTAAACTATTGTCATATTGATTACTCATATTATGTTTATTATTATTTCTACACCATTCTTTACTCTCTAAAGGTAACTTGTATTTATTGTAATTTTTTATGCCTATAATAAAATCAACATGATGATTATCACTTTCATTTCGGAGACTTGAACTATATATAGAGTATATGCTAAAATGGTTTTACATATATTGTTTTATTTATTTAGGAAAGTGAACCTATCACGTGTCTAGTAACTGTTTCGTAAAACAGTTATCATTTTTTTTTTTTCCATACATTAAGTCACAGTATAATATATCAATGGGTTTTTTTACTGTATTTTCATTCGGTAAATTCTCTAAGTAAATCCTTAAAATTAACAATTCCAAGTTTATACAGAGTGATCAAAATCTGGTAAGACACTCATTTTCTTAGAAAATATTGAGAATTTTAAATTTTATTATAGAGAAAAAATATCAAGTTCAAAAATCTCTACAATAATAGTAGTCAAACCATTATTTTTTTCGTCCCTTCAAGGATAAAACCCCTTATTTATAATTTTCTTAAATGCGAACCCTTATTTTTAACTTTATAATATGATAGGAAAAAAAATTACAAACAATTTTGTTCTTATAATTTTTTTTATCCGATTAATCGTTCGTCCGTTACAGCATTATTAAAGTTAAGTGATTTTAAGCCAAATTTCTATTGTCATTTTACTGCATTAAACACATAAATCATTATGTATTTTTATTTGTTGTTGCATAAACCAAATTCTATTGATCAAATTATGGCAGGTAAATTAGCTATAAAAATTTACTACGCACTAAATGATTGATAACAATAAGATTCAAATCGGGTTTTCGGTGTATTATTAATAGCTAAGTCTATGGTTTTGTAAGACTAAAGGATCTAACAAAAATACCGGTTGCACCTAAACGTAATAAATGACAATATTTTTTCTTGAAGTCAAAATATTTAAACAATTATAAAACGTAAACGGTTGTTCGGATAAAAAAAATTATAAGAACAAAATTGTTTGTAATTTTTTTTTCTATCATATTTTCAATAAAAAAATAGTGGTTCCCATTTAAAAAAATTATAAATAAACATTTATATCCCTGAAGGGGTAAAAAAAAAATTAATTTATTTTCATATTATTGTAGAGTTTTATAAACTTAATAATTTTTCTTTTAACAAAAATTTGTAATTCTCAATAGTTTCTGAGAAAATAAGTGTCTTACCAGATTTCGATCACTCTGTATAAATGGTCGTATTGCAGATATTTAAATTCAGTTTTTAATTTTATCGCTATATCAAATTCTGAATCAATTTTGGGAATATTTCCAAAAAAACATGTATCAACTTGCATTGTACGGGAAATCACCGTCACTACATATCCGAATAAAGTTTAATAAAAATGATTTTTCACTGCTTAGGTTTACACTTAAAAATAAATTATTATTCATAAATTAGGATAACTAGATATTACTACTCAAACGATTTGGTGTTTAGCTTTTTATAAGTTAATTTTTCAAAAATTTACGTAATGTCCCGATTTGTAAATTTGTAATTGTTTCGAATATTTCCCTCATTTACGGGGAACGAGGGAAATTTTTTCAATTTTCAATGGCATTGACTTCAACTAGATACGACTTAAGATTATTTGACGTATCGTTGAGAAAAATCGGTCTTGTAAGAGCTGAGAAAAAATGGCAACAGAAAAAAAAAAAAATTTAGCACAGTGAGGTGGTGGCACTGTGTGAGCGTGACATAGTTAGAACAAGTATAAATTTAAAATTAAGTTTTGGCCCTTCTGTATAAAAGGAAATAGTCCGATTTAAAAAAAAAGTATGTCGAATAAAAAAATAAATAAATAGTATTTATCATAAAAAAATTGAATTTCACCATAGATTATTCAAACAGTTATAGCATTATAAAGTTAAAAAGTATAAAAAAGAATTTTCTTTACAAAAATCGTATTTTTTTTTTTTATTGACTATGATGTCCGGTTTCACGATGAAAACAAATTAAAATTCAAAAAAAATTTTTTTCATATAAAAGTATATTTTTTAAACTTTAATTTAAGATATATATAAAAGTGTTAGTATTCCTGGAACTCTTACAAAAGTTAAGGAGAAAAATATGTCATTTTGAATCCTATCCCGTGGTCAGTTGAAGGATCAAATTAAAAAATATTATACTCCAAATGATAGGTAAATATCCAAAATACCTGTTAAAAAAAAATTATATTGATCCATACTTTTATGAAAAAATATGGCAGTTTTAAGTTAAAAAAATGTCGAAAATAAACATTTTTTACATTTGTAATTTTTTTGGAGATTTCCCCATTTACGGGGAACAAGGGATATTTTTTTCAATTTTTAACGGTAATGTCTTCGATTAGATACGATTTGCGATGTTTTAACATATCGTTGAAAAAAAGCGGTTCGATGAGAGCTGAGAAAAAATGATGACAGACACAAAAAAAAAAAAAATAAACACATCATAGTAAAATCAATACCTTCTCAGCTTCGCATCAAAGCTAAAATTGAAAAAATGTCGAAAATGAGCAAATTTTTTTGGGAGATTTTCCAATGTAATGTCTTTGACTAGATGTGATTTGTGATCCTTTGACATGTTGTTGAAAGAAATCGGTTCAATGAGAGCTGAGAAAAAGTAGTAACAGATACAAAAAAAAACACATTATAGTTAAATTAATACCTCCTCAGCTTCCCATCGAATCTAAAAATCATTAGTTTTTCGATATTTGATATGCTTTTTGTAATTTATTGGAACAATAATTATCATATTAAAGAACTATCAATTATCGATACGGATACATTCAGAGCACAGACATATATATTCAGAAGCCCATTTACTCAAAATGTTAAAATAAATACTGTAAACAGCTGGTTAAAAAGACATTATTACTGAATACCCTAATGGTAAAGTTCCGAATAGGTTACTAGGTGGACCTGATGTTAGTGATCTGAGGGACGTGGGGTCTCGTTCAGGCGTTCCCCGAGTTATGTGACGCAAAGAGTAAGTTGAATACCTGCGACAGAGCAAACCCCGGCATCCGGAACTGGAGGACTTGAGGCGCTGTTTTAGACCGGCGCCTTGAGTTTTTATATGAGTTAATATGTGTTATTGTGAGTTATTAAGCCCCGACCTTCGCAAAACCTTCACGTGGGATAGCCTTGGCAACGGAGTGGTCTTTTGGGTCCAACTAACGAGGAAGGCCACGTTGTATTGTGATTTCTATAGGCCGCGATAAAAATTATCGATTAGTCGTCATAGGTGTACTTAAAAATTATTCATGAACATATTTTGTATGAAAAAATAAAATTCAAATTATTTCTTTAAAAATTAGAAACTTAAATATTTTTAAATAGTTTTTTTTTTTTTAATATGTTTAAATATAAATGTAATAACTCAAAATTTTATGTGAAAAATTAATTTTGCTTGAATTTAATTTTATTTTTAAACTTTATTTATTATTGTTTGCATAAGATATTTGTCCAAATAAAAAACACAATAATTTTTATTTTTCAATTAAGTGGTTTATAATTGAATCTTTTTGTAATTCATTGAAAGTGTTCTAAAAACTATAAAACAGGTTACAATTAAATTAATTTCATTATTATAGTAATTTTAGAATTTTTAAATTGTTCAAATAAGTACAAAAATAAATTTTATAATGAAAATTTTATGGTGCGTTGTTTTTACAGTTTTAGTGTATAGTAGTTATACGTCACAGAAAGACTATTACTATGATAGTTACTGGCCATTTATCAAAGATGAATTCTATAGTATTCAAAAGAATAACGAAGAAAAAATTAAACCGGTATTAAAATTATTAACCAAAGAAAATTATCAATTTTGGGTGAAAGCTAGATCTTTAAAGTATTTATTTTTAATTTCTTATTATGGGTTGTTGATTGCTTTCAAAGACAAAAATCAAATAGAACCTTTTAACGTATCAAACATGTTAGAGGAAGCTACAAACCAGGCTATAAATTTCATGGAAAGGAACTATTCAACTATGACAGAATTGGATTTAATATTAGATTTAATTTCTATAAAAAATGATATAGATGAAACTTTATTTTGCTTAAGTT
This sequence comes from Daktulosphaira vitifoliae, assembly GCF_025091365.1. NCBI lineage: Eukaryota > Metazoa > Arthropoda > Insecta > Hemiptera > Phylloxeridae > Daktulosphaira > Daktulosphaira vitifoliae. The sequence continues at coordinate 67,360,083 of NW_026099572.1, read as the reverse complement.
ATTTTAATAACATGGTCCAAATTGTTAATAACTATTTTAAATTTAATCATCCTAATAATAAATTTATTAATTCGTTTGATGATTTGAGTAGTGATTATAATTGGCCAATGTTCAATACTGTCGGAAATTCAGTAGATATGAATAATTCATTCAATTATCCTCCTAGTAAAGAACAGGATGCTAAACAATTGTGGATTGTTTTTTGTAGTCTAAAAATATCTATGTCTAGGGAATACGCTACAATTATAAAGAAATAATAAAAATACTAAAACTAAAATATTCAGAATTTGATGATTTATTCGAATATTCTTTATACTATTAATATTAAATATTGAAAATATAATTTTAATTATTTATATATATATATTTCTCAAATAATAACTATACGGTGATTGTAAACTGCACTCAATTTACTTTTTTATTTGTCAACTGTTCCCCGATTTTTTTTTAAGATAAAAAATGTGCGTTACAGTTTTTCTATAGATCGGGTAATATAGGGTGTTGTTCATAGATCTAGCAAAAAAAAAAATTATTCATACGTAGATTTCTTACACCTATTTTTTTTACACATAGAAAAACTGGTGTACAGATTATGCACATTTCTTTTACCCGAAGAAAAACCGGATGCGGGTTACATACAACTTTTCTCTTACATGTAATTAACTAATAACTATTGATTGTTTAACTGTTAAAAATATATGTATATAACAACATAATTATTTTATGTAATTTATATTTTTCTTTTCATTGTTAGTAATTTTCTTATTATCTTATAAAACTATTTTGAGTGTACTTTCAGAGTTTACTTAATAAATAAAAACACATACATATATATATAGATATATTTATATTCAAGACTCCTTTTCTCGGCCTCATGAAATATCCTTCGAAAACTTTGGAGCTAAACATTATTGTATTTTTTTTTTAAATAATCGTTCTTTGTTGAGCTACTTTACAGGTGTTTAAAGTTGAGGGATATAAATTAATGAATACTTATATTTAATAGACGTACGTTTCCGTTTTTATCGATATTCGATATGACAATATTGTCGTGTTGTATATATTTAAATGTAAATCTTTAACGGATTCACGGAAATAAAAATAAAAATCATAGGTATGATTTTAAGAGTACGATAAATTGTGTTCTTAATGTAGAGGAGAGTGAAAAAATGGCACCCACCTAAGGAAAATTTTTAATAAATCATATACCAATAACAATCATCTTGAGAGACCGTGTGATGTTTTCATAAATTGTTAATAAATAAATTGTTTCAATTTATTTATAATTAAATTGTTCTATTATGTTCCTTCTATTTTTTATTTGAAGCGAAGATAATTTTAAATTAAAAATTGACTGAGAAGAGAAATTAATTTGGTAAATGTTTGCTATTTATTATTAACATACTTTGCCGTATATTATTATTAAAATTTTAATCTGCTCTAAATTTTATCGGAATTCATAAAAAGACCACAATAAAAATATATATTTCTTGGGAGGAGGAAGATCACAGTGATTTTTTCAATACGAAATCATAAAATAAACAATTAGTACTTTAAGGAAAACATCTATTAAACAGATATTTTACTGTCAAGTTATAGTATCTTTTTTATATTACACTAATTTAAAGAATCAGTACACTTTTATACCTCAGGCGAATATTTTTCACTAATTTTAAAATTAAAAAAAAAACCAGCACAGTGAGCTCGTGGCATAGTTTGATCCAAAATAGATTTAACCTGAGAGTGATCAAAATCTCTATCATAAAAAACGCTTCGATGCAAATCTGTTGATAGTGTTTAATTTTAAGAAATCGGTGGATTATTCCGAAAACATAATNAAAAATCGGTGGATTATTCCGAAAACATAATTAACTTCTAATTCCTTATTTAAATCCTGATTACTAGTTTTATAAATTATAAGTATAATATACGAATAAATATTTATTATAGCAATTAAATATCGTATGCAGTTTAATTTAATATTGTAATTTTTACGGAGAAATTATTAAATATAATAAAATAGTTGTTATTTTTTGGCAATCGTATTTAATAATTTTGTAGGGCTTTATGCAAAACCTAAAAATATAATTGTTTGTCATTTATAAATAAATTTACTTGTTTACAAAGAATTTACATCAGAGACCAATATATACTTTTCTAAATCTATTTTTTTGTAGATTTCAAATCGGCTATTTTGAAATTATTACTATTATAATACATATATTTTGTATAATATTATTTAACTTCAAAATAGGTTTGAATATATATTCAATAGTTTAATTCATGTAACTTAATTAAAATCGGTAGCCTTATTACTATGGCAAACCTCTGTAAGGTATATAATAATAAAAAATTTAAAAACAAAAATAGCATGTTTTTAACTACAGTAGCCATTATCACATAGAAGATAAATCATCGGCATAACTTTTTTTTTTTTAACATAAAGGTCATAACATAAGCTTTAATTTAAGATATTTTTAATGAATGCAGTATTTATGTAACATTTTCAAAACTTAAGTTGAAAAAGTTGCTATTTTAAATCCCCCTTTTGTATGCAGGTAAAAAGTCAGGATTTCAAAAAATTTATATCAAATAAAAGGGATGAATATAATACCAATATTAGATAATATTTTAGATCTTTTATTGTGAAAATTTAGTAGAGTTATATTTACTGTGTACAATTTTCATAGTATATGGTTTAATCTGATTTTCGGAACTTAAATAGATTTCATTTTCAAAACATGATTGAACTCATTTTAACTAAGGACTTTTCTATTATTATTTAAAAAGTTTTGATGTAATATTATATAGTAATTAATTTTTCACTATTTTAACGTTAATCTTATT
>NW_026099572.1:67350571-67355757 GCF_025091365.1 Daktulosphaira vitifoliae | reverse complement strand
TCTTAATCAGGATATTAATAAGGAACTAGCAGTTTATGAAGCTTTTGGAATAATCCACCAATTTTTTAAAATTAAACACTATCTAAAGATTTGCATCGAAGCGTTTTTTTTTGATAGTGATTTTAATCACTGTCAGATATCATTATACTTGATCCAACTATGCCACGTCACCACTGTGCCGCGACCCCCCTGTGCTGGGTTTTTTATTTTCTGTTATCAACATTTTTTTTTACTAACATTTTTCCTTATGTCTTATATCTTATGGAGTGTCCACTTTTTTTTTTAATTTCAACATACATATTTAATTAGCATATAAAATAAAAAAATATCTAATTAAGAAAATTATTGATTGATAAATATTTTTGGATCATTATTTCAGAAGCTATTAACATTTTTATAATTAGTGAATGAGAAGTGAGGCCTAGAAATGTATTATGATAAAAATAAGTGAGTACTTGCGCACTCACCACCCAAATTCATAACTTTAATATATATGTATATATAACTCTGTATGTTATTCATAGATATATTATTATATGTTATATAAACATCAAAACTTAGGAAGTCAATTAAAATTTTATTCAAGGCAATGTTATTAAAATTTTAATAAAATTATATAAATTTAATTACTATTTTAATTAAAATAATATATTTTCTATAAAATGCATAAACACAGAGTCTCTCAGTGTTTATAATTTTTGATACAATTGTCATTTTGTTGAAATTTTCATTCATAAGATTGGTTTAAAATAATAAAAAAAAACGAATAGTCTATACGTAAACAAAACTCAGAAACTTTTCATTTTTATCTGAAAATAAGCCAAGATTTTGTTCGTAATATATGTATTTATAAGTATAGTAAATTTTCATACCTGTATATATATATTTTTATAGATTTATAATATATCTTACTCGAATCATTGAGAAATGTCTTTCGCCATAGGGTATTATGTAAATTCAATAGCTATTTCAACTGAATTTATGATCATGGTTCTACCGATGTCATGACCATACACTTGAAGTTTGATTGCAGGCATTTTGTGACACACTTATTAAATCGTCATGCAAATAAAATATTCTAGTGAAGATGAAACATATATTAACCTAATTAATTCAACTTTTTGTATAATTCCAACGTATAACAGTCAAACATAATATACCTTTTCAATATTGCATAATTGGAACAGCTAAGATGTATTATTTACTTTGAAAACTTTAAGTTCTGTTCTTTGGTTAAAAACATAAAATTATTTAATTCTGACATAATTTATTGACACATTTCAATTGCTAAAATACTAAATAAAACCATAACATTTGTTCGGGCGAAGGGCTACAAATCCTATGCCGCTTACCCCGGCACCTGTAAACTCTACATAGGTAATGAGTGGACTGTATACTTTGGTAGGATCCTCTACTTCAACACGACACCTTACTTGAAACCGGAGAGGTTGTCTACAGAAAACAATAGGGTGTGTGAAACAGGTAACAGAGGTAACTTAAACTATGAATAAAAATATAACTAGATTAACAGTTATATTAACATAGATGTATTAATAAAGTAAATGATAAATATATATAATTTAACTGCAATAATATTTGTTATTACACTTTGACAAAAATATATAATTAATGCTTCAATAATAAGAGAAATGACTAATAAGAATGTATAAAAACGTAAACTAAACAATATTGATAAATTTAATAAACTCACAGTACTGTTGAAATGTGTGTGCACTGGACAGCTGCAACAACACCTAAAACTCACTTAATACTATATGAACAATAAATTTAACTCAACTTTTAACAAATATACAATTAACAAAAAAAAAAAAAACACAGCACAGTAGGGACGTGACATAGTTGGGTCCAGTATAGATTTAATCTAACAGTGATTAAAATCACTATCATAAGAAACGCTTCGAAGCAAATCTGTCAATAGTGTTTAATTCTAAGGAATTGGTGGATAATTACAAAAGCAACATCAACTTATATTTTCTTAATTATATTCAGATTAGTAATTCTGAGATTCAAAAATATAATTTTAGCTTCGATGCGAAGCTGAGAAGGTATTAATTTTACTGTGATGCGTTTTTTTTATATTTTTTTGTGTCTGTGAACTCAATCTCAGCTCTCGCAAAACCGATTTTGATAAACAATAAGTCAAAAGATCACAAATCGTATCTAGTCTATGACATTACCCTCAAAAATTGAAAAAATTTCAATCGTTCCCCGTAAACGGTGAGAATCTCCAAAAAAATTACAAAATTAGAAATTCCTAATTTTTTCAATTTTTTCAATTTTTTTACTTAAAATTGCCATAACTTTTTTTAAAAATGAATGAATCAATATAACTTTTTTTTTTATATGTACTTTAGGTATTTACCTATCCTTTGATGTATTTTTGTGAACATTTGACCATTTACCAGTCCACAGGAAGAGTTTCAAAATGGCCACTTTTTCATAACAATTATTTTGTTAATATTCTTTGTTAATTGTAATAAATTAACTTTTCTTTACTATAAACTTTCACAAAAATCAACTTTAAAGGATTAATAAAATAGGTTAAATATATCATTATTTTTTTATAAGTAAATACTTATTTTTTAATTATAAGTAATAATATTAAAACTTAGAAGTGATAGAAAAAGTCTAATTGCACATTTGAAAACAGCGCGAAAAGTTAATTTACAAAAGTAAATTTTTATTTCTGATGAAAGCTCTTTATAGTCCAGTGTATAAAACTTATAAATTTGTTATAAGTAACAAACATTTTTTATTGAAAAGTATTGCATCAAACTAAAAGAGTTTCAAAATAGTAACTTTTTCATAAAAAATGCACTTTTTAATCTTAACTTTGAAAATGTTCCGTAAAGACTGACACTTTTATATATACCTAAAAATTAAAGATTATGTAATATACTTTAATTTCAAAAAAAAAAGTTGACTTCTGGACTTGTCTTCGTAGTGAAAATGACTACCGTATGCAAAAATATGCTATTTTTGTGAAAAAATTCTTGATATTATATTTTACATTTTTTAACATTATGTTACTATGACTTTTTAAAAAATGCATGAATCAATTATATTTTTTAATAATAAATACTTTATATATACCCCTTTCATCTAACACATATTTTTTTTAAATCGGATCATACCTCTTTATACGAGGGTGGTGAAAACTTTAAACATGCGTATTGAAACTAGGACATTTTCAATTTAATGTTTGAAAGTATTCCAGAAATACTGACACCTTTATATTTATCTTAAATTAAATTTTATATAATATACTTTAATTTGAAAATAAAAAATTAGACCTCTGAATTTGTCTCCATAGTGAAAATGACTACATTGAATGTATTCAAAAATATGCTATGCCTGTGTTAAAATTCTGGGTATTGTATTTTATTTTATTTTATTTTAAAATACCTGATAAGTAGAGTACACTGATTTTCATAAATATTAAACAAGTCAGATTCATTTAGCATATAAAGTTAAACTTATTTAATTTTTTTCTTTTTTTAAAGTCGAAAAAATAACTTTGAAATTTGAACTAGCTTAAATTGCCATTTTTTCGACGTAAGCGACGTACGGTTGCTGAGTCGGTAAAATTTGTGTCTTACGCGCTTGGGGTATATGGTTCCAAAAGATTTATGGAAAGGCATTTTTGCATTTCTTCCTTAATTCTTTGTAAGTTAAAATAAATTTTCAACTCCTTTGATTTGTATCTCATTTAGATTCAATAACTTTAATAAATAACAAGGATCCCAGCATTTTAATCTCACCTCATGAGAAGAAATTTCTTATTCATGTTATTATTATTTTACCTTGTGTTTCTTTTTGTGGCTGCGATTTATTTTTCTAATTTATTTATTTATTTATTTACTAGGAAATTATTACTCTTATTTTTATTTAAGTTTTCTATTACGATAAAAATGCAAAAAAATATTGAGCTTTCTGATAAATTTACTATAAATAGTAATTATAAAATTTCCTGACTGCATATTAATCTTAACGATACTATTTTTTAATTCTCATAAAATTTTCTATTTAATGATGTCAATTTCAAATTTGCAAATTGAGCTAAAAGTTATGGTAGTAAATTAATTTTTTTAGCTTCGATGCGAAGCTGAGAAGGTATTGATTTTACTATGATGTATTTTTTTTTTGTGTTTGTTACCACTTTTTCTCAGCTCTCACCAAAACTGATTTCTTTCAACGATACGTCAAAAGATCAAAAATCGTATCTAGTTGAAGACATAACACTCAACAATTGAAAAAATTTCACTCGTTCCCCGTAAATGGGGGAAACCTCCAAAAAAATTAAAAAATCGCTTATTTTCGAAATTTTTTCAATTTTTTTTACTAAAAACTGCCGTAACTTTTTCAAAAATGAACATACAGTAGAACTCCAATTATCCGAACTCCGACCATCCGAATCGCCGATTATCCGAATCACTTTCAGAAAAAATCAGAAAAAAATTTGTCCAAAGTCCGCGGCGTCAGTGTAGGCACAACACGTGGTAAGAGTTCCCACTCCAGTTCCGGCGCATTGCAGTCACCTGTCATTGTTTGTTTTGATTAGTCAGTGAATGGGTCCCGGTCCCCATTAATTCGGATAATTGGAGTTCTACTGTATCAATATAATTTTTTTTTATAGATGCTTGATGTCTTTACCTTTCATTTGGTATATTTTTTTGTAAGTTAATAAGTTTAAGAAATTAAACTTATTAAATTTTTTTTTACTTTTTTAAAGTCGTAAAAGTAATTTTTAAATATGAGTTAGCTTAAATAGCCAATTTTTTAGCTTCGATGCAAATTTTTTATATGTAAATACTAATTTTTAATAATATTAAAACATAGAAGTGATAGAAAAAGTCTAATTGTAGATTTGAAAACATCGCGAAAAGTTGATTTAGAATGGTATATTTTTGTTACTGATGAAAGTTCCTTGTAGTTCAGTGCATTTATTTATAGTAACAAACAGTTTTTATTGAAATTTATTGTATCATGCCCTTTAAATTTTTATACACGTAAAAATAAAGCAAAATACAACTTCTTTATTATTTTTATAATTTCTCCGTTTAAATTACAATATTAAATTATTGAATATCAATTTCATACTAAATTTAATAATTATAATTAGTATTTATTCATATATTATATTTTAAAATCAAAGAACTACTAAT
>NW_026099572.1:67276624-67350509 GCF_025091365.1 Daktulosphaira vitifoliae | reverse complement strand
GGGGCGCGCGCCTCCTCCTCAACTACTGACTTACTGATTAAATTAAAATACCTTTAATTAGGACTTGGTATCTAAAAATCTAAAAATACTAAGTGCATGCGAATTATGTAGGAACACCCATTGCTTTATCGAAATAACATCAATAATAGAATATAATAATAATAGAATATGTATATATATGTACTGACATACTGTATTATAACTCTATATTGAAGCAATCGTGTTATTTACAGAACACGCTACATGTATTTTTTTAATAGTATTTTAATAGTATTTGTACAAACTTAGGTGTCAAGTTATAATATTGTAAGAAATGTATATATTATTTTTATTTGTTAAATAGCTTTTAATTTCAAATAAAGTTCTTCATATGCAATTAATTTTGCTTAACGAGTTTATTTTTATATACCTATGTTCTTAAAGTAATCAAATAACATATACTATAGTAATTCAAAAAATTATTATGCAGCAAATATTAAACCAATTTTTAAAAATAGAAATGTAATAAACACAAAATAATAAATCAGTTCTTAAAAGAAAAAAATGTATCTAATGACGCCCCCCCCCCTGGAATAAATTCTGGATCCGCCACTGTAGTCCAGTGTATCAAACTTATAACTTTGCTATAAGTAACAAATATATTTTTTATTGAAAAGTATTTCATCATGCCTTTTAAATTTTTATATGCGTTAAAAGTAAAAAATTAAACAATTACTTTATTATTTTTATAATATCTCCGTAAAAATTACAATATTCAATTATTGAATATCAATTTCATAGTACATTTAATTACTATAATTATTATGTATTCATATATTATAATTATAAACCAAATAACTAATCGGCATAAAATTAAAGGAATCAGAGTTATTGTTGCTTTTGAAATAATCTACCAATTTCTTAAAATTTAACACTATGAAATGGTATTATTAAGATTAATATGGAGTTTTATAATTACTATTTACATTACATTTATCAGAAAGCTCAATATTTTTTTACATTTTTATCGTAATAGATAACTTATATAGAAATAATAGTAATCATTTCCTGGTAACCTTTGGTGTTTAAAAAAGTTCTACAATTGAAGTATTCAGAACTTAATTAATTTTAATTATTTACCTTAAATAAAAGAACCAATCAAAACAAAGTTGTTAAAAAGATTTACTCAATTGAGTGTATTATAAAATTTGATTATAATAATTATAATCAAATTTTATATTATTGTAAAAATCCATTGTTAAATTTAGATAAAACTAGGAATCATTTTTTTTAGAAATTATTTATATAGCAACATGTTACCAACAAATTTGGAATGTTAGAGACTGGTAGTAGACCACACAAATAGAGTTAAAAAATTAATAAATTATAAAGTAAAATTATTTACTTTTGTAGTTGATACTTTTATCATATCAAATCTTATTCGATAATAATTATTTTAAAAATATTAGAAATGAATGATTTTAATTGTTTGTATGGATAAAGCTGATTTAGCTACTTTTTATTTGATTTACGGATTTTAGCTTCGATGCGAAGCTGAGAAGGTATTAATTTTACCATGATGTGTTTATTTTTTTTTTTTTTTTTTTTTTTTTGTGTCTGTCACTACTTTTTCTCAGCTCTCACTGGACCGATTTCTTTTAACAATACGTCAAAAGATCACAAATTGTATCTAGTTGAAGACATTACCCTTAAAAATTTAAAAATTTTCCCTCGTTCCCCGCAAATGGGGGAAATATCCAAAAAAATTACAAATTTAAAAATCGACAAATTTTGTCATTTTTTTCACTTTTTTTTCTTAAAACTTCCATAACTTTTTCAAAAATCAACAAATCAACATAATTTTTTTTTAAACTAAAACCTTAGATATTTTCCTTTCATTTGATATAATTTTTTTGAAAATTTAACACTTAACCTGCTCATGGGGGGGGATTTAAAATTGCAACTTTTTTACAAAAACTAACTTTTTCAACTTAATTTTTGAAAATGTTCCGGAAATACTGCGTCCTTTAAACATATATCAAATTAAAGCTTATTTTATGTACTAAAAAATGAAAAAAAAAATTTAAAGCTGATAAAGCTGATTAAGGTACTTTTTATTTGATTTAAGGATTTTTTTTTCAATTTTTGAGGGTAATATCTTCAACTAAATACGATGTGTAATCAATTGATATATCGTTGAAAAAAGTAGGTTAAGTGAATGTTAGAAAAATAAATAGCAGCCACAAAAAGAAACCCAAAGGTAAAATAATAATAACATGAATAAGAAATTTCTTCTCACGAGATGAGATTAAAATACTGAGATCCTTGATATTCATTGAATTTATTGGATCTAAATACGATAAAAATCAAATGATTTGAAAATTTTTTTATAATTCAAAAAAATGCAAAATATAAATTGCCACAGGTGGATTTGAATCTCGTACCCTAAGCGTGAAAGATACATGTGTTAACAATTCGGCAACTGTACGTCGATTTCGTCGATTGATAAAATTGACAACTAAGCTAATTCAAATTGTAAAGTTTTTTTTTCGACTTTTCGAAAAACAAAAAAATTTAAATAAGTTTAACTACTTATGTCTTATAAACTTTATTCTAAGTCAATTAAATTATATAATATTCATAATAATCAGTGAATTCCGCTAGTAAGATATTTTAAAATAGAATAAAACACAAAATCCAGAATTTTAACAAAAAATTAGCATATTTTTGAATACGGTAGCCATTTTCATCAAAAAGAAAATGTATATTACGAATTTTTTTTTTTTTTCATATTATAGTATATAATATAAGCTTTAATTTAAGATTAAATAATAGTGTTAATATTTCCGGAACATTTTCAAAAGTTAAGGAGAAAAAGTTGTCATTTTGTATCCCTTCCCGTGGTCAGGTGAAGGATCAGATTAAAAAAAATTATACACCAAATGATTGGTAAATACCCAAAATACCTGTTAAAAAAAATTGACAGATTTTGATGAAGATGGGTGAGAAAACGAGTGAAGTCCGGCCATGTGACTCGGACTATCTTTTAGGTGCCATCTTCTTGCATAGAGCACAGCATATAATTCGATTGAATCGTAACACATTTATTTAATATTTAAATTTCTTTATAGTTAAATTAACACCATTAAAAACACAAAATATTTTAGTTGCTCACATTTATTATATCTTAACGTTATGTTTTTAATACTTTCACGAGAAAAAACTTATTTATAAAATGATTAAAAAATGTTGGTATCATTTTCTCTCGTCACAATACTATGATCAAATTATTAGGGTAATTTTTAGAACAAAATTTGAATTTAAATTAAGAATTAAATTTTAAAAATAAGCATATATTTTTACAAATGTATTAAATATTTTTTTGTAATTGTAAAAGTTATACCACCTACCATTTGACTTTAGTTTTAATACTTCAGAGTTTTTTCAATAGATGTCACAGTATGTGCAGTTTTTTTGAACTTGAAAATCAATAATTCCATCAGCACGGAATTAAAACACTAGAGGGCTTCCTACATTTAAGTCTATATATTTTGATTAAATTAATCTTGGATTTTAATAATTTTACCGTATTAATAGTATTACTTATATAACCACACAAAATTTATTTTGAAAAGTGCAAATTTATCTTTAACTAATTTTTTAAGGTTTTTAATATTTAAAAACTGAAAATGTATTTTTCAGTATGTATATTAAAATGTATTTTATTTTATACAAAAATATTATAAATTAATAATTTTGAACGACAGTAATTATTCAATGATATTATATGTTAAATCAGTATACATAAAAAAAATTCCAGAAAAAATTAAAAAAAATTAAAAATTTACCCTAGAATCATGAAACATTGCGTGGAAGGTATTGAATGAACTTATAAAAGTTATTGATTGTCGTTAATTATGTTATAACGAATTTCTATGGACTAAATTTATTTTACACATTTTAATTAAAATTTTCTGAAAACATCTTTAAAAGATCAAAAAAAAAAATTTCATTTAAATAATTTTTTTATTGACCTATAACTAAAGTTATATTATTGTTACATTAATAGTATTTTTCTGTTGAACTGAATTCATTGCTAGTATAAATGCATTTATAGCTATAAATACTTTTCAGGAGAATACGAAGGTTTTCAAAGCAATTTTACTTATATTTAGAGTATTATAGCTATCAATTTTTATAGTTTTTTTATACACCACATCTCTGTTCCAGTTATCTATCATGTTACAAAAGTCAAGTAAATAGATTTACTTTATGTAAAGTAACATAATGTACTAATGTCATAATAAAACGAAACAAATTTATTATTCAAATGTTTGTCAACAAAAACTTTAAGATAACAAAATTAAATTATTTAATCTTTCATACTTATTTGCATAACATCCTATGTAAACAGATTATCCCTTAGCAAGGAATGTTTTAAAATATTTCTTATTAATACCCATTTAACAAAAAAAAAAATTAAATCTTAATCAAAAATCATATTAATATAGAGTAATTCGTTTAGTTATCAAAAAATAATTTTTTTAAACATTATAATTATATAACAGATTTATTATTACAAAATAACTTCTAATATCTAGATATAAAATGAATAGTTTAATCTACTCTTAAATTTTAAATATTTTTTGTTTAATATTAAATTTAAAAACAAAAAAATGAGAACGTTCGGTTATTGAATATATTTTTTTGCTGAAACCTTATTTAAATGTCAAAATAAGAATATTCAATTTTATCATATAAATCATGCATCACAATTTAACAAATTTACTCAATTTTGTAGTTTAAAAGTTTATAATTCTTATTTTTAATAAAAAATAGTAAAAGCCAGTTTAATGTGAATACGCCAAATCTAATAACATCATTAAGATTTAAATAATAAATGGGGCTTACAATTTTTTTTTCAAACTAAAAAATTTATATTAAAAAAAGACTTATAAATATAAAATCGCAGGTTTTTAAATTTTTGAGTTTTATGTATACGCGTGTTTTTTTAATAATTGCACATTTTCTGATTATTTGTGATAAGAAAACAAAATATTAAAATAGTAATAATAATGATAAAATGTGTGAAAGGGATGAAATCGTAGAATGGATAAGTATCGGTATTTCGGAGTGGACTAATATTGAATGAATGATGTTAAATATACCTTAAAAAATTATAATTTTTCTTATTGGTTTATTACGCAATAGATTGTTTGAGATTCGAAAATATATGTTAAATTTTACTTATATCTTATGTTGTCCAATAATACTTTAAGTACCCTAACATTGCTTGTGATATTAAATGCACGTATATGTTTCACACTACAAGTTGTGTGAAAACTGTTCAATATAAAATAATATGCAACGGTATTATATAATAATATTTAATTACACAGGTTTCATGACTGATTTTTACTTGCGAAAAATATACCAATATTATAATAAACCGATCACCTGTAGAATTGTACGCTTGTGAGACACGTGTTATTCCTAAAATGGATAATAACAAATTGTTTGCTTTTGAAAAGCATATATGTTAGACAATTTTTTAATCAAAAAGGCATAATGATGGTAATTTAGGACAAATGAAGCGTTAATAAGATTATTTTTAAAATACAATATTATAGGAATCATGAAAAGTAGTATAATATTTGAATGGTGTCACGTTACCATTATTGTAAAAAATTATTATAATGAAACACAGACAGAACACCTGCTTCTAGAAGCTGATGAATTGTTGAATAATAATTATTGGAAAATTGACAATCGTCCGAATTACTATTTAAACCCAAAGGACCAGGCCATCGTTGTCATTCGATTACAGTGCTTTGTGTCATTCATCAGTCTCAGTACTCGGTTATCGCTGTCCGGCTTACTATATTAAGTCAAGTCTTTGTTCTTCCTTTTTCACTTACCTACTTTAATCTTCTACATCTCAGTCTTTGTGTATTGCACATCGACTGTACCTCGTACTCCTTACCTGGTATGCCCAGTATTTATGTCTTGCAATTCGTCTGCATCTCATGTCTTGGTGTTACCCTTATTCCCTATCTATAACAACGGCCTTTCAACTCCCACAGCTGACCCGAAGTGTCAGTCGAGCGCGGTAACTTCTGCACGCAGCAGACTTATCATCTTCGTACCCATACTACTCTACGCTTATTCCAAGTAAGCGTTTTGTGTTACGACAATATAATGAGATCATAAGGTCATGTGCGGAGATCTGAAGGAGTAAATGGAAACACAATAAAATGGAGACCAAACACAAAACAGCCTAAAGATCGGTACCATTAATTCAATAATATCCAGGAATAGCCAAAATATTTTTTTAATTTGGACTAGACCAAGATTTGTTTCACCGGTATTTAGATAAAATTTGATGGTCCACCATAGAAATAGGCCTACACTATATAATACCATTGTCAATATCTATGGATACGTTTAATTATTGGATATTTAATAAAAGAAAAATTTTTATTAACTAAAATATTTTATAAAAAATTAGTAATTAAATAGATAAAAATAATATTTTAATATAAATTGTTTTTATAGGCTTAAAATTTTAAAGTTTTCAAATAATGTTTTTAAAAAGCCTTTAAAGATTTTATCACATAGTATTTGTTGTTTATCATAATTAAATTATGATTTTACATAAAAGAATCTTGTATACGTTTTTACTTAATTACTTATAACACAATTTTGCTTGTGAAAACAAGTAATTAGAATGTTACAGTAAAGTCTGATACTAGCCTTTAGAAAAACGTTTGAGTTATTAGTTTGCAGTATAATAATTTAATATAATTTGTATTAAAAGACTATACCAGTAAATCAAATATTTTATTAACTTGAATATATTTACAAAGTTTCAAAATTATTTTTCTATTATTGATATAATTTAATAAAAAATAAAAATAAATAAAATACTATTTAATAATCATAAAAATAATACTCCAATTTCATTAAAATAATAATCAACATTCATGACATAACTAAATAAATGATGACATATAATTGAGTTATACTTTACCATTACATGAATCAGGGTTAGGAACCAAAATAATTTTGTTTTTTTGGCGATTTTCTTATATCTAGTAAATGGACTATTTTATATTAAGTAATCAATATTAAATGTTTTTTGGTATGTTGAAAAAATAATTACAGAAACCAAAAAAAAAAAAAATGAAACTTCAATTAAACTTTAATTAAACTTTAATTTTATAATGTCAACTATTTCAAATAGTAACATAATTAACTAGATAATTAGTTGTTATTATTGTTAAAAAATATAGTTTACACTTTAATCAGGTATAAGGGAAGAACATAAAAAATATTTTATGATTGATAAATTGAAAAAAACGTGTATCGAAAAGAAACAAACAAAATCTTCAATATTATTTTTATTTTTGGATTACTCAAGCGGTCCATTTACCACAAATTAGATTTTTTTTTTAAATCTATTATTACATATTGTCATAAATGTATTACTATGTAATATAGTAATACAAATAGACAAATTAAAAAATAAAAACATTAAAAAAAATAAAAATTATTTTCATAATATGCTACTTACGATAATTAATTATGTTTTTATCATAGATGCCTTGTAACTTAATATGTGTTGAATAAATAATTTCTACTAGATGAATAATTTTTTTTCAATTGAATCACCTTTTTTTATTTATTATGATAGTATTCTTATTTATTGAAAAATTACCGACTAAAACAATTAAATATTGACTAGTGGGGTGATGTAACACCCTCGTGTATATTAAAAGTAATTTTTTTAGGCAATAGTAAATACATAAATGCAATTTTTATTTTGAATTTTTTGAACATTATTTTTAAAACATTTAAAATATAATTTTTTTCATAATTTAATGATATATATATATATATTATGGATCAAAAAAAGTCGATTTCGAAATTTGTGTAAGGATCATTTTAACTTTATTAAATATATTAAAATAGGTATTTTGTGAAGATTTGAGATTAAAAAAAAAAAAAAATTTAACGTGTTTTTTGTATTTTGTTCAAAAAAACAAAAAACTGCCTCTGTTATTCAATTTTTGGTAAAATATTATGATTAGTATATCAAAATATATTGATTTTTACTATAGAATACAAATTTTTCAGTTTCAAAATTTTAAGTAAAAAATTGATAGTGTGGATATCATAACGTCATTATATGGTATATTTCTAGTAGGTCTCAAGTAAGCTATATTAAATTTTTTTTTTTTTTATGCAATTTGGCTGATATTTATGTATATTATAAGTAGAAAAACTATAATTTACTAATCTTAAAAACTTATACCTTTTTTTAAACATTAAGTGTAAGCTAAAATATTTGATATTTTGAAAATATTAGTGAATACTTGAATTAAATACTTTTTAATTATAATTTTTTTATTTACGTTTTCAATAATTGTAATTTTGCTATACTATCGTAAAAGTAAAATTATATATTGTATTTATCTTGAAATTGTCTTTTTATAAAACGAAACAGATAAGTATTAGATGGTCAATCGTCAATTATAAATATTTTTAAGAATATCATATATTTTAGATTAATTAATTAATTTAAAAAAAAAAATCAGCACAAGGGGGTCGCGGCACAGTGGGGACGTGGCATAGTTGGATCAAGTATAATGATATCTGACAGTTATTAAAATCACAATCAAAATAAAACGCTTCGATGAAAATCTTTAGATAGTGTTTAATTTTAAAAAATTGGTGGATTATTCCAACAGCTACATGATCTGCTATTTCCTTATTAATATCTTGATTAAGATAAAGTACGTCGAATGAAAAAGGGTTATAAATATTATTTCTCATAAAAAAATTATGTTGATCCATACACTTTTCAATAAGTTATAGCATTATAAAGTTAAAAATGTGAAAAATAAAATCGAGAATTTTCACACAAAAATAGCATTTGGTAGCCATTTTCACCATGGAGACAAGTCCAGAGGTCAATTTTTTTTTTCCTAATAAAGTATATTATATTAGCTTTAATTTAAGATATATATAAAAGTGTCAGACCTTCCGGAACATTTTCAAAAGTTAAGTTAAAAAAGTTAATTTTTTGTGAAAAAGGTGTCATTTTAAATCCCCCCTGTGGGCAGATAAAGGGTCAAATTTACATTAAAAAAAATACCAAATGATAGGTAATGACATCAAGCATATATAAAAAAAAATTATATTGATATGTTTATTTTTGAAAAAGTTACAGCAGTTTTTAGTAAAAAAAATTGAAAAAATTTCGAAAATTAGTGATTTTTAAATTTTTAATTTTTTTAGAGGTTTCCCCCATTTACGGGGAACGAGTGAAATTTTTTCAATTGTTGAGGGTTATGTCTTCAACTAGATACGATTTGTGATCTTTTGACGTATTATTGAAAGAAATCAGTTTGGTGAGAGCTGAGAAAAAGTGGTAACAGACACAAAAAAAAAATACATCATAGTAAAACCAATACCTTCTCAGCTTCGCATCGAAGCTAAAAAAAACGTGCTTAGGAATAAATTTGATTAATTAAAAAGAATTTTTTTAATATTCATCTCAAATTAAATGTGAAAAAAACTATTATTTTATATTTTAATTTATAAAAAATAATGTAATATTATTATTAAATGTTACCAAAATAATCTATTAGTTGATATTTTATTAAAAATAACTGTTAGTTTTTTAAATGAAAACAGTTATTATAAAAGGGTCTAATCATAATTTGTGATCTTTTGACGCATCGTTGAAAGAAATCCGTTCGGCGAGAGCTGAGAAAAAGTGGTAACAGACACAAAAAAAAAAAAAAAAAAAACACATCATAGTAAAATCAATACCTTCTCAGCTTCGCATCGAAGCTAAAAAAAAGATATAAGTTTTTAAGATTAGTGAATAATTTTTTTCTACTTATAATATACATAAAAACACGTCGAGCGATCAGTAAACATTTTTTTAAAAATCTCAAATCTTCACAAAATGGCTATTTTAATGTATAAAATAAAGTTAAAATGGTTCTCATTAAAATTTCGAAGATCGACTTTTTTTTGATCCACCCTAATATATATATATATTGGTTCTATCATGATATAAAATCCTTATAGTGTATTTTAAGTTATTAGAAGAATGGATTCACTGACTCATATGTTCAAACATTTCATATCGCTTACTAAAATTACTTGAATTTTATTGATCACATTTAACTGAATAATAGGATTTCTATGCGTTTGATACACTTAGGATCTAAAACCTTAATGTACCTATAGTTTCATATTTAAAATATATACAAACAAAAGTTTTTATTGTTAATTGTTAATATAAATATGAAACTTTTAATTCAATTAATACAGATTTTTAATGACTACTCGGTGAAGATATTTTGCTATATTTTTTAAATTAAAGACTTAAAGTTTATTTTAATAAAATAATGATCATACTAGATCTATTATTATAATAGATTTATATTTATACTTATGGTACTAAAAATGTAAACAATATTATATATATACAGATGTTAAATTACTTTATAATTATTTTTGTAGCAAAAAAATTTCAGCCAATAATAAGAAAATATTAAATTGAATTGGGAATTAATGTTGTAGACTACTCCCATTATGATTAAATCTAACTTTATTAAATTGGATTAAAAATTTCAAAAGTTATCTAATGTATATACTTTAACTACTGAAAATTTCAAAACTGAAGATAAAATTAACAAAGGAATCTATAAAATGTATGAAAAGGTCAAAGCACATATAACATCTTATTTATATTTCAGCATTATAATTAATAAGTATTTGTTAGAAACTTAGTAAATAACTTCAAGATTTTATCAAAATTATACAACGATGAGATATACATATGACCTTGTCATAATTAATTATTATTAATAAAGCTAGGTATTATATGCATTTATAAAAAATTTTTTGAGTCACTTTGAAGGATTTTAGGCTTATGCAACTTTGTCATAGGATTAAATAGTAGTAAAAATATTTATCGTTTTAAAGGAAGAAGTAAGCCTCCTAATCATTCACAAAACTATAACCTTGGTAACAATGCGATAACAAATTTTCAAGACAATTTATACAAATTTGAACTAGTTGATGGCGTATTCAAAATAACTTCACAAATTTTATAAATGAAAATAACTTCTAGACCTATTAACTAGTATTATTACAATAGATATAAATAATATTTTGAAATTGAGAATATTTAGGTTTCAAAGGCCAAAATACTTTTTCTCTTCATCCGGATAATAAACCTAACAATGAAAGAGGTATAAGAGGGATATATCCCCTCAGTTCAAAAATATTTACACTGTGAATACTCTTACAAATTTTTATTGTTTAAAGAAGATAGTGAAAAATGTTATTATGTAAATCTATTTTCAGAAAAATACCCTAATATATTACTAATATACAACCTAATTTTTTCATCTATACGAAACTGAGAAAGTTTTAATAATTAATACTTTTTCAAAAATTGAGATCATTTTTTTTTAATTAAATAAATATATGATATATTTATTTTAAAAAATCGCTTAAAATCTGAAAAAGGTATACTTTGTTTTTTATAAACAGAGAAAATTACCCAAAAATTAAAAATCGTCAAATTTCTATATTTTTTAAACATTTTTATTTAAAACTTCCAAAACTATTGAAAAATAATTCAATAAAACGAAATTTTTTAGGAAAAGATCAGGTTTTCTTTTTTCATTAGGCATATATATTTTTTTTTTTTGAAATCAAACCCTTACCTACCCACAAGGGAGAATTCAAAGTAGCAACTTTAAAATAAAAATCGAACTTATGAAAATATTGAGAAATACTGACAACTTTAAAAAAATATTAAATTTAAATTTATGTAATATTCTTTATATTGAAAAAAAAATGACTTCGTAGTGCAAACATCTGTTATATTAAAAGGCTTTCATTTTTTTATAGAGTGGTCAAATTTTTTTAAACTTCAATTTTTTTCAATAATAACTTGTTGAAAAATGTATATATCAGCACAGATTTTTTCAGAAATGCGTTATGTATATTTTTTCTAATAGATTTTCCTATAGATTGCTTATTAGAGTATTTAGGTAATTTTGAAGTTTTTTATGAAAGCGTGAGTAGTTGTAAATTGATAGTTAGATTTATGATTATGTTAATTTATGTTGGGATTTTAAGATCATATTTTACTACTTTATGGTACGTATCAATGAGAACCTGACATCATACAAAAATTGATTAATTGGAACGCTTTTATTTTTTTTTAATTTGTAAGTATTGCTGGCCCCAATTTTGTATTGCATATAACCAAACAGGTCGAGTAGTCATATATATAATGCATTGTTATTATATATATTACTGTTTATAAGATATGATTTGAATAACAGGATATAAGGTACCAAACCGAATCAAAAGATTGTGTGACATACAAGAAAACTGCAGCATAATAATATTTTCTTTCAAGTGCAATGGCTCTGGTTTCAACGGATGCGTGATGTTGATGAATAGTAGAATTTTGAGGTCTGAACCTAAATCGTAACTTTTGAAAAATATTTAATTCAGTTAGAAGTAACCACATACAAAGGATTTATTCAAATATTTTTGATAAAAATATTTACTCATTTATTTCTAAATTACTAAATATGATTTATCTTTAAATATTATTTATAATGGTTATTCCTCGGAGAAAATTCATAATAATTTTAAATGTTCTTCCATTGATATTTAAATGAACATTTCATTAAAAAGTTACATTGTAAATAACATAAGTCTCCCAAAATTTAATACAGTTTATTGTTATCGTTCACATTAATTAAGTAATGGCTTTGTATTAATAAAGTTTCATGAAAATATTGTTAATGTATGTTTGACTTTTATGTTAGTAAACGTAATATATTTTTAATTGACACGAAATTATAATTATTATAATCAGAAACTTTTTTTAAAATTAATTCAACTGTTTTAACAACCCCAAAAAAGTAACAATCATTAGTCTTTGAAAAGCATAAAGGTTGTCAAATGAATAAATGTTTCGCTATTAATTATAATTTCTTAAATTTTCTTTATTAAAATTTAAAATATGAAAAAGTAATATTTCTACCGTTTATAATTTATATTTATACCTTCCATTATGCGATTATGTGTCGCGTTGAAATATATTTTAATTTAACGAATATTAATTAAAGCTATTAATATTCGTGCATAGAAAAAAACATCTTTGCTCTTTTAGATGATTTTTGTAATAAACAAACAGTCATGTATGAACACTCAAAAAAATTGAAAGCGTATTATTTACTAAGAACTTGTAGTTTTATTTTAACGAAATAAATCGTTAAAATATTATGATAACTGTTTTTAGTGAAATTTACATGAGTTTAATTTCAAAACAAAATGAATTACAATTTAATAACATTTGTTACATTTGTAGTAAATTGCCTTAAGATTTAGGACCATTAAGATTTCACGTTTAATATTTTTCAAACGTTGTGCTATATTACTTTTGAGGCATTACAGCCAGTGTATTTTAATATCATGCCACTGGTGACAAATTATTTTTATTATTTTTTCGAGTACAACACTATTTTTTTCCACGCAAAAATCTGAATATGACCCGGATTTGTGACTTTTCTACATACCAGCTGTGTTGTAAATTTCCATACAGTAAGATCATTAATGTTCCAGGTTGTATTTTATTATTATTTTTTTTACAACTCAAGTTCACAAGTCCAAGTAACATTATAGCCAAAGATGCGCGGCACACGTTTCCTAGGTGACAGTTTTATCGGAATCAACGTCGATGTCGGTCAATCAATTTGTAAAACCATATTTACAAATTTACATAAACATTACATCATGTCAAACATACATTGACCGCGTGAAAATGACATCTATTATGACGGATAAAACTTAAACGTTTTTCGGTCATACGACATAAAGTCATTTTTTCGTAAAACACGAGTAATTTATTTATAAAATGCTTGAAAAAAATGAAATATTATTTACTCAGAAAATATTTTACTAATAATAACGACATATTCATCGTCAAATTCTAACGGAACTTGAGGTAAAGATCTTGATGCACAAAATTAACACTTTCAAGTATCTAATGAATTAAAATTTATATCAACGTAAAATTACACTGAATGTATTATCACAATGAAATACTGCCATAGTAATAAAATTACTACGTATAAGATTTATTTCTAACCAAAACTCGAGTTTATTCAGAAATAAACGCGTTGAATCTACGTTAATAAGATAATTATTACATCAAAATAATGATGAATTAATAGAAATTAAAACTTTTATGCGGTTAATACTCAAATTCTTCCAATCTAAATACTTTTCTTAAGTATGTTATTATATGTTTGAAATAGATTTTTAAAAAAAGTTTATAATAATTCACAAAACAAAAGTTACATAAGAATTTTTGTTGGCTCAAATAGTGTTAGGATGTTTTCAAAGAAAAACAATATTATCAAAACTCACGAGTACGCGAGTAGTATATTTTTCAAATGTGGGAGTGAAATATGTGACAAATCAATTTTATCCATATTCATATTTTCAAGCTTATTTTTATCTCGTACTATATTAGATTATAAAATATGAAACATCGTGTTTGAGTTGACAGAAATATGAAACAAAATTTTTTCCTTAGATTTTTATATTTGAATAAACATGAACTTATGGGATAGCTTCAAACTGATTTCATTACTTAAAGGTATCCAACAATATTGTTTTCATTGTATTTTTTTTTATCATTAATGTAAACTAAATAATAACACACGCTCATTAAAACAAATACGATTAGAACTAACCCAATCATTATAATTTATCTCATTTGACCTTAAGTTCTTATTTCAACATTAACTATTAGGTTGCTTTTAATCTTTGAAATGAAAAATACCTTTATATTATATTGTTTAAAAAGTAATAGCAAAATTTACATTGTTTGTCTTGCAATCATTTACTCTATAAATGACGGTCATCGTCTCATGTGACACATTTTGTATACCACAAAATGGTTACCATTAAAATATTTACCAAGATCGCTTTTTAACTTTTGGGATAATTAGTATGGAAAAAGGTCACTTTCGATTCAAGCGACCCAATTTATTTAACTAACCATAGCAGTTATGATAATTATTTAGCTAAACAGATACAAAGTTCTCTAGTTTGGCTTTTATTATCGACTTACATAGTAAACGTTTTAGAATAAATATTATAAATCCAATACAAACTCCTTAATAATAATTAAATTTAATTGTCTACAAATTTGGGATTCTCGGCGTCATTATAATTAACGTTCAAGTTGTTTGATTTGACGTTTTCTATTTATGTACATTTTGTACGGCAATTAATGAACGCATTTAGTAGTTTCTGCCGCAGACAATAAACCTAGCGGTGACAAGGGATGCAATCAGATCCCTTGACCGAAATATTCCAACGATCGTGGGATATTTAAAGGGTTGGTAGGCTCAAACGGCTAAAATAATTTCTTAAGTCTTGCGAAGTACGTGTGATATTGTTCAACGTTCATTATTCAAAATCGATCAATTATCTCAACATACCGTACAATTTATGCTGAAACTATCATATGGAAATAGTAATTTCATTAAAAAAAATTACATTATTATTTAAAATATTAACATTTCCATTGTTGCTTTGACATTTTATCTTGACAGTCTAGACTTGAAGGACTTTCTGATTGCATTTTTCTGTACATACATGTATATATATATTCAACTGCGTAGGCACTAATGATATACAAACAAAATAGTGAGAAAAAAGTAAAGACGTTGATAATATTTTAATAACATGTGAAGGGATTGGAAGGAATGCGAAATTAATAAAAGAAAGGCATGCACAAGAAGAGTAAAAAATTGTAAGCTTACGAAAAAAGAAAAGGAAAAAAAAGGATAATAATAATAATAATAATAATAATATGGCAAAAAAATCTGTGGAAAACGTCAAAGTCTGAGAGCGAATTGTGCGCCGTCGTGATCGCTGATGCGCCACTGCAGGACGAGGCCGGAAAAGCTTATCGTCGGCTACCGTGACGACCACAGACTCCGTCGTGGCAACCCGTTCCGAGCAGTCCGTTCGATGTTCACTGTAGTGTCTCTTTACGTGTTTTTTTTTCTCTAAAAATGTGCGTAAGTTGTATTTACCGTGTGCGTGATTCGCAGTATACATAAGTAAATTTCCCTTTGATTTTTCGTACATTCGCCGACATGGTTTTCGTTCGACGCTTTAATTGCTATTCGTTTTTTCCCACGCGTAGCTTCGCCGTATCTTCACCCTTTTGATTATTGCTTGCAGAGATTTACGCGCATCAATCGAGTCTTTTATATCACAAAAGTTTGCGCAAAGAAAACGTAAAATGGCGAGAAATTTCTCCGTATGGACTAGGAGTTTAATGAGCGGCGCCCTCTTAATGTTAGCCTGTGGTGAGTTATTTACAATTTTAACCAGAAGTACTTCTAAAGAAATATAATTAGCCATTTAAATATTAAAATAATAATTNTGCGCAAAGAAAACGTAA
The DNA here is from genome assembly GCF_025091365.1 of Daktulosphaira vitifoliae. Lineage (NCBI taxonomy): Eukaryota > Metazoa > Arthropoda > Insecta > Hemiptera > Phylloxeridae > Daktulosphaira > Daktulosphaira vitifoliae. Next base: position 67,333,993 of record NW_026099572.1, on the reverse strand, counting down.
AATGGCGAGAAATTTCTCCGTATGGACTAGGAGTTTAATGAGCGGCGCCCTCTTAATGTTAGCCTTTGGTGAGTTATTTACAATTTTAACCAGAAGTACTTCTAAAGAAATATAATTAGCCATTTAAATATTAAAATAATAAAAATTGGTCTCGAAAATTACAAAATCAATTTATAACTATTTATTGGATTTATAAAAAAAACACATCGAATTTATAAAAGTCTTAAGAATAAAATTGTATAAGCACAAATTTTATCCTATAGATATTAATTTATAATTAATAAACACTATATGATAAAATCATTGTTGTTTTTTGACCGCATAATGGCGATATTCTATGAATAACTAATCCCGAAAAGGGTTTACTAATAATAAGGCAATCACTAACACAATGGTCAAGCCACTAATGTTAGGCGATGTAGTAATTACAACTGCCCTTTTTCTAAAGACCTTACATAGATCAACTTGATAAATTATGTTTCAAACTATAATCTGAATTCATGGCATTTTGGTCACAAAGTGAAAGCCAAAACTTACTACTAATTGTTTATTAAATGTAAACATATAATATGCAAAACAATGAAAAAACAAAGTTCAAAACAACACAGTTTCCTATTTATACAACACTGTCAAATATCGAAATTTCATATTCTTAGTTTCATTCAAAGTTGGAAAAATTAACCGGATGACAGTCAATTTTTAAAAATAGCAACTCGAGTCATGTTCTTTTTCAAACGTGATTGGGATGATTATGAGTAACGCATCGATATGATACTTTTTTCTCTATACTTTTCCATACACATTTGATCTTATGGTTATAGCTTAAAAGGATAAATGCAGAAATAATTATTATGCAAACGAGATTGTCGACTAGTTTCCAGCAAAATATTTCGCTTCAAATGAATGTGTGAGAATAATACTCGTATATCTTTTGAATATAGCAATTGAAATGTAATAAGAAAATTTCAAACTGTACGTCATAAATCATTTTTTAATTATTTTACAAATGACATCATGTACTAATGTATAATCATCATGTATTCTAATTAAGTACATTATAATTATAAAGAAATATTTACTCGTTATTTGAAAATTAGTTTTTTATAAATGCGTTCAAAATGTTTTCTAAGTTAAACTTTTATTTGTTAATACAAAGTATCATATGTTTTGTTGCAATCCGTTAAAACATATTACGTTACCAAAACAAACTATTTTTATTTATAATTTTAATCTTATATAGGCAGAATAATTTATACTGAAAAAATTGTACGTAACATCAAAACATTTTGCACTTAGTTATATATAAATTAAAACATTCATTTCTTCTGTTTCTATTAATTGTGGATGATCGAATTAACGGTACTTGTATAAGTATTCATACTTCATTTGAAGCAAGTTTGCCGTTTATTAACAGACATATAAAGTTGTCAAATACACCTAACCTAACGACTCAGCAGCACGTTTAATGTATAATACTGATCATAACTTAATTATTATTACATATTTTGTTTATAAGGGAACTCATTTAACTTCACAAAAGACGCCCTATTGTGTATTACTTGAGTAAGCACACGTCATACTTTGTACGTCACATTTAAAATTTTTTTTATTATTCACTGTACTAATGAAGCATAAAAATAAAGTATAAATATAATAAAAAATTTAATTATTTTCTAAAACATTATTCTTACATTTTTCATTTATAAATTAATCTTACATGGTTATTATTTATTTTACTATGTTATAAAAAAAATCTCTAAACATTTAAACGAAACAAACTCTTTATTTCCTTTTATATTTATAGCATAACATTGTAGTAGATGATCTTTTTCTTTCTAAAGTGCATGACAGACAAACTTCACACTTTTTAGATGTCTCCTGTTCATAATTTTTTACACTTTCCATTTGATAATTTCTTTTAAAAAAATCATTATATCCATTAACAATGATTTGATGGTAGAACTTGTAATTAATATATTTCGTAGAGTTATTTATATATTATGTAGAAATATTTTTGAACATTTATTTCAATAATATTCATAAGACTATAAAAATTAACACATAGCCTGCTATATGTAATTCTAAACACGGTATAAGTTGCACAAATTTTTGGTAATAGTATCTACTCCACCTTATGCACTATTACAGTCTATAATGATTTCTGATTTTTTTTTTAAGTCATCAAGTTTAAACGTTTTTCCGTAGGACATAAGAAATAAGAACTTCATCTTTTTGAAAACCAAATATACTTTATTCGACATCTTAGTTTTTGCGATGGAAAATCTATAAATAGAAATAGAAAAAATCTTATGTTCATCTAATCATTCAGATAAAAGTTATATTAATTGAACTATAATTGTCGTACAAAATGCAAATACACGCCTACTGAACATTTAAAAAGTATAGATACATTTATTGTACAATAATAATAAAATAATTGTGTTTTCAATGAAATGTAATTTTAACACAATGAATACTTCTGAACAAAACACATTTCAAAAAATGTTCATTATTGTAATAAAAACTATTTCATTAAGGACAAATTAATTTTACACAGTATACAATATACTTTTTATTAAATATTAAAAATCGTTTTCGCAGTAAAATTGAACCAAAAAAAAACTTGATGAAAATAAAGAAACTCTACTGCAAAAAACTTTTTTTACACATTCGACGTTATCCCGGAAAAAGTTGTCACGCTAAAAGTATAACTTCCTGGAACGATTCATTATTATCATAGAGACACATGCCTAGTAGTGCTTAACATTTGATGTTACATGAAATATTTTCTGGTTTACGTGAGTTCATTAATTTTCCAACAGTGTAATGCACATATCAACAAGTTAGTAAGAATTCTTGCAACCAATCTATTAACTGGTGTTATAGATAAGCAAAAATGTTATAATTAATTTAAGTTGGTATTATTTAATATGACTTGATCAATAAGAATGTTAAGCAATTACAAATAATAAATATTAAATACAGTTCTATAAATTCGAACAAATATATAATTACGATGATATTTTTTAATAAATTACAAATATTCTTTAAAAATGTTTTTTTTTATTGAACACTATTTCATTGCACGCTATGAATAGGATAAATTGATGCGTCCGAATGGGAAAGTCTCAGTAAAGTGTATATTTACACCTTTGTTCGCCAAGATTTTATCAGACGGTAAATAGTTATGTTTAATAATACCCTAAGTATGAACTGATCCATACAAAATATTGAAAATAATAAAATGATAAAAAAAAAAATGATTAAATACTTAAGAAATTATGTTAATAACGAATGAACATCAATCATTACGTTCTGCATTTTAATTAAAATGAACAAATGAACTTATCTTGAAGGATACAACTACTGACATAAAGAGAATAACTTTAATTAGTAATGTGTCTTAATAAGCAAAACACAAATGAAATAGTAAACAGTTGGTTTGCTAAAATACTTGTAAAGTTGTGAAATCCATTTATCCGTTTATACAATATAATTATTAGTTTGCATTTGCTATCACTATTTTAGGCCCATATCTACTCAATAACTAATCCTAATAAAAACACTTCGCCATACTTAGTGTAAAAAACGCTCAGCATAATAAAAAAAGTAGCTCTAAAATGTGTTATATTATTTTATAACTAAGTTTTTAAACTATTGATACAGTTTGTGTAAAAATTTACTATTTTATGTTTTAATTTAGCTTGGTGTCTTCAGATAACACTTCCGAGGCAACGAATACAATTAATTACCAATGTTTTTATCCTAAAGTTTTTATACAAAATATTTTTTTATTAGGACCAAGCCTCGTCTATGTACGCAAATGAAAGTAATTATCACGACAGTATTTCATTGATAGTCATATGTAATTATCACGACAGTATTTCATTGATAGTCATATGTAATTATCACGACAGTATTTCATTGATAGTCATATGTAATTAATACAGAATGAAATTTCTAGCGTACACCAAACTAAGCATAAATTATTAAAAGTTTACACAAATGATATTTATAGTTTAAAAACTGAGCTACAAAATGACATCACAACTCTTTTTTTTTTTTTAATGATGTTATTAGATTGTCGCATGCTTCATATGTTAATTCATTTTTGTAGAATTGTATCACTAATGTAATAGACAGCTATGTAAAGCAAAATAATTCCCAAAAGAAAACAATATTATTAGAAATGGAGGCCCGTTTAACAACAGCACTCAACAAGCAATACGTGTCCGTTAGAAGTATTGGACTATTGGCAATGGCGCGACAGGAACAGATATTCAGGACGCCAGTCCTTCCGCCGAACAATACATCACGTGTCGTCGCGCGGCGTACATTCACGCAGAAAACTATATTGAAAGTGGTGTCTGTCGTCGATCACCCCCCTCCCCTTGTTTGGTAATGCGGATCGAGGGGGTCACGTCTGATATAATAAATGTTTCCTTTAAAATTACTACAAGAATTCATATTATTTCTAACTTTGTTTATATCGTGCAAAATAGTAGCGTTCTCTTCTATGTAAATGTAATGTTTTCAGGTGTATAATTGTACTAGATTTTCTCTAGGCCTTCTCAATAACAATTTTTCGTTAATTTTTGCTTCTTGTAATTATATCCGCCTTGATTTCAGCGTCATGTTAGCTAAACAGTTAATTTAAGAGTTTTTTTTTAAATTTTGTGCGACCATGCCGGTCTGTTGGATTTGGGACACAATTTCTAAATTTAACGGGTAATTGAAAGTTGTCATTTGCAATCATAAAGTTTAATCTAAAAATTTTCCAAGAATTTCTATTCGTGCATGTTAAAATATATATCGAAACTTCACGTGAATAGTTTTAATCTGTATTTGTTCATATCTCAACTATTATTCCGTATTTTATTTCTGTTACTTAATCAGCAAAAATATCTATACGGAGTTAAAGTGGACTACAACAGAACAAGCATGTACAACATTATTTTAATTTAATTTGGAATGCTAGGTTGCTAGTACACACGCTAGTTTATCTGAATTTTACATTTTTCAAATTTAAGATAATACAATGAAATTCCAAACACTGCTTTGAACATCATAATGATAAGTCATTTTTCAGGATAAATTAGTTGAGCTTATTCAACATTTATGTTTTTAATTTTCTATAATGTTTGTGTTTGTAATCTATTAGGCTGCGTTTACATGAAGTTAGTTGGAATAATAGCTGTTACTAAGTTCACTATGGTGGCTATTACGATAGCAAACTGTCAAGACAAGTTAAACTTTTGGCCATACTGCATACTATTAAATACTAATCTGGGTTACATAACAGAAGAGTTAGTGCATGCAGATATTTTAATGGAAAAGACGTTTATTCTGTTGAAGTTCAATGTGTTATTTCCAAATAATCTATCTGGATGATTATTAACGTTCGGGTGATTATTTCTAAATTGTGTTGTTTAGTTCATACTATTTCTTTAATAGTTACAACAATACTTATTTGTTCTACGATTAAATACAATTGTTTTTTTAGTTGATTCAATTCCCATGATGGTCAGCAAATAAATAAAAAAAATAACAGCAAACTGACAAAATAACTAAAATTGATCTACGCCAGTATCGTATTCTTTTTTACTTAAAAATACTATTTCATTAAAATTTATTAAATATAAATGTTTACAAATCAAACTTTTCTTTAAAAATATCTGTAGAAATGTAAAAATATATTATGTAGGTTTCTTTTTCATTTATACCGTACAATTATTCTTTTGAAAATTTTTCCTCTTAAGAGGGTAAATATAATTCAATTTGTTAATTTAAAAATACGCAATACTCTACTTATTTGACTATTATTGGCCAAATATTTATAATAATTTACTTATGTATTATACTTTGTAATTGTGGTTTTTTTAACAACAGTTTAGTTAAATCAATAAGTGTAGTATACTTTTTTCTTCAACGCTAGGTCAAAATTATATAAATCGAATAAAATACTCTGAATAATTCAGATAGAATAGTAATAATTATGACAATTATTGTTTAAAAGATGGTAAGACAGCAAAATTTACTATGCTGAATTTATTTTACTCACTAAATATAAGTTAGAACTTTGTCAATCCTTTATTTTTGTTGTTATTTACATAACAATTGCAAAACATCTACCTAGTAATATTATGACATAACAATCACATGACATGTCGTTAGTTTGACAGTTGACATACTCTTTTCAATTATTCAACACGGCTTTGCTTTATTACTGAAAGGGTACTAAAACCACCCCTACATATAAAATGTTCGGATTATTTCAGCTCGCTTAACTTTTAATACCTGAAGTTAATACGGAGAGTCCAATCTAATTATGCAACTGGTATTTACTACACTAATTTTTTTTAATAACACTTATTAATTTATTTTTTCCAAACTTTATGTAAACATTAATTTCTAGTTTACAAATAAGTCATATTATTTTAATAAAACACTGATCAAATTTTCTGGAATTTCTATTTTCAATTAGTCACAACAATGGAAAACACAAAGATAGTTAGGTTTTTGGACTGATTCTAACTTTTCAATTTAAAATTTAGTGTGCGTCAACGGGTTTGAAGAGTATTGAATTAATTTATTAGTGCAACGTAATAGAATCATTTATTTTATAGTCCACAAAACATTTTACCTTGCGTCTACTTTTCGTTTAAAATTGTTCCTTATGCCTAAATTATTATATAAAATTAAAAAAAAAATAATTGATCGATTGGTTTCAATGTTATGGAGCGGTATTACTATTTTAAATACTGTTATTTAATAAGACATCAGTATTACCAATCATTGGCTATTTCGACTTAATAGTCTATAAATTTAAAAATTTACAATTTATAATACCGAGTAAAAAAAGTGAATAATCAAAATGTAAGGTATTATATAAACTTATTTATACATCACAAAGAGATTTATTGAATTATTAAGATTAAATTGTAAATTATATTAATTTTTCAGTACAAAGGATACACAATAATTTTTTTATTATTTAAATTAACTTTTTTATGATACGTGGTTTGGTTAATCAATAGGACGGAATACTTTGTATAAAAACAATCTCTAACACTGTTACAGATTCCTACGTAAATTCATTCAAAAACATAACACGTATTCTATAAAAGCCAAAAGTATAAAATTTATACATGACCATGTTTTTGTTATTTATATGAAATAGTGTTTGTAAGCATGAACATAGTTTGTATTTTATCAAAAGGACGCTTTGTAGTAGAATCTTATGATATATGAACATTTTTAGTCTGTACAATAAATGAATGAAAAGTTATATTATCTATCGAAATTATCAATAAATCACTAAAAATATATTTTAGCACATTGCAAAAGAATTTCCCATTTTTATTGTATTTTTCATCATTTTAATGTTAGTTTAATAAAATAAAATTGTTCCATAATATGTATTAATGAATTTTCACGTATACGATAAGAATCATTTTAAAATATGGATGAATTAAAGTTAATTTAATTCAGTAAATTCCCAAAGTAAACTCAAGACATAATACTTGATTGCTGCTGGCAAAGATAGTAAATATTAATTAATTTTGAAATTTTTGAAGTCATTTACATAATTGTAAATTGAAAATAAATGCCAATCGTTTAAATTCTTTTTTATCTTCAATTGGTTGAATAAGTTGAAAATTTGTAAATGATTGTCTTTGTATTCATCAAATCATGCACAGCTTTAAGCATGCACATTTTTTATTGTACATCAAAATTGAAAAATCGTATAATATATTACCTACCCGGGAGCAATAGAGTGGTTTCGTTAAGGATCCGACTGAAAAGAGATTTACATAGAGAACGGTTTTCTCGGGTAAAAATAAATTACTTCGTAATCTCAATATTGGGTTGACATAAATGTAAACAAATTAAGAATCACGTTCTATTTTTCCAATCCCGTCACGTATTCAGTTTGGTGTGAAAGAGACATTGCATTTATCTTTGATATACTAACTAAAACTTTTGAAGAATAAAAGCGTGTCATAATTGCTTCAATCATAATTATTATATTTTTTCAACAATTATCCAAGTATAATTAATTTTGAACACAATTACTGCAAACTAAAGTTGGTCAGAAAAAGAACTTTTTTTTTTTTTTTTTTTTTAACTTTACTCGAATTAAGGAAAATTTGCATTTCAACTCATTATATATTATATATATCCGTGGTATTTATGTAAATATCCATTGTAAATGAAACTCTTAATCAATTAAATTACAACAAAAGTTGCTTGAACATTAAAATTACATTATTTCATTAAAAATAAGTGCTATTCATTTCAAAATTTAAAGTTAAAAATTGGATGGTCAGAATATTTCCTTAGGATGTTTTGATTTTTGATAAAATAGTTTTGAATTATCTAACGATATAAGTAAAATGTATTTAGGGAAGTAAACTGATTTTCTATTGACCATTTTTCAAACCAAGCTGTTGATTTAATTACAATTAAATATATTCAATTTGATTAATAATTAATGCCAGAAGATATTTGAGAAATGTTATCCGTTTTTGGTTTATAATTAAAAATAAATACTTCTTTATTAATAACATAATAATACGTGTTTTATTTGATTAATATTGCGGACTGTCTTACTTAGTCAATCATCAAAGTTACATATCTTTTTTATCGTTATTTTTTTGTACTATAGTCTAAAAAATAAAAAAGACCAGACCCATGAATAATTTGGTCATCATTTTTAAAAGTACGATGACTATTTAATTAATTTTTTATACTTAAAAATATTTATTTGATTTATAAAATGTAATTCCCCAAGATTAAATAAATAAATGAATATTTTTTTACAAGTCAGATATTGTCATTTATACCACAACAGTGTGTATCTCAATTTTTCAAATTTTCAGGGTAAACAAAAAACAAATTTAATTTATACGTGTCTTAATGCGAGAAGTGATTTTATTTTAATAATTAACAATATAACTATGAATGCCCCAAAAAAATTATTTTATAGTTATTGATGAATCTCTCTCATTTTGTAAAATTATAAGTTATCTACTGTTGCAGTATAAGTGCCGATATGTACAACGTATCAGTAAAAATATGTATGTGTGTCATTTTATAAATGATGTTCGGTGTCAACCAAAAGTATGGGTACTTAAACTAGTACATATAATTAATTAAAATAATTATTAATTAAAAAATTAGTGATTGACTGTTATTAATCAACATATTTTCAGTAGATGTTATATTATGTTTTATAATTTTTTTATTCTATTACCTAAACAATTTATGTATATTTTCACATACTAGATTAATTTATTGCACATACCTTAAATAAATATGCTCAGTGTGAAATTCGCATATGGGATTTTCAAATTCAATCCTTGGACTATTCTTTCACACATGTAAGTACACCAAAGATATTCACCGGAAAAGTCATTGTATCATTTTAAAATTTTAAGTTAAAAAGTTTTAAGCATAAAACTTGAAAAAGTATATCATAATATAATCATATTTTGTTGTCTTATCTTTTTTTCTCGTTAAATGGAATCACATTTTTATGAACAAATAATACTTTTACCAAGATATTGCATTAGCTCTTATTTTATCTCGTTCTAGTCTTATTTTATAAACAAAATTATTGCAACGGGCGTTTTAAAAATATTATAAGAGGAATAAGATGTAAGTCAAGAAAAGTATTATGACGCGCAGTAAAATAAATTATTGATTATTTATTTTCAGGCTCAATCAAAATAACAATTGTAGTATAACATACCTACTTATGTAATTAATAATTTCACAATGACTTGATTTTATATTTTAAATATATTTTATATATCATATATTTAAATATCTATATTTTAAATATCAAGTTATGTAATAAAACAAATTAAGATATTATCTGTATCTATAATTAATACAAATTAACTAATTTCATTTATAAAAAAAAAATTGAATTAAGTTTTGTGTTTATAAAAACTACATAAAACATTCCAATAATAAATGTGTGAAAATAGATGTATATTTTTTCAATAATATCATTTTATCATCAAAACAAAATCTTTTAACTTTTATATGTTAAAATATATTTTTATAGTTATGTTGTAATATTTATTTCCACATGTTTTAAATAATTTTACAAAATTAAAAATTTAAGAGCCATATTTATATTTTTTATATAAACGAATAACGTTAAGTTATTAATCTACGGTTACATTTTATATGAATGTTAGTTCTGTTAAAAATAACTAGCTCATAAATTTTCTATTTCGACCTAAATACTAAATAATTCGAATTATTCTATACAGATTACTATCACTAATCACTATTTTATTTAATAATTATTAGATTTTATTTTGTAATGTAACACCACAAAAGTAGTGGGAACTTGTTGAATGTAGAGAAATTTGGTATATTCGATTAAAATTTGGATATCTTGATAGCTATGTATCAAATTAATCCTATGGCTATAAAATAAATTTTTAAGTATCTTAGTTTATATTATATTGTTTGATCAAAGTTTTTTATTCAAATATCAATTGTTTTATTATTTATTGATGATTGTAGGAAAATATGCATTCTATGACTGATAACAAGTTCAAATTTTTAACCAATTTTCATAATTATATTTTTAAATAACTTGCTTAAGTAATAAACTATAATTTAATACTTAAAACCTAATTGTTATTAATACAACAACGATTTACTTATAAAATAAATATGCTCGTCGGGCGAATCGGAAACGTCCTCGTTTTACACCTTACTATATTTCACCGTGTTTCTTATACTCTTATTTAAAACATATTTTGTTATTAATACTCTTGTTATTACATTTCAGTAATTGATATTTTTTTAATAAATCAAATTTTTTGTATGGGATAATAAATTTTTGTTCACAAGAAAAATCCTCAAGCTGTTCATAAATATATCTCGTGTGAAGTTGGAAATATATTTGAAAGTTAAAACACATTTATTCAAATAAAAATAGTGGATTATTTTTAGATATTTCATGTATATTTTTATGATGTAACCATTTTACCTTATGTGTGGAGCAAAACAGAGCAAATAACGATTTTTAAAATTCTTAATTTTTAAATACATTAAATTTAGTTATTAAATAAAATATATATTATTTTAATATTAATTTCAGTTAAATATTTTACCCTGAAAATAAAAAAAGTATATATTTTTATAAGAGTTATGGACGTTAACGTCCTCGACTTACCTCACATTCCCCTACTTACATCAATGTGTAGCATTATTTTGAGTTTTGATAATATTTTTTATTTCATTAAAATTACTATATAGAAAAATATAAGAAGAAACAATCCAAATTTATTACTCTGTATAATATTATATGTTTACTTTTAAATTTTAATTGTCGAGCTATAATATTTATATAGTATAAGATATTGAAAAGAAACTTTTGAATTTTGTTTTATTATATATTTTTCATCTGGAACTAAGATTATTCGCGCGAATATATTGTCACACCATAGCAAAGGAAATTCATTCTACGCGTGGTTAACCAGTTATTCATTCACAAATTTTATATGTCACAGTGATTTTCTAGTTCACCAAACACAAAACTTTAATTCAAAATATGGTCTGGTGTCGGCTGATACCCGCTAAGAGTAAACTTTAATTTGAAAGTCACATTACATAATAATTATATTAAGATCCACACACACAAACTCATTTTGAGTCAATGTAATACAATATTGTTCTTTATAATGCATGTGTAAAACATGTAACATAATATGTTACGTGTTACATTAAAACATAAAAACCCATCACACAAACTATGGTCAAAATAATCCTCTTGAGAAGATATTAAAGCTAAATAATAATTTTGATTTGGATTTTTTCTACACTAACACTACTAAATAAATCATTTAAATTTACTCTTTAATCATTTCGTTCTTTACATTTTAACTAACAATAATTTACTCTGGCCTTGTATTATTCAGTTATTTGGATATGTACATATTTTATCTTAATTCTAATTTTTATTTATACTAAGCCAATTTTAATATCTGTGGAAATTTCTAATGTATATATAATTTTTTTAAATACTTAATATTTTATACTCGAGACATTATCTGGTGTTTATTTATTAAATTAACAAATAATAATAAATAAAAGTATATATAAAATCCAAACTGTTACAGACGTTTATTACTTTAAAATTGTAAGTAAGACTTAGTATTAATTTTAATTTATTTTTTAACTATCAAATAATAAATTTTAAATAACAATAAAAGTTTTTTATTTTTACAATCAAATTTACAGGATACCAATATAAAATATATTATTTATACTAGATTAATTACTCATCAAATTTTTGTTGAAATATTCTAGTTGTAAGAAATAATGTATTTCATGAGAATAAACAGTGGCAGTCATATAGGACTTATTAATATTTTTACACAATTTTAATAAATATGACAAAATTCTGGACACTTCATGCTTATAATAGTTTAATTCGAAAATGATTGAACATAACTAATATGAAAAAATTAATCTTAACATTTTTGAAGATTAGATTAAAAATTTTTTGATTATCCAAAATCTACATATAGATTATATGGAATAATTGAACGCAGTACTATTTTGAAATAAGTTAAAGGTTTTAAATAGGAGACTTGATTAAAACAAATTTATAAAAGCCATTATATGAATATTATAACTTCATAATATATAAATACAAATAGTTATGGTATATAAGAGCTGTGCTCCTACTATGTTTTTTATCATAAAGATTTTCATCCCCTTCCAAGGCAAAATCATTGACCCCCATTGTGAATAATACATTTTTACTTGAGGAATGTTGTCCTCATTACATTTTTTGTTACTACCACATCAACTTTGACGTCATTTATGTGGGCAAATATTGTAGTGTTCTTGAAAAAAATTATTTTTAATGCAATATAAATACAATAAAGAAAAAAAATACTGATTTAAATTACTATACTGAATATGATAAGATTAATTTTTATATTAATTTGCTATGAAGACGTTAGTATTACCAAATACCATAAATATGACATTAGCTTCCAACTTTTAACTTCAATCCATTATTTTCTTCGACAAAAAAATTAATAACAATACATCGTAAAATTCATTTGAAATATTATTTAAATTATTACTTTTTGGGATATAAAGTAATATTTATTATTGTTATGGTACATATGAATTGTAAAATACCTACGCATGTAAGCTTCCACGAGTAACTGATTTTAATGAGATTGTTGGAGCAATACTACGTAGTTTACATTGTATTCTATTTAGTGAGTAGTAGTAATTAGGTTTTTCCGAGCACAATTTTCTAAACCGCTCGAAGCGTACACAATTAAAGCAAATGCGCCGTCGACTTTCCCGAGTTTGTATCCCAGACGACGTTTTAATTCAATATTTTTTTGGTTCTTCCTGCGGGTTTTGTGTCCAACCGTACTATGTCTTTCTATCTGTCCGTTATGATATCCACGTATATTTAAGGTTATGTAAAAATAACCCAAGTAAAAACTTACAAAAAAAAAAAAAATAATAAAACACTGTAAAAGCTATTTAGGCTAAATAAAAATAAAAAATATGTAACCGTTCAAACGAGTATCATTGTAAAAATTTTACAAAAAAATTGTAATTCATTAGTAATAAGTATAATGACATGGTCTTAGCCGTGTTGGACCTATTGTAAAAAAGCTAACAGTTCTGTCAAAATATCGTTACAATGTAACATGAAATATTTTAAACGTAGGTGGCTTAAAAAAATCGCTTAACGTCATGGAATATGTAAGACCTTAACCGTGAACCTTCGAGCTCTAAACCATATATGCATCTGTACAAAAACAGCTCATTTTTCATATTAGTCGTTAGCCACCGTCATCAGAAAAAAGGTCCACTTAAATTAGAAGCTACGTAGACAATAATGATAATAATATTTTTCTTTTTTACACTACAACAACCATAATAATATTAAAATACATGTATACATAGGTATACCCAATCATAATCATGTGTATGAATAATGCTATAGATATTTTTTTATTTTCCGTCATTGACGTAGTAACAATATTAGACTTTTATTTCAATGCCATTGTTTTAATACATAATTGCTAATATTAATACACTGTATTTTATTACTTGGAATTAATACTTTATATTGACTTATATAAAACTAAATTTCACAAATTTATTCCTAAATATCCAACCTACGCGTGTTTTTATCTCGAGTAACCTTTAAGTTATAATGATATAAAAGGCACTATTGCAAAAACTCCTTAAAGTTTAAAACCTTACTTTAAAAACCAATTAATATACATTGAAATTGAAAAAGTATTTTCATTACGCAAGACTGACTTTAATAAATACCAATATTTTCTATATTTTGTAGAAGTTATACCTTTTTATATACATTAACAAACAAAGCGTAATAAACAATGAGACTTCATTAAAATTATAAACATCATAACTAATGAAAACTGCGATAAATTTGTTCGATAAGAATATTGAAGTATATTAATTATCCGAACAATTTAGGTTGCGTTCCTTTGATTGTTTTACATTTATATTTCAAGACACGGTAATTTTTATTAAATGTCAGCTCATCCCGGCTTTTTGGAAATTGTGTTAATTAAACATATTTTTCACCACTGTATTAGTTGACAGGCATATATTTTAAATTGTTTTTAATGTCTCTTGTAGATAAATTGATGATTCATAAAATAATTATATGAACCAATGAGTTTACCTAATTCGTCTGCCATACTAAATGTCACATGAGATGAACGTTTAGTATTGATTGTAGTAAATCTTAGTCAATGTCCTCCCCTACAACATTTAGCATACTCTATCAACAGAAAACATAGTAATGTATAGTCACTATACTTATTCTTCATAAATACCAATAGTCTCAAACAAAGAAATAATGGATTTTTCTACAGAAGATCCATTCATTGTTATGAACTATTTTACTTTTAAACTATTTCAAATATTTAACGTAGCAATAAATTACTACCGAAAACATGTTTTTAGCTTTATAATATCATTAATTTCATTAAAATAATAGGATTTTAATATTTTTTTTAAATTAAAAAAAATGTTATTAATTAAATAAAATAAATACTTCATTACATATGGTTTTAAATGCTTTTATTGACATTTAAAATATTCAATTGCTAAAAATTTTAACTACTTCAAAAGATTTATTAATTTTTTACCATAAAAGATATCAAGTTTTATTTCGGGAATGCAACTCATTTTCATTACTTTGAAAAATATTAAAACGTGCCAATTTTCCTTGAATAAACTGGGTTATTTTTTAACTATGGCACACGCTATATGTTTAAAAATACAGAAAAAATTACTTCTATTCCTTTTCTTGCCTCTTAACATTTAATTAATTTTGGCATTTTAAATGGAAACATATGGGATTAACCAACTTACAAACTAAAGATTATAATATTTTAAAAGGCAAAGAGGTAGATGGTATCGAATTCTGTTTTAAATATTGGGAACATGGGATTAACTTTTAAAATGAAAAAAATAATTATACTCATATTTTAAACTTTAAAATACTACATGAGTTATAATTATACGATCGTTCTGTAGATAATATGGACCTTAAAATTATTATATATTATTATATATTTAACTTAATTGATAGAGGACTAAGGCTCATCAAAAAATATATTTATATTGTTCAGAATTTTTTATAAGACAGTCACGCGTAGATAAATATGTAAATCTGTTAGTACTTTAAAACTAGTTACTTAACTTTTTATAATTTGTAACATACTATATCCTTTTGTTTAATGCTTTTTCAAAACTATTATAATAAGACTTAAGTTATATACGTTTAGTTATAATTAAAGTTAAAAATCTTTTCATACGATAACATTATGGCTTTTTAATATAACGACAATCAATTAATATTTTTATCATAGAATAAAATTCATTAAACCAATTTTAATAATATATTAATGTAGAAGTGTAAATAGAAAATATTAAAGCACTCTTATGTAGATATATTGAGCTGACTACCACACTATTCAATTTGAAAGCTTTTTAGGGTACAAAGTCTTATGTAAGCTTATCTTGATATAAACCAAGGATTTGATATTATATTTGAGTTTCTTCTAAGTGTAGCAAACAAGAACTTTTTAAAATTCGTCCATGATCTCTTTCTAGACCATCACGCAACTGCTCCACTACTGAACGGTTCTTATTTTAAGCTTATTAGTAACGTTTCGTTTTACTGACAAAATATAGTCTAACGAAAAATAAATAAAGAATTCAAGTTCATTGTTAGAGAAAAATATAATTATTTTTAATGTAGTTTAAATTAAGTTTTAAAATTTTCCAGTGTTGTCTGTTTTAATGAATAGTTCTATTGTATTGAAGCTTTGCTATTATTGTCATACATAATAATGTGACAAAGTCACATTATTTATGTGAATTTTAATTTAAGATTATCAGTGGGTTACATCAAATAAAAGTATTCCTACTGCTACATACTTGTTTGTAAAATATTTGAAAACAAGTGTCGTTCAAAAAACTTAACACATTAAAAGTTTGAGCGAAAATTTGTAATCCAATAAGTACTCAGTTGTAGGTTTAAAGCAAAATGAATACAGAAGTGATTAAAAACTATGTACAGTATGAAGAAAATTCTTGTAGTTTACATTTTAAAACTTTAGTATGGCAACTATTTGTTGATCGTGAAAGAACTATTTTGACATTTGTACGTCATTTAGATTTTTGTACTTGTATTTATGTTAAAAAATGAGAAAATAATATAGATATTTATAGTGAGGTTTAATGAAAAATACGAATTTCGTTTTGTCTTCGAATTATTTTTTTAATAAATAATTTAACATAATAACGTCTGGACATATAAATGAATTTATCTATTTATCTTGTATTAGTATATAGTTAAAAAAAAATTGATGATTTTAATTTTATTAAAAAATAATTATAAATTCACTAAAGAAGTACTTAATATTGCCAACAATGCTTAACTCTAAAAGTAACTATTCATCTACATTTAATTAAAAGTTATGAAATTTTAATCACAACATATAAGATAATATGGTACAGTTTTAAATTAATTTATTAGATGACAGATTGATTAAATTTTATAGAATAAGCAAACAAAAGAGTGCTATTCGTTAATTTTGTTAATTTCAAATTATTTCGCCATTTTACGCCTGTAAATAGTATAATATTGTTAAAGGAAACCGCGAAGAAGAGCAATTATCTGAAGGAAAATACTACTATTTTCAGATAATCTGATAGCAACTAAACTAATTCAGTTCACATATAAGTCTGATTAATGATTTTCTTAAATGGATTGAGATGTATTAATAACGAACTAATAGTAAATAAATAAAAAATACATTATAGTTTTATTTCACAGAATCATACGAATATAATTTTTGTAGAACTCAGTACTTTAAAAAACAATACACTTACAATTTAAAGACTATGTCAATATTAAAAAAAAATTGCTTATACTACTTAATAAAACCATAGCAAAAACCACTATTAATATTTTTAAAATGCAACAAAAAATCCATACTTAAAGACTAATGAAAAATTATGTATTTATTATTGCAAATTTTAAACCTTGCTCAATTTGTGTAAACTTAATCAATGTTTACACAAATAGCTTTGGAGATTTTTCAAAAGAAAACAGTGAATAATATATTCACATTATTATAATATATAATAATACGAACAGATATAGTCTGTATAAAGTTACGAGACATTTTTTCGTTATATATTTTTCATTGAATAGTATTGTACCTGAATATTTATTTTCATTTAATTTTTAATCACAATAATTAAAAAAAGTTAACACCTAAATAAAGTATGTAATTATCATTTTAATAAGATGAAATATATTTGTTTGTTTATCTATGTTTGTATTAACACACAACACATTTTAGTATTTATTATAATTACTTTTAGAAAATCATTGCATTGTGCGGTTTCGCAATTATATCCAGTCGGTATATAAAAGAGGTCATTTGATTAATTTGTAATTTTATTCATTCCTTTAACTTTTGAAAACTACCCAAAATTTGCATACAAAATACAGTCTTTTAAATAAAACAGTCGAATTGCGAATGTCCTAATCACTTTAAATAGAGAATTTTAGTATAATAATAGCTAAGAAGGACACCTACTATATTTGTGCAGTGAAAGTAAATTTATATACCTTTAGAATATTATTTATGATATTAAAATTTTAACAAACGCCTAATGTATCATTTTGAAGTTATCTCATTAAATTAAATGGACACAATTTTGTAATTGTAATTCAATCATGACTACATCATACTATTTAATACTTTTTAACTTAAGATAATAGATTTTACATGCAATTATAAGATAATAGTATTAATTAATTTCAAAACACCGAGTAGAATTTAAAAACTATTGCTCGAAATTCAATAGAATTTTGAAATCAATACTAATGGTGTTTATCGCACCTATATTGATCTTAAACACCCCTAGTTAAAAATAATATGCTTAAGTTCCAAAGACTAAAAAAACATTGTTCAATTCGCTGAACATTATGTTTGTAACGTGATCCTTACGGGTCATATGTTTTTTAGTACCCCAAGAAATTTTTGTCTAGATGCGTGTATGATGACATTGTTCACAATATTAAAAGACAAAATAGTAATTATTTATATAATAATATAAGGAATTAAGATGAGGTGGGGTAAGTGTGCGCGCTTTTTTCTATTTTAATGATAACAATATTATTTGTGTACTATTGTTCTGTTTAATAATTATCATGTTTAACATAAAGACTAGGTTACAGACTACTTGAATTTATACTAAAAATACAATTTTTCAGTGCTTATTAATGTAAAAGTATACACATACAATATGTATATACATGAGAGTGGTATGGCGCATTGAATCGTTCAGTCGCCACCTTAGCACTGATGTTTAGCTGCGCTGTTTGCTGTTAGTTTACGAATGGATGACCATACGGGAAATTTAACAGTAACACTGAATTTTCCCTTTACTAGTTTCCTCAGCCTTAATGAGATTGGGTCAGGTCGACAGCCGGTGTAAAATTTATGAAAAATCAATAAAATTGAGCTAAACCCAAATAATTGGAATAGAGGCTCTTGAGACGATGATGATGATTATTAAATATGTGTATATGTGAAGGGTACAAGGGAAAATCAAGGTATGTACATTTTTTGTGAACTGAGAAAATCAAATTTTAAATTTCAAAACGCTATGTATTGTATTTATTTTTTATTTATTTTTTTTGAAAGTCAGTGTGAATCATTCAATTTTCGTGTTTAACTGATTAATTATGAGTATTTGTTGGTTAGACACATAAGTCACAAAAAAAAAAGATGAATTCTCAAATAATCTATAAGTAACCAAGCACCCTCTTATTTGCGTCTATGCGCACAATTGTTTTAAAAGAAAATAAACAAAGAAGATTATTGAATTTTAATACTCTTTGCCTAACAAGGCGTACAAATCCTTAAATTCCTTTTGTTTAATATTCTTTGAGATAAAACTTAAGGTATTTGTGTTTGGTACGCAGAAATATGCAAATACCCATAATTTTACCACCTTTATTATATACGTCTACCACATGAAGTGATATATAATAATTAAGTGGTTATCACCTATTTTGTTGTTTAACTGGGGTGAATACTTTTACCTTGGTCGACAAAGTTTATCTTAAAATCTTGGAAACAATAACCATAATGAGATGGTACATTGTTTACACTATAATAATGCATGAGATGTAGTTGACGTAGAATTAACGTCACCAGCAGTCGTCAAAAGGAATATCAGTCATCCTTTCCCTTTGCCATCAAGCTCCGAGTTTATACAGTGACAAAATCCAACGTTATCCAGATCTGCCGAACAATTTGCATATTCAACAAGCCGGAAACATTATGCTAAGCCGTTCATTTGAACGGACGATGAGAAATTTAGGGCACTATGTTGTAATAATATTCATTTTACACTATTTGAACAAACATCCAATCGCGTTGATCAAAACTGAATTTCTTTACAGCCAAGAACCTTTCTTCACTCAAAGAACCGTTTGATATTCGGGTAGGTTTCTTTTTACCCATTCTATTTTATTAACTAGACAAATATTTTCTCAGTATATATTTACAATAAACACTATAAGACGTCCTGGTTTTCTTTTTTTGAATCCTATGCTAAGTATACTGCAGTAAATAATGATCTAAAATATGACTGATCGATAACTACTTTTGGACCAGAATTTTGGTAAATAGCAATCTAAAGTACTGACTAGGAGGTGAATGGTAGCTACTATTGATATTATTGGACAATTTCGACCGCACTCCTCCTCCAGCCTAGGTATAAACATGCAAATAACTTAAGAAATACTAGTTCAAAAGTTGTTGTGAACCATTAATTATCTTAACTAAATCATTATCTATTAGATGAGTCAGTTATGTATGATGCCGTTAGAAAAATAAAGTTAATACCCTTTTAAGGTTCAAGGAACGAATGTATAAATATTTTTTGATTGATTAATTGAGAAAAACATGTTCTTAAAAGAGACTAAAAAACAATTCTCAATATTATATTTATTTTTTGCTTAATTAAATAAGTTCATGATTAAATATTTATCCTATATCACTCAAATATTAAAAAAATTTTCAGTGATATTAAATAAATTATTACGTTATAATCGTAATATCTTGAAAGCACAGAATTATGGGCGCAATATGAGAATTCCTAGGGGCTTAGCTTCCTGATTCTTTCATATTTTGTCTATTCATTCTATAATATTTTTAATATTATTCAAATTATTTCTTCTATAAACATAATAAACTATAAATATTAAATTAGATTTCTTTTCTCATTATTTTTCTGTCGAAAACAACGCACTTGAATTTGGTTAACCAACTTTTTGATAACAACATTCGATACCACTTGATTATAGGAAAGTAATAACCGATCATCAAATAGCTGTTTATTCTCTTTGGTCTATTAGCTGTGATAATAATATGTATTATGTGTTATTTGTGTTTTGTGTTTATATGATTAAAGGGCTGTATATCTCCCTACAAACTATATGAGTAAAAATTTGGATAATTGTTATGGATCTATTTCAACAATTTTAGAAAAACGATTAATCCGTAAGAATATTTTTAGAAATATTAAAATTATGCATTAATTAAGTCTACAGTATTCAAAGTATTTAAAGTGGTTTCGCCTAAAATGTGCGGGTACAATTATTTCTTAAGTTATAGCCTGAAACATTTTAAAATTAAAAAAGTTTTTAGATTATTTTTAAAATACATAAAAATAAATTACTTCAAACTCATTTAAACGTTATAAAATACATTTTTAAATCATACATAAAATAAATTATTTAAAAAAAGTTTTCATATAATATAGAACTGGTTTACAATTGTATCATTAATCTTATTCAACGTTCCCTCTAAAAGCTATTGCATGTGCCAGAGAGTATAGAAAACCTAAATTACCCAATGCAACAGAATAAAACCTCGGTACCTACGCTCTGAGGCATGTCGCGTTACCAACTTAGATATGTAGGCCATATAATTCATAATAATAATTAGTAAATAATTAATTAAATTACAATAAAAGCTTCTATATCAGCTATGAAAATATCTTAAATTTATATTGTTATTTAAAATAATGTGTCGTTAAAGTACATGTTATAATTTTTATAGATAATATCTTGTAAAATATATATATATATATATACTTAGGTATGCTTTATTAAGAAATACTTTTCGGAGATGATATTGTGTCGTAAAAGTATTTAAATTAATATATTAAAATATTAGTTTTTTTTCAAAATATATATTTTTTTTTAATGATTTTTAACTAAAAGTTTACTTCATCATTTTACATATAACAAAAGACCAATTTATTATATTACAGAAAAATATTATAAAATAAAATTTATATATTAATTTATATTTTGATTTCATTCTCGACAAACTAGTTTATTCTATGGAAAATTCTCTATAGTAATAAAGTAAAAATATTTAAAATACACTAACACAACAAATTTAATTTATAATGTTGACTGAATGAATGAACAGCTAATATACCAAAAATTTTTATATTGAAAAGGGACTCAATTATTGGTTTATTTATTAAATCATTTAGATATTTTCATTGTTATAAAAACTAACATCAAGTTATTACAGTGAAATTAGATAATTTTTTAGTTAAAATTCAGTGTTGTTGGTTCACTAGTATTGTTCAATTACTGGTGTCATCCTACTTTAATAAGATAAAAAATAGGTATGTTATGGCAAAAATCCTTTTTTTAAACTACAAAATCATTTACTTTGTACATAATATAAATTATTTAATATCTAAATTTTAATGAAGTTTTTTTTAATGCAACTATAAATAAATATTTTAAAAATTTTTAACCAAATTACACTTAATTTTAGATAATTGTTACACAAAAAATTATTACAATTCTATAATCTTAATAAAAAAATATTTCAGAAAAGTTTCAAATTAATTTACTAGGAATATATTATAAATTCCTGTAATACAACTTACTAAAAGTTATTATTTAGAAGGAAATTGCAATTCAAAAACGCCTCAGGTAAAATATTACGTTTAACTAATACTATTAGTTATATAGCGATAACAATAATTTAATTATTGTCGTTGTTTGTTAAATACCTGTTTAATATTAATATATTGTTGTAGCAATTCGCAATAAAAAATAGACACTAGTGTTTCTTTAAATTTTTTTATTAGAACTCGTAGCAATTTAGCTGTTGGGTTTAAATTAAATTAAATACAATATAACACATAAAATATATAATATATTAAGATTATGATAAAATATAGAAATTTAAAAGCGATTATTTTTTTTTTTATATGAGATCAAGGAGTTTATTATTTACAAGATATTTTATTACTTTTCTAATTTTATGAAATTAGAGCTTCAAAATGAAAAGTTATCCTATTCCTATTTAATGCCATATGTCTGTGTATTTTCTATAATTGATGAAGATATTTATATCTTATTGTTTTTCCTCATAGGAGTGACATATAGGTGGTCAATTTTTGGTCATAAGATGCCGTGGGGTAATTTTGTATTTCCTATTCAGTTTATTGATAATTACTTCTAGTTTACTAGTAATGTGTTGTATATTGGTCCAAGGATAGATATGTGTTTTGATCTCATTTAATTTAGTGTTACCAGAAGAATAAATTTTGTTCTATTCTTGAATGCAAAATGATTGTACAATTTTTTGTAACATTATAAGAATTTTATTTAAATGTTCATGTGCTGTTGATAAGGTAGCATTTTTAGCTATTTTATCTGCAAGTCCATTACCATCAGTATTAATATAACCTGATATCCACATTAACGTTTGGAATATTAATTTGATATTGAACTTATGATTGAATTTAATAAGGTTTTTTGTGTGCTATATAAATAAAAAGGGCTCCGGTAATTTGTCTTTTGTGAGTAATTGGGTTCTATCGTCAGAAATGGTTATTTATTTAAACTTATTACGCAATGTATCGTTTTAAGACAATGATTAAAATCACAATCAGATATTTTTCAATACTAGTTTAAAAAAAAATCTACTTTACTACACTAGATCTTGACTGTATTTAACTCAGAGACTAAAACCATTCAATTAGTTTGCAATTTTAGTTTCAGTTTTGTTTATTGGTTTAAAGATTATCAGTTTCAATTTTAGAAATCTTTTCTGGGTCTGTAATTTTGGATTCGATATAGATTAAAAAAATTAGGTTTTAACTGGTTATAACCTATTTTTAAAAAACTGTTTTCAGTCCCTTGCTAAACATTTTTAATATAATTTTCTAGAAACTATATTGTTCAATTTTGTGTCATGTATAAGGATTTACAATATAGTTGTTTTCAACATATTTGTTATAACATTTAAAATTTGTGATTCAAGGACACTGAGAATTATGAACAAAATGGTGTTGTTTAATGATCCCAGAAATCTCGATATATTTTATTACAATATAAAATAAATTTATTTGAAACTTTTAACTTTTATATATGAAAGTTAAATTGCTGAAATAAGATGTCAATAATTCATTTCCCTAATAATTTTTTCAAGAAGTTGTTCAGGAAAAAATATAGTGTTAATCGCATTTAAGTTTAAATTAAAAATGAGTTTTATAATAAATGAAAAATAATTTGAGTTTATATGTATTCTACCGCCTGGTAATTTCTTGTGCTAATTTCAAATTTTTTTTTTTTTTTTAAAGTAATTTTTAAGACATAGTGCTGTAAAATCAAAAATCTCTCTAAAAAAAATATTTACCCGTGCAAGATTAGATCTACTTAAATTAAAAAAATAATGACAAGATTTTTAAAATAAACCAACCATATCATTGTACAATGAACCTTTTATATTCTATCTAAAAAAATCATAATTATTTTTCTAGTTTAATACAGATAGTAAAAAATCCATGAATTCATAGTCTATAAATATAATTCCGTATTGTGGTACTTGAGTACAGTTCAGAATATGCAATAAAAATTTAGGAATAAGAAGAAAAAAAGAGATAACGAAAGAAAACGAGGACATTTTACAGGGAAAATACATGTTTTTCATTATTGTTTGGTTGAATGTATTTTGAATTCATAGGGGAACGAAGACATGGGAGAGACTTTGGGTTCCACCGGAGCCATGCCTTACGTGACCAGCGTGCCGGATTTTATTTGCGATACCATGAACTTTGCAGACGCCCGCAAAATTTCTTGTTTGGCCATCCTACTCCCTTTCTCTTTCTTTTGCAACGCCGTTTTCTATCGAATACTCTCTCAGGTCAATATTAATGTTTGGCTACCGAAGTGAACTTAATCGCCATAATTAAAACGAGACACTTTGGTATTTTGCCATCGTGGCCAATATGGAGTTGGGCGAAAAAAGCTAAACAAAAACCGTTGGGATATATTCAGTACATCACTTTGATACTCTCTTAGTCTTTTCCATTGTTCTAATTAAAATTACTGTTTCTGAATACAATAATAACTACCAGTGTTTTTTTTTTCAGTTTTTACGACGTTTAGTAATAAATTTTCAAAAATAAATACGTAAATGGAGAAATTGCAACTATTGATGATTAAAACTTAGTGTTTTTCTATTGTTCTTCAGAATAATATAGTTCTCATTGCAAGTTTTTTTTTTAATTTAATAGAGTTTAAATCATTCTTGAAATTTTAACTATAAATTAGTTCATTTGCAGAGCATTTAAAGTCATTGTTTGTTAAAATAGATTATAATTAAATAAATTTTAACAAAAACTTATAATAATATAAATATAAATATAATATAAAAAATCTAATTAATCAATAGCCTACAACTATCAAGATGATAAATTAGCTAGTTAATGGTTCAGAAAATGGATCATTTGATAATTTAATCAATTTAAAAGAATAACTTAACACATTTATAAGCATATAAATATAAATTCTTATAACCATGTGATGAATATTTTAGCTTCAATGCGAAGNTAAATTCTTATAACCATGTGATGAATATTTTAGCTTCAATGAGAAGCTGAGTTAGTATTAGTTTTGTATAATATGCGATTTTTTAGAAAATAAAAATTCTTAGCTCATACTGGATCGATTTTAATGTATAATACCTCAAAAGAATGCGATTTTAATCTAGTGAAACTTAAATGTCAAAAATTAAAAAAATATATTAAAATTACAATACCATAAAAGATGACTTTTAACAAACTTTTTTGTATTTAAAAACTACTGTAACATTTTTGTAAAACACTGATCCGAATATAAGTTAAAAAATGTATAAAAGCTTTTTTTTGGTATAGTTTTTGTACATATCTAATAAAAAACATATATATAAAGGATTACTAAAAGACCCCTTGTTTTCATTGATTTAATTTTTGAAAATGTTCCGGAAGGTTTTACAAATTCTAGACTATAACTAATTAAAGTTTTTAATATACAATATTTAAAAAATATATAACTAGCCATTTTTTTCTATGACAAATCAGCCATCAATATAAAAACAATAGAAATTTTTAAAAAAAACTTTAAAATTTGAAATGTTTTTTGGAAATGTTCTGAAACGTTTATGTTTTTTAAAGTTACGCCAAAAAAAAGCAACTTAAGAATACTTTATGACACAAAAAAGAAAAATGTTTGCACAATAAGTTAAAGATCAAGAAATTTCTGTAAAATTTTGTTAATTTTATTTTATTTTGTTATATATTTTTCAAAAATATACTGAGTCTAATATTATTTAAGGATATATTAAAAATAATAATTTGTCTTCTGGTATGTTTTTTATAAAAATTCAATGAAAGACCTAAGTATGGGAAGGATTAAAAAAAAACCTCCTACGCATGTATAAAAAATAACAACATTCCAGCGATATTTTGTTGAGTTTTTTGACATTAATACCTTACTTTTAACTTAAAAGCCAAAAAACGCAAAATTCATGTAAAATTTCGGTATTTTTTCCAATTAAAAAGATATATGTTAACGTTATTAATAGGATATAGAAAAAAAAAATACGACAAGATATGTATTTAAAATGCTTCATATTTCTACAGGTGGTAAATGATTGTTCAGCAGAAGAGTATAGGATATTCGTTAGCAGAAATATCCTTTGAATATTGTGTAATAGAACAAATAATTAAGCGAGCTTTATTTATTTAAGTGAAGTTTTGAAACATAGATATTGTAAAACTACAAATACAAATCGTATATAAATTATTGTGAAATTTAACCGATTCAAGTCGAAGCTTTTTTATGATTATGATTTTAATCACTGTCAATTATCATTTATATAATGTACGTTCCTACTAAGCCACGACCTCACCGGGCTGGGGTTTTTCCATGATGGTATTCGTATTTTCTGAGAAAGGAACGTGACATAATTTTAATGCAGCAGACACTTGGATTAAATCAATACTATCCAAAAATAGTTCATACACAAGTAGAATTAATTTATCTATTATACAATTTAGTTAAAATGTTGTGGCTTAGTATTAAAATATATTATGTTCGTTACACCAAACATTACAGGGAGTACATATCCAGCCAAAGGAAAAAAATGTCTCACAGGATTAAATTGTACAAATTCCAAAACCAAAATACGCACATATTTCATTAAACAACTGTAAACTAAACGCTAGAATTATATATATATTTGTTAACATCTATAGTTGCTATGCAATAATAATTTATTTATTATTCATAATAGAATCAGATATAGTATTTAATACATTTTAATTCAGTTATTTAATCCATTATATAAATGTGGCTAAAATAAATTAAAAAATGAATTAATTAATTAGTTAAAGTTCTTGACGTATATATTAAACGCCATGACTTACTTTGTCGCGTCATTGTAAATTATTGATTATTAGTGAGCGCTATAATTATTCGCTATATCAAAAATACTATTCATGTTGTAAAAGTTTATGAGTAAACTTTTAATTTGAAAACTGGTATATAAACCATTCAAAGTAATTTTCGTCATATGAATAGCTCGTCTGGGACATTTCTTGGTAATATTGAACGTCCGCCTAGAGATAATTAAGTTTCAGTATTATTAGTCTATTTTATTATTTTTAATTATATAAAAGCATTATAATGTTTTATGTTTATTGTTTATGAAGCAATATGTAGTAATATAGTATTAAGCAAACCCTTAACATTGATATAGAATCAAACTAATTCTATAAAAAATTAATGACGTCCGTCTTTTGTTATAATTCATTAGGATTTCATTGATACTTTTTAAAAAAAATACATTTAATTTAAGAATTCACTATAATATATATTTCACAAAAATTGATTTACTGACATAAATTATATTAACAACTGTCTCTTAATTTTAACATTTTTCTTCTTTCATCATGCAAAAAAAAAAAGTTGAGTAATTTTAAATGTATTTGACGGTATCCCTTCTTAAAATTACTTTATTTTTATCAAATATTATAATAAAATTTTATATACATTTCTAATTATTAACTGTCCACGTTATTTCGTACATATAGTACATACATCACAGCCTTTATATTGATGTACTGAGTGATTCATTTATTTTATACACCAATCATTTTAATTTATCAATCACTTAATTAAACAAAAAATTAAAAAAACAAAATTGAGAATTTCATTTTTAATGTTTTTTATGTACATGTTTTTTTTAAGAGTTCAACTTTATTTTCTCAAATAAAAGCATACATAATTGAATAGCTTATTTAATAGATAATAATCTAATTAAGAAAATGACTGGCCAATAATTACTTTTTAACCAGGAATTTGAAAATAACTAAAATTTTCAATCCTAGGCGATGTTATATATACCTATCTTTACGATTTTTTTCTGTTAAGCAATAAATTACAATATTACTATAATTATTATTTTTTTAAGTAATTAACTATATTATGTATGTAAACTTTCATATAAATAATAAAATTTACATAAATAATAGTATGAGTTGTCACAAATATATCAATATTGTAATTTAATAATGAATCATTGCCCAAGATTGTATTTTACTATTGATTTTATAAGATAATATGTAATAAATAAAAAAACAATTTAATAAAGAGATAATTATAGCGTTGATGACACCTCTTGCATAAGTATCCAACTAAATATTAACAAAATATGTTTTTAAAAGAGACTAAAAAAGGGTTAAAACTCTTGCAGATCATCCTTGCTACTCATTAATTTCACTTAACAATTATTTGACTCAAGTGCAACTAGTGAACAGTCACACTTAATCAAAATAAACAAATACGACTGATATTCATTTCTAAACACGTACTGAAACACATCAAAGTAGATACTAGTATTATTAAAATAATAAGGTTCAAAAGTTAATCATTTCTTTTGAATACATAATTTAAGTATTTTATGTAGGAACAAAGAAAGATTAGGCGAAATATTAAAAATAAATAAAATATTAATAATAAAATATTAAATAAAAACATATTAAAAATAATATGACAATTAATGTAAATTAGTATTATGTATAAGGAGTTAATTGACAGAGATTGATATGTGTCTATGCTAGAAGCCAAGTTTGATGTTCATTTAGTCATCATATTGCTCTGGGTAGACATATAAGTAAACTCCTTCCCTCATTTCATTGGTAACCACCAATACTCATGGTATTAATATTAAATAATTTAACAATTAATCACGATAATTTTTGTATATTAATAAACGAATAAATATATTTCTATCATTTTTTTTATTCTTATGAATCCTCGTACTCATACACCGAGGGAAATTGTTCTTTTAATCAACAAGTGGCTGATAAAATTTTTAGTTATAAGCAATAAGGGTTACACATATAAATTGTTATTAAGTAAAAAATATGTAAGAATATATTTAAGTTAATAAATTTTAATTGTATATAATATATTATGTACTAATTCTTAATTAAAATTAAAATTAGAAATATTATTAATAATATTAGACTATTTTTTTTGCCAAAACATTTGGTGTTATGAAGTTGTAGGGATTAACAAAGATGTTAAATAACATATCACAATGAATGCGTTTATATGTTTTATCTTAGATGTACTGCAGTACGATAACACTCCGTGTATTTTTTTTAGTATAGCGCTGTTCGTCAATCCAGTGACATTTTTTATTTGTACTCTTTTTTTATGTATGTATAAATCATATTTCATTATTAAAAATTATTAATTATTATACATTTTAATTGTAGTATTTTGTAATAAAATTAAACCCAAAACACTACAAAGTATTATCTATTTCATACTGTACATAACAATTACAAATTTAAAGTTAAATTGTTTATTTTAAGTAACTAACTATAAATAACTACTTCAAAAGAAAATATAATATATGTTCCATGAATGTATCATATACTTTCTAACTTAAACTTCAAATATTATTGCTCCATATCAATGGGCCGCTGATTATTTTTTAAAAAATTTATTGGATATTAGTGATTTATATTTGTATGTGAACATGATATATTACATAAATATTGTTTAGATTCTACAATGTTATTTTTTTCTAACACTTATGAAGTTTTATTACGTTGGATGGTGAAGTTCTACTGCCATCTTTATTTATAACGTTTTTGTTATAAATTATTCTGTTTTTATAATATGGAGGTATATATTATTTACTAAGAGCTAACTTTTAAGTTATTCTTTGATACATTAATAAAAAACATTATTATCGGTTGAGATTTTCTTAAATATTATAATACACTTATGAATACAATTCAAAGCTAACCTCAACTTTTTAAAAGTGTTTAAAAATGCAAGTAAAAATTGTATGTAATTTCACTAAAGATAACCTTTAAATTTCAATTTTACATTATGATTTAGTTAATTATTTCGCAAGTGAAATATTGTTTTACGTTTTTAAATTGTCATATTATTCTTATAACTTAAATGTATTTGGCTGAATAATTTCTAGGCCTTTAGCCTATATTTTTATAATTACAAATAAAACGTTTTTACTTATTTTGGAAAATTTGAGATTGAAAATTTTGTATTTTAAGTAAAGACATAATTATCTAAGAATTCGACAACTTTAGTTATTTCATTTTAATTTTAATTTATATCACTAAGAAAAAAACTTAAATTTTATAACCATTATAGTTTTTGTATAAATTTCTATAAGTGGAATAACTTTCTTAATCTTAATCTTAATTTAAGATATATATAAAAGTGTCAGACTTTCCGGAACACTTTCAAAATTTAAGTTGATAAAGTAAATTTTTTGTGAAAAAGTTGTAATTTTGATTCCCTCCCTGTAGGCAGGTAAAAAGTCAGATTTATAAAAAAAAATATACAAAACGATAGGTAAAGACATCATGAATCTATAAAAAAAATTATATTGATCCATACAATTTCTAAAAGTTATAGCATTATAAAGTTAAAAATATAAAAAAGAATTTTTTTACAAGAATCGTATTTTTTTTTATTAAATTTGATGTCTGTTTCCTCCATGAAGATAAAATAAAGTCCAAATTTTTTTTTACCGTAATAAAGTATATAACATTAACTTAAATTATATATTTAAATTATATATTATATATTAAATTATTATATATAAAAATGTCAGACTTTTAGTTATTCTTTAAAATGTAAGCAGTATTCGAAGAGACGTTGGTATGGTTTATTAAAAAAATGATTGTTATATAATTGAATTATTTTAATAGTAATGGAATAAGTGGAAGTTATATATTCAACCCCCACCTCTAAAATCATAATCTATGTTGCAACGGAGTGGTCTTTAGGGTCCAACTAACAAGGAAGGCCACGTTGTATTGTGATTTCTACAGACGGCGATAAAAATTATCGATTAGTCGTCATAGGTGTACTTAAAAATTATTGATGAACATATTTTGTATGAAAAAATAAAATTCAAATTATTTTTTTAAAAACGATAAACTTGAATATTTTTAAATAGTTTTTTTTTTTTAATATGTTTAAATATAAAAGTAATAACTCATAATTTTATGTGAAAAATTAATTTTGCTTGAATTTAATTTAATTTTTAAACTTTATTTATTATTGTTTGCATAAGAGATTTATCCAACTAAAAAATTATGTGGTTTATAATTGAATCTTTTTGTAAATCATTGAAAGTGTTCTAAAAACTATAAAACAGGTTACATTTAAAGTAATTTTATTATTATAGTAACTATAGAATTTTTTAATTATAAAGTTAAAAATATAAAAAAGAATTTTTTTACAAAAATCGTATTTTTTTTATTAAGTTTAATGTCTGTTTTCACCATGAAGATAAAATAAAGTCCGAAATTTTTTTTTACCATTATAAAGTATATTACATTAGCTTTAATTTAAGATATATATAAAAGTGTCAGACTTTCCGGAACACTTTCAAAAGTTAAGTTGAAAAAGTTAATTTTTTGTGAAAAAGTTGTCATTTTGAATCCCCCCTTATGGTATGAAAAGAGTTAAATTTATAAAAAAAGTATACCAAATAATAGGTAAGGACATCAAGCATCTATAAAAAAAATTATATTGATTTGTACATTTTTGAAAAAGTTATAACAATTTTATGTAAAAAAATTAAACAAATTTCGAAAATTAGTGATTTAAAATTTGTAATTTTTTTGTAGTTTCCCCCATTTACGGGGAACGAGGGTAATTTTTTCAATTTTTGAGAGTAATGTTTCGACTACATTCGATTTGTGATCTTTTGATGTATCGTTGAAAGAAATCGGTTGGGTGAGAGCTGAGAAAAAGTTGTAACAGACACAAAAAAAAAATACATTATAGTAAAATTAATACTTCCTCAGCTTCGTATCGAATTTAAAAATCATTAGTTTTTCGATATTTGATATGCTTTTTGTAATTTATTGGAACAATAATTATCATATTAAAGAACTATCAATTATCGATACGGATACATTCAGTGCACAGACATAGATATTCAGAAGCCCATTCACTCAAAAAGTTAAATGAAATATTGTAAACAGCTGGTTAGAAGGTCACTATTACTGAATACCCACCTAATTTTAACGTTTCGAATGGGTTCCTAGGTGAACCTGATGTTAGTGATCCGATGGACGTGGGGTCTCGTCCAGGCGTTCGCCGAGTCAGTTATGTGACGCAAAGAGAAAGCTGAACACCTGCGACAGAGGAAACCCCGCCATCCGGAACAGGAGGACTTGAGGTACTGTTTTAGACCAGCGCCCTGAGTTTTGATATGTGTTAATATGTGTTATTATGAGTTATTAAGCCTCGATCTTCGCAAAGTCCTGCCCCCCAACTTCATGTGAGATAGCCTTGGCAACGGAGTGGTCTTTTGGGTCCAACTAACGAGGAAGGCCACGTTGTATTGTGATTTCTATAGACAGCGATATAAATTATCCACAAGTCATCATAGGTACACTTAAAAATTATTGATGAACATATTTTGTATGAAAAAATAAAATTCAAATTATTTTTTTAAAAACGATAAACTTGAATATTTTTAAATAGTTTTTTTTTTTTAATATGTTTAAATATAAAANTTGAATATTTTTAAATAGTTTTTTTTTTTTAATATGTTTAAATATAAAAGTAATAACTCATAATTTTATGTGAAAAATTAATTTTGCTTGAATTTAATTTAATTTTTAAACTTTATTTATTATTGTTTGCATAAGAGATTTATACAACTAAAAAATTATGTGGTTTATAATTGAATCTTTTTGTAAATCATTGAAAGTGTTCTAAAAACTATAAAACAGGTTACATTTAAAATAATTTTATTATTATAGTAACTATAGAATTTTTTAATTGTTCAAATAAGTACAAGAATAAAATTTAAAATGAGAATTTTCTGGTGCGTTTTTTTTATAGTTATAGTGTATGTGTTAAGTTGTACGTCACAAGAAATTAATTATAAAGATAATTACTGGTCATATATCGAAGAAGATTACTCATACCTTCGTGATAATAACAAAGAAATACTTGGATTTAAATTTAAAGAATTAAAGTACAATAATTATTCAATTTTGGTGATGGCTAGAACTTTAAAGTATTTATTTTTAATTTCCTATTATGGGTTGTTGGTTATTAATAATGACCATTCAGGTAGATCGTCTAATACTTTAAGAAATAGTTTAATTTACATAAAGAAAAAGGTTGAACTTTTCATGAATAATTATTATGGACCTATGAATTTTTTGAACTTAGTAGACAAATTATCTACTGAAGAAATTACACCATCTACATTTTGCTTAAAATTTTTTAATATTATGTCCATGGAATTTTCCATTTGGTTCCAAGGAAATCGTCACTATAATGTATCGTATAGAAATCTGAGTACTGAATATGAATGGTCAATGTTCAAAAATATCGGAGATACTGTAATTATGAATAATACACTGATGTATCCGCCTCGCAAAGAACAACCACTGCATGAATTAAGGACTATTTTTGATAGTCTAATATTATTTTTGTTCAATGAATATAAGTGTTTCGACTAGTCAGAATTTGATGATTTATTATAATATTCTTCGTACTATTAATCTTAAATATTGAATAATATGATTTTAATTATTTAGATGTATTGTATCTCAAATAATAACTATAACGTGATCGAAAAACTTCGCTCAATTTACTTTTTTATTTGTCAACTGCTCGCCGATTTTTTTCTATGATGAAAAATGTGCGTTACAGTTTTTCCATAGATCGGGTAATAATATTCTGTGCTAATTATAGAACTAGCAAAAAAAATTATTCATACGTTGATTTTGTACACTTAATTTTAGCCATTGAAAAATTTGAGCACAGATTATGCAAATTTTTTTACCTGAAGAAAAATCGGATCGCAGATTTCATATAACTATTCTCTTACCTGTAAGAAACTATTGATTGATTAATAATTTATGTAAAAAATTAATACAATTACTATTTTATGTAATTTTTCTCTTTTCGTTGCTAGTAATTTTGTTATTATCTTAATAAATAAAAATACATTCTAATAACAATAGTCGTTCTTTGTTAAACTACTTTACCCAAAAAATTAAATTTTCTGCTAAGAACCTTTATACCTTAAATTCGTATCAATTTTTGATTTTTAAACGGCAACCCCATTCTTTTTTACATCATCAAATTTATTCAATTTAATAAACTTGGGCTTTTGTTTTTGACGCATTACAGGGGCTTAAAGTTGAGAGATATAAATTAATGAGTACTTAAATTTTAAAGACGTATTTTTCCGTTTTTATAGATATTCGATATGATAATATTGTCGTGTCGCATATCTAATATATGTAAATCTATAACTGATTCATGAAAGTAAAAATAACCCAGCACAGTGAGGTGGCGGCAAAGTGGGGTCTTGTCATAATTGGGTCCAGTATAGATGATATCTGACAGTGATTAAAATCACTATCATAAAAAACGCTTCGATGCAAATCTGTAGATAGTGTTTAATTAAAAAAAAAAAATTGTTAAAATAGCATATTTTTGAATATGGTTCAAAATTTTTTTTTTCATTTTATAGTACATAAAATAAGCTTTGATTTGATATATATATAAAGGACGCAGTATTTCTGGAACATTTTCAAAAGTTCAGTTGAAAAAGTTAGTTTTTGTAAAAAAATTGCTATTTTAAATCCCCTCCAATGAGCAGGTTAAGTGATATATTTTCAAAAAAATGATATCAAATGAAAGGTAAATATCTAAGGTTTTAGTATAAAAAAAAATTATGTAGATTTGTTGATTTTTCAAAAAGTTATGGAAGTTTTAAGAAAAAAAAATGAAAAAATTTCGAAAATTGGGAATGAGGGAATTTTTTTCAATTTTTAAGGGTTATGTCTTAAACTAGATACGATTTGTGATCTTTTGACGTATTTTTGAAAGAAATCGGACCAGTGAGAGCTGAGAAAAAGTGGCAACAGACATAAAAAAAAAAAAAACACATCATAGTAAAATTAATACCTTCTCCGCTTCCCATCGAAACTAAAAATAAATCATAAGTATGATTTAATTTGTTGATAAGTTGTGTTCTTAAAGTAGTGGACAGTGGAGAATGGCACCAAACTAAGGATAATTTTTAATAAAAAGTATACCAATAAAAATCATCTTAAGATACTATATGATGTATTCATATTTAGAACAAAAAAACTTTGGTTATACCAAATTAAGTGTAAAAGTACTTGGTTTTAAATAAAAATTTAAGCAATAACTTATACGTTATAACATTAAATATTAAGTAATAAAATAAAATTATTATCATCAAATATATATGTTTATCAATTTGATTTCAATTGGTAAAAATTGTTATAGTTTTGCTTATAATTTAAATGGTCAAAACATAAATTTATGCATTTAATTAAGGTCTTTAAAATGTAAGCAGTATTCGAAGAGACGTTGGTATGGATTATTAAAAAAATAATTATTATATAATTGAATTATTTTAATAGTAATGGAATAAGTGGAAGTTATATATTCAACCCCCACCTCTATAATCATAATCTATGTTCCTGAATATTAGCGGCACTTAAATAAATATTAAGTAAAGTGAACAGTTTAACAGTAAATTATTAATTTTACCTGATAGTAAAAAATAAATAACAAAAACCCAGCACAGTGGGGACGTTGCATAGTTGGGTCCAGTATAGATTTAATCTGACAATGATTAAAATCACTATAATAAGAAACGCTTCGATGCAAATCAAGCAACATCAAGTTCTATTTCCTTAATTATATCCAGATTAGTAATTCTTTTAATTATATATTGTATCATTTTTATATTGAATTGTTTTATACTATTTGTATAATAATAATTGTTTTATATTATTAAACAATAATAATTTTGAAAACTATTGAAAATTTTTAATTATTGCATAAGGAAAAATTGTTTGATTTAAAAACTTTACAATTATATGTAATTAAACAATTATTTTTCTTATCCTTCCAGAGTCAAAAAAATTAAACTTTAATTTACTTAAGTGGAAGACGTTATTTTAAGTTAGTTGATATAATAGATAAAAAATAGATTTAAAAAATACATTTAAAGCAATTTAGTTTTTATACCTTTATTTGTCCAATGAACGTATTTTTTGTTACTACCTGTTAAAATTTAGCAATTTTTTTATCTATATTCTATTGATAATTTGATATTTCACCGTCATATTTAATTTAATAATGGAATTATTATTAAATTATTGTAAGTTTGTTTTCCCGTAATTTTTAATCCAAATTTATGAAATAAAATAGGAGACTATAGCTCTCATAGAAGAATTTTTTATACTACATCCATGGATATCACAATTTCAACAGTGTTAACTTTATAATGACCAAATAAAATCTAATTTCTAGGCCTTCTAGTCTATGTTTGTATAATTAAAAATAAAACATTGTTACTTATTTTGGTAAAATTTGAGGTAGGTAATTTTTTATTTGCAGTAATGACATAATTATCTAAGAACTCGACAATTTTAGTTATTACATTTTAATTTTATTTTATATCACTAATAAAAAACTAGGGTCAAAAATGGATTATGGAAGTAAGACATCATGAACTGCTTTTTATAGAAAAATATAATTGGACAGTTATCCTTGAGCATTTGTCATAATATAACATTGCATTAGATAAAAAACAAATAGGTTAAGAAATATAACTTCAATTTAATATAAAAACATATTTTATAATAAAAATTCATTCTTAAAAACATAAAAATAATTGCATTAATAATTAAATAAGCAGTCAATTATGTAATATATAGAATATCCTTAAGTGTCCTGAATCAGGTTGTGATTAAATACTAGAAGTGTCTTTAATCTTTAGGATTTAGAAATCGATGAAAATTAGTGTACTGCTGCTATACTCATAGATTATTGAATTAATTAAGTAGAAGCTCAAAACTAAAACCTATGTGTCTATTCCAAATAATAAGTGTCTGATTATTACTTAAAAAGAGATTTTTCTTAAATATATAGCAAAATGTTTCGATGCAAATCTGTAATTAGTGTTTAATTTAAGAAAATTAGTGGTTTATTCCAAAAGCAACATGAACCCCTATTTACTTATTTATGTCCTGATTACAAATTTTATGATTTATAAGTGCAATATGTAATTACAGCAATTAAAAATAGTATGAAATTGATATTTAATAATTTAGTATTGTAATTTTTACTGAGAAATTATAAAAATTATAAAATAATTAACACTGTTATGGTAAACGTATATACGCAAAAGTTTTTTGTTTTTATGAATAAATTTACTGGTCTACAAGGAATTTTCATCCGAGACCAAAATATACTTTTCAAAACCTTTGTTTGCAATTTAAAATCTGTAAACAGAGTTTCACATATAGCATAAATAATAACAAAATTCTTCTAATCAATATAAATAATATTTATGTTTAATTATTAGTTTATGTATGAATAATCAATGAATCTATTTTAATGGAAAATTAGTTGAAAAATGTCTACTTTCTAANTACGTATGAATAAATATATTTTAATGAAAAATAAGTTGGAAAAGTTCTATTTTCTATAAGCATTTTTAATTTTTTTACCCACCCTGTATTAAGTGAAATTGTCCGATTTAAAAACAAAAGTATGTCAAAGAAGGAAGTACATAAATGGTATTTTTCATAAAAAATTGTATTGATCCATACATTTTTCAAAAAGTTATAGGAATATAATGTTAAAAGTGTAAAATATAAAATCGAGAATTTTCACACAAAAATAGCATTTGGTAGGCATTTTCACCACGAAGACAAGTCCAGAGGTCAAATTTTTTTTTTTCTAATTAAATTATATTACATTAGCTTTAATTTAAGATATACAGGGTGATTTTTTTATCATAACCCACTCAATTACTTGCAGAATAATAATAATTTAAACATTTTTTTTTTCATTATCTTTAGTTACACATTATTCTTGAATTTTTAACTATGTAATACTTTTCAAGTTCATCCCTTATGCCTTGGTTGGGGGTCAGCTTTGTTTTTTTAAATGGTAACACATATTTTTAATTTAATAAAATGTTTGAGTTTTTAATTTAATAGTAAATGGCATTTGAATTTTTAATATAACTTAATTCGTTTATTAGATATAATCATTTAAAGTTTCATATTTTTGAATTAATATACAGGTGTAATACACAAGGGATTACAAATACAGGTAGCTAATTGATTTTTTATGACATCGATATTAGCAGGTACACAGCATTGTTATTATCAATTGTAGTAAGGCACATTGTTATGAGTTTATAAATACACTAACTGACAATACAGAAAGTATATCTAATGATAATCATAATTGATAATACACAATCTGTAACTGAGACAGTAATGTCATAAAAATCCAATTAGCTACCTGTATTTACAATCCCATGTGTATTATACACGTATATTAATNTGTATTATACCTGTATATTAATTCAAAAATTTGAAACTTTAAATGATTATATCTAATAAACGAATTAAGTTATATTAAAAATTCAAATGCCATTTACTATTAAATTAAAAACTCAAACATTTTATTAAATTAAAAATATGTGTTACCATTTAAAAAAACAAAGTTGACCCCCTTCCAAGGCATAAGGGATGAACTTAAAAAGTATTACATAGTTGAAAATTCAAGAATAATGTGTAATTAAAGATAATGAAAAACAAAAATGTTTAAATTATTATTATTCTGAAAGTAATTGAGTGGGTTATGATAAAAAAATCACTCTGTATATAAAAGTGTCAGATCTTCAGGACCATTTTCAAAAGTTAATTTTTTGTAAAAAAGTTGCCTTTTTAAATCCCGCCCCGTGGGTAGATAAAGAGTCAAATTTACAAAAAAAATTTCGAAAATTAGCGATTTTTAAATTTGTAATTTTTTTGGAGGTTTCCCCCATTTACAGGGAACGGGGGAATTTTTTTCAATTTTTAAGCGTGATGTCTTCGACTAGATACGATTTATGATCTTTTGACATATCGTTGAAAGAAATCGGTTCGACAAGAGCTGAGAAAAAGTGATAAAAGACACAAATAAAAAAAAAAAACACATTATAGTAAAATGAATACCTCCTCAGCTTCGTATCGAATCTAAAAATCATTAGTTTTTCGATATTTGATATGCATTTTGTAATTTATTGGAACAATAATTATCATATTAAAGAACTATCAATTATCGATACGGATACATTCAGAGCACAGACATAGATATTCAGAAGCCCATTCACTCAAAAAGATAAATGAAATAGTGTAAACAGCTGGTTAGAAGGTCACTATTACCGAATACCCTCCTAATTTTAACGTTTCGAATGGGTTCCTAGGTGAACCTGATGTTAGTGATCCGAGGGACGTGGGGTCTCGTCCAGGCGTTCGCCGAATCAGTTATGTGACGCAAAGATTCAGTTGAATACCTATGACAGAGGAAACCCCGCCATCCGGAACAGGAGGACTTGAGGCACTGTTTTAGACCGGCGCCCTGAGTTTTGATTTGTGTTAATATGCGTTATTGTGAGTTATTAAGCCTCGACCTTCGCAAAGTCCTGCCCCCTCCTTCACGTGGGATTGCCTTGTCAACGGAGTGGTCTTTAGGGTCCAACTAACGAGGAAGACCACGTTGTATTGTGATTTCTATAGATAGCGATGTAAATTATCCACAAGTCATCATAGATACACTTAAAAATTATTGATGAACATATTTTGTATGAAAAAATAAAATTCAAATTATTTTTTTAAAAACTATAAACTTGAATATTTTTAAATAGTTTTTTTTTTTAATATGTTTAAATATAAAAGTAATAACTCATAATTTTATGTGAAAAATTAATTTTGCTTGAATTTATTTTAATTTTTGAACTTTTTATATTATTGTTTGCATAAGAGATCTATCCAACCATAAATTACAATAATTTTTATTTTTCAAATATGTGGTT
The DNA here is from genome assembly GCF_025091365.1 of Daktulosphaira vitifoliae. Taxonomy (NCBI): domain Eukaryota; kingdom Metazoa; phylum Arthropoda; class Insecta; order Hemiptera; family Phylloxeridae; genus Daktulosphaira; species Daktulosphaira vitifoliae. The sequence continues at coordinate 67,293,599 of NW_026099572.1, read as the reverse complement.
TATAATTGAATCTTTTTGTAAATCATTGAAAGTGTTCTAAAAACTATAAAACAGGTTACATTTAAATTAATTTTTTTATTATAGTAATTTTAGAATTTTTAAATTGTTCAAATAAGTACAAGAATAAAATTTAAAATGAGAATTTTCTGGTGCGTTGTTTTTACAGTTATAGTGTATGTGTTAAGTTGTACGTCACAAGAAAATAATTATAAAGATAAATACTGGTCATATATCGAAGAAGATTACGCATACCTTCATGATAATAACAAAAAAATACATGGATTTAAATTTAATANTTCGTGATAATAACAAAGAAATACTTGGATTTAAATTTAAAGAATTAAAGTACGATAATTATTCAATTTTGGTGAAGGCTAGAACTTTAAAGTATTTATTTTTAATTTCCTATTATGGGTTGTTGGTTATTATTAATGACCATTCAGGTAGATCGTCTACTACTTTTAGACATAGTTTAATTGACATAAAGAAAAAGGTTGAACTTTTCATGAATAAGAATTATGGACCTATGAATCTTTTGATGAGAGTAGACAAATTATTGACTAATGATATTACACCATCTAAATTTTGCTTAAAATTTTTTAATATCATGTCCGGAGAAGTTTCCAATTGGTTCAAAGAAAATCGTCACTATGATTCATCGTATACAACTCTGATAACTGAATATAAATGGTCAATGTTCAAAAATATCGGAGATACTGTAATTATGAATAATACACTGATGTATCCGCCTCGCAAAGAACAACCACTGCATGAATTAAGGACTATTTTTGATAGTCTAATATTATTTTTGTTCAATGAATATAAGTGTTTCGACTAGTCAGAATTTGATGATTTATTATAATATTCTTCATACTATTAATCTTAAATATTGAATAATATGATTTTAATTATTTATATGTATTGTATCTCAAATAATAACTATAACGTAATCGAAAAACTTCGCTCAATTTACTTTTTTATTTGTTAACTGCTCGCCGATTTTTTTCTATGATGAAAAATGTGCGTTACAGTTTTTACATAGATCGGGTAATAATATTCTGTGCTAATTATAGAACTAGCAAAAAAAATTATTCATACGTTGATTTTGTACACTTAATTTTAGCCATTGAAAAATTTGAGCACAGATTATGCAAATTTTTTTACCTGAAGAAAAATCGGATCGCAGATTTCATATAACTATTCTCTTACCTGTAAGAAACTATTGATTGATTAATAATTTATGTAAAAAATTAATACAATTACTATTTTATGTAATTTTTCTCTTTTCGTTGCTAGTAATTTTGTTATTATCTTAATAAATAATAATACATTCTAATAACAATAGTCCTTCTTTGTTAAACTACTTTACACAAAACATTTAATTTTCTGCTAAGAACCTTTATACCTTAAATTCGTATCAATTTTTGATTTTTAAACGGCAACCCCATTCATTTTTACATCATCAAATTTATTCAATTTAATAAACTTGGGCTTTTGTTTTTGACGCATTACAGGGGCTTAAAGTTGAGAGATATAAATTAATGAGTACTTAAATTTTAAAGACGTATTTTCCGTTTTTATCGATATTCGATATGATAATATTGTCGTGTCGCATATCTAATATATGTAAATCTATAACTGATTCATGAAAGTAAAAAATAAATCATAGGTATGATTTAATTTGTTTATAAGTTGTGTTTTTAAAGTAGTGGAGAGTGGAGAATGGCACCAACCTAAGAATAATTTTTAATGAAAAGTATACCAATAAAAATCATTTTAAGATACTATATGATGAATTCATATTTAGAACAAAAAAACTTTGGTTATACCAAATTAAGTGTTAAAACTACTTGGTTTTAAATAAAAATTTAAGCAATAACTTATACGTTATAACATTAAATATTAAGTAATAAAATAAAATTATTATCATCAAATATATGTATTATTAACAATTTGAATTCAATTGGTAAAAATTGTTATAGTTTTGTTTATAACTTAAATGGAGAAAACATAAATTTCTGCATTTAATTAAGGTATTTAGAATGAAAGCAGTATTCGAAGAGACTTTGGTATGGGTTATTCAAAAAATGATTATTATATAATTGAATTATTTTAATAGTAATGGAATAAGTGGAAGTTATATATTCAATCCCCGCCTCTATAATCGTAATCAAGGATCAGCGTAGTGGAATTGATGCATTTTTTTAGATTAGTATTAATTGATATCTATTAGTAATTAAAAACATTATCGAAATGGTAAAAATATCTTTAGGAAAAATATCCAAATCCAAAATATAAAAGTAAAAAATATCTGGATTATATTAAAATCCGAAATGAACAATAGATAATAAAAGAAGATTTTATGTATAAAACTCCATTATAAATTGTGTTAATCACGAAATTCATAATTTAATTTTGATACTGACAGAAAATAATGACAAATGTGCAAAACTATTAAATTTTGTTTTTATAACTTTATTTGTCCAATGAACGTATTTTTTGTTACTTCCTGTTAAAATTTAGCAATTTTTTTATCTTTGTTCTATTGATTATTTGATATTTCACCGTCATATTTAATTTAATAATGGAATTATTATTAAATTATTGTTAGTTTATTTTTCCGTAAATTTTTTAATCCAAATTTATGAAATAAAATAGGAGACTATAGCTCCCATAGAAAAATTTTTTATACTACATCCATGGATATCACAATTTCAACAGTGTCAACTTTATAATGACCAAATAAAATCTAATTTCTAGGCCTTCTAGTCTATGTTTGTATAATTAAAAATAAAACATTGTTACTTATTTTGGTAAAATTTGAGGTAGGTAATTTTTTATTTGAAGTAATGACATAATTATCTAAGAACTCGACAATTTTAGTTATTACATTTTAATTTTATTTTATATCACTAATAAAAAACTAGGGTCAAAAATGGATTATGGAAGTAAGACATCATGAACTGCTTTTTATAGAAAAATATAATTGGACAGTTATCCTTGAGCATTTGTCATAATATAACATTGCATTAGATAAAAAACAAATAGGTTAAGAAATATAACTTCAATTTAACATAAAAACATATTTTATAATAAAAATTCATTCTTAAAAACATAAAAATAATTGCATTAATAATTAAATAAGCAGTCAGTTATGTAATATATAGAATATCCTTAAGTGTCCTGAATCAGGTTGTGATTAAATACTAGAAGGGTCCTTAATCTTTAGGATTTAGAAATCGATGAAAATTAGTGTACTGCTGTTATACTCATAAATTATTGAATTAATTAAGTAGATGCTCAAAACTAAAACCTATGTGTTAATTCCAAATAATGAGTGTCTGATTATTACATAAAAAGAGATTTTTCTTAAATATATAGCAAAATGTTTCGATGCAAATCTGTAGTTAGTTTTTAATTTAAGAAAATTGGTGGTTTATTCCAAAAGCAACATGAACCCATATTTACTTATTTATGTCCTGATTACAAATTTTATGATTTATAATTGCAATATGTAATTACAGCATTTAAAAATAGTATGAAATTGATATCTAATAATTTAGTATTATAATTTTTCGGAGAAATTATAAAAATTATAAAATAATTAACACTGTTATGGCAAACACATATACACAAAAGTTAGAAGTCTTGAGCAATACTTAAAAAAAAATTATTTGTTTTTATAAATAAATTTACTGGTATACAAGGAATTTTCATTAGAGACCAGAATATATTTTTCTAAACCTTTGTTTGCAATTTCAAATATGTAACCAGAGTTTCGCATATAGCAAAAATAATAACAAAATTCTTCTAATTAATATAACAAATATTTATGTTTAATTATTAGGTTACGTATGAATAAATATATTTTAATGAAAAATAAGTTGGAAAAGTTCTATTTTCTATAAGCATTTTTAATTTTTTTACCCACCCTGTATTAAGTGAAATTGTCCGATTTAAAAACAAAAGTATGTCAAAGAAGGAAGTACATAAATGGTATTTTTCATAAAAAATTGTATCGATCCATACATTTTTCAAAAAGTTATAGGAATATAATGTTAAAAGTGTAAAATATAAAATCGAGAAATTTAACACAAAAATAGCATGTGGTAGCCATTTTTTCAATAAAGACAAAATAAACACCGAACATTTTTTTCCATAATAAAGTATTTTACATTAGCTTTAGCGTAAGATATATATTAAAATGTTTTTGGATCAGTTTCAAAAATTAAGTAGAAAAAGTAAATTTTTTGTGAAAAAGTTAATACTTTTTATATTTATTAAAAAAATCCCTTATAATAAAATAAAATACAAAACCAAGAAATTTAACACAAAAAGCATATTTTTAAATACGGTAACTATTTTTACCATGAAGACAAAATAAATTCTACATTTAATTTTAATAATACATATACTTTAATTTAAGATATATATATAAAAGTGTCAGTATTTTCGGAACACTTTCAAAAATTAAGTTGAAAAAGTTCTACGTTCTATATGCATTTTTATGTTTTGAACCCCCCCTGTATTAAAACAAATGGTCCGATTTAAATAAAAAGTATCTCGAATGAAGGAAGTATATAAATATTATTTCTTATAAAAAAATTGTATTGATCCACACATTTTTCAAAAAGTTATAACATTTGAAAGATAAAATTGTAAAATATAAAATCGAGAATTTTAACACAAAAATAGCAAACAGTAACCATTTTCATTGTGAAGACAATATAAAGTCCAATGGTCTGAAAAGGGTTAAATTTTCTAAAAAAATATACCAAATGATAGTTAACACATCAAACATCTATAAAAAAAATTATATTAATTTGTTCATTTTTAAAAAAGTTATGACAAATTTAAGTAAAAAAAAACCCAGCACAGGTGGGTCGCGTCACAGTGGTGACATGGTATAGATGGATCAAGTATAATGATATCTGACAGTGATTAAAATCACTATAAAAAAAAAACGCTTCGATGCAAATCTTTAGATACTGTTTTATTTTAAAAAATTGGTGGACTATTCCAAAAGCTACATGATCTGCTAGTTCATTATTAATATCCTAATTAAGATAAAGTATGTAGAATGAAAAAGGGATTATTAAAAAATATTATTTCTCATAAAAAAATAATGTTGATCCATACACTTTTCAATATGTCATAGCATTAAGGACAAATTAATTTTACACAGTATACAATATACTTTTTATTAAATATTAAAAATCGTCTTCACAGTAAAATTGAACCAAAAAAAAAAACTTGATGAAAATAAAGAAATTGTACTGCAAAAAACTTTTTTTACACATTCGACGTTATCCCGGAAAAACTTGTCACGCTAAAAGTATAACTTCCTGGAACGATTCATTATTATCATAGAGACACATGCCTAGTAGTGCTTAACATTTGATGTTACATGAAATATTTTCTGGTTTACGTGAGTTCATTAATTTTCCAACAGTGTAATGCACATATCAACAAGTTAGTAAGAATTCTTACAACCAATGTATTAACCGGTGTTATAGATAAGCAAAAATGTTATAATTAATTTAAGTTGGTATTATTTAATATGACTTGATCAATAAGAATGTTAAGCAATTACAAATAATAAATATTAAATACAGTTCTATAAATTCGAACAAATATATAATTACGATGATATTTTTTAATAAATTACAAATATTCTTTAAAAATGTTTTTTTTTATTGAACACTATTTCATTGCACGCTATGAATAGGATAAATTGATGCGTCCGAATGGGAAAGTCTCAGTAAAGTGTATATTTACACCTTTGTTCGCCAAGATTTTATCAGACGGTAAATAGTTATGTTTAATAATACCCTAAGTATGAACTGATCCATACAAAATATTGAAAATAATAAAATGATAAAAAAAAAACCCNTTTTCTCCATTTAAGTTATAAACAAAACTATAACAATTTTTACCAATTGAAATCAAATTGATAAACATTATATATATTTGATGATAATAATTTTATTTTATTACTTAATATTTAATGTTGTAACGTATAAGTTATTGCTTAAATTTTTTTTTAAAACCAAGTACTTTTAACACTTAATTTGGTATAACCAAAGTTTTTTTGTTCTAAATATGAATACATCATATAGTCTCTTAAGATGATTTTTATTGGTATACTTTTCATTAAAAATTATCCTTAGTTTGGTGCCATTCTCCACTCTCCACTACTTTAAGAACACAACTTATCAACAAATTAAATCATACCTATGANTTATATTGATCAATACACTTTTCTTTAATTATTACATTAGCTTTATTTTTTATTTTCATGAATCAGATATAGATTTACATTTATAGATATACGACACGACAATATTATCATATCGAATATCGATAAAAACGGAAACGTACGTCTATTAACCCTTTCAGACCCGACTATTTTGTGTAAAATTATAATTTTTTTTTTTTATCAATTATTTATAGTCATTTATCAATGAATAATTTAATCCAGGTTTGAAAAAAATCAGACAAATATTGAAAGACTTACTGATGGGTACACCATAGTGTACCTTGGGATTTAGTGGAAAGAAAAAAATAACCTAGCACAGGGGGTCGCGGCACAGTGGTCACGTAGCATAGCTGGTTCAAGTATTATGATATCTAACAGTGATTAAAATCACTATAAAAAAAAAACGCTTCAATGCAAATCTTTAGATAGTGTTTAATTTTAAAAAATTGGTGGATTATTCCAAAAGCTACATGATCTGCTAGTTCCTTATTAATATCCTGATTAAGATAAAGTATGTCAAATGAAAAAGGGATTATTAAAAAATATTATTTCTCATAAAAAAATTGTGTTGATCCATACACTTTTCAATAAGTTATAGCATTATAAAGTTAAAAATGTAAAAAATAAAATAGAGAATTTTCACACAACAAATAGCATTCAGTAGCCATTTTACCGTAAAGATAAAATAAAGTTCGAAATTTTTTTTTCCGTGATAAAGTATATTACATTAGCTTTAATTTAAGATATATATAAAAGTGTCAGACTTTCAGGAACACTTTCAGAAATTAAGTTGAAAAAATTAATTTTTTGTGATAAAGTTGTCATTTTGAATCCCCCCCTGTGGGCTGGTAAAGGGTAAAATTTATAAAAAAAATTATACCAAATAATAGGTAATGACATTAAGTATCAATAAAAAAAAATGATATTGATTTGTTCATTTTTGAAAAAGCTATGGCAGTTTTAAGTAAAAAAAATTGAATAAATTTCGAAAATTAGCGATGTTTAAATTTGAAATTTTTTTAAAGGTTTCCCCCATTTACGGGGAACGAGGGAAATTTTTTCAATTTTTGAGGGTAATATTTTCGACTAGATACAATTTGTTATCTTTTGACGTATCATTGAAAGAAATAGGTCCGGTGAGAGCTGAGAAAAAGTGGTAACAGACACATCATAGTAAAACCAATATCTTCTCAGCTTCGCATCGAACAATAACATGAAACAGTATTATTCCTCGAGGCACGAAAAGACCCATGGTAAACCATAGTGTACCCATATTTAAACAGCTGTCAATGAGTAAATAATAATATTTAATACTTATCAACTGTTTTAAACACAGCGTCACAAACATTTCTAACCGTAAAAAAAATTTAATTTAATTTCCATGATTATTTCTTGAAAAAATATGGTATGAAAACTCAACATTTCGTTATCAAAATTTTATCTGCATTTTCTTAAAAAAAATATTTCAAAATCTATATAAATATTAATCGTACAGCTGTTAAATCAATATTTATGAACTCCTTGGAAGTTTTTCTTACAATATGTGCTGCTATAATGTATTTTACACTAACTGCCAATTGATAATATCAAATCAAACAAAAGGTACACTATAGTGTACCCTGTGTCTGAAAGGGTTAAATTTAAGTACTCATTAATTTATATCTCTCAACTTTAAGCACCTGTAATGCGTCAAAAACAAAACACTAAGTTTATTTAATTGAATAAATTTGATGATGTAAAAATAAATGGGGTTGCCGTTTAAAAATCAAAATTTTTTTATGAATTAAAGGTATAAGGGTTTGGTTGCAGAAAATTATATTTTTGTGTAAAGTAGCTCAACAATGAACGATTATTGTTATTAGTATGTATTTTTATTTATTAAGATAATAACAAAATTACTAGCAACGAAAAGAAAAAATTACATAAAATAGTAATTGTATTAATTTTTTCGTTAAATTGTTAATCAATCAATAGTTTTTTACAGGTAAGAAAATGGTAGTATATAATCTGCGATCCGGTTTTTCTTCAGATAAAAAAAAGTGTATAATTTGTGCTCGAGTTTTTCTATGGCTAAAAATAGGTGTAAAAAATCAACGAATGAATATTTTCTGCTAGTTCTATAATTAGCACAGAATATTATTAACCGATCTATAGAAAAACTGTAACGCACATTTTTCATCATAGAAAAAAATCGGCGAGCAGTTAACAAATAAAAAAGTAAATTTAGCGCAGTTTATGATCACGTTATAGTTATTATTTGAGATTAATACATCTAAATAATTAAAATCATATTTTTCAATATTTAAGATTAATAGTATGAAGAATATTACAATAAATTATCAAATTCTGAATAGTCGAAACACTTATATTCATTTAACAAAAATAATTTTAGATTATCAATAATAGTCCATAATTCATGCAGTGGTTGTTCTTTGCGAGGCGGATACATCAGTGTATTATTCATAACTACACTATCTCCGATATTTTTGTATATTGACCAATCATATTCAGTTGTCAGAGTTTTATACGTTGCATTATAGTGAAGATGTTCTGGGAACCAATTGGAAACTTCTCGGGACATGATATTAAAAAATTTTAAGCAAAATGTAGATGGTGTCATATATACAGCAAATAAATTGTCTACTTGTTTCAAAATCTCCATAGGTCCATAATTCTTATTCATGAAAAGTTCAACCTTACCCTTTATGTCAATTAATTTATCTCTTAAAGTAGTGGATGATACATCTAATTCGTCTTTAATAATAGCCAATAACCCATAATAGGAAATTAAAAATAAATACTTTAAAGTTCTAGCCTTCACCAAAATTGAATAATTATCGTACTTTAATTCATTAAATTTAAATCCAAGTATTTTTTTGTTATTATCATGAAGGTATGCGTAATCTTCTTCGATATATGACCAGTAATTATCTATATAATTAGTTTCTTGTGACGTACAACTTAACACATACACTATAACTGTAAAAACAACGCACCAGAAATTTCTCATTTTAAATTTTATTCTTGTACTTATTTGAACAATTTAAAAATTCTAAAATTACTATAATAATAAAATTAATTTAAATGTAACCTGTTTTATAGTTTTTANTATAATAAAAAAATTAATTTAAATGTAACCTGTTTTATAGTTTTTAGAACACTTTCAATGATTTACAAAAAGATTCAATTATATACCACATAATTGAAAAATAAAAATTATTGTGTTTTATGGTTGGATAAATCTCTTATGCAAACAATAATATAAAAAGTTTAAAAATTAAAATAAATTCAAGCAAAACTAATTTTTCACATAAAATTATGAGTTATTACTTTTATATTTAAACATATTAAAAAAAAAAACTATTTAAAAATATTCAAGTTTATCGTTTTTAAAAAAATTATTTGAATTTTAATTTTTCATACAAAATATGTTCATCAATAATTTTTAAGTGTATCTATGATGACTTGTGGATAATTTACATCGCTATCTATAGAAATCACAATACAACGTTGCCTTCCTCGTTAGTTGGACCCAAAAGACCGTTGCCAGGGCTATCTCACATGAAGGTGGGGGGCAGGACTTTGCGAAGGTCGGGACTTAATAACTCACAATAACGCATATTATCACATATCAAAACTCAGGGCGCCGGTCTAAACCTGCGTCTCAAGTCCTCCTGTTCCGGATGGCGGGGTTTCCTCTGTCGCAGGTGTTCAGCTTTCTCTTTGCGTCACATAACTGACTCGGCGAACGCCTGGACGAGACCCCACGTCCATCGGATCACTAACATCAGGTTCACCTAGGAACCCATTCGAAACGTTAAAATTAGGTGGGTATTCAGTAATAGTGACCTTCTAACCAGCTGTTTACAATATTTCATATGAATGGGCTTCTGAATATCTATGTCTGTGCTCTGAATGTATCCGTATCGATAATTGATAGTTCTTTAATATGATAATTATTGTTCCAATAAATTACAAAATGCATATCAAATATCGAAAAACTAATGATTTTTAGATTCGATACGAAGCTGAGGAGGTATTCATTTTACTATAATGTGTTTTTTTTTTTTTATATGGGTCTTTTATCACTTTTTCTCAGCTCTTCTCGAACCGATTTCTTTCAACGATACGTCAAAAGATCACAAATAATATGTAATCAAAACATTACCCTCAAAAATTGAAAAAATTACCCTCGTTCCCAGTAAATGGAAGAAATCTCCAAAAAAATTACAAATTTTAAATCGCTAATTTTACGAAATTTATTCAAGTTTTTTTTACTTAAAATTGTCATAACTTTTTTAAAAATGAACAAATTAATATAATTTTTTTTATAGATGTTTGATGTGTTAACTATCATTTGGTATATTTTTTTAAAAAATTTAACCCTTTTCAGACCATAAGAGGGAATTCAAAATGACAACTTTTTCACAAAAAATGAACTTTTTCAACTTAACTTTTGAAAAAGTTCCTGAAAGTATGACACTTTTATATATATCTTAAATTAAAGCTAATGTAATATTAAAAAAAAAAGGTTGGACTTTATATTGTCTTCACAATGAAAATGGTTACCATATGCTATTTTTGTGTTAAAATTCTCGATTTTATATTTTACAATTTTATCTTTCAAATGTTATAACTTTTTGAAAAATGTGTGGATCAATACAATTTTTTTATAAGAAATAATATTTATATACTTCCTTCATTCGAGATACTTTTTATTTAAATCGGACCATTTGTTTTAATACAGGGGGGTTCAAAACATAAAAATGCATATAGAACGTAGAACTTTTTCAACTTAATTTTTGAAAGTGTTCCGAAAATACTGACACTTTTATATATATATCTTAAATTAAAGTATATGTATTATTAAAATAAAATGTTGGCTTTATTTTGTCTTCATGGTAAAAATAGTTACCGTATTCAAAAATATGCTTTTTGTGTTAAATTTCTTGGTTTTGTGTTTTATTTTATTATAAGGGATTTTTTTAATAAATATAAAAAGTATAAACTTTTTCACAAAAAATGAACTTTTTCAACTTAACTTTTGAAAAAGTTCCTGAAAGTCTGACACTTTTATATATATCTTAAATTAAAGCTAATGTAATATTAAAAAAAAAAGGTTGGACTTTATATTGTCTTCACAATGAAAATGGTTACCGTATGCTATTTTTGTGTTAAAATTCTCGATTTTATATTTTACAATTTTATCTTTCAAATGTTATAACTTTTTGAAAAATGTGTGGATCAATACAATTTTTTTATAAGAAATAATATTTATATACTTCCTTCATTCGAGATACTTTTTATTTAAATCGGACCATTTGTTTTAATACAGGGGGGTTCAAAACATAAAAATGCATATAGAACGTAGAACTTTTTCAACTTAATTTTTGAAAGTGTTCCGAAAATACTGACACTTTTATATATATATCTTAAATTAAAGTATATGTATTATTAAAATAAAATGTTGGCTTTATTTTGTCTTCATGGTAAAAATAGTTACCGTATTCAAAAATATGCTTTTTGTGTTAAATTTCTTGGTTTTGTGTTTTATTTTATTATAAGGGATTTTTTTAATAAATATAAAAAGTATAAACTTTTTCACAAAAAATGAACTTTTTCAACTTAACTTTTGAAAAAGTTCCTGAAAGTATGACACTTTTATATATATCTTAAATTAAAGCTAATGTAATATTAAAAAAAAAAGGTTGGACTTTATATTGTCTTCACAATGAAAATGGTTACCGTATGCTATTTTTGTGTTAAAATTCTCGATTTTATATTTTACAATTTTATCTTTCAAATGTTATAACTTTTTGAAAAATGTGTGGATCAATACAATTTTTTTATAAGAAATAATATTTATATACTTCCTTCATTCGAGATACTTTTTATTTAAATCGGACCATTTGTTTTAATACAGGGGGGTTCAAAACATAAAAATGCATATAGAACGTAGAACTTTTTCAACTTAATTTTTGAAAGTGTTCCGAAAATACTGAAACTTTTATATATATATCTTAAATTAAAGTATATGTATTATTAAAATAAAATGTTGGCTTTATTTTGTCTTCATGGTAAAAATAGTTACCGTATTCAAAAATATGCTTTTTGTGTTAAATTTCTTGGTTTTGTGTTTTATTTTATTATAAGGGATTTTTTTAATAAATATAAAAAGTATTAACTTTTTCACAAAAAATTTACTTTTTCTACTTAATTTTTGAAACTGATCCAAAAACATTTTAATATATATCTTACGCTAAAGCTAATGTAAAATACTTTATTATGGAAAAAAATGTTCGGTGTTTATTTTGTCTTTATTGAAAAAATGGCTACCACATGCTATTTTTGTGTTAAATTTCTCGATTTTATATTTTACACTTTTAACATTATATTCCTATAACTTTTTGAAAAATGTATGGATCGATACAATTTTTTATGAAAAATACCATTTATGTACTTCCTTCTTTGACATACTTTTGTTTTTAAATCGGACAATTTCACTTAATACAGGGTGGGTAAAAAAATTAAAAATGCTTATAGAAAATAGAACTTTTCCAACTTATTTTTCATTAAAATATATTTATTCATACGTAACCTAATAATTAAACATAAATATTTGTTATATTAATTAGAAGAATTTTGTTATTATTTTTGCTATATGCGAAACTCTGGTTACATATTTGAAATTGCAAACAAAGGTTTAGAAAAATATATTCTGGTCTCTAATGAAAATTCCTTGTATACCAGTAAATTTATTTATAAAAACAAATAATTTTTTTTTAAGTATTGCTCAAGACTTCTAACTTTTGTGTATATGTGTTTGCCATAACAGTGTTAATTATTTTATAATTTTTATAATTTCTCCGAAAAATTATAATACTAAATTATTAGATATCAATTTCATACTATTTTTAAATGCTGTAATTACATATTGCAATTATAAATCATAAAATTTGTAATCAGGACATAAATAAGTAAATATGGGTTCATGTTGCTTTTGGAATAAACCACCAATTTTCTTAAATTAAAAACTAACTACATATTTGCATCGAAACATTTTTCTATATATTTAAGAAAAATCTCTTTTTATGTCATAATCAGAAACTCATTATTTGGAATTAACACATAGGTTTTAGTTTTGAGCTTCTACTTAATTAATTCTATAATTTATGAGTATAGCAGCAGTACACTAATTTTCAACGATTTCTAAATCTTAAAGATTAAAGACCCTTCTAGTATTTAATCACAACCTGATTCAGGACACTTAAGGATATTCTATATATTACATAATTGACTGCTTATTTAATTATTAATGCAATTATTTTTATATTTTTAAGAATGAATTTTTATTATAAAATATGTTTTTATGTTAAATTGAAGTTATATTTCTTAACGTATTTATTTTTTATCTAATGCAATATTATATTATGACAAATGCTCAAGGATAACTGTCCAATTATATTTTTCTATAAAAAGCAGTTCATGATGTCATACTTCCATAATCCATTTTTGACCCTAGTTTTTTATTAGTGATATAAAATAAAATTAAAATGTAATAACTAAAATTGTCGAGTTCTTAGATAATTATGTCATTACTGCAAATACAAAATTACCTACCTCAAATTTTACCAAAATAAGTAACAATGTTTTATTTTTAATTATACAAACATAGACTAGAAGGCCTAGAAATTAGATTTTATTTGGTCATTATAAAGTTGACACTGTTGAAATTGTGATATCCATGGATGTAGTATAAAAAATTTTTCTATGGGAGCTATAGTCTCCTATTTTATTTCATAAATTTGGATTAAAAAATTTACGGAAAAATAAACTAACAATAATTTAATAATAATTCCATTATTAAATTAAATATGTCGGTGAAATATCAAATAATCAATAGAACAAAGATAAAAAAATTGCTAAATTTTAACAGGAAGTAACAAAAAATACGTTCATTGGACAAATAAAGTTATAAAAACAAAATTTAATAGTTTTGCACATTTGTCATTATTTTCTGTCAGTATCAAAATTAAATTATGAATTTCGTGATTAACACAATTTATAATGGAGTTTTATACATAAAATCTTCTTTTATTATCTATTGTTCATTTCGGATTTTAATATAATCCAGATATTTTTTACTTTTATATTTTGGATTTGGATATTTTTCCTAAAGATATTTTTACCTTTTCGATAATGTTTTTAATTACTAATAGATATCAATTAATACTAATCTAAAAAAATGCATCAATTCCACTACGCTGATCCTTGACTGTACTTAATTTTTTTTATTAATTTTTTACTATCAGGTAAAATTATTAATTTACTGTTAAACTGTTCACTTTACTCAATATTTATTTAAGTGCAGCTAATATTCAGAAACATAGATTACGATTATAGAGGTGGGGGTTGAATATATAACTTCCACTTATTCCATTACTATTAAAATAATTCAATTATATAATAATCATTTTTTGAATAATCCATACCAACGTCTCTTCGAATACTGCTTTCATTCTAAATACCTTAATTAAATGCAGAAATTTATGTTTTCTCCATTTAAGTTATAAACAAAACTATAACAATTTTTACCAATTGAAATCAAATTGATAAACATTATATATATTTGATGATAATAATTTTATTTTATTACTTAATATTTAATGTTGTAACGTATAAGTTATTGCTTAATTTTTTTTTTAAAACCAAGTACTTTTAACACTTAATTTGGTATAACCAAAGTTTTTTTGTTCTAAATATGAATACATCATATAGTCTCTTAAGATGATTTTTATTGGTATACTTTTCATTAAAAATTATCCTTAGTTTGGTGCCATTCTCCACTCTCCACTACTTTAAGAACACAACTTATCAACAAATTAAATCATACCTATGATTTATTTTTTATTTTCATGAATCAGATATAGATTTACATTTATAGATATACGACACGACAATATTATCATATCGAATATCGATAAAAACGGAAACGTACGTCTATTAACCCTTTCAGACCCGACTATTTTGTGTAAAATTATAATTTTTTTTTTTTATCAATTATTTATAGTCATTTATCAATGAATAATTTAATCCAGGTTTGAAAAAAATCAGACAAATATTGAAAGACTTAATGATGGGTACACCATAGTGTACCTTGGGATTTAGTGGAAAGAAAAAAATAACCTAGCACAGGGGGTCGCGGCACAGTGGTCACGTAGCATAGCTGGTTCAAGTATTATGATATCTAACAGTGATTAAAATCACTATAAAAAAAAAACGCTTCAATGCAAATCTTTAGATAGTGTTTAATTTTAAAAAATTGGTGGATTATTCCAAAAGCTACATGATCTGCTAGTTCCTTATTAATATCCTGATTAAGATAAAGTATGTCGAATGAAAAAGAGATTATTAAAAAATATTATTTCTCATAAAAAAATTGTGTTGATCCATACACTTTTCAATAAGTTATAGCATTATAAAGTTAAAAATGTAAAAAATAAAATCGAGAATTTTCACACAAAAATAGCATTTGGTAGCCATTTTCACCGTGAAGACAAAATAAAGTCCGAAATTTTTTTTTTCCATAATAAAGTATATTACATTAGCTTTAATTTAAGATATATATAAAAGTGTCAGACTTTCCGGAACACTTTCAAAATTTAAGTTGAAAAAGTCAATTTTTTGTGAAAAAGTTGTCATTTTGAATCCCCCCCTGTAGGCAGGTAAAAAGTCAGATTTATAAAAAAAATATACCAAATGATAGGTAAAGACATCATGCATCTACAAAAAAAAGAATTATATTGATCCATACATCTTTCGAGAAGTTATAGCATTATAAAGTTAAAAATATAAAAAAGAATTTTTTTACAAAAATCGTATTTTTTTTATTAAGTTTAATGTCTGTTTTCACCATGAAGATAAAATAAAGTCCGAAATTTTTTTTTACCATTATAAAGTATATTACATTAGCTTTAATTTAAGATATATATAAAAGTGTCAGACCTTCCGGAACACTTTCAAAAGTTACGTTGAAAAAGTTCTACTTTCTATATGCATTTTTATGTTTTGAATCCCCCCTGTATTTAGGGAAATGGTCCGATTTAAAAAAACAGTATGTCGAATGAAAGATCTATATAAATACTACTTCTCATAAAAAAATTGTAATGATTCATACATTTTTCAAAAAGTTATAGCATAATAAAGTTAAAAATGGAAAATACAAAATCGAAAATTTTCACACAAAAATAGCATTCGGTAGCCATTTTCACCATGAAGATAAGATAAAGTCCGAAATTTTTTTTTTTCATGATAAAGCATATTACATTAGCTTTAATTTAAGATATATATAAAAGTGTCAGACCTTCCGGAACATTTTCAAAATTTAAGTTAAAAAAATTAATTTTTTGTGAAAAAGTTGTCATTTTAAATCCCCTCTTGTGGGCAGATTAAGGGTTAAATTTATGAATAAAATATACCAAATGAAAGGTAATGATATTATGCATCTATATAAAAAAGAATTATATTGATATGTTTATTTTTGAAAAAGTTATGGCACTTTTAAGTAAAAAAAATTGAAAAAATTTCGAAAATTAGCGATTTTTAAATTTGTAATTTTTTTGGAGGTTTCCCCCTTTTACGGGGAACGAGGGAATTTTTTTCAATTTTTAAGGGTAATGTCTTCGACTAGATACGATTTGTGATCTTTTGACGTAT
>NW_026099572.1:67204800-67276430 GCF_025091365.1 Daktulosphaira vitifoliae | reverse complement strand
GTGTTAGATTTTCAAAAAAAATTATATCAAATGAAAGGGAAATATCTAAGGTTTCAATACAAAAAAATATTATTTTTATTTGTTCATTTTTGAAAAAGTTATGGCAGTTTTAAGTACAAAAAACATCCCGATAAAATGTAATTTTTATCGCAAACATTACATTTTTTTTTAAATTTTCGACAGCCATTTGCACATAGAAGATAAGATGTCGGGACAAATTTTTTTTTTTCATTTGATAGTATATAACATAATCTTTGATTTGATATATGTTTAAAGGACGCAGTATTTCCGGAACGTTTTCAAAAGTTCAGTTGAAAAAGATCAATTTTTTATACAATGTTTCAAGTTTTGAACGCCCCCAATATATGGGGAAATTGTCCAATTTTAATGAAAAGTATGTCAAATGAAATATGTACTTATAATGTATTTAGAAAAAAAAAATTTGTGCTGATATATACATTTTTCAAAAAGTTATAGCATTTTTAAGTTGAAAATTTAAAATCGAAAATCGAAAATTTTAACACAAAAATAGTGTTTTTTTAACTACGGCAGCCGTTTAAATGTAGAAAAAAAAGTGTCGGGACAAATTTTTTTTTTTCATTTTGTAGTACATAAAATAAGCTTTAATTTGATATATGTTTAAAGGACGCAGTATTTCCGGAACATTTTCAAAAATTAAGTTGAAAAAGTTAATTTTTGTAAAAAAGTTGCTATTTTAAATCCCCCCCAATGAGCAGGTTAAGTGATAGATTTTCAAAAAAATGATATCAAATGAAAGGTAAATATCTAAGGTTTTAGTATAAAAAAAAATTATGTTGATTTGTTGATTTTTCAAAAAGTTATGGAAGTTTTAAGAAAAAAAAGTGAAAAAATTTCGAAAATTAGCGATTTTTAAATTTGTAATTTTTTTGGATATTTCCCCCATTTACGGGAAACGAGGGCATTTTGTTCAATTTTTGAGGGTAATGTCTTCGACTAGATACAATTTGTGATCTTTTGACGTATCATTGAAAGAAATTGGTTCGGTGAGAGCTGAGAAAAAGTTGTAACAGACACAAAAAAAAAATACATCATAGTAAAACCAATACCTTCTCAGCTTCGCATCGAAGCTAAAACTTGAATAAATTTCGAAAATTAGCGATTTAAAATTTGTAATTTTTTTGGAGATTTCTTCCATTTACTGGGAACGAGGGTAATTTTTTCAATTTTTGAGGGTAATGTTTTGATTACATATTATTTGTGATCTTTTGACGTATCGTTGAAAGAAATCGGTTCGAGAAGAGCTGAGAAAAAGTGATAAAAGACCCATATAAAAAAAAAAAAACACATTATAGTAAAATGAATACCTCCTCAGCTTCGTATCGAATCTAAAAATCATTAGTTTTTCGATATTTGATATGCTTTTTGTAATTTATTGGAACAATAATTATCATATTAAAGAACTATCAATTATCGATACGGATACATTCAGAGCACAGACATAGATATTCAGAAGCCCATTCACTCAAAATGTTAAATGAACATATTATGAAATATTATAAACAGTTGGTTAGAAGGTCACTATTACTGAATACCCTCCTAATGTTAACGTTTCGAATGGGTTCCTAGGTGAACCTGATGTTAGTGATCCGAGGGACGTGGGGTCTCGTCCAGACGTTCGCCGAGTCAGTTATGTAACGCAAAGATTCAGTTGAATACCTGCGACAGAGGAAACCCCGCCATCCGGAACAGGAGGACTTGAGACGCAGGTTTAGACCGGCGCCCTGAGTTTTGATATGTGATAATATGCGTTATTGTGAGTTATTAAGTCCCGACCTTCGCAAAGTCCTGCCCCCCACCTTCATGTGAGATAGCCCTGGCAACGGTCTTTTGGGTCCAACTAACGAGGAAGGCAACGTTGTATTGTGATTTCTATAGATAGCGATGTAAATTATCCACAAGTCATCATAGATACACTTAAAAATTATTGATGAACATATTTTGTATGAAAAATTAAAATTCAAATTATTTCCTTAAATATGAGAAACTTAAATATTTTTAAATAGTTTTTTTTTTTTAATATGTTTAAATATAAATGTAATAATTCATAATTTTATGCGAATTATTTATTATTCTTTGCATAAAAGATTTGTCCAAATAAAAAACAAAATTATTTTTATTTTTCAATTATGTGGTTTATAATTGAATCTTTTTGTAAATCATTGAAAGTGTTCTAAAAACTATAAAACAGGTTACATTTAAATTAATTTTTTTATTATAGTAATTTTAGAATTTTTAAATTGTTCAAATAAGTACAAGAATAAAATTTAAAATGAGAATTTTCTGGTGCGTTGTTTTTACAGTTATAGTGTATGTGTTAAGTTGTACGTCACAAGAAAATAATTATAAAGATAATTACTGGTCATATATCGAAGAAGATTACGCATACCTTCATGATAATAACAAAAAAATACTTGAATTTAAATTTAATGAATTAAAGTACGATAATTATACAATTTTGGTTATGGCTAGATCTATAAAGTATTTATTTTTAATTTCCTATTATGGATTGTTGATTGTTTTTAAAGACGAAGATGAAAGAGCACCTTCTATGATAAGAAATATTTTAATTAACATGTTGGATATGGTTGCAAATTTCATGGATATTAAATATAAACCTATGAATGCTTTGAACTTATTATATAATTTATGTAAAGAAAATAATACATCATATTACTTTTGCTTAAAATATTTTAATATCATGTCCCGACTAGTTCATGAATGGTTCCAAGATATTAAAAAAACTACTCTAATGTATGAAGATATGAGTAGTGATTATGAATGGAAATGGTACAAAAATGTCGGAAATAGTATAGATATGAAAAATACAATGTTGTATCCGCCTGAAAAAAATCAACCATTGCATCAATTATGGTCTGTTTTTAATAGTTTAACATTATTTATGTCAAAAGAATATAAAGTGTTTTTGCAATAAATAGAATGTAAAAATATTATAACTAAAATATTCAGAATTTGATGATTTATTTTAATATTCTTTATACTATTAATCTTAAATATTAAAAAATATGATTTTAATTATTTAGATGTATTGTATCTCAAATAATAACTATAACGTGATCGTAAACTGCGCTCAATTTACTTTTTTATTTGTCAACTGCTCGCCGATTTTTCTGTATGATGAAAATGTGCGTTACAGTTTTTCTATAGAAAAAGTAATAACATTCTGTGTTATTTATAAAACTAGCAGAAAAAAATTATTGATACATAGATTTTTTACACCTATTTTTAGCCATAGAAAAACTCGAGCACAAATTATACACATTTTTTTACCTGAAGAAAAATCGGATCGCAGATTACATACAACTATTTTCTTACCTGTAAGAAACTATTGTTTCATTAACAATTTAAGGAATAAATATAACACAATTACCATTTTATGTAATTTTTTCTTTTCGTTGTTAGTAATTTTGTTATTATCTTATAAAACTATTTTGAGTGTACTTTCAGAGTTTATTTAATAAATAAAAATACATACTAATAACAATAGTCGTTCTTTGTTAAGCTACTTTACACAAAAATTAAATTTTCTGCAACCAAATCCTTATACCTTAAATTCATATCAATTTTTGATTTTTAAACGGCAACCCCATTCTTTTTTACATCATCAAATTTATTCAATTGAATAAACTTGGGCTTTTGTTTTTGATGCGTTAAGGTGCTTAAAGTTGAGGGAGATAAATTAATGAGTACTTATATTTAAAATACCCATGTTTTCGTTTTTATCGATATTCGATATGATAATAATGTCGTGTCACATATCTAATATATGTAAATCTATAACTAATTCATGAAAGTAAAAAAAAATCATAGGTATGATTTTAAGTTGTTGATAAGTTGTGTTCTTAAAGTAGAGGAGAGTGGAGAATGGCACCAACCTAAGAATAATTTTTAATGAAAAGTATACCAATAAAAATCATTTTAAGAGACTGTTTGATGTATTTATATTTATAACTAAGAATAAAAAAACTTTGGTTATATCAAATTAAGTGTTAAAAGAACTTGGTTTTAAATAAAAATTAAGCAATAACTTATACGTTACAACATTAAATATTAAGTAATAAAATAAAATTATTACCATCAAATATATATAATGTTTATCAATTTGATTTCAATTGGTAAAAATTGTTATAGTTTTGTTTATAACTTAAATGGAGAAAACATAAATTTCTGCATTTAATTAAGGTATTTAGAATGAAAGCAGTATTCGAAGAGACGTTGGTATGGATTATTCAAAAAATGATTATTATATAATTGAATTATTTTAATAGTAATGGAATAAGTGGAAGTTATATATTCATCCCCCACCTCTGTAATCGTAATCTATGTTCCTGAATATTAGCGGCACTTAAATAAATTTAAATTAATATTAAACTTAATACTTTTATATTCAAACATTTTTATAAAGTCAATAAATTTAAATCATTAAATTTACAAATATATCTTTTCTATATCTATACATTGTTAATATATAACGCTAAAAGAAGAACGATTACTGTTAAGGTTTAAATGCTCAAGATTATAGAATTTAATTATAGTTTTTCTGATAAAAAAATAAATTATTTGAAAGTATAATTGACATTCATAATATATAAATTGGTTCTCACTATTAATGTGTAGTCTTATTTATTTAAGAACATTTATGACTAACTACTTAGTGTTATAAAGTGCAAATTAAAAGGTGTAAACGTAAAAATTATATGTTTAAATATTGCGATGAAATATTTAAATTAACACTCATTTTGGTTTTTACTATTGTTTATGAGTTTTTTCGCTTGCGAGTTAAAATGTAAAAAAAATACTAAAAGCAATATAAATTATTTACACGCATAAAATGAAGTACTAAGAATATAAATCTAGTACAAATATATTTAATTGAAGTTGTATGACGTGGTATTCTATTGAGAGTATAATTATTTATACGGAATTTGTTTAATATAAAAATATTTCTGTTTTTGGCTTAGGCTATTAACTGTTAACAGGTAGGGTTTGATCATAATGTCCACTTGTTTTTTATAAATATACCACATATGTATAATTTCTATTTGTATATATATATAACTATAACTTCTGGGTTATAAAAATGTGTATAGTACAGAGTTAAAGTAGAATCTATAAAGTGAAAAATCAAACTTTTATCAGATTAATATTTTGAATACTATATAAATTCTATAATATTTGAGGCACACTTGATATAATTTTATACTAAGTTAATATGAAATTTTACACTAATTACTTATTTTCCAGTTGAAAAAAATTTTATTTTTGACAACATTTTATGATGACAGTTTTATATATTTATATAAGTATTTATGTTTTGAACAGAAATGTCATATACATGTGCACATATAAATTTTTAGTATCTTTACCCTACTTTGTTCTACCCCTAAATATATTCCAATGCATAAATATGTATACACCCTCGTTGAATATGTATGAATAAGAGTACATTAGATTACTTAACAAAGAGATTATTATCTATAGCAATTTGGATCAACGTTTATCTAATTTGTTTAATAACTCAACAAATTTCACAATTTGCCAATGAATTACTAAATCAACAAACTATAGATATGTCTGTGAATAAAGTCAATAGTGCCTAACCTAGATTTAATAAATTTAAGTATTTAGCACACACAATTTTCTTAAAATAATAATTACACTAAGTCAATTTTTTTTTAATACATTTCTCTATTAATCAATTATTAAGTACTTTTTAGTCTATCTCTTATACTTTATAAGTATGTCAAATTTCGTTGGTCTAATACAACATATATAATTAACTAGCTTACTTAGTAGATCTATTAATTATTTTAAGAAAATTATTTTTCATATTTTATATTTTTATTTATTTTCAATTTGTTTATTATTATTTACTTTTTAATTCATACTTTATACTTAAATTGTATCAACTTTTTTTTTTATGTCAAGATACATAATTAACTCTAGCTTATAAAATAAAGAATGAGGTAATTCAGAAAATAACAGATCGATAAAAATTTTTGAACCAGTATTTCGAAAGTTATTAGCATCTATAAATGTAGACTGGTGGTGAGATGCAAGTTATGTTTTTTTATGTAGTTAAATATGTATGTTGCGAATAAAAAAAATTAATTTGGTACACTTTGTAAGGGACAAGAGATAAACATAAAAATTATTCAAACATTTAAAATTCCCAAAATTATTATTATAAATTAAGTAGTCAATAATAAACCAATAATCCTACATAGATTTTTTTTTTATCCTAATAATTTTTCTATTGTATATCTAATCAAGGCAAAAATAATTGACACAACGGTTATGTGGGCCTTGTTAAATTACGTATATATTCGTCGAACGGACGATTCAAAAAAGACCCCCAGGAGATATAAAAAAACTAGGATAGTACAATTCATTTTCTAATGTGGTACACTATTTTTTACAACTCTCATAAGTCATTAACGGATCAAACGTCTTTGAGGTTATAACTATGACCTAATTAATACAACAAACAATTAAGACACAATCAAACTCCTGAACCCTTATTTCAACGAATATAACATTAACCTATTTAAATATTTACCTCTTAAGTTTTGTAAAGTATTAGCGTGAACGTAAGGTATTTATATTATTTAGTTAGTATTAGAAATATTTCTAAAACCAGGGTCGGATTAATATATTCACTGGGATTAGACATTTATTTTAAAAATGTTTTCATTAACTATCTCTTTATCCCATCCTCCTTTAAAAAGTTATGGTTACTGCTATAATATATACACTACACATTATTCAGTAGTTTACAAATCATTATCTGTTAGAAATTAAATTAAATATATTTTATTCGTGTTATTTTTTAAACTATTCTGAGAAAAATGTAAAATAAATGCATTGATGAAAACCTAATGTAATAATTATAAAGAATTCTATAGTAGCGACAAAACAGCTATTTAAAGCAAAATAATCAACACAATCGAATAAAAAACAGATAATTGTTAATGGTCATGACACTTCTTGCATACATAGACTGGTTTAATTTAGTGTTTATTATTATTATACTTCTGTTCACTACTTCTTGACTTTATGATCTTTCAACAAATTAAGAAGTCGCCTAGCATATTTAAAAATATTTATAATAAACATATTTGTGATTATAAAAATCACAAAATATAGAAGTATATTTAATATTTCAATCTTGTTTTCATATCACGAAGGTAAGCTTACATTTCACAGAAGATTGATAAGATTTATAATGAGTACATAAATTAAATAGGAAATCAGAAAAATTAAGTGATCACTAGAATAAAATATTTTTTAAATAATAAAAATCGGTATAATTTATACGAAGTTAACCAGCCTACTCCAATCTTTGAGTATATTACCAGTGTGGTCGATACAAATAAAGACCTCTTGAGAAAACAGAGAACCCACTTGTAGTTTCTATACTACTCGAGGTATTTATTCACACGACTCACAGTTAACACAAATAGACAACTACTGGTACGAGTGGCGTTTTTGATATTTAAAGTATGATAATTAATTACACTAATTTCTATTTAAAATGATTATTATATTAATAAATTTTCACAAATCACTTTGGTTTTCTATATTTTACAACTTCTAATAAAACCCTCGTACTCATGCCCAGAGAGAAAATTATTTTATATAATTTTATTTAATAAACACATAGTAACTCAATCGTCCACATACAAAGTCCCATAATAATTTTATATTCATTATGAGTTACTGTATTATGACGTATTTTTATATTGATTAGGCTCCTTTAACAAAAATGATGAGTAAAAAAACCTTCAAAACTATTATCGCTGTTGTAATAATCAAGATATGTGGGGATAACTTGATCACGCTAGGGTGTTTAGGGGTTTTCGCCAATTGGTGAGAATCGAGGTTTTATCGGGTTTGTACTGTCCGAGAGTTTAGAAAAATAAAGACAAGTAGATATAAAAAGGAATAATTTAAGTTCTTCTCTATAGAAGTGATCTAAAGAGGCTGACTGGTAAGTCCGTGCAAAATACAGAGCCAACAAAAAGATTGTGATCGTCTCACGAATACTATGTAATGTGATTATGTATAAGTTTCAAACTAGTCAGTGATAACTAATTTAAGTTTAAAAATTATTATAAATATTTGATCTATTGCTTTATCGTTCTTTAGTCGGATTTTTAATTATAAATAATTGGGTTAATATAAATTAACTTACTTTTCTTTTAATTGCAAAATATTCAGCGACATACAAAAATGACCCGTGTATTTTTTTAATAATAATCTTCCAAATTTTCAGAAGGATAAATAAATAAGATTTTAAACGCAGAATTGTAAAATAAATGTTGCACCAATATCGATGACAACACTAGGTCGCGGTTAATTGTTTTTTGTGGAGATAAGAGGAGTCTAGTAGAGCTCGAACTGAATTCTAAATTGAATCCAGAACTCGTTCGTGTGTGTGTGCAAGCAGAACTAAGCCTTTTTATATTGTTTTTAATTACCTCCATCTTTTGATATTATCGTCTACGTTTTTAGTGATAAATGTAAGATGCGTAATGCAAGGCTTTGGACTTATTATGACACTGTGATTATAACACAGTTCTTAATTACAGTATGTTCCTATCTAAATTGTAATTATTCTAAATACTTTTAATTTTCTATAAAAACTATTTCTGTTCTAAATAGTTTAAAATTTCATATTTTATTTACTAAGTTGTGCTTTAATTTAATTATATTGAAAAAAATGTATCTATTTATACGCAGAGGTCCGAGCATGTACCCTGTCCCATCTTATGAAAATGCTGCTTTCGTAAAAAAAGTAAAATGCAAAAATAAAAAGTTAATTTTTAGTTACAATATATAAAGACAGGCTAGTAAAATTCAAAACGAGCCCCACTTGTTCACCTCTTTCCTTGAAAGCCCATAATTGTCTAATATTAATAAGTTTTGTTAAGATTATATGAATATTAACGATCTTTAATTTTTGTTAGAGATGTATATTTTTATAGATATTTTTGTCCCATCATGTAATTTTATTAAACAACTAAATTTTTATTTAAAAAGAAGTACATTTTATTACAATTTTTATTTTAACATATATGGCACATATGTTAATAGATTACAAATGTTATGACTAAATCACTAAAAATATATACATTTTAAACGCAATTTCTTTTTTTTAAAGTTTAGAAACATCTTAATACTATCTAAATTGATAAAATTATAATTTTTTTATTTATTTATAATTATAAAATTCAATTATGGAATTTATATTTTGAGATGTTATAATTATTTATTTTACTTGGACTTCTCATATTGATAAATGACAGTAAAATAACTGTATAAAAGTTATAATATTAAGAATTTAATTGCATTTCGAAATACAGCTGATCTTTTAACATCATTTATAATTTAACAAATAGAATTATAAAAAAAATTGAATATAATTTAATGCATTAAACCGACGGAAGAAAAATTAGAACACACGATCATAAAAGTTATTTGGTTTTATAATAATAAAACTAATTTGTTGGGTAGCCAAATCAATACCGAAAAACTTTTTAAAGACTGGCCTATAGCCAAACTAGTAGAATAAAAATTCAAAATTATGTATTTTTGGGATTTATACTTTCTTTTGTTAGATAAACTAACTCAGATTTTTATTCATCGATTTAAAACTATTTTTTAATAACAAAGGCGTTTGCTTCATTTATTATTAAGAATATTATTTATTTTCATCATTTAAGACCTCGAAAAGTTATATGTAGGATCGCATTAATTTCGAATATTAGACACTAACCGTAAGACTTAATATTATACATTTTCTCATTTAATTAATAATTAAAATAAATTTATAAATCTATACAGGGTTTTCGGTGTTTAATTTATAACCTTGTTTTTAGAAAACAGTTATACCTAACATTAAATTAGATTAAAAAAAATGTCTACTTTGATTTGAATAATTTTCCATTGGTAGATAAATTAATATCTTACGGTGCATACAAAATATTGCTTCGATATTAACCTAAAACTAAGAATTAAATTTTATTTACTAAGACAATATAATGACTATATGTACTAACATATTACATAAGCAATAGTTAACAAATATATTTTTTTAAATACATTATTGAGTAATCTATTCAAATACTCAGTATTTTATTGTATATATCTATCTTTAAACGGTGATTAATTACTTTCAATTATTTTACAATATACATTTTATTGTACTTTTTGCCAATTATCCTGTCAATTATTAGTGACAATAATACTGTTGATAATAGATTATTACACTTGATTTAGTATAAAAACAACGTTAAAAAGATAATTTATTTTGATTAAAGAATAAAGTAAAACTATTTTACTTTTTAAAACCATCTTAAGCAATTTTTTTTTAATTACAAATTCTATTAACAAAAATAACTGTATGGGAAAAAATGAATATCATTTTCTTGACTAAAAATATACTAAAAACAATATTCGATTATTCTAGAACGATTTTTTGCTCAAAATTATATCAATTTCTAATCAAACTAAAAAATCGTATACTATTGTTGAGGTAGAAAATTTCTTAAAAACTTCGTGGCATTATTTGCCATATTTCCAATCGGATATAAATGTTAAGTAAATACATTATGTCTACTATAAAAGAAAAAGTCCGGCTGTATATTGAAGAAGTTTTGTGCAAAAGTATTATAAAACGAACAAGCTTTATTTTAAGTAATGCCGTTTTCCATGACTAAATGGTTAGATTCGACGGGCCGTGACAATGCAGCCATTTCCTTATTAAAAATATTTCACCTTCAAAATTACCCCTGAACAACAGTTTTATAGGGGCAAAAACATGCTCTCCGGCGGTACCAGATGTGACGTTATATATTAAAATAAAATTGCCATTCCTGCTTGGAATATTAAACCGATTACTGGTTACGCTTTCCTCCGGCCTTTGTGGCAGTGAATCGCATCATATTTTTATATCTTGAAGTCGACTTGAGGCGTCTTGAAAAACTTTATAACGACCAATTTGCCACCGAAAACAAAACATCATTTCTCTCAACAAAATAAAATCTAATTCTCAAGTTTTAACTTTAAAATCACTTCTNTATTTTTATATCTTGAAGTCGACTTGAGGCGTCTTGAAAAACTTTATAACGACCAATTTGCCACCGAAAACAAAACATCATTTTTCTCAACAGAATAAAATCTAATTCTCAAGTTTTAACTTTAAAATCACTTCTTTTTTTAAGTTGACTTGATTAATTAGCTATTGTTCTTATGGTACTATTGTTTCGTTTCAGAAGTTTTCAGTGCGTCTTAAAATTGGAAAGCTCACTGCTTGGTATATTATTTAATATTTAATAGAATACTCTAAAATATTGTTAGTATAACAATATTTAGAATAGTAAGTCGTATTTTTTTTGGCAGAATACAAGTTAAAAGTAACTTGATAAAAATATTTTTTTGAAAACACTTATTTTAATGAAATTTTCAAATTTTATACTTCGATGTATACCAAAATTATAAAAAAAAAGTATTTTTTTATGAATAACCTAAGCACAGAAGGTTTAAAAGAGAACACCCAAACATATAAATTTTTCAACGATATTTTTACTATGAGAAATCAGCCATGAATTTAAATAAATTCATAAGTTTTACAAAAAAATTACTTTATTTTTAAATTTTTTTGAAAATATTTCGGAAGTCTGACATACTGAAACTTATATCAAATTAAAGCTTTTTAACAGTACTTTTAATGAAAAAAAAAACGTCCCGGCTGAATTTTTTCTATGAGTAATTTGACTTATAAAAGCACTATTTCAGAAAAAAAATATCAACAGATTCGCATCGAAGCGTTTTTTATAATAGAGCGTTAATCACTGTAGATATTATGAATACTTGTTTCATATATATTGCGTCTTCATTGTGTTGTTTTTATTTTCTTATTTTATAATTTGAATTTTATTGCTATTTCATAGATTCACATATATGGATCAACAAAAAAAATTAATTTAACTTTTACCAATTATGTACTTTATAAAAATTCTGAATAAATTACTGAAGTTTAAAACAGTTAGATATGCTAAGATAAATTTTAAAACTTGTTCCACTAAACTCTGCAAATAAATTAGTTGTAAACTTAAAAATATCATAAGTTTGGCAGTACAAAGTCTTAGATAAAAGTTAACATTTTAGTATCAGGAACTCATGAGTATCAGCATAACTAACATTCTAATTGAATAATTCTAGTGGCCTATTTGAAAATTGTGTTAATGAAACTCTGAATAGGTACTATCTTGAGACGCCTGAATATACAACTGCATTATTAGGCATAGGGTTTTTTATAGTGCAACTCTTAGTATGAAATTAAAAAATCTTATTTTCGAATGCTAGTACGCTAAAAAATATATATTAGTGTACTAAAGTTTTAAATGAACTTTTTAGAGTGGATATCTACTACACTAATCATTATTTCAGTATACTAATTACTGTTAAAATTCATTTTTTATGAAAACGTATACTCTTTAGTGTATTTATAACGTTTGTTATTTTATTTAATTTTACAAAAATGGAACATCATTATATGTATTAAATTAAAGTTGTAGGTTTAATTTAGATATTATTGAAAAAGGTCAAGATAATGACCATACAATAATATAGCGGAAGATTTGTTCATTGGTATAAAATAAGTGTCATAAAATTAATTACAATATGTAAATGTACATATATTTTCTAGTTAAATTAATAAATTGTTAATTTCTGTAGTAATGTTTAAATAGGCATTTGTACAAAAATTTAGGCTGACAAAAAATCTTGTACTAAGTTAATGAGTAGTTCATTAACTTAGTACTTAGGAAATTTTTTTTTGCTCTTATGGACGTAGTGTCTATAAGAGCAAAAAGAAGTTTCCTCCCATCTCAAAATATTTTAAAATAACTATGCAGGGTGATTTTTTAATCATAACACAATCAATTACTTGCAGAATATACATTATTATGTATATAATTTAAACATTTTTTTTTTTGGTTCTCTTTAGTTACACATTATTCTTGAATTATTAACTATTTAAAACTTTTTATGTTTATCCTTTATGTCTTGTAAATGTGTCAACTTTGTTTTTTTAAATGAGAACACATATTTTTAATTTAATAAAATGTTTGAGTTTTTAATTTAATAGTAAATGGCATTTGAATTTTTAATATAACTTTATTAGTTTATTAGATATAAACATTTAAAGTTTCAAATTTTTAAGTTAATATACATGTATAATACACAAGGAATTATAAATACAAGTAGCTAATTGGATTTTTATGAGTATTGACAGGAGTACAATCATTTGAAGGATATCAATATTAAGAATGCTAGATGTACATGACTGATAAAGAGCGTTTTATCGATTTTCTAAAAAATATTGATGTTCTGTGACAGGGGTATATGATAAGTGTTGTTTAAAAAATTACTAGAACCCGTAAAATATTGTTAAACCAGAACCAGTACTCCAAATTTAGCTAATTGTAGACAGACTATCAATCGTAGTTTTCTTGCCAGATGACTTCACCATACCGTAGATTCACTTGAATTATTATGTCTTACCAATTTTGAAGTTCCCTTAAACATAAATTGTACCACTTTCCCTTTAGTTATTCCTTACTGCTCAACATCATAACTACTTAATTTTCATTAATCATCCGGTTGGTATGAGCTGCTAATGCTGACACCATCTTTTTAATATAACTCATACAATTAAAACCAATCATAAACATTCATATTATAATACGCTCATGTAATATTTTTTTAATACATATTATTTTGTTCTACATATATTTTACTTCTTAGTTATATTTATTTTTCTCATTATATACATAAATATATATACATATAAGTAAGATTGAAAGCAATTTGCTAATAACTAATATTATGTTGTGTGTTATATGTAATATGTACTATGTCAAACTTGTAAATTGGGCTTGTCCCGTTATAATATAAATCATAAAAATAATAATAATAACCAGTATTAGCTTAATTTGTCGTATGATTAATAATTTATTAACGTTAAAATCAAAGCTAACTTTTATTTATGATAAACTAACTTCTGTAAGTTAATTACTAAAGATGAGCATTATTAAGAGAGAGAACTTAGATTATTTATAATGCATTTTTGAACAGATATAAAATCTATAATGATAATTTTTTGTAAACAGAAATAATTATTTAATATTTTTATTAACTCTAATTTTAATAATTATTAAACAATTACTAGTTAATTGAAAACAAAATTAAAGAAATATACATTAAAACCTGATTGATAATTTAATATACAACTGAATTAACTTAATTTTTCGAAGTTGTCGACAAAAAAAATCCTCTACGAACATTTGTATTACTATTATTGACCAGTAAAAAAAAAATTCGTGGTTTTCTTTTTTTTTTTTTTTTTNATGGTATAGTAGTTTGTACAATAATTAGGAGTTTTAATTACGTAATGTTAACAAGATTAAATCATTTATAAAGATAATAGGTCTCTGCACCATTCTCACTTAAGACGCCTTACTGGATTGCCAGGCAAGGCGTTTGCGCTCAGCATTTGAATTAATCTGTTGGGGTTGGATTCAAGTTTCATCCAGAATCTTTTATAATATAGTCTTGCCATTTCTTTAATTGTGTTGAGATGGAGGTCTGAATGTAGGGCCATGTTTGTGACGTACCAGGGCGCCCCGGTTATGATACTTAAGCAGATGTTTTGGAAACTTTGGATTGTTCTCTGGTTAGAACTTTTTGCTGGTCCCCAAATTATTATGCCATAAGACCATAGTGGTTGGAGTAATGTTTTGTACAATATAATTTTATTTGACAAAGAAATATTTGACTTAAGCAAAGGTCTTAGTAAATGAAGTCTCGAGTTCAGTTTTTTCCTTTTTTCTGTTAAATGAGGACCCCAGGTTAACCTTTGGTCAAAAATTAATCCTAGGTATTTAACATCGGTTGAATGAGGAATAATAATGTTATTAATAGTAACTAATGGGCAGTCATGCTTTTTAAGAGTGAATGTAATGAAAGAAGATTTCGACTCATTTATTTTGACACGCCAGGTCTTGAACCAAAGCGAAAATTCGTGGTTATTTACAAAAATAGTACTTTCTGTCTTACGGAGACATTCTCTATTGTTCATCATATTTAAAATCAATAAGATATGTATTTTTATGAAATCACATTTATAAATATCAGTATCAGGTTTTTTAAAATCCCATTAGTCATAAAATACTATAAATTGAATTATTATTATTCTAATATTGCTATAGTATTTTGATAATAGTTTAGATATAAATTTTTTCAATGGTCTGTTCAATACAACAAATAATTTTTTTAAACGTGAATCTTATTATTCATTTGTTTGCTCTACTAAAATAATTAAAATTTCTATACTAAATTTAATAATAATAAAAAAAACTATTAAGTTTTTATAAAATTTAGCATTTAACTTTGGGAATATCCAATGTAAATATCCCAAGCACAGTAGGGACGCTGTATAGTTAGTACAAGTCAAATGATATGTGATAGTAATTAAAATCACTATTATAAAAAACGCTCCCATGCAAAGCTATTGAATTTTCTTTTTAGAAGGAATTGTTAAATTATGTAAAGTTATCTAAATCTGTAAAGACACTACCAGATAATAAATACTATAATAAATAATTTATGGACTATCATAACAGATTATTGTCATCACAAAGGCAGCAATAATACCAGTTGTACTATCACCAGTATTGTAAAATCAAATCAATGTTGAATTTTTACTTGACATCCAAATCTTTAAATAATGTGTATTACGCAAACGGTTCGCCGGATAAAAAAAATATTAAGGACAAAGTTGTTTGTAATATATTCCTTTTATTATATTATAAAGTTAAAATTAGGGGTTCCATTTAAAAAAAATTATAAATAAAGATGTTTTTCCTTGAAGGGACTAAAAAAAAGGTTAAACAACATATTACTGAGTTTTTTGAACCAAATATTTTTTCTCTTCACAAAAATTTAAAATTCTCAATAGTTTTTGAGAAAATGAGTGTCTTACTAGATTTTGATCACTCTGTATGGTTGCAATACATACATTACATGCCTTCTTTAAGAATAAAAAATCAGATTTTCAAAAAAATATACCTAATAAAAGGAAAGTATTTAGATATTTATAAAAAAAATTCGTTTGTATTTATCCATGTTTCAAAAATGTTTGGTAGTTTTATGTAAAAAAAGTTTAAAAATAAGATAACTTAACGATTTCGAAAATCGTATGTTTTTGGATAATTTTTTCCACTTAAGGAAAACAGAGGAATTATTTCAACTAGATACAGTTTGTGATCTTTTGACGAATCGTTGGACGATTAGTTCAGAAAGAGCTGAGAACTTATGATAACAATTCAATATCATTTTGTGAAAGTTTTTATTTAGTAATCAATAATATCAGCATTTTCTCGAGGTAAATACACATGTATTATTTTGTTTTTATTTATATTTTAATACATTTACAACTTCGCCTGCTGTGGTCACTATTGTACACATATTTCAGTTTTTTGGTATCTAGAAATAACCTTTAACTAGAGGTATATATTTTATTTTACATAATATTATATAAATAAAATACATTTTATAATAGTTTACATTCAAGAATTTACTAATAGAAGATTTGTTTGACATTGTTAGTTTAAATATTTTATCGTTATAAAAAATATTAATTTTTGTATTAAGTAGTTTATTTTTGTGATTTTAAAATATTTTTGAGCTTCAAAAGATTTAAATTATTGAAAATTATTTAATAAAATATATGTGTATGTTATGAATTTAAAAATATTTAGATTATTCTCTTTAGTATTAAAGCTAAATTTTATTGGTTTTTATAATAACGCCAATTAATTTTGTTTAATGTTTTAAATATTAATTATTTTTAAATAATATTGTTTTAATATACTTACAGTTCGCACATTTTTAGTGTTATGCATTATTGATACTAGGTTATTATTTCAAATAAATTGCTATAGTTTAAAAGATCTAAATAATTTACTTTAGTTTAGCTATTACTTTTTATGTGAACATAAAAACTTTACAAATTTAATCAGTTAAGTTTATGGATGGTAAAATATCATAAGACATTACTGTTTAAAAGTATTATAAGACCAACATACGCTGCTTTTAAAACTAACATTGTTCAATTTTCTAAAGACTTTAAAATATAATATATTTTAAAATTGTTGGATTCTATCCAACAATTTTGAGACATTTTAGTTTTAACTATGCCTGAAATATTACATTGCCATATTTCGAAACATTAAAAAATCTTTAACTTATCTGTGAAACAAATAACATATCACATGGGACTCGTAAATAAAATTGGGATGACATTTTTATTGCAAGATATTAACCGATTCAAGTTTGGGCACCTTCCCAAAGGTGTATTATCACCCGATTATAGACCCTTAGGTCAACGATGTTCAGTATTCCCCTCACAATAATAATCTAGTTCCTTAGACATATGCTATGCCTGTTAATAATTATTATGATAATCATTTTGCAGTTCGTAAAAAAATGTTCATATATTTTTTGAAAAATTAATGATTAGTTTATACCAGTGGTCGGCAACCTTTTTTAATTCTCGGGCCACATTTACAAATTAAAAAGAGTTCGCGGGCCAGATAAAAAAAAAAAATTTATAATTACATTATTTATTATGCAAAAAAATACTATCTAAAACTTAAAATAATAAAATGTATAAAATAAAAATTACAGTTTTTAATATAATTATAATATGAAAGTATGAATGTAATGTATTGGTAAAATGCTTAATGATATTCAATTAAATTAGTCGATTTAGAATTTAAAGCGGGCCGCCGGTTGCCGACCACTGGTTTATACAATATACAAACTAAAAACTATACAATAAAAATTCTGAATTCACTTCGAAAAATAACTATACAATTTTTTATAATTTAAATATTGCCCCAATATCTTAATCCTATAACAGTATAAAATTTTAATTATAAAGAAATTAAGATATATAAAATAATATATATTTTATTTAATCATAGTTTTTAACCAAATAATACTTTAAAATAGTGAAGAAATTTAAAATAAAATTACTTGTGATAGCCACGACATTCCTTATTTATTACTTAATATTAAATTTAAATATTTGACAACAAAAAAGGTCTAAAAAGTTTTTTATAAGCTACCGAAAACTGTAGTTTGAATTATATCCTGTTGAATATGACCTAAATTATATTTCTGTTTATTTATTAAATATAAATACTGTGGTATATAATTTGAAAACATTTTTAGAGGTCACGATTTTACTAATTACTTAGAATAGTCAACACTAAAAATTATAGATAAATATTATATTCAAATATGAATTTCCTAACTAAATTAATTTATTCATTAACTTATTGCAATTGTTATCATTCTATTTTAAGTATTATTTACTTCAAACTTTGTACGAGACACTTTTAAATACGTTTTTATTGTAATAAAAATTGTACCATTTTACCTAAAATGAAGTTTAATTTAACGTTTGGGTTATTCAGTAATATTAAGTGGATTGGTAGTGTGGTTTAAAACTCAATATGCAGAATTTCTCTGAAAATCTAATCGACTCCACTTGTTAATTGAATTTTGCTGAAATTGTGATTTATCCCTATAAAAATATTACTATTATCATTTCATAGTAACTTACTATGCTTAGTAGTTAACCCTTTGAAAGCCTTTCTAATCTTGGATCTTTAACTTTAAAACTGATACAGAAGAAAAATACATATTTATGATAAAAAAAAGTATTTTTTGTTTCTAAAATAATTTAAGATCTTTTGGGTTAGAAATACTGGTCTAACTTCAAAACCATAGTTGTAAATTAATAATTTATAAGTAAAATTAAAGGTACTCACTAGTGTACTCAGGTCTGAAATAGTTAACTTCTATTAATTTTTACATTTAAAGTTCGAAATTGAATTCTGATTTTAAATAACAAAAATATAAATCATAAAATTTCTTACTAAAAAAATATGAAGCCAGATTTGGAATCAGCGTTGAAATTCCATGAAGAATCATTTAAAAATTGTAAAAAATAAAAACGTTTTTCTTACTTGTTGTATTATGTAATTAATAAAATTTTTATTTTTCAGGTAAGTGAAAAAGTTTCCTCTATTACTATACTTGATGAAGATGGCAAATAACGGTTTGTGTAAAATATTAATATTAACTTGAAAATTAAATTAGCTCCTAATTTTAGAACACTAAATGTGGAATTTACAATAACATATATTATTGGAGTTGTGATTTTAAACAAACCTATATGAATATATATTTTAACTTTTTAATTAAGAATAGCGTAAGAGATGTGTATGGTTTACACTTTTACTTACAACTAGGTTTGTGCTTCTGCACTTTTATTCAGACTTCTGTTTTTAGAAAAAAAACATTTTATTTTAAGATGTTATACATTATGATTTCCAAGTAGAGAAATTTTATTTACTAGAATAGTAGGTACCTTTAGCGATTTCTTTGTTGCTTACATAAATTCAATGCAAGATTAGAATGATTTGAACTTTATGAAACACCAACTTGTAATATATCACAATGGAATTGAAAAAAACTATACAATGAGAGTTTATGAGAAAAAAATTTACTGATGTTGGTGAAAATCATTGAAGTAGTTCAATAAATCAGACTAAACCGGAAATGTTTGGATAGGCAAACGCTATTCATGGAGTTCATGGTTTTCTTTTTTAAGACGCTAAGCTCTCAGTTGTCAGAAAAACACTCAAAGCATTCTTAGATATATAATAATTTTGGGATCAGCATTCTTTATTTGTAATATTATTGAGACCTTCCAACAGAATTTTTGTCGAAAAACAGACGGCACAATATTGACAGATGTCACTACGTCAACACTAAAATAAGCATTGATTGTCATGACGATAATAATAAATAATTATTTTTGATTGGGGTAATTGAGCTATTGCTTTTTTAAGCTTAACCACACACTATAAGCTTATTTTTTAAAGCACTCATATTGTCTAAATTAAATTATAAACCCTCGTAGAATCGTATTTTATACTATCAAAAATTAGTTAAAAATATATCTAAGAAATATAAAAAAAAATGTTTTTTTTTCATCCATATGTTTAAACCATAATATTTATTAACCTAGAAGATAAAATTTAACAAAAAAATTTGAAAAGTTTTAATAATTTAGTATGATAACACTTTATATTGACAACACTATTTTTTTGTGTTTAAAATTAAAAAAACTTATAAATATTTCCTAGAAAACTAAAAGTTTTTCATTCACTGAGAGTTCCATCTTAATCCACTTTTATTTTCAAACTTTAAATCTGAGGTTTATTTATTTTCTTTTTGTTTTAAACTTTTTTAGGACATAGACTTTTAATAAATTTAATAATTAAAAAGCTAATATAAATCTACTGAAGCAAGATCCACTTTAAATTATCCTTATGTTATTCACAAATGTTTTTAGATTACAATGTTGTAATACTTACATTTAAATTTATAGCTATCATCCCTTTTAACTTAATTTGTTTATTTATGTTACTCTCTGTATAAAACTGAGTACCGTCATAGCTTATTTTATAATGAGAGTGTCTGCGTTCAAAATAATTCCTAACCTGGACCTATTCATATAATAGCTTCTGTAGTTAACTGTAAGTTGTAATTTTTAGAATTCATTAAATTTAAAAGGTTTTTTTACTGTAAAACTACTAAAAATAAGTATAATTATTATTATTACTAAAATAATGTTACTATTATAGTCAATTACACTAAAAATTACGACTTCAAAAACAATAATCAAATGCAGATAATTTTTTTAGAAAAAAAAATGGTACTGTTTTATTAAATTACTTTTTTGTTTATTTATTCATTAACAATTTGTGGACTATTATGGATAAATTATCATGCTTTTAATTGATACGAATAACTACATTATGTGTATGTAATTATCTAATCAGATAATAGAATTTTTACAAAAGCCACAAAAATTACAAAAAAAAACGCGGATACGTATTTCGAGTATAATGTTATCATTATCAATGCTAAAAACATGTTTTTTTATTATATAATTAATTTTTATTTCTGTAATTAATATCAATATTGAATGAATACGATAAAACTAGTGTTATGATTTGTTTGTATCCATCGAATATACTCGAAACTTAATTTATTCTCAGTAACTTCAATTATTATGAATAAAGTTTGGCTATAAGCTTAAATTGCTATAATCAGTAAGTAGAATTTCACCAACAAAATATCGTCACAGTATGTCGTTCGATTATAGAGAGTAACTAATTGGCAGGTGTATAAAATTTATATCCACATCTCAAAATATATGGTTGTTATCCTTTATTAACTAAACGTCCATTTGATTTACTGCGGTGTGTTCCATTAATAAGTATAGGACAATAAATTACAATTGTCACTATTTTTATAACTCAGGCTATTTTATGTCCAGTTTAATTAGGGAAGCTTTCAAATTTTTTTTTAACATATTCTCTTTTCTTAAATAAACATAACATATGTTTAGCTCTATATTTAAAATGCCACAATAGATTATGGAACATAAATCAATATTATATTTTAATAGAAAATCGTTGATTCTTCTATCTTTTTATTTATAGCAAAAATGAATTTCGTAAACTTTTTCAAAATATTTTTGCAACTAATTTATTTATTAAACGGGTAAACACTCTTTGTCATTTCGAAATGTATAAATAACACACAAGTTGGAATAAAAAAAGTAGCAATAATAATAATAATAATAATAATATGCGGTCGAGACCGACGCAGTCATGTTATACTTCCGACAGACATAAACTGCACAAGTGTTTTCGCGCAATAATTACAATGAATAACGTTATAAAAAGACGCTTAATGATTAAGGCGTCATAAAAAAACGTAAAACAGTGTGTCTACTGCAACACAACACGTGTTCATAGAAAGCAAACGAGTATGCGAATGATAGTAAAATTCTAATAAGCGACTGCGCATTACCCGTAACGTAAAACCGTTTGGGCAGGTCACGGTCGCAGCACTCTCAGTACCAAACATCAATCTGTCCTTTGAGAGAGTTGTGTTTGTAGATTAGGTATATAAAATTTTGATTTTGTACTTTTTCTAATTTAATAATGTCTGTGTTAAATATTTAATTCCAAATTAGATAGGCATATTCTAGATGGGAACGAATTAACGAGGTACGCAAAATATTAGTCATCACTGCGTTAAGGATTTTTGAACGTCGTTTTGCAAATACTGATTTACTTATTAATTATGTAATCAATGTGTTCCCTGAAATATAATCTGCAGTCTAACATTACAACAAGGTCTTTGAATGTATATGTCTTTAATCGGTTTGCTGTTGATACTGTAATTGAATTGTAAATAGTGTCTTTTCCTTCTAAAAATGATTGTATTGCATTTTTTAAAGTTTTATGTCCGTATCATTATTTTACATCAATATGAAAATCAGTCACTATGATTTTGAAACCAAAGCAATCATATGATTTAAATTTTTTTTAGAAATTTTATATAATCCACTTATACACAATGTTACAATTCTTTGATTCATAATCATTAAATAATAACTATGTACCAAAGGATTGTAATGACTCATTAATGTATCAACTTTTTTTTAACTAGTATATCAAAAGTTATTAACACTTAAGAATAATGAACGGTAGTGGGTCTGTTTATTTTTATTTTTAAGTATTTTTGTTCCGCTTTACTCTTGCTACCACGATTTAGAAAAAAATATAAATATATCTTTTTAGATAATGGCGTAGTTGTTGTTATCTAAATGTTATTTTCTTATTTTTAAGCGTGTTTGTTTTCATTTAAAAACTAAAGTTGATATAATATTAAGAAGCAAAAGGAGTTATAGAACTGTATATTTCATGTTAATTAAAGTAAGTAGCACACTAATAACTTCAGAAAAGTAAAAATGATACTTAATCTTATACTTATGAAGATAATGAGTGAGACGTATTACTCTATACAATAAATAAATCTGCAGAGAAAAGTAAAACTCAATGATACACAAATGTTACATAGATTCGAGTTAATTCAAGTTAAGTTTAATCGAATAGTTGTATTATTTTATTAATTTTAACTCACTATAATCTGGTAATATTTTTAAAAATTTGAATACTTTGTCATTTTTTCGTCGTCTTAATAATATTTTTTATAGTGTGATTTCATGTATACTGCAACTTCTAAAATTATATCTTTTAGTGTAGCTTTACAAGTTCCATAAATGACAAGTAAACAGTTTTGAATAGTTTCTCTGTATTTAATGGTTGAACCATTGCAGTATAAAAAATTAGAAGGAATTAATTAATACAAATATGAGATAAATATATATATATATCCTTTATAGTTATAAAATTATTATTATTTTTTATTTGTCAACATTTTAAATTTTAAAATAACGTTAATATTAAATTGATTATTTTAAAATTTATGAAGCAACTAGCTGAAAAGACGACTTCAGTTCAATTTGTAAACATTTTTTTAATAAGATAAATGTTTAATATATAATCTAATTAAATATTAATACTTCACAGCTGACAGCTTATGTCGTACCAATTTTAAAATATTCATAACCTGATAATCTTTGTCAAACTGAACGGGTTCCTGAAATAATCGAATCAGTTTGACATCGATTGAAAAAATTGATAACGAGTAAAGAAAATATGTTTTTGATTGAAACGACAAAGACATCAAATTTTAGTTATTTATTATTAATTGTTTAAATTTATTAACAGTAAAAAATAAGATTAAACTAATAAAAAGCGTACTACTATTTGAAGACCATAATTATTTCATGTAAAATGAATGATGGTGCTGGACAAACCTGGACGAGACTTGACGTTGATTGATAACTTCTCTGTAGTGTACGTCAAAAGTTATTGATTCCAGGCGCTAATCTGACACTCTTTTAATTTTTTTATATACTTGAAAAGAAAGTAAAATTTTGAATGAGGTCTTAGTCTGAGTCCAATGCTTCTTTGTATCGGAGTGCTTGTACGTTTTTATAGGGTTAATGATGTTATCGTATCGAACAGAAAAGTCGATCATGTATACGTATATACACATTATGTGTTTATAAAATCCGCTTAACGAGCATTATTTACTATTATACAAGACATCATTAGTTACGATCAAATGATATTAATGGGCTGTACAAATAAACAAAAAAACATAAAAGTTAAACTTTTTTTATACAAAAGCGTTGCAAATTGATTATGATTTATTCTCTACGTTCTTGATTTAAAGAACATTGTTTTTTCATTTATACTTTCAGTAAAGTTGTGAATGATTTAAAATTAAAAATATCAATTTAAATTATACATTTCAAAAATAATTATGTAATCAAAACCAAGATAATTAAATTTGTTTTACTGTTGTATCTGTTGCAACATCTACAGTATTTTTTAATTGATTAATTTTAAATTACCAAAATCGTTGTATGTTTTAGTTATAAAATAAATAAAAACAAAAAAGTACGTGTTCGAATGCTATGAAAAGATAATACTGTTAAGTGATACATTATTGTTAGTTAGTATAACACTAGTGGTAGGAAGGTGGTACTATGAACTGTTTTTTACTAACACATATCAATTATAACCTATCCCTTCTAAAGCCTCTTACAAGCCATTAAATATGACCCTTTTTTATATGCACAACTTTATCATATCATTAGTCACAGCATTCATACAATGACAAACTCTCACTATCAAAATACTTCCAATGGGTAACCATGAATTGCATATCAGTTGCAAACCCTGTTAACACATTAACCAACTAGTACAGCTGATATTTTTTTTCTATTTAAATTCAAATCAAAGTTAACGCATGATTACAATGTAAACATTATTTTAATTAATTTGCCTCATTAAGAAAACCTTGTTAATTGAGTAAATGAGTCACAAGATATAATTTATATTTACATATTTAAAATCTTAAGTTACTAATAATACTGATATTTAAGATAAGTGTCATTACAATAAAATAATACATATTTTCTAACAAATAATTAAAACACATTTTTTTACTATATAAACAACCCATTTTTGTATTTACATTGTTGAAAATACATTTTTTAGTTACCTAGAGATAATGATTTAAAAATAGTTTTACCTAAAAAGTCAACAAAATATTTATCAATATATTTCTTAGTGCACCAAATTGTAATGTTAAATTCTCTAGTTTCACGCTTAGCTTTATACATTTTTATAATATTAATTTATTAATTTTATACAGTAAAAATAAGAGAGCATATGTACAAAAATTTTACTAAAAGTACCTTGTACATTAAGTACTTTAAATTTATTTGCTGTAGAATCTTGATATTTTTCGTTATCATGACATACACACAATTAAATTTTGTTTCACTTCTAAAAGTCGTATTGTATTTTATGTCCAGCCTCATCATATTAATTGACCCTATTGAAGAATATACTTGAACAGAGTGATCCATTTATCCTTACTTATACTGATTTGGGTTGGGTTACGAATTTTTTATTAATATTCAACTAAATTATGCAAAAGGAAACGGTTAATTAAAAAAATAACGGGTCGATAACAACTTTTCAAATAATAATTCAGAAGTTATTACGATTTTAAAATATAGTCTAGAGGAGAGGCATAAGTATTCATATAATTTACATTTTTGTTAGTACTCCTCCTTCCGTCGAGGTATAAAGGTTTTTAATTTCCTAAGTATTTGTTCAAAAATTATTGTCGATCCGCTATTTTTTTAATTAGATCTTTTTTATTTCATACGCCAGTTAAATATGTATATTTCCATTTAGAAAAACAAA
Source organism: Daktulosphaira vitifoliae (assembly GCF_025091365.1). Lineage (NCBI taxonomy): Eukaryota > Metazoa > Arthropoda > Insecta > Hemiptera > Phylloxeridae > Daktulosphaira > Daktulosphaira vitifoliae. Next base: position 67,250,517 of record NW_026099572.1, on the reverse strand, counting down.
GTTGACACTCCTACAAATTAAGATATGATGCTAAAAAGTAATTAAGATATAAAAAATCAAGAACTATTTGTAATAAAAAAAAAAACAAAGATCTATTTTTATAATTTTATAGTTATTTTGTGAGTTACTGAGTGAATAAATTGAGTTTTTAGAGAAGAATTCCAATAGCACTTTTACCTAGTTTATAGCTTATAGCCTATCTATTTTTTTATTTTTGAACATAGAAATAAAAATAACATGGAATGATTAAACATTAACAAAAACAGAAGTTTACAATTAATTTATGCTAAGAATTTTTCATAATTTATTCTTAAATTTTTGTTAAATAAGTATTAAAATATAAATTTTCTAAAAAAACACCCGAATTCAAATCCTATTAATTGACCTTTATTTAAAAAACTTAACTTCAAAAGTGTTTAATTTTTAGACGAAGGAAAAATAATTCGTTTCATTCTTTCAGACACAATTAAAAATGGAGTTCAAGTAAAAAAATTTAAATAATAGTTAAAATATTCCATGTTTTGTAAATTGTATGGAGTAAGTAAATTCTCAAGAGTTGGAAAATAATTTCATTGGTATTCTAACGAAATTCTACCGAAATGTTCCTCGGGTTAATTGTCATTACGTCGTGCAGAGTTTATTATTAATGAACACTTTAGTTATCTCTGACAATATATCAGCCATACAGTTTTTCAGAAAACAATACGCCAACAATAGAAACCTCTCTTTCTCTTTGTATCTTTTAAGAACGCGTTATAATATTACATTGAATTTATTCTCAAAGGGAAAACCTCTTAGCTTTATTATTGGATAGCTTTATGGATAAAATTCCTACAGCAATGAAATATAATATTGGTAATGTACAAAAATAATGTACTTTATTAACATCTTGTGATCAGACTAAATAATTTTATATTTATAAGAACATTATATCACACTAATAAAAGTCTGAATAAAATAAAATTAAATTTAACTGCCTTTGAAGAAATTCTACTAATATTTTAAAAAGTTCCTATAAAAGTCATCGAAGATAACTAAGTATTACGTTTTAAAGTTATTAATATAACAAAGAATAAAGTTTTAAATTAATTTAAAACTTTTAAGTTGTTAAATTTTTTATCATGAATAGCATTTACACCCAATATCTATAAGGTTGCCAGACAATCTAGTAAAAAATATATTTTTTATTAAAATCTCCTATTTTTAAAATTAATGAATTATAACCTGAATTTTCGTATTTTTTAACTATTTATATAATACATAACAATATCGTTATTAATTTTTTTTAATGGAAGTACAATTAATACGATTTACAGAGATAGACAAATTGATTAATTTTAATGTTTATAATTATTAGCGCATCTGTCATAAGTCCCAAAAATAAATATTCAATTAATAAAAAATTCATATTAAGTTATTTTATACATTTAATTAATCATATATGATTAATCAATAATTTTTGTTTTCAAAAGTTTTTTTACTTCTACTGTATTTTAAAGAAAATAATTAAATCGTCTTAAAATCCTATTATTAATTTTTAATTTGTACCATTACAATATCCAATACAGTACAGATTTATTTGTACATAATAATTACAAATTATATTATAATATTTTATTAAATTAGGTTTTTTTCTTACATTAACAAAGTTGTGAATTAAATTAAATTATACTAATAAATTATTACCAACCAATACAAAATGAGTTTATTTTCTTCTTTACATTATACACATTTGGTTAGAAAATCTTAAAATATCCTTACCGATACATAAATGAACAGTGATAATGTTAAAGAAATGAAGCTATTAGCTAATTAAATATTGTATCATAATTCAGTTAACAAATAAAGATAGAGATTTTTACAAATTTTCATACCTTAAAAATATAAACTCATGAGAATATATTATTTGAAAATATATTACAGTAAAATATTTTGTAAAAAAAATATGCATTTTCATTAAATTACATTACTTATATCCTTATTTTTAATTCAAATCCTATCATGAACAAAGAAGAGAACGAATAATTCCGAGTTTAATTTCGTTATTCCTAAAATAATCGTGTTTTGTGAATAATGTTGAATACGGCTTAGTTACATGTTCAATATTGGATTCACTAATTAACCCAATCAAAATCCCTTTGGTGTCCTGGATTTACTAATTTTATTAAATCTTTAGGATTATTAGACTCCCTTAAAAAACACAAATAAATTGCATTGATACAGGAATAGTTTTACAGATTAATATTCTTTCCTTTCTTTTAGTTACATATTTTTTTTCGATTTTTCAATCGTAAAGTATTTTTTTATTTTCATCCCTTTCACATTAAATGTGTGTCTACTTAAATCTTTCAAACGACAATATACATAAATGTATGTTGTTATTTGGTAAATTAATATCAATCAATTATAATTAACTAACTAATTTATTAGGTAATAATTTAATTAAGAAAATGACCTAGGAGGGAGAATGAATGCGATCTGAAAATGTCTAGCAATAAAAAAAAAACAAAAATCGCGCTTCACATCTGGTCATTAAGTTGTTAATAATATTCTAGATAAAAAAGTTCATAATAGAACTAAAGTTTGTCAATACTAGGCGAATATACTCAATTATTTATCATGTTAAAATTGAGTCAATCCACGTGTACATATTTATTTTTAATAAAAAAAAAAATGGTTTAGCTCTTAGACAACATTATTTATTTATTATTTTTTTATGGATACCATCCCAATTTCATAAAACTCATATTTTGAAAATATAAATTGAAAAAGCACTTGGTCCATAATCTAGATTTATGAACATATCGCGGATAACCATATAATTATCACATGAACACTAACGACCCGATACGTCATAACGAATAAGCAATGAAAAACCTATATAAAGACCTACACTATCGAATGATGAAAGGCCTCATCACCATTTCACCCAACACTCTTCACGCACAAGTCTATGACTCTAAAGCTATTTTTTTCCTTTGAGAATAAAAAAAAGTCAGAAATTTATCGCTGGTTATTTGTCAGTTGTCAGACCTATATATGCTCAACTATACAGAAACGCATACAAAACTCTCCATTTCAGTGTTCGACGATGTATAGCCACCGCTTTGTTTTCAATTTTTTCACTTTCTTTTACGTATAGAAATATCGTGTGGGTGAACGTACATTATTCTCTTCTGAACAAATTGACCAATTTTACCATGAAGCAATAAGACAGTAAAGTGACGACACCTCTGGCTATTTCCCGACAGTGTAATTTACCACAAAACCACAATTCCATTTTCTCATTTAATGAATAAACGTGCCCGCAAAAAGCTCGAGTAAACATTATTTAAAATATAATTTCGAAAAACGTATTCTTAAATTTCAAGGTCAATTTATGTTTTACATAAACGTATATAACATATATAGAGTGTTTAAAAAATAAGGAAACAGGTAAATTGTAAACAATGAGAACAATAGAAACCCGTTTTCTTACTTACTGAACACTCTATTTAATAGATAAAACCCAAAAAGGCTTTTTACTATAAACATTATTAATTTAGCAAATTAATTTTTCCTTCTTTTCTCGACCTAATTAATTTTAATAAATATTTATATGCCCATTATTTTCATAATATTAAGGAAACCAAACAATTTACAAAAAATATAGTTACTGTGCTCATTAAAATGATTAATAAATGTATAATAACTAAATAAAAAGATGTGGTAAAATTAAAAATATTTCTTTATTTATAAATAAAAATAACTAATAAATACTTGACCGGTGCAGGATTGAGATTTCAACTTCAAATAATAATTCCTTTTTAAAATACAAGATTAAGGAGACAGTAAAAAAAATATCTTTCTATAACCTCTGATACATAATTTTATGATATTATCAGAGGTTTATCTAGTAGGAGTGTTAAGGTGCTACAGTTCCCCTCAAGATATTTTAAATTAATAAATTAAGAAATATTTCAAATTAAGTTGCTGATTAAACAAATACATTTTTTTTTCTGATTCCTAAAAAAAAAATCGGACCCGACCCTAGTTATTATGGTATCATTTATATTTTTCATAAATAATTACAAAAATTAAAATGTTATATGAAACGGAATTAACTTATTTTGCCGTCATTCTCATCATTCTGTAATAAGAGTTCATTCAATAGAGCTCGTTTATTATTGCTTGACAGTAAAGAAACCAACTATACCTTGTGTTTTTTGATTAAACTATTTTTAGCTAACATGACAGATAGTTCGTTTTTATATATTTAGATTGATGTAGGTAAGCACTACATAATGTGGAAATAAATCATCTTCATTAATTTCCATGTTGTCATTATATTTTTTTTTATAAATATAAATGTTTTTGTAAATATAAAAACGCACAACATTAACATAAAAGTTATATGTAAAATTATGTTATATAACTAAAAACTATTTCTAAACTGAATTTGTTAAAGTATTTACAAACACTTAAACTTATAACTACAAAATGATTGGATTTTAACACGTGTACAGTGTACTTAACACTTAATACCCGAATACCACAGTATTAATTTTCCACCCTCTTAACAAAATTATGCATTGTTACTTTTGATAGGTTTATTGGAGATGAAATTATTGCTTGCACTTTTTTTAAATTTATTATTTTAACTAAAAACATGATTATAATTTAATAAATTATAGTTATCAGTACATTAAGGAATAGCAAGCGTTTATAAATAACGATTTGGATTAAGGTTGCATTGAATTTCAATAAAAGTTCAAAAAAGGTTTCATTACAAACAAAACCTTATCCGCCCAACTTCTACAGTGCACAACTTAGAAAATAAAACTCACACTTTAGTATTGTTGATAACTAACTATTTGTATTTGTACTTGTGTGAATAGTTTGTAAGTTGTCCACGTTTAACAAAAAGTATACACTCGACAAAAATGTTTCTGCAAAAATATATATTTATATATGTGTTCATGTATTTAACAGACCGTAAAACTTTTTTGGGGAATAACTATAAACATAAACACACCATGTAATCACAACTTTTACAGTTGTAGGAGAATTAACTTACTTTTCAAATTACTCTAACATCTCTCTTTATAATTATAACTTTATTATTTATTATGGAAACTTATTATAATGACGTAAAAATCGTGTGCATTTAATTATTTTTATTGAAAACAAAAATAATAATAATAAAATTAGTCAAAAAGGTTAAATCATATTAAAAAATCTTAATTATAAGTTTTTAATAAGATACTTCATACTAATTATAAACTTCAAGCAATGGAGTTACGTTATGACGTCAAAGCTGACTAAAAATTCAAGCAGACGTGCTTCAAGATCAGATCAAGTTTTACTTTTTGTTTGCCTTTAGTAATTCACTTTGGCTAATTCTTTTGTATTTAGGGCTTCAGTTATGTTCGGATTTCGTTTAACTATCTCATCTGCTTTATTTAAAGTATTTGGTCTCGTATTCTTAATTAATTCGACAAAAATTAAGAAATCGGTATTTTGTATCACTACAACTTTAAAATATGAAAATAATGTTTTTAAATATAAAACACCGTGGTCTAAATATCATAGTTTGTTAAATTATGATAAATTGCAAAAATATAATACTCTTGGCATTTTTATCGGTTGGTCATTATTTTTAAATTATACTAAGTTATATTATTGCAAGTATATAATTCACACATAAAACACGTATAAATATATTGTTTGAATATACATAAAATATGGTGATATATCCCGGATTTTTAAATGAGTAGGAAGTTAATTTTTTTTATGACTTTTTTGTGATTTTTACTGAAAATGCATACCTAACTTGACTTCAGTATCCAGAGGTCTGAGTTCTTAATAGTCTCTGTATACTCCACTGATAAATGACTATAATATTTAACCAAGCGTTAGATTTGCATTAAACTTAACATAATATTAATTTTAACGAAACATTTAATTTATTTTTATTTGAAAATGATATTTTATTTGTATAAACACCAGTGTATACACACTAAGGGATGATTATAAAAAGTAATTTATAATTGCTAAATCAAGAAACTAAAAAAAATCAAAACTCTTTTCTAATAATTGAAAGGTTTATAATAAACTAACCACAGTATTTTTCAGTAAAACGCATAGAAAATAAAAATTTCCCAACAGTTATCATGTCAATTTTAGACATTTTTAGGAAAGCAAATAAAAAATTTATTTTAATATTGCCTTGTACTAATTGTCATTTTTGTAGCACAAAAACAATCTTTCTCGATAAAATTGACTTGTAATTTTTTGACACTCTATAGAAAACATCTTCTTTGTTCCAAGTATAAATATATAAAATGTTCACATTTTTGACTCGTTAATTTTTAAATATAAGCCATTCAAATCAAAAAATTATTAATGTGATACTCTACTATGATCGCAACAGTACTGTGGTACAGTTGTGCCTAAACAATCAATATTAGAATATAAAAATATTCTAATTAAATTTATATTTCAATGTTTATTATGTACTTAAAGCATTTTTATAAAGGATAGATCTATCCCCCCTTGCACAACATAATTGCTGCTGTATATAAAGTGTACAAATTAATTGATTTGTTTTCTCTTATATTTTTTGAAGCAATTCAAAAAGCTAAAAACTCTTGGACACTTTTAAAAAGATAATTCTATATTTTTCAATAGTTATATAGTATACAAATCTAAAATTTTTAATCATTTGAAATATTGTCCAACTATTAATTAGTATTTAAAAAATAAAAAATACTCAACTAATTAATCAAAAACATAACCACTTCTAGCACAACAATACGCTCGTATGTACAATTTTTTTTTCTTACTCAAATAACATACAAACATAATTGCGCAAAAATATTTATTGTAAATTAATTGTTTACATTTAAACAATAAACGAGTATTTGATTTTTATATTTTTGAATGATTTTTTAGGTCATCATTATTCATACCAAATAATTCGACTTTCTTTTAAAACATATCAATGAACATAAATCACATATTGCCCTATGCTTTGAAGTAATTACACTTTTATTTGTTGATTCAAAGTGAATAAAGTTTCAAAAATAATAATAATGGTATAACATGTATATTGGACGTGTGAAACAGATGGGAGTAGTAAAATAAAAATCGTGAAACGCAAAGTTATAAAAATGACACATAAAAATGCTTTTACATAAACCTTTATGTATGTACAAATGAATGATATGATCTTTAGTAGTATACAATTTCAAAATGTGATTTGTTTTTCGAGTCACTATTAACGTTCAATTTTTATTTTTTTATCATATCGACTTTAAGTTGAGCATCGTACCAAGAGTTGAATAAAATAAAAAAATAAATAAATGGCAAAAATAAAATAAGCGGCAGGGGTATGGAGGGCAGTTATCGTACGTTATAGGTCTTCAGATAAAAGAAACCTTCGAGTTTGAATGTGCGAGACGAAATAAATTTCACAATAGCGAATACAAACATAGTCGTAAAGAGCAAAATAAAGAATAGTATCACATTTCTTATACACACTAACATGTGTTATTAAAAATAAACGGCCTGGCGATGTTCGCAGAGAAGTTAAGGTGGAAGAAATAGTTAGCGAAAAAACCAAAGATTGAACAATATAAAACGCCGGTAGTGAGAGTAGTAATATTTGATGGAGTTTTTTAGTCAAGGTATGACGCGAAGCATGCGGTGCTAATGGAGTCTCGACATCGCCGCCGTCGCTACCACCTTAATGGTTTAGTTTCCGACACCTTTTTCAGTCAGAAAAAAACATGAAATACATAAAAGTAATGGAGTTTCTTTTGCAGCACACAAAGACTGTTGGAGCGCATGCTTAAGTACCACTAACAAATTAAGAACCTTTGAAGCCCTTTGTTTTTGTGCCAGGTGCGGACGTCCGGCGCACCGCACGAACTTTTCCTGCCACCTACTTTCTTTTACGTCGCCGCCGTTATGAATATACACATAATACATATGTATAACATTATTTTTCCTTGAGCGCAACATGCTAGTCAAAAATAAGTTTGAGAAAACTTGAAAAGTAATTATTAATTCAGCACTACTTGAAAAATTACTTTTTATCTTACCGTGATGGTTTCATATTTTTATTTTTACCAGAAATAAAGCAGCAGACATAATATTATAGGAGTCTAAATTTGTCAAACTATTCGCGTTCATGTGATGTGTCGGGTAGAGTTTTGACAAATAAAAGATCAATTATTCGTAACTGACTTTGTAAGAAAAAAGTCATGGCTTAATTTTATTGATTTTTAGCAAGCAATAATAACATCGCGATTGCAGAACAACGTTTCCCTCCAATACCCTTAAAAATATCTTTATTCAATTTTTATAAAAATGTTTTTGCAGAAATGAGGTTAATAAAATGGTAGTATGAATTTTATTTAAGCTTTATTCGAAGTTAATAATTGAGTTGCTACTTTATCGTTTTTCTTTTTTTATCCAATAATTGATAAATAATAATAAAACGTTTATTTATTCAATACATACAAGATGATCTAATTATAGATGAAGTTACTTTTTCGTATGTTTTATATACATATACAGTATACTCTTTAGGTAAAAATGTTTGTCTTTTGTAATCTTATTAAATAAATTCGCTTTAATAATATCAAACATTTTTAGTAAAAACAATATTTTAGGTGGGGATTTTAAATTGAGTTGGAAATGTTAGAAAGAAGCTTATTCGTTTTATTATGCGAACATTAAAAACACCATTAAACTACTCGAATAAAGTAAATACCGAATACATCAAATGACATAAAACGAACTTAACTCTACTTTAATAATTTCCATAGCATTCGGAAGATATATTTAAAAAAATAATAATAATAATATGTTATACTTCACGTGAGTGAACTAATGGCACACATAAAGGTCAATTTATAATAAAAATTTATTTATTTACTTATCTATAATAAAGTAAATATTATGAGAATTTTATGGTTTAGATGTCAAAATTTAAAGATGATCAGAAATTTAGTTTTTCAAATGTTCATTTTATTTAATATTAAAATTAAAAACATTCTTTTATATATATATATAAAGTAAAATAAATCCAAATAAACTAAATATATAAAATTCCACAATAATTATTGCGATACAAGAATTCAATAAATTCTTTGTCAGAGGTTAAATAACATGTTCTGAAATCATGAAACTTTAACTAAATACACAATTTATAATTGCACATTTTCATAATTAATTAAATTTAGTGCCAATAAACACACTTAAAAAAATCAATTTTGAAATGAATATTGTCATTTTTTTTTTATTTTATATTTTAAACCAAATTAAATAACTTACGTTCAGTATAGCCTTATCATTTTTAAACCAATTGTGATTAAAACACTTCATAATTCTCTAGTTCTACACCTGCGTTTTATGCATAACAAATTTCAATTTGACATCGTACAATTGATGAAGTTTTACAAAGTTTCTATTGCAAGCTAGAGAATTCTATACATAATGAAGCAAAACTAAATTTTCTTTAGGTAGCATCGAAGCAGTCTCTACTGTGACATTTAATATTAATTATGCATCTAAAATTCAAGAATTTTGCTGGGTTTCTAAAACCATTTAAAATTGTTTTTACAGACTCACTAATGTTTAAAAAAAAATCGTTCTTCGTTTTTTAACAAACATTAACACTCTCAATAAACAATGATTTTAACTTTTTATCATTAGTAAGGAATAATGGTGTAAATTTATATAAAGTTCTATTTTTCATGTTTTATTTAGTAACAACTTTTTAATAAAATCTATTTAAACGTTTTCACATATTTTAATATTGTTCCCCAATACTCCAGTTAAGTATATTCCGACATATGTATCTTTAAATTATTCATATTTCTTTTTTAATTTGCACTAACTTGGTAAGATCATGTAAATTTGATTAAGCTCACATGTCCTAATAATTAATCCAATTAAATATTTAAGCTCATTTATACTAATCTATAAGTTCACTACGTGACAAAACATTTTGATTGACACTGTATGGATTTAGGTTAAAAATAGGCCAAAAGTTACTTAAAACTAATTAAAACTTTGTTATTTGAAAAATTAATTTTTAAACAATTTTGAAACTTTTAAATTGTTTATTTAAAGTTATAAATAAATGTTTCTAATATATTTTTAGAAGAATACGAATGACTTGTAATCACCGACCAATATATGTTTGATAAACCATGAGAGAGAAAATGATACATTATATTTTTTGAAATGATGCTTAAAGATTTTTATTTTCATAATATACCCATAATTGTATTATGATTTTAAAACATTAAGTCACACGCAGTCCTCTTTAGTGATACTTATTTAATTCAACACTGAATTTATATACATTTTGCACGTTGTTTTTGAATTTTAAATGCACCGCGTTGTCGCCTGCTCGTTTATAATTTAATCAAAGACACATTTTGTTCAAGATCTTTACTATTCACGAACTTGGTGCCGGGTGGTTGCGTTAGAGCATTATTTTAATAAAAAATAAACACTAAAATATAACATATTTTGTTAAACACAGTAACTATGTAATATAACTACAGTTATATATTCATGCCGAAGTATAATTAAATTAACATTCGAATGTTAATTTAAAGATTTTGGAAAAAAATATATACATATATTATTAATATATATCTTTTAATACTCTTTAAAAAAGTATTTTAACCGAAATAATGGCATTGAAGTTATTTCACAGTCCCTATTATTATAACAACTGCTATAAAATTATTTTACACCATTTGACAAGAAAATATTTCCGTTTTAAAGGTTTGATAAACGAATAATTGTTTGTTCGAAATTTTACCAACCATATAATATTTTACAGTGACAAACAAACTCAATTTAGTTATGTTGAGAAAATTCACGCATTTTTCAGACAACAAAAGAAAATACTTAAAACATTAGACATATGACATAAAATATTATCCACATTGATATTAAGTTATTATAAATATATGCGTAATAACTATAGAAATATTATAACATTAACTGAAATAATGAATAAAGTAGGAAATGTATTCCGGACGTGGTAATTTTTCATAAAAGCTCCGTCAGTTTTGTTGAAAGTAGTTATAGATACAGTTTACCGCAAGACCGACTGAATAATATAAAATTTACTTGGGTACAACTGTTTTTGCACGCCGAACTCTGTATGCTTATGAATAATGTATCGGTTTCGGACGCCTCCGCGGCTAACTAACCGTTTGTCGTGGTTGCCGTTTTGTATATTTGCGTACGAAGGTAATGCACAACGAGTGAATCTTACCCAATCTTTTACCCTTAATTTACAAGCAACTTGTAGTGCACTAGACTTTCAAAAGTTTTCACTAAAACAGAGCATCGAGAAACAAGAGATTAAAGATAAATTTCTGTGAGTAAAACCAATTGTTTTCATTTTTCTTCAATTGAAATAAAAAAATAACACCTAGTACAGTCAGAACACAGCACATTGGGCACTGTGAAAGAATAGTAGACTATAATGATATTTAAAAACGATATACCATTACTAGCATAAATTACTTGCATTACAACGTTTATAAAGAACAAATAGAAAAAATTGAACATTTTTAGCGGATATTTTAAATTTGACCATTTATTATTTTATGAAAAAAAGTGTCAAAACTTTTTCTTTCTTTCAATATTATAGAAATTTCATTTGATTAAGTTTTGAATAATGTTGATGTTCAGTTACTATATAGACTGGGCTATTTTTACCAAAAAAAACTATGGTTTTTAAACTCCTAAAAATCATGTTTTCGGATAGTTTTTCTTTTTTCATCTTAAAGTACACCGTATTAGCATTAATTTGACATAAGTTTAAAGGACACAGAATTTTTTTAAACATAATCAAAAATTAGGGGGAATTTTTCAAATTATGGTTCTAATAGCTTCAATTAGCTATGATTTATGGTTTTTTGACATGTGTTGAAGAAAATCAGTCAAAACCAGTATGAACAGATAAAAAAAAACACGACACAGTAATTCTTCATCAGGTTTACATAGAAGCTAAAATTACTTATCATAAAATTTCAAAATGTCTATATTTTGGCAACAAAAAATCGTGATTAAATTTTTGTATTTTTTTTTTTTTTTTTGATATTATTTTATTACACTTATACGTGTCAAAATGTTATACACATTTATAAATAAACTGAACTGAAGAAAACGTTCAGATTGTATAAAATTTTTTCAAATTTATTTGTTGAATCTTACAATATCATACACAAGGACTTCTATTTTAAATTATATTCGAAAGGTTTAATTGTTATTTGTAAACTCCATTTATAAAATATTGCAGTAGACAACCAATAGTACAGCATCTAACTGTGTTATAATAAAATAGCTTTTATTGTTTCCTTACTGTAACCAATTGAAACTTAGATAAAACGGCAAACAAGAGAGAAATTTCTCTAAGAATCATTTTAAATGAAAACAATGAACAATATATATTCATTCATTGAAAACTAGGCTTCGATTTCTTACACAAACATGCTATTAACTATTATTGTACCACCTTTTAGTTTGCTTTCATACATCGACTACGTAGCATTTCTGAATAGTTCCATTATACAAAGCCATTGTCACATATGAGGCACAATCTTTGATATAGCATTGCGAACCTGAACTGAGAGGAGGTGTGGCTTTCTGCTTGCTAAATTAAAGCATTACAAAACTTTAGTTAAATGATTAACGGTCTTTCGGTTAAATAGCTATCTTGTACGCAATATCTAATCTGAACTTGCAATATCCTTCATGAACATATTCTGAGTAATGATTAATTTTATTATTATGGATTAATAATACCAGATTTAGTCCTTTAGACTTCCGCGTTAGTCAAGTGTAATCGTTATTTCCGAGTACATCGCACAATATATCATGTGTACAATAAATTAAAAAAATGAACATGGGAAATAAATTAAAAAAAAAGGGTTCAAAAAACTAAAAATTACACAAAATATACGTTATTGACACATTGTGTATTTTATACAATCTATAGTAATTTTATAACAAAAATAATCCACTGGCGCAATGATCATTGCTTTTGCTCAACTTACAACACTAATCATGAAACAATATTAAATAATTTTGAAATAATAAAGAGCTTTGACATATCGATGCTTTCAAAGGAAAAAAGGTCTAAGCGACAGTTTTGTAGTTTTTAGATGGACAAAAAACGCTTTTTCAGCTTTATTACCGGGCCTGTAAATAATATGCAATTATAAATTCCGTTAAGTTAATTTGAACACACCATCACATTTGTACCATCAAGCAGTACACATTTTTATTAATTAACTTGAGAACTTAGTAATGCGTTTTTCCGATTTTATAGTTTTCCGGTTTATTTCGGTGGATAACCCTTTATGAAAACAAAACATATTTCTGTGTTATTATATGATCAGTGTAAAGTCAAATGTACGTGCTAACCGAAATTATTACATATTTTTAAACTAAATTACTCAGTTTTTTCGTAAAATTGTTTATTATAACGATAGAATTCTATTAAGTTATAATATTAGTAAAAGTACCTCTAATGTTACATGATTTAAAACAAAATTCAAATAAAAAGAATTTAATAAAGAGTTTAAAAAACCCAACCCAGCACAGGGGGTCACGGCACAGTGGTTACGTGTCATAGTTGGATCAAGTATAATAATATCTGACAGTGATAAAATCACTATCAACAAAAACGCTTCGATGCAAATCTTTAGATAGTGTTTAATTTTAAAAAATTGGTGGATTATTCCAAAAGCTACATGATCTGCTATTTTCTTATTAATAACCTGAATGAAAAAGGGATTATTAAAAAATATTATTTCTCATAAAAAAATTGTGTTGATCCATACACTTTTCAATAAGTTATAACATTATAAAATTAAAAATGTAAAAAAAAAAATCGAAAATAAGCGATTTTTAAATTTTTAATTTTTTTGGAGGTTTCCCCCATTTACGGGGAACGAGGGAATTTTTTTCAATTTTTGAGGGTAATGTCTTCGACTAAATACGATTTGTAATCTTTTGACATATCATTGAAAGAAATCCGTTCGGTGAGAGCTGAGAAAAAGTGGTAACAGACAAAAAAAAACACTTAGCTAATACCTTCCCAGCTTTTCATCGAAGCTAAAAAAACTAATTATTTTAGCTTTGATGCGAAGCGGAGAAGGTATTGGTGGTTTTACTATGATGTGTTTTTCTTTTTTTTTTTTTTTTTTTTTGTTNAAAATAATTAGTTTTTTTAGCTTCGATGAAAAGCTGGGAAGGTATTAGCTAAGTGTTTTTTTTTGTCTGTTACCACTTTTTCTCAGCTCTCACCGAACCGATATCTTTCAATGATACGTCAAAAGATCAAAAATCGTATCTAGTCGAAGACATTACCCTCAAAAATTGAAAAAAATTCCCTCGTTCCCCGTAAATGGGGGAAATCTCCAAAAATATAAATTTAAAAATCGGTAATTTTCAACATTTTTTCAATTTTTTTTACTTAAAACTGCAATAACTATTTTAAAAATGACCAAATCAATATTATTATTTTTTATAGATGCATAATGTTTTTATCTATCACTTGGTATATTTTTTTTATAAATCTGACACTTTCCCTGCCCGCAGGGGGGATTTAAAAAGATAAATTTTTCACAAAAAATTTACTTTTTCAACTTAACTTTTGAAAGTTTTACGGAAGGTCTGACACTTTTATATATATCTTAAATTAAAGCTAATGTAATATACTTTATTATGAAAAAAAAAAAATTTCGGACTTTATTTTATCTTTACGGTAAAATGGCTACTGAATGCTATTTGTTGTGTGAAAATTCTCTATTTTATTTTTTACATTTTTAACTTTATAATGCTATAACTTATTGAAAAGTGTATGGATCAATACAATTTTTTATGATGAATACTATTTATAAACCTCTCTCATTCAACATACTTTTTTTTTAAATAAAACCATTTCCCTTTATATATTTATATATTATATATATATATATTATACTTGACCCGACTATGCCACGTCACCACTGTGTCGTGACCCCCTGTGCTGGGTTTTTTAAAATTTAAATAGCCAAAAAAACATTATGGATGATAGTAAAAATTTAGTCTAATTTCTTTTATGAATTTTATTATTTTATGATTAAAGAGAACATTGAAATGCTATTATTTTCTAGTTATATTTGAGAAGCACGTAATAGGGATCATTTAATATTAAGTTCAATAGCATGGAATGGGAATAAAAAGAATGACACAGTTTCAAAAGGTTTTATTCGTTTACGTGTTCAGAATTCAGTGGTGGATTGACAGAATAAAACCTATTAAATATTACATTGTATTAGTTTAAGCTACATTGATAGGTTTTGACAGAAAACGACTGAACAGTGTTTTTATGAGTTGTTATTCAGAGAGACAACTCAGTAGATCCCAATTTGTGATGAATACGAAAACTTAGAATTGCTATTTGTTAACACAATTTAAAATTCAACTAGGACAAAAATTATAAAAAAAAAAAAGTGAATCATTTAACATGTTCAATTTAATTCTCAATCAAAATACAGATCGATGAACAGCACAAAATTAATATTTATGGTGAAATTAGACTGTATTATTACAATAAAAATATTTGATATGTTTATAAAAAATTGTGGGATGTCATTTCAAGTATAAATTATTTTATAAAATTAATATAAATATAAGAAAACGGTAGCACAGTGGGGTCGAGACACAGTGTAGACAAGGCATAGATGGGACAAGTATAGATGATATTTGACAGTGATTAAGATCACTATCATAAGAAATTCGATGCAAATCTGTAGATAGTGTTTCATTTAGAGAAATTGATGGATTATTCCAAAAGCAACATCAACTCTTATTTCTTTGATTCTATCCTAATTAGTAGTTCTTTGATTTTAAAATATAATATATGAATAAATACTAATTATAATTTTTAAATTTAGTATGAAATTGATATTCAATAATTTAATATTGTAATTTAAACGGAGAAATTATAAAAATAATAAAGAAGTTGTATTTTGCTTTATTTCTACGTGTATAAATATTTAAAGGGCTTGATACAATAAATTTCAATAAAAACTGTTTGTTACTATAAATAAATGCACTGAACTACAAGGAACTTTCATCAGTAACAAAAATATACCATTCTAAATCAACTTTTCTCGATGTTTTCAAATCTACAATTAGACTTTTTCTATCACTTCTATGTTTTAATATTATTAAAAATTAGTATTTACATATAAAAAATTTGCATCGAAGCTAAAAAATTGGCTATTTAAGCTAACTCATATTTAAAAATTACTTTTTCGACTTTAAAAAAGTAAACAAAAATTTAATAAGTTTAATTTCTTATGTCTTATGATCTTTATTCTATGTCAATTAAATTATATAATATTCATGAAAGTCAATATATTCTCCTAATAAAATATTTTAAAATAAAATAAAATACAAAACCTAGAATTTTAATAGAAAAATAGCATATTTTTTAATACGGTAGCCATTTGCGCATAGAAGATAGGTCGTCGGGACAAATTTTTTTTTTCATTTCATAGCACATAAAATAAGCTTTAATTTGATATATGTTTAAAGGACGCAGTATTTCCGGAACATTTTCAAAAATTAAGTTGAAAAAGTTAGTTTTTGTAAAAAAGTTGCTATTTTAAATCCCCCCCAATGAGCAGGTTAAGTGTTAGATTCTCAAAAAAATGATATCAAATGTAAGGGAAATATCTAAGGTTTTAGTATAAAAAAATTATGTTGATTTGTTTATTTTTGAAAAAGTTATGGAAGTTTTAAGAAAAAAAATTGAAAAAATGTTGAAAATTACCGATTTTTAAATTTGTAATTTTTTTGGATATTTCCCCCATTTACGGGGAACGAGGGAAAATTGTTCAATTTTTAAGGGTAATGTCTTCAACTAGATACGATTTGTGATCTTTTGACGTATTGTTGAAAGAATTCCGTTCGGTGAGAGCTGAGAAAAAGTGGCAACAGACATAAAAAAAAAAAAAAACACATCATAGTGAAATTAATACCTTCTCAGCTTCGCATCGAAGCTAAAATAGTAAAGTTATAAATGAAAAACTTAAAGTTCAATTTATTTCTTAGTTATTTTTTTTTTTTAACGCAAAACTCCAAATGTGAACATAATCATAAAATATCGTTAGTGTCATAATGATGTATTTTTCAATAATATGTCGGAGGATATTTTATACTACTATGCAAATATTTCATATGAGTAACGGGGTATGTAACACAATATTTTTGGAATTATGAGTATGTGTTTATTTGGGGTATTTTTGGTTATCTGCGTTAAATTTATTACTCTTTAAAAGGATTTCTCTCGGATACTTTAGTTGTACCAAAATCCCAAAGGGTAAACACGCTATACAGTATATAGTATTTGCAAGCTCTTACACATAGATTGTATAAGCTCTTGTATCGTTCAATTCGAACAAAGTGTCTGGACAACATCCAAAATCGATATAAGAAAAAACAATGTGAAGCAAAGAATGTTATTTGAGCAAAAAAAATGTATCAATTTTTTTTATTGATACAATAAAAAAACATTTCGGTAAGCATGTTTAAGTGAAGTTTGAATCCCATTATCAATACAGATGTTTACTTTTGATATATTACTCATAACTGTAGAACATTATTCATACGTGTAAGTTGACAGTTGTTATCATAAGTTCCTAAATTATTTGTTCAAGTTAATTTACTGCAGGTAAAACATTACTTAATAAAGACTGTAGTCTACAAATAAAAATGATTAGCTAAGAGTAATTAAGACTTGCTTTTTTCAAAGAAAAATTATCGAAGATATTGTAAAAAATATAAAATCAAGAATAATTATGTAAATGTTTATCTAAAAGTAATGATAAATTATGCTCGACAAAAAAATGATAAGATAGGAAGAGCATGATCGGAAATAATCCTTAAAGTTTAACAAATATTGTTATACGTTAAATTTATACATAGTTATGTAAATCAATGAAAAAAAAACATAGCCACAAACATAAATCAGAACTTTTTGATCTTTAAGTTTATTGAACTTCATAAAATGTATTTTTATTTTTGAACATAAATCTGCCGTTCAAGATTAAGTAGCCTTACTCTTGAAAACCATAGACGAACAATTCAGTAAAAGTTATAAAATGTGATTGTAGTTTAGAATATTCAAACACCATAGTTCAAAATGTATCACAAGATTTTGGCGAAAAACATGAAACTGTGGTGTTGTATACACCATGCTAAAATAGAATTACATTCTAGTAGTTTCAGACAAATTGTTACGGCTACGAGAACTTCAATGCATGGCAAATATATATTAAAGGGGTTTTTTAACAGAAATTGTTAATGTTGTATTATATTCATTTGATCCGGTCAAGCAGACAATTTTCCTTTTCAGTTTTGTAATAACTTTATACATGAAAAAATTCAAATGATTTTAAAGTATTCGTTTGAAAAATTAATATGCATGGATAAATTAATTTTAAAAGTCACAATAATAAAAAATAATTATATGAATAAGGACAATTTTGTCCTTCACAGATGATTATATGCTAATTACTGAGTATGAGCCATTAATTAAAAATTGAATACAAAAACCATTAGAATTTATTTGTCGTACAACTTGTTTAAATACACAAATAAAAATTTAACATTAACAGTCATTAAAAAATTATATCACAGAATTCTTTTTATTTAAACATATAAATATTGGAAGTTTTTTCAAGTTATTACTATTATTGATTCATCAACATTAAAATAGCCTTATTCTCAGTTTTTTCTGTGTATTTTACTTGAAATGATAGTTACAGTATTTATTGATACGATCAGGCGCCCGGCAGACTGGCGGCCGCCATAGGAGCTGTAGAGAATATCTCTGTGTAAATTACATACGTAATTATTACGGAACTATTTTAATTTTTGAATATCTCTAAAAATATACTCAATATAAGAAGTATATTTTATTTGAAAAAATTGATTTTTAAAAAATAAGAGGACGATAAGACCATTATGTGCACAGATCAAGAGTTACAGCATATATTTGTTAAAATTGTGTCATGCCATAAGAATAAATGTACATATTAATAATAAGTTTGAACAATTGTTCATATCGCCAATAAAAAATCATTTGGCTCTAAGCTCTCTTTTTACAACGGAAAGCTGAGAATGGAATTCAATGAAAGGCACAAAAAAAAACCACATAAAAAATAGTTCAGTATAAATAAGAAATCCCTTATCACACAAGGGTCTACAGTGCCCCTAATTATGATCCTTGATATTCATTGAATTTATTCAATTTAAATAAAATAAAAATCAAACAAATTTTAAATTTTTTTCCAAAAATTCAAAAATTATGCAAATAACAACAGCAAAAACTTTTAAATCACTATTTATTTTCAATATTTTTAACTTTAAATATTTTCACATTCAATACAAGTTTTACTTTAAAGGTATTAAAATTTAAAATTAAATTATCATATTTGTTTAATTTTGACGGTATATTTTTGTTGTAATTAAAAAAAATTACCACTAACTTTTAAATTGAAGTTATGAATTAAGCTTCTTAATTCATAAATATCTTGAAATTATTATGTAGGAGCATAAATTTTATGCTTAATAATATTTGTAATATTAATTATTACTGGTAAATAAATCCTCTCGCATTACATAGTTTTCAAAACAAGCATGTTATGAATTGTTTGTAAGTATTCTTTTTAGTATTCCAGTCAGTACCATTTTTAAATTTAGATTAAAGTAGATTTCAGTAAAATTTTGTTGTGATTAGTCTCATATTGTTGAATTTCTTTTTATATTTGTGCTGAATCATTAAAGCTAACTTGTAAGTGAAAAACAATGTTAGGAAAATGTAGATAATTATCTAAATTTTTATTCTATACAAGATTATAATATCTTTTACCTTTATATTAGCTAAACCACTTAAAAATGGTTATCTAAAAGTCATCTAAAATAGATAACAAATATCTAGATATTTACATAATAATATAAGTTAAAAAGACGACTTTCTTTATTTTGTACTTATCCCTCTGTTGAGAAAATTTGTAGTTTGATTTATTAAAAATACTGAACAATAACATAGAAATTACGTAAATAATAGTTTAAACTATACTATTTAAGTTTAAAGAGTCAAGTACAGTCGGAATCCAGTGTAATGTGCCAATTAAGGAACTTTTTTAAATTAATTTTATTAATATATAACTGTCTAGGAATGCTTTCATGCGTATTGAAAAACTTATTATATTTACCAAAAATTATATAATCTTTTATATAAATCAGCTTATAACAAATAGTTTATAGCGGACTGTAAAATGACATTACTTTACTTTGTATGTAACTTTATTATAATTTTTTATTATTAATAATTTAACAATTAGATCCCATTACAAAGTTACCTCGTTTTATAGTATAAATAGAACTAGTGCACATAAATGTTTTTCACGATAAATGAATTGTATTGTAAGATTTGACTCTGAGAGAATGTTTAAAATGTTATGTACGATTTCGTTAGTAGACCTGGTGGATATTTAAGTGTACGTTGCGCATTAACTCTAAACGCATTAGTCATAGTAGTTAAAATATGCTAATAAAGAAAAAACTGTATGATTAAAAATTTATTTATTGTGTTAATTTATAATAAAACAATGTTTGAGTTATTATGAATATTTTCAAATATATCTTTTATATAATTCGTTTTAGACTTTATAATCGGAGCGACAGTTACTGGCCCAAAGTTGGAGCTATACTGACGGCTTGACTTGTTTTCTATTTGTTCCTATCATTTTTGTTGTTATTGTTTTTAATCTTATTATCTCTTTTGTTGTTGTTTTCATAATTTTTATTTTTGTTATTCATGATAAAAACTAATTATTAAATTAAATATACTATATTATCCAAGCTTTTAATCATCTGATTATTGTCCTAGCTTTTATTTCGCTTCATTTTTATTCCATTTTTTTACCATTTTAGCTATTCCGTTACATTATCGCTATACAAGCGTTTTTTTACTATTTAATTATTTATTTAGGAAGAGCGTGGTGTGACGCAACGGACCAACGGTCGCCTTGGTGTTTAGCCGTGTTATTTACTGTTGGTTCTTTGATGGGTGACCATACGGTAACTTTATTAATAACACATACCTCGCCCTTTACTAATTCCTTAAACCACAATTATTAGGTTACGTCAGATCGAGACCTAATGAAAATTCGGCCAAATCATTAAGGCAGAGTCGACCTCAAATATTTCAGTTAAAGGATAGTTGGAATGGAAATATATTATTCTTGTCTAAATAATAGATTTTACCGTGTGCTGTTAACATAATCCATAGTAATAAAAGGCAAAGGTTCTGAATGTTCAAAACTTCATGTAGTCCTGTAGCGTATGAAAATATTGTGAAACATAAATTTTGAATAGTGAAGAAACTCAACTCGATAAATAAAAGGATATTGAAATTATGTATTCTAATGAATTTGAAAGAATTATTCACTGGAGATTTCTGTTGAGAACTACATTTAATGATTATAGTGTACGAATTCGAAAACTAAATACAAGGCAATAACGAAGAGAAAGAGTAATTATGTAAATTTAAATAACCTATAATTATATCGTGTACATTAATTACTACTTAGATTCTATGAAACAATAACCAGGAATTCGTGTGTCTGCATAATAAACGCACATGATCGTTTCAAAATGCATATCACATTTCCTAAAATTGAGATAGAAATTCCTATTGTAGTTAATATGCGTTTAATTTTAGACAATGATAATAATATTGATTTTTGTGCTTAATTTTATGGTTCATGTACTTAATTTTTCTATTTTATTGGTTATATAAAGAAATTATTTCCTAGTATATGGAATATCCAAGTAATATGTAATTTCAGGTAACATTAATTTTATGAATAAAACTTAGTAGGGTTATTAAAAATGAAATAACAATATTTATTGTCAATATGATACATAAATTAGTTAATATTGTCAACAATAATATAATATATATTAATGTCGCAAATTCAGTATAGGGTAAGACGGAATAAGATTATGGAATTCCGTAATTCTCAAAATCAATCACATATAGCAGTACATCCTAACTACCATAACAGCCTCATATGAGTGATATTTAGCTTGTTTTGATGTAATTTTTGGACATCAAAAATTTAGTTATTCATATACTAAGGACAATTTTTCAAAGTTCTCATTTAAATACTCAATAATTATGCTAATTAATAACTAACAAAACTAAAGTACTAACTAATAAATTAATTCATAATAAACCCATTTCTTTTACAATAGTTTTGGTAACAAAGTTTTACAGACGTTTTCGTCATTCTATTCCGTTCCATTCGCCATCCCCGTAATTGGGGAAATTTAATTATAAAAGTTAAACAATTTTTCCGACTTCTATTTGCAATATGAAAAACCGAATAAACAAATTTAAATACTATGGTAAATATCACAAAGAATATTTAAAAATTTGGTCAATTACTTTTGAGATTGGAAATCTTAAGATTTGTTTATCATCTTTTGATATTTTACATAAGCTCATAATTAAACTTTCTCCTATAAAAGTCTGTCTATTTCGAAAATGGTAATAAACTAGTTAATTTATGTAAATTGTCTAAAAATGATTTATGGTAAGTATTCAAATCACAGTTATAAATTATAACATAATTACTATAAACAACACAGGACCCATTTGAATATCAATAGGTAGTACATTTTGTACGAAGGGACAAATGAAATGTCGACAAATTAATAATATTATCTATTTTAATGGTGAAATTATCTTGACAATGATTTTATAACTAATATAGGGCTATTAATAAACGTAATTTATTAATTTTACCTAGAGTTCATTGACGATATTGACTATTAATGTGAATAGAAAATATTAAGCGTTGTATTGCAAATACTTTATCATTTAAATATTGGATAATATCTTCACGCACATATTATATTCTTTGTATATAAAACAAAGACTGAAGAAAGAAAGCTTTCCCGGGGGTATCGTTGAAACGGTTACAATACTTGAAAGACACTACGTGTTTGTTATTAAAATGTTTACATTTAACGTTTCTCTACTAGTGCTTGGTTATCTAAACGCAGTTTGCCCATTGTTTTACGTTTCATGAAAGCCCGAGGGAGAAACTAGGTCACTATAGATAAGGGCGATTGCGCGTCTACGCTAATTCGGAAGCTGCGAGTTATCGTTGTAATTCCAAAATCCGGTGGATAAGTCACAATATTGTGTATGAGGTCAGCCTCGGGCAATTATTACTATTTCTCAATATAACATAATACACTAGTACAGTTGGACGTTGGCTAGGAAAATTGTCAAAATGCAGGCTGACACAATACTAAATTATTGCGTCCGTCTTTTCTTCCTATTATATTTCTCTACTAAAGCTACGCGGTTTAAACTGCAAATGAAAATTATAAAAATATCGTTTCCATTTGAAAATCTGACAACTACAGATGACATGGGATGGAATAATAGAGAGGGGAAAATAAAAACGTGATTGATATTGCTTTGCCATATCATCGATTCAGTGGTTAGATGAGGTTATAGCTTCGGAAAACTGCGGACGAGATAGTGACGCAACACATTGGTTGATAGATTGTTTCGCTGTCCTGTAACCCCTCCCCCATTCATCTAACTGAAACACACAATATTCCACCCGTCAAGTTTATAGACAACGTCAGTGGAATATCATCTAGAGGATATATGAATCAAGAATAAAATACTTAATATTCATACCGTTTAAAACGATATAACTGCTATTGGACCATTTTAACATAGAGGTGAAAGTTTTTATACTAAACACAAAATAAACCGAATAAAACTAGAGTTTTTGGACGAAATTTGACTTTTACAAAGTTCAGATCAAAATACTTTTTGATAATTTTGTAGTGTATGAACATTTGTTTGAAACTATAATAAAAGCCATAGAACCCTCGAGGCTTAAACTGATAACACTTCATAAATAGAAGCTTCAACTATTCTATTTACTTTGACAAATAACATAAACTTACAATTTTTGAAAAAAATTATTTACAATTGTAAAATAATGAGATTGTGCACGCTGATAAAATGTGTACGTTGATTATGGACACTATAATATATAATATACACATAATGACTCCACTAATGTGTAAGAAAAGTTTACTTATCATTTTTTTTTTTTTTTTTTAATTAAAAATCTATATTATAATAATACATTCACGTGTACTTATTGAGTAAAATATAAAACTTAATTATGAAAAGTATCAATAAATTTTATGCAACAAATATTTCTAGATTTTATTTAGTATT
This sequence comes from Daktulosphaira vitifoliae, assembly GCF_025091365.1. NCBI lineage: Eukaryota > Metazoa > Arthropoda > Insecta > Hemiptera > Phylloxeridae > Daktulosphaira > Daktulosphaira vitifoliae. The sequence goes on along the minus strand of NW_026099572.1, from coordinate 67,226,153 downwards.
ATAAGTATTATTGATAATAAACTTAACTTTAGTGCAAATATTACTTATTCAATAATATTTTATACCCCCTACGTGTTTAGATATTTGAAAAATGAATTCACTTATTTTAACATTTTTTTTAGAAATGATTTCGGGATCAATTGATTATAAAGTTCCCGAAGAAACAATTTCACCTTTGATTGAAGCTACTTCAATACGTGGTCCTTATTTTGACAAAAATGCATCCAAGAACGTAACTGCACTTGTTGGTCAAACGGCTTATTTGAATTGTAGAGTTAGAAACCTTGGAAATCGAACGGTAAGTGTCTATAAAATAAATATTTTAATTATAAAAAAAAATTATTACTATATATTGAACTCCTTAAAATTTTACAAAAGCAAAATTATTCATGTAATGTTTTTTTAAATAAAAACTAAATAAATGTTTGCTTTAAAAAATTCTCATTGACACACTTTAAAAATAGACACTATTAAAGAAATTTTAAAAAGTTTTCATAATATACAAACTCGACGCGCTCTTAAATGTAAATAAACTTACACATTTATTCATCAATTTATAAAGTTAATAAGATTATTTAAAGAATAATATTTGTTTACATACAGAATTATTACTTAGGGCTTATGCAATAGACAATTCATTACAAAATCTCAACTCCTCTGTTTAAATGTTTTGTTGACTCTTTATGCTTTAGTCTATAAGATTAAAAATATTCATAAAATTTTAATCATGACAAAAGGGATTTCAGCTGAAACATAAGAACATAGAACATAAGAATTTATTTGGAATTTTGATGGGTATAATGATTAAATTTAAAATAATAGAGCCATTGAATAATCACTAGACATCGACTCAGATTTGAATGAGCAAGAAGAAGTTGGCAAATACGCAGCTGTAATAATCTAAAATTCTACTGAGTTGTACAAAAGGTGTATGAGAAATAAAGGAGCTCATTGTTATGTTAGTTATTGGATAACATGAATAGGGTAAATGGACATCCTACCCAGGTGAACACGATCCGACTACATCCGACAAAGTAATTAATCATAACCCCGAATTTCCGAATAACGAGACCTTGGTCAATTTGTTAGCTGGCAAATTCAAAACAGTAATGTCGGTTTCCCCGTCCATTTAACACCCCCTTATTTATTATTAACGGTTCTATACTGAGATGGTCAAGTGGAATGACAAAAGCAGTAACTCTTTTTTATTTGAAAGTATCTTTATTATTTCATAATAGAGTACGAGTGGTTTAAATTTTGTCTGTGTTTCCATGAAAAAAAAAGTCACAATGATAATACTTAAACTTATCCGTAATAAGAATAATATTTAACTAAAAATTATTCATAAAAAAAAAACAAAGATATTCGTAAATAATAAATGTAAGCACACATCATTAGACACGTTTTTTGAGTTTGATATAAATTTGTACAAAATTATTATACTAGTCATTTATATGAACGTCATAAATTTACTATTGGTATATTAAAAAAAGTATTAACTATTTTATGGTATTAACTATTACAATAATTTTACTTTTATTTTTAATATTTTAAAAAAAATTCTCAATTTTTCATAATAGTTCATACATTAACATTGTGACACGATTCTTATTGTATGACTAATCATGTGTTACTCTAATATATTATATATTCAATAATATTATTTTATCTTATTTTCAAATAAACAATAATAATGTATAAATCTTATCCAAATGATGATATGTTACAAAAATGGGTTTTTGACAATTGTTTAACTTATGTAAAGAAAGACGTTATTCTTTATGTTTCAATAAATTATCAGCTGATTTTATCAGTAAGGTTTGCATTTGCACTTAAAAAGTAATAGTAATCAATTATAATAAGATACTGTTGAAATCTTAATTTGTTTATGCTCTCATGGTGAATTTCTAAAAGTAACATGTAATTTTTAGAAAATAACGACAAAAATATTATTTTTACTCAAATATTTTACAATATAAGAAAATCTTCTATTATAATTCTTCTTAGTCAGCAAAATTACTGATCTCTTTTATTATTCAACATTTAATAAAATATTATGTTTTTATTCAATGAAAATTAAAAATTATTGAAAAAGCCCAGACAGTGTGGCACAGAACAGTGGGGTCAAATATAGATGAAATCGGAGAGTAATTAACATTACTATCATAAAAAACGCTTAAATGTCAATCTTATAAATTCTACAAAATTTAATATATTTATAATTTTGCCAATAATCGTAGAATGTGTAAGTGTATTTTTGAAAGAGTTAATCATGACATAATTTTTTTTTAATATTATATTTATTTTAAAATCTTTAATTTGATAAAAGTTAAAATAAGACTGGTATTCTTGGACTAAAAATTGAGTTTAAAAATACAAATTTACATGTGTAGTTCTTAGTTAATTCTTTAAAACCGTTAGAGTTTAAAGTAATTAGGTTTATCAATGGATTTTTGAACAAATCATATTAAAAGAAAACTATTACCTCTAGTATATTTTATTTAAATTTCATTAAGATCTGTATTTAAACAAAAATAGTTAAACATTATTTATTAGTTATAGCAGGTTTTAAACGCAAAAAAAAGTTTTAAAATGCCATTTTTACAGTATTATAATTTTGAAATATTTTTTTAAATTTCTAAAATTGAAGGAGATTTATAAGTTAAGTTTATTTAGATTAAAATCAGATTCTTTTGACATATTAATAATTAAAATTAACCTAGTGACTACTGATAATTTTTTGGACAGTCATAAAAAATTCATATTATGGTAAAAACAATACCTTCTCAGTTTTGTTTCATAGTTAAAAAAGCAGTTAAGCTGGAATCTAAAATAAGGACTACTCACCATCACCATTACTTTAAATTGTTAATAACTTCTGAATTACTGGTCCAAAAATTATTATCGATGAGTCATTTTGTATCCCAATCCAGCAAAACAAAAAATTATCAATATTATATTTTATTTTTTGTTTATTTAAATGGTTCGTAATAAAATAAATACTCTGTACATATGTTTATACAAAATACTAAAAAGTCATACTTATGCTCATTATTTCCTTATGTTATTAAAATAATATAAAAAAGAGCTTCTTTCTCCAAAAATTTGCACGTTTTTACTAAATATACAATTTTTATAGAAACAGAGTCTAGGGCATTAAAAAAACTTTGATTTAATATAATTTTGAAAAATATTTGCCTTATTTTAAACATAGACAAAATTGATAGAAATACAATTTTTACATGAACATTGTAAACTTTATAACTTTGCTGATTACTTCTAAAAAAAAAATTGCTAGAACACATTTTTTTAAAGCATAAAGTACATTTAAAATCTATTATGTTAATGTATCTTTAAAGGGTAAAACTTTGCTAAAGTATTATCAATAATTTAAACAAAAAAAAAAGATTTGCTGAATTGTTTTTTTCAAAATCTAATTGAGTAATTTTGACTTAGTAAAAGCTGAGTGTACGGGACCAAAGAAATAAAAAAAAAATTAATAGTAAATAAATAAAAAATAGTAAAAATAATATCTCTTCAGCTATAAATCAAAGCTAGAATATTTGATGATTCTAAGATCTAAATATTATACTTAATATTTAACTAAATCATATTATTAGTTCAATTAGTACTCAATTTTGTTATAGTATTTCTGTAACTTTTATTATTACATGTATACCAATTCTTAAATTAGTTTGTAAGTTATTCTGAATTAAAGTCATTCTAAAATGCAAATTGAAATGATATAAAAGTTTTATATCACAAACATTAATTTAAGTAATACAATGTTATAATATATACATTGTTTCTTTTAGCATAATCAACTGTTCTATGGGAGAACCTATTTATCATAAAACAGTTCATTGATTATAATCAATTAAGTTATTCAATACTTGATAATTAGGAATTATAGTATTAATACTTTAAGGAAGATGATTTCCGTTTGTGTATAACAAACAATTTAGTAAGCTCTAAATGAAATAAATTAATAGTTAATAATAATTACACAATAAGTGCAAACCCTCAGGTTTTATTCTTGTTATAAAAAATTTTGATTCAGGTATTTATTTTGTTTTTATTATTAGACAAATAATAAAAAACAAATATTTAAAGGTTTTGACTAGTGCATTCATTTTAGGTAAATACACATTCCTATTTTTCCATATACTTGTTTTTTGAGCTTTAAATCACTAAGTCAACACGCATTATATATAATGTAAAAAAATATATTGAAAAACGATGTAAAGTTTGTAAGCTTTACATAGTACTTTAGGCACGAAAATTTTTAGTGAGTACATGTCTTAGTAGAGTTTTAACGCAAAGTACGTCGTCAAGGGAGCACCGTCTTTGAGCAAAATTGATGCCAGGGCTTAATGAACCATACTTGTTTTCCTACGCTTCCAACGTTAATGTGCACTTAATTTTCTTTTATGTCATGCGGGGGAACCGTTTATATTGTTTAGCAGCCAAAAGATTCTCCTAATATCGTGGATCTTACTAATATATTACATACATTTTGTAAAAGCAATAGTACTCGGAAAAATAATTGTCATTGTTGAAACTTATAAGTTTGACGAGCCAGTTTTCTTCCATCTATCGAATGAAAACGCTTATTCAATAAGATTTATTATGAAGATTAACTAAACGCTTTCCTTTTTCATTTCATACTTGGTATTGTATTACATGCTGAAAAGAAACATAAGATACAATAAATATAAATTATTGAATGCTGTTAATTTATTCAATTTCATTGAAATATCTCAGTATTTTTATCGATTTAAAAAACTATAACTTGAATTTTTTCATCAATGCATACACATATTTTATTTAGACGTTTCAATTTTAAATTTGCATACATTTATTTTAATCTTATGATTTAATGAAATGTACCTATAATTTTAGTTACTGTAGTTCTACAGTAACTGAAAATATTTTAAAAATGTCAATGTCATGTAAAAATTTTAATCAAATAGTTTAACTTATACGTTTTTCTCGTTAAAAATTAGATCAAGTTAAAAAACTGACCAAAAAAAAATAATCAAAAATCATTTTATTTATAACAAAGATATTGTAAGTATTAGAATCTTTATAGTATAAAACATCAAGTGTTATGGATTTCTTATGTATTTTGTTATCATTTTACTTAAAATATTTAATTCAAGAACATTTTTTGCTATACTTTACAACTTTTCTAGCCAGAGCTTATCTGACAACAGTTATTTAGTATTTGGATTATACTAATAAATTATAACACATACTGCATAGGTATCATAAGTAAAGTTTGAAATCGTTATTGGCAAGACATTTTTAGAAATATGGCTCGTATAAAATCAAAACTTTTGAAGCCTTTCAACCTTAAATTATTGCACTAACATATCCATTTCCTCTAATGAATTATTTTATTACAGTCTTACTAACTTCAATTACTTTCAAAACATATTTATTTGGACTCAATTATACTTACATAGTGGGTACAATGGTATACGTACATAAGTAATTCTTTAATTCAACTTTTATAAGTTATTGTGATTAATTAGGATTTCTACTATAATATTACATGATAAAAGGTACTTTATTAACAAATATAAGTTGTTTTTAATTTTAATTACAAATGTGCAATTTATTGATACAAAAATAATTGAAAAATAAAAACTAAGCTAGGCAACTAAGATTATTTTATTCCCCAGACAGTGATTTAGCGTGGTCGAGGGTAAAAATTAAAATCTACCAACAACAACTCTTAAGTGTTTCTCATTTGTTTGGCGCACGCACATTTTTCGGATACGCTGTACACATATAAAAACCATAAGGAAAAAAAGAGAGTTAAGTTATACTTTAGTGCACTATTCCCACAATAGTTGTAGTGTCCATTAAGTTCATTTTCAGTTCGTAAATGACGGTTGTGGAATTATTTTGGTACGTTTAGAAGAAGTTTATTTCCCGTAGAAACAAAATATCATAAAATCTCGTTTTAGCAAAAGTTCTAATTTCATTTTCGGCATGCCATTATGATGATTTATAATGGTATCATATGTTATAGCTCAACAATCAAAAACTACATACAGTGAATTTAAAATTGGTAGACGGAGAATTATCGATCACAAATATTATATAAAACAAACTAGAATATATATTTTAATGAGTTTCATAACTAGACATTTTATAAATTATTTAAAATGCAAGCATATTTACATTTGTGAATATGCTGTGAATATATGAAAGGAACTCTAAACTTGTATTTAATTAGGGCATACTAATATTAGTTAATACAATTTTTCTCATTATTATTATTATTATTGTATCATTTTACAAAATAAGGATTTTTTATACACATTTTTGTTTTATTATACAAAATGCAATGATGGGCACTAACTAGTTAAAAAGTTAAATTAAAAAGATATAACAGTGCAACCAACACAAAAATGTACAAAATTAATAAAAAAAATTTTGTTATCGCTAATATTTTCTTCCTAATTAGTTTTAAAAGTCGAAAATCGATTCTTAACCCTTCTTTGCATCTTCAACCAATAAAAAATTATATTAAGAAATTTTAGCAACAAAAATTAATTTGAGACATTTTTTAAACTAGTTAAGTTAAAAAAAAATTTTCTACTTAACTTAACTTATCAAGTAACCTTTATAATTGAGTAAGTTTTAACTGTTAATTTATCGACATTGTTCATACTTTAGTTAATTATTTCAATTAATTGCCTATCTTTGCAAAAATGATTAAACTCTAAATTATTATTATAATTTGTTTTTTATTCAGTTACACGATTTTAACCATCGAAATGAAGATATAGGTTGCATATATAATAAATTAGGCTAGGAACAATACGTATTTATAAATTCTATTAAGTAATTCTAAACACACCGTCAGCTAGTACGAATTTTTATTAATTGTCTTGAAAACTTACTGGGGTTACAGTTTTAGGAGATAAGGGTGTGTTATCCTCCCCATAAACGAAAAATATTTCTACCTCAGTATAAAAATCCTATGAAAAAGTTGCACAAACAAAATTTATAATTATATATAATTCCTAGCCTTATTAATAAGGTATCACTTAAAAAGGTTACAAAAGTATCAAATATTCAAAGAATGGTTAATGGAGTGTATCTTTCTTCATAATATTTTTATTCTTTTTACCTAACATTGAGGCATAAACGCCCGTAATCAATATAATAACTATAATAACTTTTTTCTCGGTATCTTTTTTCGTCAAACAAAAGACTCTCCAGTTAATTTATTAACGCTAAGTAAGGAGGTTTATCATACAAAAAGTGAGCGAGATTAACTGAAATATATAATTCAAAATTTAAATTATATGAAAAATATTATTTTATTTTTAAATAATATTAGAAACAAGTCATGAATTTTTTTATAGAAATATATAACTACTTAAAATACAATTTTTTTACTTTTCAAAGGTTTTTATTACCATCAAACATAATATGTGAATGGTTTTGTAACTATACTATAGTTACAAAACATACATAACCCATAATGATATAAGCAATAAATAGTTTTAATGAAAATTCAAAACACAATACTTCTATAAAACATTTTACAAGTCAACCTCACATACCTTTTAAATAACAATTTATCATTATTAAAAATAAATTATTGACAACAAAAGATCTCCCAACATTGTTTATTAGATACTAATGACGTAGTTATAGGGAAATATAGGGATAGATATCTCTCAGAATAAAATCATTTTTTCGGTAAAGATACAATTTTTTTTGTTTGTAGTGAAATTTTTTTATGTAACCCAACCCAACCAAATCTCTCTAGAATAAATACATAATTACACCTCTGTTAAAGATAACCATCAAATCATCTACAATAAGTCAAATACCTAAAATTACAATAACTTTTACAATCATTAATATACAAATTTTATACTTCACCTTATTTTTTTTTTTTATATCAACATACATGTATAACTAGTTAATGATATAAAAAATAATCTAATTAAGAAAATGACTAGCCTATAATAAATTTTGACTGGGTAGTTAGAGAGTTAGTAACATATTTAAATATAGAGTAGAAAAAGAATGCAACATAGTAATTTATAATGATAAAAATAACGTAACCCACTCCATACCTCCACTCTATATTTAAAAAAATTTTGCTTAATAGATATAAAAACTAACTTATCAAATAAGTCTTGTTTTAATACATTGTTTTATCAAATATTGTGTAATGATAATTATCTCTAAACTCAAATAGAATAAAAGATTACTAGAAATCACTTTTACATTTACGTGACTAAGTTTTCAATGATTTGAAACAATATTTTTTTCTTATTAAAACCCGACTGTGCAAACAAACTAAACTAGAGAGATAAAAAAACCATACGTTAATTTTGAAACTGTAACTTTACGAACATTTATATTATTTAATTTAAACTGCACAGAAGGGAAAAGCAATTTCACCCAATGAACCCCAATTTATTTTTCCGTGCAAGTAAATTTATTAAAACAGCAGATAAAACAAAATGTGCTCTTCCATTTGTTAAAAAGGAAATCCTCAGAATTATAATTATTACTATTATACGAAGTTTTATAATTTATTTTACTATTACGAGTAGAAATTAAAATTCACAAATATTTTCTAGTTAATTTCAGACACAAATATTCTTATGTGTTTGAATAATTCCAATGTTTTTTTAGCTAGAATTGAAGTTATAAATATTTTCATACAAAATAAAATTAATAAATAATAAAAGTAAACAACAATATATATTTTTATTAAAAAATAATATTATGTTCCCACAAAAGTTTGTATGATTTTTAATAATTCTTGTTTAATTAATATATAATAAAATTATTTCGCGAAATTACAATTTTCATAAAATTTAATGCATATAAAATATATTTAATAATATACTGCTTACAGGAGACTTATTTACAAAAATATCTATAATACATTTAAAAATAAACACTTTTTTTTTTAAAAAAACATGATGTTAAAATAGTATATTATTTAGATTGGAGTTTGCCTTAACATTTATTTACATACATAAGTATATACCGATTATTACATATTGATAGTAATATTTTTCCAGTGAAATACGTAATTGGATGTGTTTTTTTATTTTATGTAACTTACTTGAATGTTAAATCTCAGAATTTTAAATATAAATTTAAAAAATTATCAACAAGAATATATTCCCTTTTTTAATATATGTTTGTTACTTTGGTTCTTATAATAAGTCAACTTATAATAATATTATAACCCAGATGTAATATATCACAGGTTATTAATGGTATTATAGTTAGTATCATATTAATATTTTACTGATTATTATTATTATTATTATTATTTAGACAGATCTTTCTTCTATATATTTTTAATTCAGCAGATAATTAATAAAATGAATCATAACTAATATATTCTAACCCTTTAAATTTATTATAACATAAACATTTTAGCTATTTTCTTAAAACATTAAATTTGATGTTGAAAGTGTAATTATCTGCAAAATGTTTACTCTATACAACATTAATGTATACTCATTTTGTCGATTCAAGTTAAGGGTTAGTTTTGTAGATTAAAGGACTCTGGATGACGAGAAAACTTAAAATTTAAATGAGCAAAGTCACAGTAGTCCAACTAATAATAATAGGATCTGCTCAGGCTATGATGCATTTTATTGTACATATTGGAATACTAATTATTATTATTTACTCCAAATTAATGAGAATAAATGTTTTATTCTTGGCATACATACAAAACAAACTAAATTTCAAAAAATATTTATGCAGATTATTCTAAATAAATTTTCAAAAATGTTTAATAAATACACTCAGCAATTTACTTTTTGACTTATTCAAATATTCATTATTACAAATGAGTTGTTTTACTACTAAAATCTTCGAACAAATTAAATTTATTAAGTTTAGATGAATTAGTGTGGCAGGAGTAAATTAAAATAAAATATTCTTTAAAAACTTAAATAAGTTTAAAAAATCCATTAAAACTTATGGACTTAATTTTCAAATTATTACTTTTTCTACTTTTGTTGATATAGAAACCTATCTTTACATCAATCAACGTTTCCGCAGAGTTATAACACAACCGATTTTTATTGTCATAATTTATTCAAATTGATATACTGAAATTTTATCAACTGCAAATATAAAAAGGCTATGTAATGATACTGTATAATCAATGACTACAATATATTATCAAATAGCCTGGAGTAATCATTTACCTCAGTGAAAGCTCTAACCTCATATTATACAAATATATTTTAATATTTACACTTTAAAATTGTAGGTTAGAAAGTTGTAAGTTTTAGTATTTAGAAATTGAAGTTGTTGAATTATGTTTGAGACAGAAAACTAAAGGTACATATTCTTGGAAACTTTATTGAAAGTTTCCAAAACGTTTACAGTTGCTCAATGCTATCAAATCAAATATAAGAACTAAAAATAGAGTTCGAAACTATAATTTACCATTCATATTACAAAATTTCATCATTATTCACCAACCAATTTTTTTACATAAAAAACATAAAATATGGTATGTCTGAGAGTACTCACTTCATATATAAAAGTACTGTCAAAGTTATTTGAACAATAAAAAACTATCTCTTCGTTAGAATTGTTTTTGTTACTCTCTGTCTACTTACAGTATCCTAAAAGAGTACAGTCTCTGAAATAAAGTTACAAGGTAAATTCATTTTTAAATCCACGCAAAAACACATAAATCAAAAAATTTATGTAATTCACAGAATTAAAATCGAGTTTAAAATAAAATAAAAATACATAAAATACTTTTGGCTATTTGAATTAAAAAATTGACAAACTGCGTTCAGATTTTTTTGAACAATAAGCATTATAAATATATTTTTAATGCTTCTTAAGTGCATGAATATCATATATTTTCAAAATATTTGTCGTATAATTCTATTAAAATTGTATAAATAAATATTTATTATTAGTTTATTATTACTATTTATTATTATATAAATAAATATTAGAAAATAAAGTTTTTTTAAAATCTTTGATAAACATTAATCGCATTTCACAATTAAAACTTTAACAATTTTAGACAAAAATCAGTACTAAGTATTACATCTACTTTAAAATAGCCTTAAGAAATCTGACTTATTTTATTCGATATTTTAAGCAGAAACGTGTTTAATCTTATAAAATCAGCAAACTTGTAATATAATTAAGGGTATACTCATGACGAAATTATATCTTTATTTTTTAGAAAAAATGTATTATTTATTACAATTTATAAACATTTCGTAATTCCACCAATATAAAAGTGATAGAAATAATTATATAAGTATCATACACATCTTTTTTTAATTTACCATTTTTTTAGATCAAATTCCTACATTTTTCTAAAAAATAATTATTTTCAAGTTATTGTTGAGATGTTAACAAAAACTTTTTAAAATAAAATGAAGCTAAGAAGCCAAAGCACGTACTTACTGTACGTGAGTACAAAAACGCATTGACTACTTGATATTTTGCTAGAGGTTATTTTGACAGAAATAAAATCGGCCTTTACTAAGACTGTTGATGTGGTCCAAACAAATACACACACGGAGTCATATAGAATAATCACTATCTTTCCAAATCTCATTTCAATCGAAAAATAAAACTATATTAGTAGAAAAAATGAACAAAATGTCAATAAGTATGCAATAGCAAAAATTAAGAGTAGCATAAATAATATAAGTACAAACACAAAAAAAGTATATAAGTTTCTAATTTCGAAGAAGAAAATTTAATCTATACAAAATGTTGATATTGAAACAGTAAATAAATGAATATATAAAATAAATTTCCTTTATACTTCGTGAACAAAAAATTAAGAGTGTATAAATTTTATTTAAAAAAATGTTCAAAATTAATGTAAATAACTATTCAGAAATAGTATTTTCTGTCAACTTAAAAAAAAACACAGATCACTTCGATTAGATTTTATAAAATGTACGATTTACATATGAGTATATTAAGCTTTCTGTATTGAATATGATTGATTAATGATATAACAAAATTTTCATGATATTATAAAAAATTAATTACTTAAATTAAAAGATTACTATTAATTTTACAACAAATCATGTTTAATGGAACAATTGATCAATTAAATTAATTATTTTATTTAATTTTAACGTCGTTTTATATTACTCTGTTTAAATAGAATTTAATTGTGTTGTTTAATTTTTGTGTTTATTTTAGTTAGTTAAATTTACAAAACCATTCACATTACAAACATGCACCATATATATATATATATATATATATATATATATATACAGGNATTATTAAAATAATTAAGACTATTGATGTATATAACAATTATTTTTAATTATAATAGGTATCTGCTTTTAGAATTTATTTCAACTTTCCGTTAGTCTTAAGTGCCAATTGTTAAAAATAAATTACATTTATGTAGAAGTGTTTACTTTAGTTATAATTTGTGTCTCTACAAAAGAAACACTCATAGAGAATCGATGTTTCTAGTAAAATGTTACATTTTACAATCTCTAGACAGTAATAATAAATCCACACTAATTGTTTTGATCTTATTTATTTACTTATTTATTTTTGGAGATTTGCCTTTAATGTTTTTCGAATGAAATTAACTATCCTGAAAAACTTGAAAAACTTTAAGATTATTCTTAAAAATAGTATGCTTGTGTAATAGCAACCCGATTAAAAATGAAAAAATAGTTAGTTGAAATATGGCAATGTATTACTTGATATCTTAGAAATATTTTTTGTTTGCACTGATAAATAATTGACATATTAATTTTTTATATAAAAATAGTGAAATTTTGCAATATTCCACTCACGAGACGTAAAAAGATTAACATCTAACACAGTATTATTTTTTACAGTAATCATCTGAAAAAAGGAACAAAATCAGTAACAATAGTTTATCTGGTTAGAAATACTATAGGCTTATTATTATTATAATTATAATTATACTAATAATTATTAGTAGCTTACAAATTGTTTTGAAATAAATGATACCAGAAATGTATTTCTCTGATTTTAGTCCTTATAGTGTTTTATTGCAGTAGTATACAAATGCATTATTCTACCTTTTAATACAAAATTTAATAAGTCAATCTCCCAAAACGATAATGATGAGCTAAATTAATGTTGCCAAAAATGCATAGAGATTGTCACATACATTTACTACGGTAATCTAACCAAACCACTTAATTTTAAAACATTGGTATCTTTTATCTATATAGAAAACTGAATACTTATTTAGAAAAAATGAGTTCTTTAAGAGCAAAACCTTGTTAACAATGGCTCAACTTTAAGACCTTATACATCACCACTACTAGGGTTTACCGAATTCACAAACGGTGTACGCAGATGTAATGGATTTTTTACTACCAAATCTAAAAATTCTCGGAAGATTTCAACGGTTCAATTAAGGAAACTTTCCATTTAAACATAATCGCCCACGTATAGAGTTTAATAAATTTTATTTATAACATTGTCCTACGACTTTTGTAGGATTTCTGGTAAAAATTAGGTTTTTTAAATTACTCAAACAACTAATAAAAATTATATGGTCTTACTATTAAAACCACAAAATGTATACAGATAGCAAAATATTTAAACAGTTGTGAGAAACTATATCGCCGTTAGTTTGTTTTTATATATAGTAGACACCTAGATTCTTTTTACTTTTATAGATAACCTTGTTTATCTAGTTTCAACTCTGACACTCAGATAATAACTCTGAATTTTCCTCAGTTATGTAGATATGTGTAATGAAATAACAACGTAAGGTTATAAATATTTGAAGATTAATGCTGACTTAGAGTTGGCCATGAATCACCCTGTGTATAAATCATTGTCGATTCAATCCCACGGGATTGTTACAAAGTTACACCTTTCCTGTTTAAAGTCACTGTCGTTCGTATTGTTAGCTATTTATTACTTGACGCTTCTAAATCTTATACTCGAAGACAATCCTATTAACTTTTTACTTTGGATCTGTTGTAACTTGGTAGTTTACTTTTATATACTTTTAAATTTGAATTTTATNTTGTAGTTTACTTTTATATTCTTTTACGTATATACTTTTAAATTTGAATTTTATTCAAACATAAACGTTCAGATAGCTTCTTAACATTTCATGTACGTCTTACTAATAGTNTGGTAGTTTACTTTTATATACTTTTAAATTTGAATTTTATTCAAACATAAACGTTCAGATAGCTTCTTAACATTTCATGTACGTCTTACTAATAGTTGGAATTAAGCCAACTCTCTTAAATAAAGGTTTTAGCAATGTTAAAAAAAAAATTAATTGTATTTTAATGATATCATCTTGAGTTTTAAACCACTTGACAATAAATCAATTAAAATGAACTTATGGTTTAAATACAAATTAGAAAATATTTGATTTGAAAGTAAATTTACTAGAAGTATTACTTAAAAATGTGGTATCTATAATAAGATACTTCCGTAGGATTTTCTGAATAATTAATTAGACACATTCAAATGAAACAATAACAACTGCGGACAAAATACTCGAAGCTACTATAATTTTCTGCAGTACAAAATAACACTGTATTCTAATAAATTACTACCTATTTCAATAAATAATTTAATATGTAATTGTTTTAAAATTATACTAATGCTCTTATAAGTATAAAATGAATAAATATAAAAGATCAGATGCTAACATCGAGTAAAATACTCATTGGCATAAACTGATAAAACCTCAAATTTTCTCTTTTACATTTATAAAATCTACAAAATAGTAAGAAGGCTATTACACAAACCCTAGAAATAGTAGCAATTGATGTTAGAATGTTATTACCAGCACTACCTTATAGTTAAACCACCTGAATAAAAAATGTTAAAGATATATATCTAGTTGACAACAAATGGAACTTATGGGACAATAACTCTTTAACGTTTATTGCCTTACTGCCATCGGCTGGAAAATACAAATCGAAACCACAAAAATATTACATCTTAAATTTAATACTTCATCGTTAATGTCATTTGTTTTTTTTTCTCGAATATTTGATATAAATATTTTATATACATATATATATATATATAATATATAATAATAATTGACAGTGTTTAACAGACATAATAATGTTGTGAAGAATAAAATACATAATTTTTAAAATTAATGTGTTAATAAAAAATTTACAAATACGACATTTTATATTCTTTATAATTTATAAATTAAGTAGAATTTCGTTTCTTTCTTTATTACATAAAACGTATCAAAAATAATTGTTATTTAATTTAAAATTGACGTATACAATTTTTATTTGCTGTGTCATAATAAAAAGTAAAAACATAGGGGATTACTCGAATAAAAAGTATCATGTTTAATGTTCCTAAGCTTTTATTGGTTACACTTTCACTGCTAACTACTACTTTATGACTTATGTAGTCCATCATTTTGATGTACAACATCATTGTTACATTTTAATAAGCAAAATTTGTAAACGTGGTTTTAGAGAAAAAGATAACTTTAGTAATGCGTTTTCCTTTTATAATCGGATCATAGAATTCAAATGCTCTTGTTTCAGGCATTTTAGAATGTAATCCAATACAGAATGCGTATTTGATAATGCTTGATACAGTTTTTCTTAAATTCTGACTAAGTAGCCTTCATGACCCCTAAGTACGTTACTCTAAACGATACACCGTCAACCTCGTCTGTATGTGAATAGTAAGTACCTTTTCTTTTACTTCTGTTCAAGAGTTTAAAAGAAAAAGAAAGCTCGGATAATATCACACCCTCCATGGAAATCGATTTACCACACGTGCTTCACTCCTTACCAACTATATAGTACAAATGTATAATATGTACCTAGTTACATCATTCCATCCCAACCAAATGCTAAAACCTTTTTTGGGATTTCATTTTGTTGATTTTACATTAACAGAGAAAAGTTGGTAATACTATCTGACAAACTACCCCATCTTATACCACCTACAATAAATAAATATTGACTTATATACAAGATAAAACATATCAACCAAAATAGTTAATGTTTAAACACAATTCTAACCAATGATGGAAAATTAATCTAATATGTAATTAAAATAAAACACAATGTTATAGTTAATACTTATAATAATTAATGAAAGTTATTTATTTGTTTCAAGTTACTAGAACAGTTTTGAAACTATACAAATTATATATCAGTTGTTATCTAACTAAAGTTTAAAATTATGTCTAACCCACCACGTCATTAACTTTTGATTACACATTCACTTTTTAGAATATGAAATGCTTAGTAAGGGATAGTAGAAATTCACCAAAAAGATTTCGCCAAATTAATGCAATTGTAAAATATATCTGAGTAACTTTAAAACACAAATTTTCTGAGTATATTGTTGTTAAAACCTTTATTCTTAACTCATTAAATGTTATTTTATAATCAAATAATATTACATTTTTAAAGATTAGTTATTTTAGAGCCATATATATTTTTTGTCAAAAATATTTATATTTTAATTGACATATTTCGACATATTATCCTAGAAATTATTATGTTCTAGCATAAAAAGTTTTTTAAACATTTATTGAATTATTACTGAAGACTAAAAAATAGTTACGGATGTTCAAAACTAAATCATTCTATATTTTAGAAAAAAAAACTTTCATATGAATAAAGATAAATTATAAATTTTAATTAATTATTATTTCTTTTAAAAATAGATTAAAAAAATACTATAAATTTATTCTCGAAAAAAAATCATTAGAGATCATGCATCAATACGTGAAGAATAAACAAATGTCAATAAAATGGATTAGTTACAGTATGATTAAATTATTGACAATGCTGGCTAAAGTATTTATAAAACAAAATTTGTTATTCAGAAATACATAGAAACAATAGTTATCTTGGAGAACAATCTAAAACATAGGTCACAGAAAAAGAAGGATAATAGTGAGGATGAATAGACGGGTGGCGATTTCTCTTATCTGGTAGATTTATCGAGAGCTATGTGTTATAAGAAGAAAAAACAGTGGAAGGGTGAATAGTACAGATGAAGTAGGGATCAAGGGAGAGAAACCCGCCGTGTCGACGCCCCACTATGTTATTTTATGTGGTACCATTCCTGCAAGAGTTAGGAATTTTTCTCTATTACTGGTGCCCCGTTATTGTGACGATCTAAGCAACCGTCTCGGTATTTATACTAGAAAATAATCCCTTCCTATCAACAAAATCGAATAACAAAACAAGAACACCTATATATTTTCAATGAGAAAAATCATATTTTCCTTTTTACCTATCAAAAATAATTTATGATAAGTAAAACGCCCATATATTTTAATTTTGATTATAATATACCAAACAAATCAGATATTAAAAATTTTAGAGGTATTCTTTTTCTTTCGTCTCATCAATAAAAAAAGGGATAAATAAAGTGATTTATTTCATTTAAAGATTTTTTCTTTTCCCTTCCAAGATTACATTTAAGACTTTCGTTTTCTTCGGAAATAATTTATTTGAATAAACTAAAAGTTAACTTTTGTTTCATTAAACATAATAAATGGTTTGATGGACTTGAAACACTTTCAAAATTTATCGAAATATTTTTTATTTCATTACATTATAGAGAATGATTTGACTTCAATTTGGTAAAAGAAATAATCAGGAGCATAAATTTTTGTGTTATTTTATTTTTTCCCTATAATATATAGGTCTTATTTGTAAACGTTTTGAAATTAAACTAAATATATATTTTTTAAGTATTTAATCATTGCACGAAGCTATTGGTTACAATCAAAATATTATCAAAATAAAATGAGATACAATTAGGGACTTTTTGACAACTCAATTTGAATAATAAATTGCTCAAAAGTTAATAGAGTACTAATACTATCAAATATTTTCATAGAATTGGAGCATTTTTCAAAACACATCAACTGCAGTTACGCCCGATTATTTATGAATTATTGGATTAATAATAATATATAATAATTCACTTTTATCGAAAAAAAAATTTGTTGAAACTGTCATTAATGTTGTAATAACTCAACCCGAGGGAAAAAACAGTGAATCAGAACTTATAAAATTTACCATTCCATGTACAAACACAAAAATAGTACGATCTCGTTTTATTATAATGATTTTCCTATCTATCTATTTTATATATCAATTAACGTGGAAACGACACTAATATATTTCTCTGAACATGATACAATTAAAAATAAATCTAGACAAATTATATAATTTGTAAATACAATAATTTGGAGGTTTATAATTTATATGTGGTAAAAAATGAATTTTATATTGTAATTTAGAGTCTAAGCAAACATTTTTAATTTATTCGAGTGAAAGTCATTTTTTGGAAACTGTCTCTCACGTAGCCTTGAGTATCAAATACCTAAATCAAATTAGTGTATGACAGCTAATTAGATTACAGTGTAATATGATTTTGGTAATAGGATAAAAAGAAACAATATCTCCATAACCATGTAATGTAAAAAGATAAACTATTAAATTAGCATAATGAATGAAATATTTATTCGAGGATATATTAACAATACAAGAAAAGAAGAACCTAAACAATTTAAAATAAAATGTATTCATTTTTGTTTTATTTGTTTTGCTATTATATCAGTGGGATTATTTATTTAATTATACTATTTCTATCAAAAGATTCTTTTGTAAACTTCGATTAGACAGTTTTTTAATATTAATTTTACTAAGAGATTATTATTTTGTTCTAAACTACAATTCCAAGTAAAGACAATTTTTTTAAACAAATAAATTATAGTTCTGCTCTACACTTTTTAGATAATTTTTGCTGATTAACATTTAAAAAATACAGTATAATAAATTTTAGTGATTTCGTCTTTAAACTATTTTTTTTTTTTTTTTGGGAAGGAAGTATTTATATAACAAAATAAAGTGTGTCCGAAAATCTTTTGAAAAATCGTTACTATTTAAAAAAAATTTAAGCCTTGCATAAAATTTTTATAATTTTAAAATACTATTAAAGTATTTTAAATAAATGACTTTAATAGCCGAAAGTTTATTTCATACCTATACAGATATAATTCATAAATATATTTGAGAATTCATAATTTTTTTTTTAGTTAATATTTTGTTAGATTATTTAGCATTCCAAAGAGAACATAGCAAGCCTGTACCCTTATATTTTGTCGATTAATGCACACGTAAAATAAGCCCAAATATTCGCACAGGCGGCTAAAGAGATTATATGACAAAATTACAAGCAAATGAGGCATAACATTCTCGGACATTAGTATTCGAATCGATCTCATAAATAATTCAGCAACAAGATTTACCGTTGACGATTTATAAGCGACGACGACTAAACCCCTTGTATGAAATATTTCAATGCAAGTAATATATGTATTTGTTGCTGATATTTATAAATGCATAACGTAAATTTGTACAGTAAAATTAATGGGATGTGTATGATTGGAAACATGAAAAAACATAACATTTTTTATTGTTCTAACGTTTGGAATATAAATAATATTTCATGGTTCCATTTACAGAGTTCAATTACTGAGTTATTTCCACGTGTTTAGTATTCTAATTTTCTAATATTATGTAAATTATTGATTCAGTACCATGTGCTTTGAATTCAAAAGCTAGAACAATATCATTTAAATATAAAAATTCTCTTTTAATAAAAAAATTAAAGTAATTTTCATTCAAAATGTTTAAGGTAAAAATAAATCTCTTGTTACTTTGATAGTGAAAAATTTTGTATTTTACAGTGTACTTATTTTTTTAATTATAATATTCATGTTTGATTTGTTTAAATTTATATAACAATGCATCGATGCCATAACAATAACACATGAAAGATGAATAATATCTATACTCATTATATGACTTATTTTCAAATGAAGGTTTTTTTCTTATACATTTTTTATAAGAAAAGAAATGCTGTGTCATATTTTAAGTAATTATTAAATTGTATTTTTAGTTAGAACATGCCAATTTTATTGGAAACACCTTGGAGTCTCGAATTTGATTCTTATATTTTGATTAAAACAGCGAGCCATTGTTTCAACACAACAATTAATATGTAAACTACTTAATAATATTAAGTATATATATATATATTATAGTTTATCCGATAAAGTATCTCAAGTGATCTATAAATACTTTAAGGTTAGTGTTATTAAGTATGCCTGTTTGGTTAAAACCAGTTAAAATGTTATTGTTATATTTGAACGAATGTTATCGCTTATATAGTATCTGCTTAGATTCAAAATTTATTTACGTTGAATGACGAAGATGAAAACAAAAAATTACAACTCCATATATAGGCTCCTTGAATTACCAATTTGTGGGTTCAGTACAATTTAGAATAGTATATTCCTCCTAAAAAAAACTATAGTTAACAAACAGTAGTATTTCATTTCTATAGATATTTTAGTAGAGCAAAAACAAAGTCATAAAATTCTATTTTTTAATGTTAAAAAAAAAAGCAAATTTATTAAAACTTTTCACAACACCATGTTTCCTTAGCTGTAGATAACGTTATTTCATCTTCAATGAAAGTGTAATATGATCTGTGAATCATAAATACGTGGCAGCGCAGAGTGGTAAGGTTTGTCTCTACGACACTTAAGGTCTCCGGTTCTAATTCCGTTCATATTTTTCACATGATTCGATTGATGATCAACCATCGATCCCCAGCAACCGTGTCAAACGTTAATAAAATGAAGCAAAATGAAAAACATTTTTTACTGAATGTATTTTATTACTTGATCTTACTGCTGATGGATTATCGAATCAAACCATAAAACTAAATCGAAAAAAAAAGACTATTTTCGTTTTTTTCCTGTACCCTTCATTAATTTAAATACTTTTCATGAGGATTGTTCCATCCTCCTACCTCCTAATACCCGACCCTTATGTTTTATATGTATTAAATATAAAATAGTGAACTGAATAAAATACATCAAACAAAATAAATCTTTCTTTTATTTTGATAATTCTTCTTTAAAAATGAATGATAACTTTTATCGAAATGTTCATTGTTCTAGCTTTTTCTTTAGAAAACTTTTCTGCAGATTATTAGCTTCGATGCGAAGCTGAGAAGGTATTAATTTCACTATGATGTGTTTTTTTTTTTTTTATGTCTGTTGCCACTTTTTCTCAGCTCTCACCGAACGGATTTCTTTCAACGATACGTCAAAAGATCACAAATCGTATCTAGTCGAAGACATTACCCTTCAAAATTGAAAAAATTTCCCTCGTTCCCCGTAAATGGGGGAAACCTCCAAAAAAATTACAAATTTAAAAATCGCTAATTTTCGAAATTTTTTCAATTTTTTTTACTAAAAACTGCCGTAACTTTTTCAAAAATGAACATAT
>NW_026099572.1:67061792-67204251 GCF_025091365.1 Daktulosphaira vitifoliae | reverse complement strand
TTTTTTAACATTATGTTGCTATAACTTTTTAAAAAATTCATGAATCAACTTTATTCTTAAATGATAAATGCTTTATATATACTTCTTTCATTCGACATACTTTTACAGATTTTAATCACTCTATTTATTTTAATATAATTATTATATAAAAACAATTCTTTTTGGTATTTTAAATATTTTTTATTATATTAATTAATATTTTTTATGTTTATCTCTTATTTGTTTCGAATGAAAACATACATTATCAACATGCTTTTTTATTATAAAATGATTTAATTGAAAAAAATATTGGTATTTAACATCTATTGATCCAGTATTTCGGGAATAAATAACATTTGTAGATATAGAGGAGGTGTGATACAGGTTATTTTTTATCATTACGTATTACTCTGTAGTGCTCTTCTTCATTTTATATTTAATAATGTTTATAACTTCAAAGTACTTGTTCAAATGTTGTTGTCGACCAGTCGTATTCTTAATAAGATCATTTATTTATTTTAATAGCTTGTTAAGTATACATATTGCCATTTAATAAAATTTAGTAAACATCCTTATAAGGGATAAATTAAAGAAATATTTTATAATTGATAGATCAAGAGATATATAACTAAAAAATATCAAAAAGAGTTTTCTTAACATGATTATTATGATAAATGCTATACAACTAATATTTATCAGAGGACCCCACTTTGAGTGTACAAGTGTATTGGATGTATTTCAGCAAATGTAGCACTATTTACATACAACAAATTAAATTAACATTCATACCTACAGGAGTTGGATGTTTCCTACCAAGCTGCACCTGTAATCATATCAAAAACCAAGATTGCATTTACACATTATTTTTCTACATAAATATTTATTTATTTATGTTCGTAGAAATATACGAATTTACATATTTACCAGCATAATATTACATTGGGCCATTTAAAAAGGAAATTACTTTTCTCCACATCACAATTGTAACGATGATATCCTATTTTGGATATCATGGTATAACCAGCTAAGCTCATTCTAGAGGCAATCTGTTTTGTAAATAAATAACACCTCTTGGTTTTTTCAATTCTTTTTTATTCCCGTCGGTTTTAAATTAAAAAACAACACCAACCAACTTCTATGGTATTTCAACACAAAAAGTTGTCATAAAGTATAGTTTATAATTTAACAAATAAGGTCAAATTAATTTTTAAACAATCAAAATAATTTGACTAAATTTTATGATTCATGCATTCGTATTATTACCACAAAAAAATATCATTATCAAATTTCAATAATTTTACTTCTGAGTTTTTTTTATTCTTAAAATAAGGATCTTAAAGATAATAATTCTTTAGTTAATTATTTTCTTATACCATTTAAACAGTTCAATCCTAATTTTAGTATTATTTTCTAAAAACAGTTTTTACGGATTTGCTATAATGCTTAAAGCAATTACAAATTTGCTTTAAACATTTAGCTTCAATGTCAATTCTCGTTATTTTAAATTGCTATTTATGAAAAAACTCGTTGTAAAAACTGTAATTTTAAAAAGAAAAATAATGAATATATAGTAAACGAAATTTTGATCAATCGTACTAAAATAATTAAATAACAATAAATTTAACTTAACTTTCTTAATTGAGAAAAATGTTTAATGATTATTTCTATTCTTTCATTATATTTAAAGTATCATCATTACAATTTGGAAAAAATTTCCTTCATATTCCTTCAATTTCCATTCATTTACCGTTATTAAGGAATTCGCAAAAAAAATAATTGGCCTCCAAATATTTTTTCCAGCCATTAACATATCTTATATTTAAATAATAAATTCTCATAACATCTATTTATACATTTTACATTGATTTCAATCATTACTATTTTTAAATATACTTTATTCCGACAATACTGTTTTTTGGTCTAAGTAACTATACAAAATATAAAATAAAAACAACATTTAGATATATCTTAAATGACAAAATGATAATAAACTCTTCGTTAGTTCAATACCCATTCGATTACGTTACTTATCCCAGTCTTGGTAACAATATTTCATCACTTTTTCCATCATTCTTTTATATGTGACAAAAGATTTATTTTAACATCGAAAAACTCAAATATATATATATATATTATTTATAAATAATTTAGTAAACTTAAGTCAATTACATCCAATAAACTAATCTAATTAGACTAGTTTATTTGTATAATATTTAAATACAACAAGACTAAATTCTTTGTCATAACATTAGTGGTATTTTTTTTATTTTAATTACTCAATAATGTGTTAATTAATTATCAAAATAAAAGTAATTATTATTTATTATTAATTATCACAGTTATTATTTCTACAGTATTAAAACAAAAATAAAATAATTAAACTAAATCTAAAAATTTTATTCAGAATTTATAGTAGAAATTCAATCTAAAAATAAAAAATTTAAAAGTCTAGATATAAATTTTTTTATTTAATTTTTATATATTATAAAACAGTAAAATATTATATATGAAAAATGACTTTAAAATGAAATATTTAAGGACTAATCAAAGTTTGCATTGAAAATAATGAAATGTAATTATTCACCAACTTATTTTTCTTAAGTTTCAAAAAAGTAAATTGAGATTTTCCTTTTTCCATTAGTGTTGAGTGAGTATAATAGATATATTAAACATATCGATTTTACTCTTCACAAACCAAAAAAATAATTAAATATTTGTCTTTTTTAGACGAATTCATATTTATGAATCTATGTTAAAAACAATACGTTTAAAGTTAAATAAATTTATATCTTGTAAATGATTTATATTTATAAGATTTTTATACCTTATAATTAAGATATAAATTTATAAGAATAGTGTTGTATGTACATATCAAAGATATTTTTTAAATAAAAATGATGAAATTAAGCGATAACCGAAAATTTGTGAAATTCTAGAATTATTACTCATCGAATACAGCATCATATTTCGAGTAAATTAATGAGAATTTTATATTAATTACGTAGAATAAACTTATTAAGAGGTAAATTTATATTTCTAAATCTAAAATTAATTTCTTAATAGAAATAAATGTGTATCAAATTCCAAAAATTATTTTAGCTTTGAGACGAAGCTAAGAAAGTATTGGTATTACTATGAATGTGTTTTTTTAAGTATGTCCATGGAAATTCTCAGCTCTCATTGAACCGATTTCAACGATTAATACGTCAAGAGAACCTAATTTTTACCTAGTTAAACTTATTTTCTCCAAAAGTTGGTAAAAACTACCTCAATTTTAGAAATTTAAAAAAATTTCTCAAAATTACAATACTGTAAAACATGGCAATTTTCAAATTATTTTTCTGCATTCAAAAACTACTAGAACCTTTAATTTAAATACTAATCGGCCCTAATGAAATTTTAATAAAATTTACTAGTGATAATTAGTTATCTTCTGGTGTGCTTTTTTTGAATGTTTAACAAAAAACTTAAGTACAAAAAGGGTTTGAAAGAAACATCCCACACATGTATAAAAAAAATTTTTTTAACTTGATTTTGGAATGGGTTCCATACGCCTTTTTTACCAAGCATTTGTAAAATTATAAATATACATATAATTTTGAAAATTGACAAATTTGCACCTAATCATTTTTTAATATAGTGATGCAGTTCACTGTCAGATATCATCTATACTTGTCCAACTATGCTGCGTCCCTACTATACCGCGACCCTACTGTGATTTTTTTTTTCAATTTTATTATCACACGAATATATTAAAGAGTTGGACTAAGTTAAAATGGCTTTTAGAGCCAAAAAGATCTACAAATTTATTGACGACTGTTTAACGTTTGCCAACAAAATAGCCATTGTCCTTTATACCATATGCATATATCAGAAAAACAACCCCAAAAAATAAAAAGAGAAACTCGTTGTAAACTCATAGGTACACATTTTTATGTGTACCCTTGAAATTCAATCGGATTTTCTACACGTTTTATTTCAATAATTGAACTGTGATTGATTTCGTTCGATACAAACTAAAATAGAAATAAAAATAAAATAGATTTCAGACAATATATCTTGTAGGTTTTTTTTTATTCCAATACTTTTATTGGATGATTTTAAAATAGAATAATGATTAAAATACATTTACTTCTTAAAAAAATAAAAACATTTCGGTTAACGACGATAAATTCAAAACTTAAAATCGTATTAATTCTAACAATGTGCGACTTTTTTTTAATGTATAGCATTTTTTTTAATATATAAATTTATTTCGTTAAAAAAATTTTTTTGAATCCTTTTTTATCATTGAGCAAATTTTAAAATTTCCTCTGAAATCGAATTAAAATTCATACATTACAGTTAATTAATATCTTATATTACATTAAATTTAAAAGCTTATGCGCAAAACAGTGTTAAAAAAAGTTAAAGATGAATATAATTACTAAATTTTGAAAAATGTTGCATTATCTACATTTATTTTATTAAATTTATTATTGCATTATTTTTAAAAATAAATTTTAGTTTTACAAAATGTTTAATGTTTAAAATTTTTATGATTATTTATTGTTCTAGTAAAAACTCAAAAGCTGTATACATTATTATAATATATATTTTTACGTTATTAAACAAACTATTAAAGTAATGAAACCTGTTAGCATTAACAGATTTTGATTAAAAAAATTGTGTTCATTAAAGAAAGTTAATAGAAACGCATATTTTTCAATTTGACAAAATTAAAGAATAGGTATTGCAAATATTTTTTCCATTATAAAACAATAAATTGTTTAACCGGAACAACTAAATTTAATTAGTACTGTTATTTATTGCTTTGGTTTTATATGTCTTGTAATAACACCCAATCTTTTCTCGGAAAAAAGAAATTGTACGTTTTTGGCAAGAAACACTAGTAAACGAATATTCTTTTTCGTGGCAAACCATGTTTTTGGCAGTAAGTTGGCTAGGTTAAAAGTAGAACCAACACAAAGATTGGAAAACTGTATTGGACCACATCGGAAAATTAATGTAATACAGGAAGTAAGATGTGCGAAACAGATACCTGTGGATCACAACATTTGTGATAAACCTAACGAAGCTGCCGGTCGGAATTGTCTTCTCGGCGGTTGTAAATACAGCTGCGGTTTAAGTATAAATCAGCGTTTTTGGTCAAACATCAGAAACCAAGTGTCTGTCACACAATTCTTTTTATTGCTGTATATTTTTTACGCATTTCTAAAATCGGGAAAATTTGTCTAGTTTCTTAGTTCATTTCCCCTGAGGCTCATAATTTCAGGGTGCATTGCAACGCGTCGTCTGTTCTTTATTGTAGACCGCCGCATTTTACTTGAACGTACATGACACAAAAAAGCGTCTTGTAATTCTCTTAAAGTTTATTTCCTTTACCATACTGTGTGATTATAGACATATTTTCACATAGAAGGCGCCAACTTGTTTATTACGTTTTTAAGTATCGTTTATGAAATAACTCAGAAACCCTGCCACAAAATGCGTTGTAATGTACTCAAAAATTACAACTTTCATCTATTCTTGAATTATTTGTATCAAATACAAAAATTGTAATTATTATTTTTATGTGTATCTATAACGAATCTTTTAAAAAAACTTCAATTCTGAAAATTATTTACTATCTGATTGAATTTATAATCATACATTATATAAATAGTGATTAAAAATAATGTAAGTCAAAAAATCAGCTCTAACGAGTTCTAGATCAGTCTAAAGTAAATAGGTTTATAAAATACGTTAATTTTATATGAGATAATAAGTTTGGATATTTTTGAACTTTGATTAAAATTAAAATATTTTATATATTCGATTAACTTCTTTTTTAATTTACAGCTAAAACTTTAATTTATATTATTTGTCTTTAAAACTTTATAATCAACCTTTGCTAACTTGAAGTTCGGAAAAATTAAGAATTTGACAAAATATTCTCAAAACAACTCTGTAATTACAAAGTTAGCTATATTGTTTGACATGATTTCATTAAATATTCAAGGTAAAACTCTACAACAAAGTAATCTTCACAAGTAATATAACCTCTGGAAATTGAAATTAATTTTCATCTATTATTTGAAAAATTATACTGAGACGAACTTGAGTTTAAGAAACCATCATTTCCATGACCATGCTAAACAAATAATCCTTCTAAAAATAATATAAACAGCATGCTTTATTCAAAAAGTATTTAAGTTTTTCAACTATGACTGTTTATAATACATACTTGTAACCACAAATTTTTTCGAGAAGTATTTAACGATTTTCTTTTGTTGCAATATTATTTTAATTAAAATGTATTGACTACAAAATTAAAATTATAGTATGCATTATAAATATACACCTGTACGAGCTGCACCCGTCTGTCTAGATACACATTTTATACATTAAAACGCTTGTTCTAACTCATTCGAAAACATTTATTGATCCGATACAGTTTTTTACGGAAAAATTCAAAAAGACAGATATATATCATTTTGAAAATATCATCAAATATTTTTATTGTTAAAACCAAATAAGAAATTTATAATTTTAATATAGTCTAAAAATACATAAATGATTAAATTAATACAATGAATTATTAATTGTATCAAAACTAGTTGTCAGTTAGATACGTTCCACTCGATATAGGAAATCTAATAAAATATTACAATTTTTACCATATGCTCTTATGGAATCCAAGTAGCTGACAATATTGCATTTTCAGGTTAAAACATATCCCAGCGGTCTTAACTTAATACAAATTGTAGCAGCGTCTAAAAGAATATCTGAAACTACCCAAGAATAGCTCAAATACGCAATCTAAAACACTTTTTGAGGAAAATATGAAAGGTCGATCAGGACTATAGTAATGATCGTTTGATTTTAGTGCCATGGCACCAATGTCGTCATCGCCATCTCTCAATGTGCACATTAGACACCCCGACCTGGTACGGCCGGAAGTTTGGCTCAGTTTCCGGTAGTGAGGTGCCAAAAAATCGTTGACCGTTTTATCTAGCAGCCCGAGGAGACACCTTGAACACGTGCGCAACATACATACTTGCGATAGCACGCGGAATAAGATTTACTGAAGGTCCCCTTGTCTACCACCACGTCCCCATTGGCTTACAAGCACTATAAAACCCGTTGCCAATAAATACACACGGTTGATGTTGCGGATTCAGCAACCTCGCCGTCGTATTAAACACATTACAACTTTCCCCTTAATACCTCATACTCGTCATGTATTATGGTTATATAGTTGCATTTTATATCACTTTACCATCAACCGTCCATTGTTAAATTTATTGAGATCTTTACCGAGTTCATTTTGTAACCACAAAACGATTATTTTTAATTATAGTCTTACCCTAATTAACATTTTAATAACAAAAGAGCAATGTTATCGCTCGAATAGTTTTAACAAAACCATTAGATACCTTTATTGTTGGATTTTACTAAAGAGGCAACAACCATTATTTGTTTAGTTAAAGACAACAGAAAAAATGTTAACGACATCAAAGAATTTCACTTAGATAATAAAAGAATCATGAGGACTTATTAACACACAATGAATAACAATTTGTTGCTTATATTAATTTAGATTAATAAAAATATTCTATAGGTTAAAAATTAAAAATATTTAGCCATTTATTATATATGAAGTAACTTGACTAATTTTATATGAAACTAAAATGTTATACTATATTATATTACATTAAATTATTAAACTGAAATATAGTTGAAATACGAATGTACAAATAATTAATTACTTGTACTAATATTAATTATAAGTGTGTACCATTTTTTTTTATGATTTATTATACTTAATTTCAATCAATATAAATTTAAAATATTTTAGGTGTCTTGGGTTCGTCACCGCGGCATACATTTATTAACTGTAGGAAGATACACCTACACTAGTGACCAAAGGTTTCAAGCAATTCACTCGCCACAAACAGAAGACTGGACATTACAAATACGTTATCCTCAAATAAGAGATAGTGGTTATTATGAGTGTCAAGTCGGTACAACACCGCCAATAGGTCATGCAATGATATTGACAGTTGTTGGTAAGCAAATTAGTTATTCTAAAATATTAATTATTATTTTGGTGAAATTTAACCAATATTTATATTTATATTTTAATTTTAATCAAAAAGTTTTGAGTATAATGGTATTTGATAATTTATGCAGCCAAATAAGTTGAATAAAATATTCCTTGATAATTTATTACACAACGCATGTTTGAATATACAATTTTGACAATTTTTTTTCCCGTAAACATTTTTGCTTTTTATAACTCATCAATAATAATTTTTTAGCTGTTTGTTTATAATTTATTAAATGTATACTGTCATACATACATTAATGTGTTGAAAGTTAATAAAAAATATTTAAGTGTAAGATATAACAAACAAATGTTCAATTAATTCTAATAACAATAAAAATAATTAGTTTTCATTGTTATAGCTACACTTTTTTTACTACCACTTTATAAGATAACATCGTAAAACTTAATTATAAAGCATTATAATTTATTTTGTCATAACAAATCCTGTGAATCATATGTTTAATTAGAGAGCAAAGTATTAATTAATACACTCAAAGCAAAATAATTTTATTTTTAATTTAATAAATTTTAAACATAAAATATCTGCAAAAAAAGTTTTTCACAAAAAGTAGTAATAGTTATTTAACATAGGCTTAACTTATTTTTTCTTAATTATGAAAAAATTGTATTATTAAGTTTTAAAGAACCCTTCAGTATTTTTAATACTCCTCTTAAACCTAATCAAAAAATCAATTCTTTTTTATTCCCGTCGGTTTTAAATTAAAAAACAACACCAACCAACTTCTATGGTATTTCAACACAAAAAGTTGTCATAAAGTATAGTTTATAATTTAACAAATAAGGTCAAATTAATTTTTAAACAATCAAAATAATTTGACTAAATTTTATGATTCATGCATTCGTATTATTACCACAAAAAAATATCATTATCAAATTTCAATAATTTTACTTCTGAGTTTTTTTTATTCTTAAAATAAGGATCTTAAAGATAATAATTCTTTAGTTAATTATTTTCTTATACCATTTAAACAGTTCAATCCTAATTTTAGTATTATTTTCTAAAAACAGTTTTTACGGATTTGCTATAATGCTTAAAGCAATTACAAATTTGCTTTAAACATTTAGCTTCAATGTCAATTCTCGTTATTTTAAATTGCTGTTTATGAAAAAACTCGTCCATTTTTATGTTTACACTAGTTTAAAGGCTAATTTTTACAATTTCTGGAGATTTATCTTGCTAAATAATAATTATTAAACCAAAAAACAAACTATACTACTGCTCACAATCATCATTAAACTCTATAATTTTAATTAAAAACTCTAATTTTAAAAAGAAAAATAATGAATATATAGTAAACGAAATTTTGAGCAATCGTACTAAAATAATTAAATAACAGTAAATTTAACTTAACTTTCTTAATTGAGAAAAATGTTTAATGATTATTTCTATTTTTTCATTATATTTAAAGTATCATCATTACAATTTGGAAAAAATTTCCTTCATATTCCTTCAATTTCCATTCATTTACCGTTATTAAGGAATTCGCAAAAAAAATAATTGGCCTCCAAACATTTTTTTCAGCCTTTAACATATCTTATATTTAAAAAATAAATTCTCATAACATCTATTTATACATTTTACATTGATTTCAATCATTACTATTTTTAAATATACTTTATTCCGACAATACTGTTTTTTGGTCTAAGTAACTATACAAAATATAAAATAAAAACAACATTTAGATATATCTTAAATGACAAAATGATAATAAACTCTTCGTTAGTTCAATACCCATTCGATTACGTTACTTATCCCAGTCTTGGTAACAATATTTCATCACTTTTTCCATCATTCTTTTATATGTGACAAAAGATTTATTTTAACATCGAACAACTCAAATATATATATATATATATACAGAGTGATTTTTTTATCATAACCCACTCAATTACTTACAGAATAATAATAATTAAACATTTTTTTTTTATTACTATCTTGAGTTACACATTATTCTTGAATTATTAACTATGTAATACTTTTTAAGTTTATCCCTTATGCCTGGTAAGGGTGTCAACTTTTTTTTTTTAAATGGTAACACGTATTTTTAATTTAATAAAATGTTTGAGTTTTTAATTCAATAGTAAATGGCATTTGAATTTTTAATGAAACTTAATTTGTTTATTAGATATTAACATTTAAAGTTTCAAATTTTTGAGTTAATATATAGGTATAATACACAAGGGATTACAAATACAGGTAGCTAATTGATTTTTTATGACATCGATATTAGCAGGTACACAGCATTATTATTATCAATGATAGTAAGGTACATTGTTGTGAGTTTATAAATACACTAACTGACAATACAAAAAGTATATCTATTGATAGTCACAATTGATAATAAACAATCCGTGACTGTGATAGCAATATCATAAAAAACCAATTAGCTACCTGTATTTGTAATCCCTTGTGTATTATACCTATATATTAACTCAAAAATTTGAAACTTTAAATGTTTATATCTAATAAACAAATTAAGTTTCATTTAAAATTCAAATGCCATTTACTATTGAATTAAAAACTCAAACATTTTATTAAATTAAAAATACGTGTTACCATTTAAAAAAAAAAAGTTGACACCCTTACCAGGCATAAGGGATGAACTTAAAAAGTATTACATAGTTAATAATTCAAGAATAATGTGTAACTAAAGATAATAATAAAAAAAAAATTTTTAATTATTATTATTCTGTAAGTAATTGAGTGGGTTATGATAAAAGAATCACCCTGTATATATAAACTATAATTCTAATGAGATAACCGATACTTATTTAAATTTTAAAACCTGCTGATAGATATTTATTTGGATAAAAAAACGCATTAAAAAAATAACACTTTAACCATGTTTATGTGTAAAATTCATTTCGCAAAATAAAGAATCATTATTTTTAAGAAAATTATCAAATAAAAAAAATCTTTTAATAAAAATTTCATTGGATAAAAAACTATATGAATAGCCATGACGATTCACGTCGAAGTTTTCATTATTTGTTTTTTTGGATTTCTATTTATTGAAACAGTTATTGTTGACAGATAATATTATTTTATTTTAAGTACGTGAATTTCTCCCAAAAAATAACCACTTTGGTAAAATTTAAGTGTTTTTTATTGAAGGATATAGAAATAATAGTTTTATTAAAAAAAATTTTTAACCGAAAAGTTTAAATTTTATCAAGTATTGCGAAATGGTCAAAATTAGGGCGGTGGTTAAACTTGAGGCAGTTAAATATCTATTAGCATTTTAGTGATATCAATATACAACACTAGTAAAATGTTTATAAGTATTGTTATGGAATACGAAATGTTTGTTCACAATGATTATGCGATGAAATGTGTAAAATATTTAACTGCTCCAAATTGGTCTATTTGACGGTAATTAATTATAAACCAATTCGAAATTTTTAATAATTTACACAATCAACGACTTTTAGATAAGCCACCTATTTTAAATTTTAGGTACTCAGTAATAAATCTAAAAAGGGCGTTAAAAAATATATTATTTTTAAATAATAATAATAAAGGTTATCAAATCCGTTACTGTGAACTCATTGAAGTTAAATAAGCGTATTAGTAAGTTTTATGATTCTTTAGAATCAGAAATTCAAGAGATAGCTCATATGATATTAAGGTTTCATATTATTATTGAACGATGTGTTTATTGCTACCGATGCGTTAAAGTGACAAGGATATCAGGGTAAACAATTCTCGGATTAAGTACTTCAAAATGTTTACATGTATAGCACTCTAAACTATAAATAAACAAACATGAATATTTAGATCTAAGATAACTTCGTGCAATATCGTTATCCTAACCTAATTGTTAAATAAACGACGCTAATCCGAGGTAATGTGAAAGCAACCATATCTAGTTATAACAGTGACAATAAAAAATATATATGAAAATTCACGGAAACATGTTAATAGTTCTATTTTTAATGATACACTACATATTATACGTATGCATTATTTTGGGCATTTTTTTCTGATATAAAATATTAAAATATGTTTTTTCAAAATAACTCTACTAAGAAAAATAATATAGTTTGGAATAAACATAAACATTACTCAATCAACTATTTGTTGGTCGTGAAATTTTTACGTTAAGTTGATTTGTTTATTCTTCTGGTAAAGCCAATAAGCTTATGAATAATTTATCTTAATATATTCTTAAAGAAATCTTTATATCAATAAATTGAAAAGTAAATAAGAAATATGAATTAAGTCAATTTTTGTTAAAATTTAAAAATATATAGTCATATCATAAATACTGAAAATGTTATCATTTTACCAGAATAATACAATATTAAATTATATACTAAAAATGAACGATTTTTTCAGTATAAACTACCGTGAAAGTTTCAAACAAATTACCAAGTATTATTTAACAAAAATTAAACTAATTTCAAATATCTAAATCCGTTTTTCTTAGTTCGAAAAAATTAAACTTGCTATTATATAGAATAAAATGCAAATGAACAATATTACTTTTTACAATAATTAAAAAACTATAGTTCTTAGTATAAAATAAGACTAAATTACCAAAAACGTAAGATAGTACCTTTTACTCTATAAATTGTTTAAAATATAATTTAAATCGTTTTTGAAGACAACCAATTTTATTCTGAGGATCATTAATAATTCCTACGACTTAAAATAGTCAGCATTCAATATTAAACAAATATATACAAAAGATTTCCTTTTCGATGAAAGTTTTTTTTCTTGCATTAATACTACTTATTAAAGGCCATACAATTTAAATAAAATCGACCGTTTAAACTATTTAAACAATTTTAGAGCTCAAATCAATTATTAATGAAGAAATATTTTTTAAATAATCAACAAAAACAAAATTTAATACAATGATCACTTTTAAAGTAAATTATATTCAATAATAATAATACATTGTTGAATTATAAAAGTGGTGACAAATAGTTAAAAGCGATAATTTAGATGAATCGCACATTTATACATGATAACATATTTTTAAATATTAAGTTTTATAATGTTATTTCTACGAATAGAACTTGTTTACAGGAAAGATTTCTGGAACTAATAGACGGCTTCGTTTAAAATTTCAAGTTAATTTTGTAAAAATAATCCATAATTTAATCAACTGCAAATCAAGAAATTACAACAAAACTGAATTAAGAAATAACATATTAAAAAAAATAATAAGTCATATTATTATTATATGACTCTTGTAACGCTAGCCATTCTGAAATAACTTTTGAAGAACTGGTCAAAATCAATCAGTCGTTTACTTAATTAAATAATTTTTATTTTATAAGCTAATTAAATATGTACGTTAACATTAAAAAAAATAAAGTTGATTTCTTTATATGATATAAAAAATAAATTAAAGAAGTAAAGTAAATTTTAGTAATTCTTAATTTTAAATTGTGAAACTAAAATTTTCTATTAATTTTCTTAACATAATTATTATTTTAAGACAAATTTAATGAATAACGTTCAATAAATCATTCTTTATACAGAGTAACCAATTTTTGGTTAGACACTCATTTTTCTCAGAAACTTTGGAAAATTTTTTATTTTTCTTAAGAGAAAAATTATTTTGTTCAAAAAACCCTGCGGGTAATAATATATATGCACTCTATATGCGCACATACCCGCTCTATATATTAAAATGCTGTAAAGGATGAGCGATCCATCAAAAAAAATATATTTTTATAGCTGATATTGAATTTTTTACTGTATTTTAATTAATTATTTACTAATTGTAATTATAAATTATGTGGTCTAGCTCAGTCGATAACGCGTCGTATCTCGGTGCGTTGGTATTGGTTTTGGATTCTGTTGCGCTGACCTAAGTAGGTTTACCCATTCTTACTGGTACAAGCAATAGCTTTTAAACAGGACGTTAAACATAAAAAACAAAAAGTTCAAAATAGGTATACCCTTCTTCTTTTTCATTGCCTTAATCACAACTACTTGGGGTCCCCCAAAAATAAGTATATTTATTTAAGAAAATTAAATTTAAGGTTTTTTAACCACATATTGTTGAAGAGATTTTTGAATCAAGTAATTTTTCTCTTTATAAACTAAAAATTTTCAACAATATCTGAGAAACTGAGTGTCTTGACAAAAATTGACAACTCTGTATGCTGATGAAGTGCTAACATTCAAAGTTTACATAAATCAGATAATTATTAAGGTATATTCTCCTAAAAACTCATTTTTAAAAACTTTTCGGTTCTCTTCTATTTAAAGGTTTAGAATGTTATTTTAACATTTAGTATACAATGTTAGATCTGATAAAATAATGTATCTTTGATACATTATTCAAAGATCTAATCAAGAATCCTACAGTAAAATGTAATTCAACCTGAATAGAAATTAGATTTTTTTTTAGTGACTGAAAAAATTACCCTGTCAACAGTTTAGATAGATGTTACAAAGGTTAGTGGTTAGAAAAAAATGTGGTGACATTTTAGCTTTGATGCGAAGCTGAAAAGGTATTGATTTTAGTATGATGTGTTTTTTTTGTGTCTGTTGCCACTTTTTCTCAGCTCTCACCGAACCGATTTCTTTCAACGATACATCAAAAAATCACAAATTGTATCTAGTCGAAGACATTACCCTCAAAAATTGAAAAATTTTCCCTCGTTCCCTGTAAATGAAGGAAATAACAAAAAAAGTTAAAAAATTTAATTTTTTCAATTTTTTAGCTTCGATGCGAAGCTGAAAAGGTATTGATTTTAGTATGATGTGTTTTTTTTGTGTCTGTTACCACTTTTTCTCAGCTCTCACTGAACGGATTTCTTTCAACGATACGTCAAAAGATCACAAATCGTATCTAGTCGAAGACATTACCCTTCAAAATTGAAAAAATTTCCCTCGTTCCCCGTAAATGGGGGAAACCTCCAAAAAAATTACAAATTTAAAAATCGCTAATTTTCGAAATTTTTTCAATTTTTTTTACTAAAAACTGCCGTAACTTTTTCAAAAATGAACATATCAATATAATTTTTTTTTATATAGATGCTTGATGTCTTTACTTATCATTTGGTATATTTTTTTTGTAAATCTGACACTTAACCTGCCCACAGGGGGGGATTTAAAATGACAACTTTTTCACAAAAAATTAACTTTTTCAACTTAACTTTTGAAAATGTTCCGGAAGGTCTGACACTTTTATATACAGAGTGTTCAGTAAGTCAGGAAACGGGTTTCTATTGTTATCATTATTTGTAACAATGAGAACAATAGATACCAGTTTCCTGACTTATTGAACACCCTGTATATCTTAAATTAAAGCTAATGTAATGTACTTTAATTTGAAAAAAAAAAATTTGACCTCTGGACTTGTCTTCATGGTGAAAACGGCTACCGAATGCTATTTTTGTGTGAAAATTTTCGATTTTATAATTTACATTTTTTACTTTAAAGTGCTATAACTTTTTAAAAAATGTATGGATCAATACAATTTTTTCATGAGAAGTAGTATTTATATACATCTTTCATTGGATATACTTTTTTTTTAAATCAGACTATTTCCCTATATATGGGGGGGCTTCAAATATAAAAAATGCATATAGATCATTGTTTGTAACAATGAGAACAATAGATACCCGTTTCCTGACTTCCTGAACACCCTGTATATCTTAAATTAAAGCTAATGTAATGTACTTTAATTTGAAAAAAAAAAATTTGACCTCTGGACTTGTCTTCATGGTGAAAACGGCTACCGAATGCTATTTTTGTGTGAAAATTCTCGATTTTATAATTTACATTTTTTACTTTAAAGTGCTATAACTTTTTAAAAAATGTATGGATCAATACAATTTTTTCATGAGAAGTAGTATTTATATACATCTTTCATTGGATATACTTTTTTTTTAAATCAGACTATTTCCCTATATATGGGGGGGCTTCAAATATAAAAAATGCATATAGAAAGTATAACTTTTTCAACTTAACTTTTGAAAATGTTCCGGAAGGTCTGACACTTTTATATTTATCTTAAATTAAAGCTAATGTAATTTAATTTATCATGGAAAAAAAAAAAATTCGGACTTTATTTTATCTTCACGGTGAAAATGGCTACCAAAAGCTATTATTGTGTGAAAATTCTCGATTTTATTTTTTACATTTTTAACATTATAATGGTATAACTTATTGAAAAGTTTATGGATCCACACAATTTTTTTTATGAGAAATAATATTTTTTAATAAACCCTTTTTCATTCGACATACTTTATTTTAATCGAGATATTTATCAGGAACCAGCAGATCAAGTAGCTTTTGGAATAAAACAACAATTTTTTTAAAATTAAACACTATCTAAAGATTTGCATCGAAGCGTTTATTTTTGATAGTGATTTTAATCACTGTCAGATATCATTTACTTGATCCAACTATGCCACGTCACCACAGTGCCGCGACCCCCCTGTGCTGGGTTTTTTTATTTAAAATTGTTATAACTTTTTTAAAAATGACAAAATCTATATAATTTTATTTTTTATAGGTACATGAGGTATTTACCTATCATGTTGTGTATTTCCTTTATATATTTGACCCTTTACCTGCCCACAGGGGGATTCAAAATTACAACTTTTTCACAAAAAATTAATTTTTTCAACTTAATTTTTTAAAGTGTTCCGGAACTTCTGACATTTATATATATATATCTTATACTTTATTATGAAAAAAGAAATGTCGGACTTTATTTTGACTTCACGGTGAAAATGAACATCAAAATTAATAAAAAAAAAATAGGATTTTTGTAAAAATATTTTTTTAATATTTTTAACTTTATAATGCTATAACTCATTGAAAAATGTATGGATCATTATAATTTTTTTAGGATAAGTACTATTTATATTCTTCTTTTATGCAACATACTTTTTTTTTTAAATCGGACGACCATTTTGCTTTATATTATAAATATATAAATATTCATATATTACACTTATAAATCACAAAACTCGTAATCAGAATATATATAAGGAAATAGGAGATCCTGTAGCTTTTGGAATAATCCATCAATTTTTTTAAATTAAACACTATCTACAGATTTGCATCGAAGCGCTTTTATGACAGTGATTTTAATCATTGTTAGATATCATCTATACTGGACACAACTATGCCACATCCTCATTGTGCCGCGATCTCACTGTGCTGGGTTTTTTATTTCACTGTACTAGTGAAAATGGCTATAGGCTATACGTTCAAAAGGATGAACATCATTTTCCTTGAAGAGTTATCAACTATCAAGGACAAAAGAGTTTATATTTATTTATTTACTACTATCCACTTTATATAATTCTTGAAGAGACTGCTTTGATCAAAATTAGACCTCGAATAAACGTTGAGCCTATAGCGTTTAACTTACATATAAATTGAAATCAATGAAAAATTTATTCGTTTTTCACACTATAGATTTTTAAATCATTTTCACGGTTGATAGAATATTTAAATATATTAATTCGTGTACAATTTTTCCTAAATCTTACTATATAATTAGACGCTAATTTATTAACATTGCATTAAGAGGATACATAGACTAAACAAACATAATAAAAAATGTAACATTAAAAATATTTTATGAAGCAAAACGTTTTAATTTTTTACTTACAAGTTGTTATATAACTAATTACTGATAGAAAAAAGTTTATTTTATATCGCTCTAAAGAGTGGGATTATATTAGAAAATTTTCAGAAAATAAGAAGAAACAAAAATAATACACCTAATAAAAAAGTACGTGAAAAAATATGTTATTTTACTAATCTAATTTTCATACAAATAATTTTTTAATTATTTTTAATTTTCGAGGGTTATATCTATAAAAGGAACTAATTTAGGTTCTGTTTATGTATAACAGAGCAATATTGAAAACCAATGAAAACCGCTAATAAAGCTAATATTTTTACTATGATGTATTTTTTTGTTTGTATGTTTTTTATGACAAATAATATTTTTTAATAAACCCTTTTTCATTCGACATACTTTACCTTAATCAGGATATTAATAAGGAACCAGCAGATCAAGTAGCTTTTGGAATAAAACACCAATTTTTTTAAAATTAAACACTATCCAATGATTTGCAACGAAGCGTTTTTTATTATAATGATTTTAATCACTGTCAGATATCATTATACTTGACCCAACTATGCCACGTCCATACTATGCCACGTCCATACTGTGCCTCGACCCCACTGTGCTGGGTTTTTTTTTAAATTATTTTAACAGTTTACACTACATTAATGGCATATTTTGTATTATTTATCTCTAATAAGAAAAATAATTTTAATAAAAATTTGTTATTTTAGCATCGTGAAAAAAACTAAAAAAAATTTGCTTGCTATGATTTGGTTTTGGTTTCTGTTTTATGTAACCTGCTGTTTTTAATGGGTATTTTATTTTATTTATTTTTATGGTATTTATTTTTTTTTTATCAGAACAAATATTTTTAATTATAATTTATCCGTATTTTTTGTAGATATTTAAACAACTTTCTAGAGTATAAATAAAATTTTAACAATTTTGTCAAATATAAGTAGGAGAAAGTTTAGTTTTAAAAATTGAAGAAATGTAAATATAAACTGAGCTTTTAAAGTGAGGAGGGAGCTAAGTTTTTATAATATGTTAATTATACCTTTATTATTTTTAATTCGTCCAAACTTAATTTATTAAACACATGAACAAACATTTATATACTTCAAAATAATAATTTATTTTTTTTACAAACCAAAAATTGTCTCAAATAATCAATTATAAATAACCTTTGTTTGATATACAAATGTCTTAAGTTCTACAATAAGAATACAAACCTTACCTAAAAAGTTTAAAAAAATTCTGAGAATTTCTTTGTCGCGCTGTTAAAGCAGTTACAACTTTTAAGATTTCAATAAACAATGTACAAGTTCTGATAAATTTGCATAAATAATTTTGTTTTATAAACAAGAAACGCAGGAAAATATACTGATTGTTTCTCTTACACAATTTGTACACGAAAGAGCCCAGGGAGTCTAGACTCCTCCCAGACACCGATATTTTTACATTATTTTATAGGGTAAAACTCTGAAAAATATTTCGAATAGTCTTCATTTTCTATAACCCTTCCCTAGAAACATTTTTTTTTTAACTTATTCGGGTTAATAATAGTAACATTTTTGGTAATCAAATTACCTACTCTTTTAATTACATATTTACATTAAAATTTAATATTTTATATTAAAACATGATAAATATATTTTCATACATTGATAATAAAATATATAACAATCGTTATAGAGAGTGTTCAGTAAATAAGGAAACGGGTTTCTTTGTTTTCATTGTTTGTAACAATTGATCTGTTTCTTTACTTACTGAACAATTGTATATTTTTTATATTACCTGTATAGATGCGTATTTATAAAACATTTTCTTTTATAATTATTATTCTTTTGTATAAACTTTTTTTTATTCAAAATCTTCTTATAAGTACTTTTTTCAGTAAAATAAAATATGTCATATTTGTATTAATAAATGCAGTTACTTATATATTAGTTAAAATTTTGCCAAACATCTCTGACAGGATTTTTACGAAAACAGTAAATTTCTACATTGCACTAATTTCTAAAAAAATAGATCGTTAGAAAAATTTGAAGGGAAACTCGCGTATTACAGATCCGCATTAAAGGAAAATACGCAATTTTTTATCTAATATATTTTTATTCGTAAAGAAGGTCAAATGCCGAGGCTTTTGAAACTTAAATCGATGACTATGTAAATTTACTCAATGCTGGGAATGTCGTTTTAGCATCAAACAATAAAATCACCGGTACACGGATCACCTATGAATAATGAATGGCGATTTTGGAAGTGAAGTTTTAACATAAAGAGAGAAACAAAGAGGGACTGGAAAGGATTCGTTTGTGTGGTAATTTAGATTTTCACTATAGTGACGGTTTGTTAGAAGATGATTGAGGTGGAACTTCATTTCCATACGTATAAGCACATAATAATTCTAGTATTTTATACCATACCAAAAAATATACAGAATTATATCTTATAAGCAACTGTTTGACCAATTGAATTTGGCGACAATAATTTGGCAGCGTTCTCGTTTTCAATACTAAACTTTAATGCTATTCATATAGGTATAGAAAATTATTAATGGTTCTTTAGACTATTTCATCGTGTAATATATTTGAAGCTAAACAGAAAAATTTATCTTATTCAAGAATTAGAACTTTAAAAAATAAAAACAATATTTTAAATTAAAATATTTTTTTTATCACAATTTTAGTTATTAACTATAGTCAAGTCTAAACTAATTTCACTATATACAGTGATCATTATTGTTTTATAACTACTTTAAAAACATGACAGTTTTAATTTACAATAATTTATTAATTTATTGTTAAATATTATGAATAACTTTTTTGAATCTCCAGTGTATAAAATATGTATTCGGTAGTAGAATTCTCTTTAAAAGCTTTAATTAGATTAAAAATATTTTATTTCAATATGATGTAGTCAAAGGTCAACAAATGATATTATTCACAAGCTACACTTAAAGATCCATAAATAACTAAATGTGAGCTATCTCTT
Source organism: Daktulosphaira vitifoliae (assembly GCF_025091365.1). Lineage (NCBI taxonomy): Eukaryota > Metazoa > Arthropoda > Insecta > Hemiptera > Phylloxeridae > Daktulosphaira > Daktulosphaira vitifoliae. Next base: position 67,183,602 of record NW_026099572.1, on the reverse strand, counting down.
TACTTAACCTTACCAAAACTATTTTCTACATTTTTCACTAAAAAAATCACAACACTAATGGTCCTCGAGACCATATTATAGCTGTCAGTCTATCCTATGACAAATGACACCACCTCTCGTTCGTATTCATGTTATACGTCATATATTTTTATTATCTTGACTAGATTATTTTTCAGTCGCTTTATACAATTTTTTTGTAAAAAAGTATACTTGGAATTCTTTAAAAACACAATGAACGATAATTAGATTTTCTTTAATTTGTGTAAACATTAAAAATAGTTATAATAGCTAAGCCATCTTAGAAAAAACACTACTACGATCAGATTTTCAAATAACAAAATAATTCTTATTTAATGTAACTAAAAAGTTTAGTAATATACAAAGTATATTACACTATTAAACCACATAATCAATCAAAAAATAAGAAAAAATTGATAGTATTTTTCTATTATTTATGTGTTTTTTCAATTAATCAATCATGAAGTTTATTCAATCATTCTATATAGGGCGTTAGTAAGGAAACTCATTTCTATTGTTCTCATTATTTGTAACAATTTGATCTGTTTTGTTTCTATTTGAACACCCTTTACATTATAACATACATTTAACTAACTTAGTTAATAAAATAACTGTTCGGTAACAACTTTCAGACCAGTATTTTAAAAGTTATTAACATTTTTATATCCAAGCAGGAAATTTTATAAGGTATAAGAGATGAACAACAAAAATACTTCATGATTAATAAAAAGGAAAAAAATTAATTAAAAAAACCATTATAAAATTATTCATATTATTTTTATTTTTCAATAAATTAAATAGTTCATCATAAAATCACTCTGTATAGCCTTTATATTTCAATTTTATGATATATATTAAAAAATATATATAAATATTGTAAATTTTCGTTAAATATCTATCGATTAAATTAATTATACATACAAAAAATCGATGTTTTTAATATTACTCAAAATAAAAATAATTTGCATCACATTTATCTTGTAATATATTATTGTCTGATAAATTTTGTTAGATGAAATTTATATCACAAATAAAATGTGATCGAATTGCAGTCACTGTTATTTTGATTAACAATTTTAACATAACATTTATTTATATTCCACATTATAAAATACGGTATTTTAAAATCTTAAGATCAAAGATATTTCATAAAAAATTCTCACATCACTCGAACTCATTCTAATACGATTATTAATCGTGAATGAAAACATTTCTCTTGTAAAATCAAAGGAAATATTTTAAGTGTTTTTTTGAATTCCGAGAATAACTTAATAGATTGAATGATTGATTAATCACTAAAAATAATTAGCTAAAAAAAGACTGTTTATTTCATTTTACTAAAAAAAACAATGAATTAAAAATGTTCTTCAAATAAAACAATTTAGAACGCAGTTATTATTATTTTTTTTTTGTTCAGTGGACACTGTTTTAATACTAAAAATGCTTAATCAGAGATTTTTCTTTCTAAAAATAAATATACCTGTTTAAAATAAATAAATATTGAATACATTAAAACTTTTTGTACAATCTATTGTTTTTAATTACCATTACACAATTGTGACTTTCTCATTTTTTTGAAAATGTAAAAAATGTTTTTAAAGTTTTCAGCATGGATTAAAACCACAATTTTATTTCGACTAAAACTTGAAATAAAAAAAGCTATTGTTATAAAAAATATAATTACTAAATAACAAAAGTCTATATAATTTCTGTTGTTCGTCACCATCCATAGCTAACAATAAAGCTATACAAAAAATTGGCTTATTTTAAACTAAACATGTTTTGAAGTAAAAGGTTATTTTTGGAAATAATTGAAATAAGAATATTTTCTATTTAAAAATTGAATTATTAAAATTTTTAATGATTAAATTTATATAAAAACCGTTTAATTGTTGATTTATTTATATTTTTTTGCAGAGCCTATAACAACCATTATTGGTGGACCCGATATGTTTATCAACAAAGGTAGCACTATGAATCTTACTTGTATCATAAAGCATAGCCCTGAACCGCCGCCATTGATTTATTGGACACATGACTCAAAGGTAAAATATAATAATTTTAATTTCTTAATACCCCTCGTTGTAATTTTAATTTTAAACTTTGAAATTAAAATGTTATTTGTTTTCTTATTGACAAAATATTTACTAAAAGATAAAATCGTGGAGTAAAATGAGCTTTGAGTTGATCATGCTTAATAAAACTCTGAATATTGGTATGCATGAAAATTTAAATAAATGTTTACGGAATATTTCATGTTACTTTATATTAGACAGTCTCATCAAAGTGCTTGAATTTATATTACTTCAGAGTAAAATGTAAATTAGTAAGTACTAGGGATTTCTTAAATATTTTAATTTAAAAGTTTATCCATCTAAAACCTTTTTGACAATGGCGTCAATAACGAAAAACATTCACAGATTTATCCATTTGCTCGTGGTTCAAACGTTTTAATATTTATATCGAGTTTCAATATTAAGCGAAATTATATAAATATTAATGAATTTCTAAATAAGCTATTTAGGATCCTTTTCGTAAACATAGTAACACATATAAAACAAATATTGAAGCATAACTTTGACAAAATCTACTGGTATGTCCGCTAATGTGTAAACATACAGGGCGATTCATTGAGGATAAGACACTCAATTTCTAGGAAACTATTGAAATTTGTTTTGTAAATGAAAATATTGATTTATTCAAAAATTTCTACAATAATAGAAACTCTAAATAATTTTTTTTTTCATCTCTTCAGGGTTAAAAATACCTTAACATAATTTATTGGTAAATATGACCACTATTTTTACCTTGATAATATGATAAAAAAAATATTTACAAACAATTCTGTGCTTATATTTTTTTTTATGCGATCAAACGTTTGTATATTTTAGCATGTCAAATTAAGCGTTTTTAAACAAAATTTCTATTATTATTCTACTGTTTTGTATACAGAAGTCTTTGATGACTATTAATAGACACATATATTATATTCCATACAAGTTTACTATGTAGAACGACAAGTGTGTAAAGAATTTTTTTGATAACTACTATAAAAATAATTTATGGCCCATTAAATCTGATTATTGTTGCCTCTTGTATTACAAAAACCAAAATAGTAATGAACTTTTATTTTGAATGCAAATCTTTAAACAATTTAAAAAGACGAACAGTTGATCGGATAAAAAGAATTATGAAAACAAAATTGTTTGTAAACTTTTTTTTCTATCATATTTCAAGACAAAAATAGGGGTTCTTATTTAAAAAAAATTAATTTTAAGGTTTTTCCCCAGAAGAGACGAAGAAAAATATTCTTTAACTACACATTATTGTAGAGTTTTCTGAATCAAACAATATTTTCTTTTAGAAAAAATTAAATGTTTCAACAGTTACCGAGAAAATGAGTGTTTTATCCTTAATCCCTAATACTCTATATGTTTATTTAAATTTAATCAAAATCAATTGTCAAATATTACATTACATTAATTTAGAAAAACAGTAAAAATAAAAATTGTTATAATTCCAATAAACTTTGGATTTATTATGTAAATTTTAGTATAAAACTAGTTGTTTGAGAGATTACACACATTATGTTATAAAAATATAAATATCCAGGCGAAAACCAATTTTTTTGCTCCTCTTCGATGACAATGAACTTTAATTCTCTCATTTTCGTTTTTAAACGCCCTTCTCTTGCATTCTTCTTTACATTATTTAAACTAAAGGCAAAAATATCACAATCCAAAACTTTTACTAGACATGTAACAAATAAAAATAAAAACCAAACCAAATACTCGTAAAAAATATATATATATTTTTTTCTCGCTATAATTTTTATGTTGGGAGAATTGTTTTTCTCGCATTATTATTTGCGTAGTAATGTGATTACAAAAGCAAAGGACTGCGCTCATTTTAGCCTAGTTGCACACTCTAACGAGTTTTAGTTTGCTGCTACCCATTCACTGGATTTATTTTCATTATTTATTTATTTTTTTTTTTTTTTATGCTTCGTACTTCTTTTTTACCATCGCAATCCAATTGCCTTGAGTTTCCTCATTGCAGTGAGCCGGAAAATAAATTGAAAAGCAGATTACCCAAAAAGAACAGAACAATTCGATTACGTAATTTTATAGTATCATAATTTTTCCTACGATCGTTTCATACAATCATTCAGATCACTGTAATGTGGACAATGTCCTTTTAGTATTTTCCTTTCTTCATATTATCTTTTCGTATGAATGTTATTTGGGTTCATCAATTTTCTTCGATCGAAAACTTTAAGAACTAATATAAACTATTAAAAGTAAACAGCGTATATTTTATCGACTATCATTGACAACAATAACATAATTAATAATTCATGAATACAATGTTGTACCTTTTAGGTGCATCTATTTTTTTATACATACAGAAAACGTAACTGTAAAAACCGATCCGTGTAAACACTAAATATATATATATATATATACTTGTACATTTGTTCTTCTTCGATTGAGAGAAAACTTACTGTAATTGTATAAAAGTATTAACGTGGATAAAGTAATATCGTAATAGGTAAGATTTTGCTTAGCAACTGATACCCAAGTGTATGCTATAAAACTTATTTATTATTCTCGTTCCAATTATATTTTCTGTTATGATAAAGCTATTTTTAACAAAAAACTTGAGTTTAATATCATGTTTTATTGCTCAGTTTTAATCCTTAAACCGATTACAATATCATAACCGTGAGTAGAAAAATGTATTAATTTCTTTCTTATAAATATTTTATTCACATAGTTTAATGTACTAATCAATGCTGAAAACTTTATATGAAATTTTGTGACTCTTTACTCAAGATTTCCATTTTATTTTTTATAACAAGATTTTGTAATGGATAAATTTTATTATATTTAAAATGTTACAGCATATTTTCCAACTTAAATTAATCAAACTACTAACTCATTTAACAGTATTCTCTTTGATAATTATTTGGTATAACATTTAGTACTCCGATTAATTATATCTATATGATCAATTAGGCGTGTACTAGAAGGTTAAACTATAGTCAAATTAGAGAATTACAAGTTTTTGGAAAATATGACACTGATTTTTAACAATTTTAGTTCAAAATAATGATCGAACTTTTATGAATATCCAATCGGCTTTGTAATTTCTTCCTCTTACGTTCTTCATTACTAAACTATATTATTGAACTTATACTACATATAAGTTTTGTTGAAAAAAGTCTATTTATTTTAGTAGAACGGATACCTAATTTTAATCCTTGTAGTCAATGTATAAAGAATTGATATTTATATTTTCTAATTAAAATAAAGATTTTTAAAATATTAAAAACAGTATTCGACTTATTTCATCCTGAAAAAGTATAATTCTTTTTAAAAACATCAAAACAATTGAAATGAAAATATACTTATATAATTAAAAATACTAAAAAAAAAATTATTGATCGACTAGTCTACCCTTCTTTAATTGTTTTTTTCATTATACTAGTAACTAAAATGTTTCGTTCATGTTTATGTAATAAAAACTATAGTAGTATAGTTACTAGCATTATATAGTAGCTAGTAGTTTATAATTAAATAAATAAATGAAAAAGGACTTTTAACCTAAGTATTCTTAAACATTTGTAACTACAAAAGGAAAAAAAAATTTAAATGTAATGATATTCATCATTTCCATTACAAACAATATTCGACCACTTATGTCTCCTTTTTATGAAAAAATGTTTTAACAAAGTCTGAATGTCTGGTATAAAACTTCTTATTTATTTAGATTAGCTTTTAGTCGTGTAATATTAAAGAAAACTCATTAAAATGTTCAAGTGTACAGTGTCATATTTGGAATAGTTTTTCTATAAATTGTTTGTTATAAAAATACAAAACATTTTGTGTGATGCATAAGCTGTTTAAACTTTTCCACTTTCCGATCTGAGCAAAAACCATATTTCTTTAGCTTCTTCACCTAAACTTCGCTTCTCGTACAAGCTCCTATCTTTCCCTGACATAAGTTTTAGCACATAATGTGGTGAAATCCCCCATAGGCCAGTTACGCAATAACCTCAAACTGTCTATTTTGCGTGCTAAAGAAGAATACACTAGTAATAAATTTTGAAAAAACTTTTTACTTCGCTTCTTTTAATGTGAATAGTCTAGTAGTTTATACAGAGTCGTACATTCATCATAATCAATTACTTACAAAAAAAAAATTCGAAAATATGTTTTTTTAAATATAATTATCATTGTAAGATAGACCCGATTCCAAGTAGTTGGAATAGAGGCTAAGAAAATGAAGATGATTACAAAATATAAAATAATTTAGTTAAAAAAAAACAGTAGCACAGTGAGGTCGTGGCACAGAATGAACGTAGCATAGTTGGAACAAGTATAGATGATATCTGACAGTTATTAAAATCACTATCATAAGAAATGCTTCGATTATTGACTAAAAGTTATTAACATTAAACTAAATCCTAAAAAATACATCTAATTAACTATTCATGTATAGTATATACCTAGATATTAGCCTAAAGTCTGTGGAGATTTAAGATCCTATAGACACATTCATATCCCTATAACTGCGTTTTCGGAGAAAAAGGTAGAAGCCAAAAATTGTCCACAAAGTTTCACACAAGGTCTATAAACCATTTGCTATAGTTTTGAATTTAAAGATGTAGCCTCCACGAATATTTTTTCTAACTTTGGCCATTTGCTAATTATGTGAATTCATTAAAAAATTAATTTCTTATTGATGATTATTATTGAAGTATGATTATATGTTTGAAACTAGCTATTATTTGTCAGTAAATCTTATATCTTAATGTCATTACTATCACCATAACATTATTAACGAATTTATTATATTCGGAAACCGACAGTAAACTTGCATCGGAAGATGGTCCTATCATCTTGCACAACAAATAGTGAAGATAAAGAAAAGAGAGAAATAATTTATAGACTAATTCCAGTACATTACACTCCAATCACGTTCTGCGATTGTGTTTAACGTTTTAGGTTTTAACACGACCATAAACGTTCATCGTGTACCTTCATTATATAAATTACTAACTATTCTTAGGTCTTTAATCTACAAAAAGCATTTTATTTTATAATGACCTCTAATAAATTTAATTTCTTACATTATTTAATTAAAACAAGTAAAAATAATGAAATACTTATAATAAAATTAAATAAAAATTAGGTAAATCCAGTATTTACTAGCCTAGTTATTACTGATTCAATATTAAAAGTTTTTCTTTGACATAAATTTTATATAATGTGGAAAACCTAATAACATAATACAATAGCATGTAATATACATTTCACATTGAGTATATGTCCAATCTTTGGTTCGTCTTAGATTCTCATTTTAAATTATCTTGCAGTTGTATAATAATAATAAGAAAGTTTGAATTAAAAATATTTCGCTTAACTAAATTATTTACCTAAAATAATTTACAATTACAGTTAAAAAAAAATGGTAGTGATGACTACATATACTGCAAAAATATATTGTTTTGTTTGAAACTGCCAATAAATCAATATGGCCAATCTTACAGAAAAACAGCAACTAAATATTACTATAGAAATTGATAATAAGTCCAACACTAACCTTCATTTATATGTTTTATCGATACATTCTTTCAACTTAAAATGATTTTGTCAAAAAACTTACAATCAACATAAACCATTAAAGAACTATTGTGAAACAATATTGCTAATGCGAATTAGACGTCAGACCTATCTGTCAAATAACTGTTAAAAATCAATAAGCTCTTAGAATAAAATGGTTGAAATTAGATATCATTCATCAAATTCTTTAATAATTTAAACTTTAAAATTTAATGTAAAATTTTACACTTTCGCGTGTAATAAAAACTTACATTAATTATTGCATATTACTAACTATTAATGAGGTAACGAATGAATACTCTCAAGGTAATTTTCTCAGAAACGGAAATATTCTTCTGTATATTATTCTACAATCGGTGTAGATATGTAGAAAATACACATACGGCAATAAATAAGAATAAATGATCAATTGTCATCAACATTAGACATCAATTATTTATCAACTAATTCCGAAGAAACAGAAAAAGAAATAAAATTATTTGTCAAAAAGGAACACCTTAATCACGCACAAAAAATGTATTGACTTTTAATTAAATATTTGTCTTTAATTATTTCCATAATTATAATGTACTGTATATTTTAGGATAATACTTCAAAATATTATTTTCATTAATTTAATCTAAGGTCAATAGCCTTAGTTGATGCAGGTTCTAATAAAATAAAAGTTATAATTAGAAGTAACGAAATTTATTCTTGACGGACAAATTGATCACAATTTACATTTATATAGAATTTTTTTAGACTAAGAATTTTTCGATTGCATCTACACTAATTAATTTTTTGGTGGAATATTATTTTTAGTCTTTGAATAAAAAAAACCCCCAGCACAGGGGGGTCGTGGTATAGTTGGATCAAGTATAATGATATCTGACAGTGATTAAAATCACTATCATAAAAAACGCTTCGATCAAATCTTTAGATAGTGTTTAATTTTAAAAAATTGGTGGATTATTCCTAAAACTACATGATCTGTTAGATGATCTTTTTTATATCCTGTGGGTAGATAAAGGGTCAGATTTATAAAAAAATATACCAAATGAAAGGTAAAGACATCAAGCATCTATAAAACAAAATTTTATTTATTTGTTCATTTTTAAGAAAGTTATGGCAATTTTTAGGGGTAATGTCTTTGACTACATACGATTTGTGATCTTTTGACGTATCGTTGAAAGAAATCAGTTCGGTGAGAGCTGAAAAAAAGTGGTAACAGACACAAAAAAATAAAAAAAAAACACAAATCATAATAAAACGAATACCTTCTCAGCTTCGCATCGAAGCCAAAAGAATGACTGAAATGGCAGAGCTTTAGGGACTCCATTTTCTTGGATGAAAATTTCTGGTATTAAGTTTCTATTTTTATTTTAAATTCTTATTATTATTTATTAACAAATTTAAATAATTGTCTGCGTTTACTTTGGATTTAATTTTATTAAATTTTGAAGTATCTATTTCAAATTATAAGCCTTAGATATGTCTAAGCATATCGTACTCAAAACTTAGTTTTGAATGGGATATGAAAAGGCTTTGGATTTCTGTATTATAATGATAGGCATCTGTAAGTACTTTTATTTTTTCTAAAGCCATATTGGTTATGCTATAAGTAATTAATATTTTCTAAAAACCATATTAATCTTACATTAACTATATTTTCTAGAAGTTTACCTACTATATAAGAGAGTGAGATTGGACGATATTTTTCAAGTTGGAATCTATCATATCTTAGTTTGTTAATTGAGATTGCTATATTATACAGTATACTGTGCCTCTACTGTGTTTGAAAAACATTTTAATTCATATTTTATTGAATATATTTAGTTAAAAATTAGTTGTTAAAGAAGGTCACTTGAGTAAGATATATAGAGTGATTTTTTTATCATAACCCACTCAATTACTTACAGGGTAATAATAATTTAAACATTTTTTTTTTTTTGGTTATCTTTAGTTACACATTATTCTTGAATTATTAACTATGTAATACTTTTTAAGTTCATCCCTTATGCCTGGTAAGGGTATCAACTTTGTATTTTTAAATGGGAACATATATTTTGAATTTAATAAAATGTTTGAATTTTTAATTTAATAGTAAATAGCATTTGAATTTTGAGTATAACTTTATTTGTTTATTAGAACACTTAAAGTTTCAAATTTTTGAGTTAATATACATGTATAATGCACAAGGGATTACAAATACAGGTAGATAATTGGTTTTTTATGACATCGATATTAAAAGGTACACAGCATTGTTATTATCAATGGTAGTAAGGCACATTGTTATGAGTTTTTAAATATACTAACTGAAAATACAGAAAGTATATCTATTGATAGTTATTATTGATAATAAACAATGTCATAAAAATCCAATTAGTTACCTGTATTTATAATTCCTTGTGTATTATACATGTATATTAACTCAAAAATTTGAAACTTTAAATGTTTACATCTAATAAACAAATAAAGTTATACTAAAAATTCAAATGCCATTTACTATTAAATTAAAAATCCAAACATTTTATTAAATTCAAAATATGTGTTCCCATTTAAAAAAACAAAGATGACACCCTTACAAGGCATAAGGGATGAACATAAAAAGTTTTAAATAGTTAATAATTCAAAAATAATGTGTAACTAAAAAAAACCAAAAAAAAAATTTTTTTAATTATATTTATTCTGCAAATAATTGAGTGGGTTATGATAAAAAAATCACTCTGTATATGGAAAACTATCCTTGTCAAGACTCTTAATTTTTCACTTTTTTAAGGCAATATTATATTCTTCAATTGTAGAATCATTAATTAGATATTTAAAGACATTGTTATAATTCCCAGGATACGAGAGTTTAGCTGAATTGGACGACCCATTTTGTAATAAAAAATTTCGCTCGTAATTTTTGTTTCTAAAATTTTAGAGTATCCACTGATTAATTTAAATCCTGTAAACATTAATTTTTTTTCGCGAAAGTATTGGGTCAAATTTAAAACATACAGAAGAAATAAAATTATATAAACTCTCCGTTTATCTTAAAAATTTGGTTTTTAATATATAATATAATTATAAATCTAGTATATTATTATAATGTAATAAAGTCGTCAACTCGTCAAGTTTATTTGTATTTTGAAATATAAATAAGCTTTATTTTTTAGCTTCGATGCGAAGCTGAGAAGGTATTGGTTTTACTATGATGTGTTTTTTAATACTGTCTTTAATGGCTGTATTCCATCGGGGAACTTTGGCATGCCCGGAATGTATTAATGTTTTCTTTATTGTATTTTCCACTACTTTATTTTTACATTAGTGAATTTTTTAACTATATCTTTTATGTTTTCGTCATTAGTATTCTTTTATTTTATTGATTTCAATTTACATTTCTTTTATAAATGTATGTCAATTAGGATTTTTTAAATTCCATTTTGGGTTTATGTAGTACATATTAAAAATCTGTGTTTCAATTTTAATGATAATAGAGAGGTGATCACTGCTGTATAACTCTAAAAGGATTTCTTATAGTAATCTCGGTATAAGATGGTGAGACACAAACCTAAGATCAATTGCAGAATGATTACCATTGATAGGATTTACTCTTGTTAGTCAGTAAGAATTGAATATTAATTTATCATGAATATCTAGCAGTTTTTCGAGTATATTCCTCTTTTATCTGTTTTATATGACCCCATATCATATTGTGACTATTAAAATCTCCGAGTAGTATAATGGAGTAGGAAGTTATTTATTACTGATGTCAATTTTATCAGTAAAAAAGTCAACTGAATTTGGAATGAAAATGTTACATAATGTGATTTTAAAGTTTAAGTTAATTATGAAAGTTATTAGTTTTATATTAAATTTGATATCTAATACTTCGTGAAGGTATGATCAATTGATAAGTATAGCATCACCGCTGCTAGCCACTAAAGTGATCTATAGCGATTTTTGTACAGACATAGTTATTATTAAATGAACATTATGATTATTTTTGAAATTTATCTCCTGTAAGCAAACTTGTTTTTGATAATTATCTTAAGATCATCTAACTTTGAAAATAAACCATCAATATTTCATTGAATACTATTAAGAAAATAATTTACAATAATGTAAAATAATATAAAAACACATTAAAAGAGTATTGTCGTCTTTTTAATATATTCTTAAGAACTTTCCCTAAAATATTCTCGAAAAAAATTATTATGGTAATTTACAATTATAATTGTATTTTAGGTAATACAGTAGATTCTGTGTCTCTATTTGGTTATTTTAGAGTATTATCTAAGTAAAAAAATTAAGCACTAACATAAAAGTATAACTACTTATAGTAGTACTACTTATAGAAGTATAACATTTTTGTTGTATTTCTTCTCGAAAAATTAAGTCGCTAAATGATAATGAATATTAAATCTGATAACAGAAAATCAACATATTAAGTATTAAAAAAATATTAATTGTGATGTGTAAGTAATACTATGATTATGGTTATTTTCATGATAAATTACAACATCTCATTGCACTTTTTAATATTCATATACAAGCCAATTTATATTTATACTCAATAAAGCTCGACAGACGTAGCCCCCTCCACTAAAAAAAATTTTAAACACGCGCCTGATTCATTTTATGTAATTAGTATGTCATCTTATATATATGAAATTTCAATTATTTTGATAGAACAACTCACACTTGTACTCCTACTCTTAATAATGTAATTTGTGTATATAGAATTTTATTTTATTATATATACGAATAATAGAATAATTTTATGAGTGCGTAATCATGTAGAACATAATTTTAGCCGTAAAGGTATTACCAACAAGATTTTTGAACATTTTTTGTACGACAATTCCTATAAAATCACGTAAAGGCCGTTACCAGCATCTTTGCTAAGGATAAAAACCGCCATATCCGTAGTTCAAGTAATTATATGATTATCATCGATCTAGCTCTTGCTTCTATATAAAATTGTACATATTTACCTTAGTATATAAGAGAAAAAAATAAAAAACATCCATACAAATATCCTGATCTAATACTAAACTGGTTAAACGATTATTACTAGATTTGAAAACGTGTCAACGATTAGCCTTTTGTATGATGGTAATGTTTGTTTACCTTCAAATATAACCTACAACTACCCTAAAAGGTATCATTATACTAAAATATAATTATATTAAAGTTAAATGCATAATGTCTAAAGCGTCATTTGAATATTTAAATAATTTTGAAACCAGATATTTTCATTTATAACTCACACACTTACCCTAAACTACTTAACTTCTAAATAATTCAAACATAGTGCCGCAACTACTAAGCTGGGGACTTATATGGATATTACTCCATCTTCATCTCGTCATAATATTTTGTAGCCCCTGTCTCAATGTATGAGACCGTTTGTCTTGTACTCTTTGCATATCCGGTTTTTGCAGCACACTGTAAGAAATTATCTAAAAATTCCCATTCTTCAGTATAATATTTCTAATGTACACGTTTAATTTACACATAATTAATGTAATTTTTACATGAAGTACGGTAAATTCGTACACAAATATAACATTTTTAGTACTATACATCAAAATTTTCCCTTTCATTGTATACGTTAAAAAATTTTAGTACACCCCTACTCTTCTTCTTATTTATTCTCACCTTAATCTTAAATACTTAGCGTCGACCACCCTTATCATAAATTTCCACTCGACACGATCTCCCGCATCGTTTACGCTCACATCAGCCTTCCTCATATTGTATTCAATTACATCTTTCCATCTCTTTTTTGGTTTTCTTCTACCATTTCTTCCTTCAACATTCATTTCTAAAACTGTTTTTATGGCTTCCGTTTCCTCTCTCCTCATAACATAGCCATCTATATAAGTCTATTTTCTCTCATCTTATCTACGATTGACACTACACCTATACTCCCTCTTATATGCTCGTTCCTTATCCTATCTTCTCCAGTCACTCTACTCATCCGTCTAAGCATTCTCATCTCTGCTACACTCATTCTCTGCTCTACTTTTTTATAAACCGCCCAACACTCTAAACCATATACCATAGCTGGTCTCACTACAGTCTTATAGAATTTATCTTTCAGCCTCATTGGAATTCTTTTATCGCATAACACACCAGACGCTTCACCCCACTTTAACGACCTGCACTTCATTTTGTGTCTTACATCCTCGTCAATAACACCGCTCCTTTGCACAAATGATCCTAAATACTTAAAACTTTTCACTTCTTCTATCACATCCTCGCCTATTATCTGGGGTTTTTGGTTTCTTTTTAATTATCTTCTTCATCATCAGAAAGTTGAAATGCTCTTTTAGAAGAACTTAAAATGAATACAAGAACTTGATTAATTGATTTAGGGGTAAAAATAAAAACCATTGCATACTTTTCAGTTGTTTCATCTTGTTGGATTTCATCAATATTTTGTGGTATCAGTGTGATAGAGCTGACAGATGGTTTTTCAGACTCGTCAAATAATTTGGCACCGAAATCATCCATAGTAAATCAGTTCAAGATTTATAAAAATATTATTAAAAACTAAATATATCAATGAGCAGTTACAAAAATATATCGAAACATTACTCATATTTACTCAGATTAAATAATAATATTTAATGAATTTATCTTAAATAAATGTTTAAATAAGTTATAAAACTTTATACAACATTTTAAACTTAATTTGTTTTACAAACAAGCTAAATAACAGAAATTTGAATAGCATTAAAAAGACTACCAAGATCACAAGAGAATTTATTACTTACAAATTAATACAGCAATATTTTCTATATTAGGTTATGTTGTTGTTCACATTTAATTTTTTAATAAAATGCCCGCATTTTATTTGAGATTTTAACATAACATAACAAATTATACCTCATATAATCTTTGATAATACTGTAGCATGAAAGTAGCATTCTAGATATCACTATGATAGTATGATAGAAATGGGCTATTTTCAAAAGTGAATAGATTATACATAAATGAAAATATCGTTCATAAAAATCGGGCAAAATGAATCTATTTTAAATTTTTTTTTATTATATTTATACATTAATATGTAAGAACAGTTATAGAAATGAAAGTTGAAGGAAGAAAAGGTAGAGAAAGACCAAAAATGAGATGGAGAGGTGTTATTGAATGATATATGAGGACAGCTGATGTGAACGTTGAGGATGTGTGGGATCGTATCAAGTGGAAGTTTAAGATAAGGGTGGCCGACCCCAAGTAGTTGGGATTAAGGCGAAGAAGAAGAAGAAAATGAGGAGGAAAACTGGTTATAATTTCTTGAAAAACTGCTAATACATTAAAAATGTATAAATTATAAAATTAGTTTATACTCAATGTTTATATAAATATGCAAAAGTATTAATTTTGAGTATACATACGATCTTACAATAATTGTGAAAATTTGACTGTAAATGTAGTGAAAATTTTTAACAAATAGATGTATCAGAAATCTTTGATATTAGTGACAAAAGTTTTAAATTTGTATTAAAATTTTGGCACTCTTATGTTAAAATATCACAAATGTAAAATTAGTGTGTGTATTAAAAATATCATACTTTCGTATGGGAACTTTCGGATTATTTCTTATAGTGTAGTAATATCTATATTGGTGTTCCTTACACACATACGGAACTATAGTCTGAACTGACTCGACTATGATACAAGTTTTTGAGCCCCTATTAATATATAAATTTGTTTTTTTTAACACTACGTGAGAGTTTATAAATGTTAGATTTTTTAAAGGATAATGCTGACTGGTTGTCAACCTTTAATGACTCAAAACTTAACAAAATCCGAGCCCTACTGATAAATATTTTAAGTAAATTTTATTCTTAAGGCACCTCCCACTACTCCAGAAAATTGTTGAAAAATCGCCATTGTTTAAAAGTTATTATATATCCAAGCAAAATAATTGAATACAATTTACTTTATCAGATTCGTGTCAAGTAGAAATTTAGGATAAGGGTTCCTGACCCCAAGTTGTTAAGATAATGGTGAGGAAAAAGAAGAAGATTTTACTTTATCATATACACAACTTAATATACTATAAATCTAACCAAATCCAACAGAGTTAATAATTTATTATAATAGACTTCACAAACATTGATGACTGCCTTGAACTCTATTGTGTTACTATTCATTACAATAGTATAATAATTAAGACTAACTTACAAAAAATTTTACAAATAAATTCATAAAAAATCGTCTTGATTTTTTATCAAATTATTATCAATATTGTTCTATGATTTTCTCGTTTTTAATTTTACTCATTTCAATAATTATATGGTTACTATATCTTTTTATATTGATTCTAAAGTAATACTTTTCGTGTAAAACATTTACCGTACCGGCGCAGTTGGATATTCCTAATTTTAAAAACGGAAAAAAATACAAAAGATGAACCTAGAGACATTTACTAGATTTTACTGATTTTATGATATAAAGTCGTTAATATATAATGAAAATTTGAGCATTATACAAAATGTGCTACGCGACAAAAACTACAATTCACTACAATATTTAATAAAATATACTTTCATCCAAGTAACGAATAAATAAATTATCAAACTTAACTAAATAAAACACCCAATTTTTTTTTTTTTAATTCATGGTAATAATAATTTAATGTAAATAATACAAGTGAGGAATTATTGTTCATCGTAAGCCGCCGAATGTACTTCTAAATTTGAAACTTAAATAAATATTTCAAAAAGTAGGACAAAATATTTTTACTTTTATTCTTGCAGATGTTTTACTTTTGTTAACATTTACACTCATAAACCAATAAGAATAAACTTCCATGATTGCATAACGTTTGTTTTTTTTATTATGATTCCTGTTAATCCTTGGTTTTATTTCAGGAAATAAACTATGACTCAGCCAGAGGAGGCGTAAGTGTCATTACAGAAAAAGGTGAAGTAACCACCAGTTATCTGTTAGTTCAAAGAGCAACCAACACAGATTCTGGAAAATACACGTGTCATCCAAGTAATGCGAATCCTCATACTGTCGTAGTACATGTTCTCAATGGTGTGTACTTAAAAATAATAATTATTAAAATAAATTTGATTGAAAATATTATATAAAGTAATAAAAAACAAAAATAGATAAATCAATTTAACTTAAAATTAATAAACATTTCAACGTATCCATAACAATAATAATACTAAGTAAGAATAATTTTGTCAAAAACACCTAAATTTAAAAACAATATATACTTGAAACTTATCATAGTCAATATTGGTTTCTTTATTGATAACCATTGATTTTAGTACAAATTAAAATATTATTATAATTTATTTTCACTATGTTATGCATCGAGCTCGAATTCTTATGTGTAATTTATCACATTAAAAATAAATAAAACAAATTCAAATCATAACTGTTTAAAATCGAACTCCTTTATAATACCCTTACATTAAACCTGGTAAATTGAATAGTATATCTAAGTTCCAATTTTCTACCATATAAAATCATATTATATTATTATTAATATGTATAGTATACAGACACACATTTATAATATATATTTATTTTCAAACCAAGCCTAATATTTTGTCTTCGATTTACTTCAAAATTCGAACAGTTTGTCATATCACTGAATATTAAATAGCTTAATAAAATTATAACATTCTTTTAAACTGAATATTTAATTTAAGGACCTAACTTCTTTAAATATGCAAACTAAATCAAACAATTATAAGCTTGAATAATAAATATAACGAATATATTTACTATTGAAATAAAATAATTATTTAAATTTTCATAATTTTAAAACAAAATTAATACATTTTCCCATCAATTCGTGTATACGAATTCTTTAAATGTTTTAAGATTAAATTTTGAAAAACCATAATTTTAAAATATAAAATTATAGTTATATTATTTCATATATTAAAAATTATATTATTAAGTTGCCATCTAATACATAAACAGGGTGATTGATTTATTATTTATCACTAAATTTCTCCTAAAATTAGAGACGACCCGCGGGGGCAGTTGCTCAGGACCTCATGGTTCTGAAATCGTAACTTTACTGAACTCTATTTTATTTACTAATATAAAAACACGGATTACAATATTATGTATATGTTACGGCTTAAGTCCGAAATCGGCTAATATGCAAATTAACTGCTAACATTCAGTTCAAAATTGCAATTACTTTTGTATAGGAATAATGATTTCAAAAAATTCTATACTTATATTTATTGTATTTTTATTAATTATTGAGTATTTGAATATTAATATGTTGAAGGAATCAGCAGAGTGTCCAGGGAGGGTTAGAAGGTCACAATTCCCTCTCCTACCGAAATAATTAGCAATGTTTGAATTTTTAGTCGAGAAATAATAAAAAATATAAAAAAAAAGATCATAAAAAATATTTTAAGACAATAACGTCTTCTAGCTCCTAAAAATAATTTTTACTGTAAAGCCCCATATAATATGTAATTTTAATTTATTTTGATCAAGACCTCTCGTAAGTTTGAACCGACAAAGCATAAAATAATATTAATTTTGAAAAAATTATTTTTGATATTATTTAGTATTATTTATTGCTTAATTCATAAATAGTTAAATATTTTTTAGTTCAATTCCTTATCCTATATAAAGGCATCAACTTTATTTTGATAGATGCTGTAATATATTAAATATTAAAAAATAATCTAACTGAGAAAAAGAAAAATTAAGTTGTTATCCTTATAGATGATAAAGGATGGATCTAAAAAGTATTTGACCACTTATAAATCAAGAAATAAATACTACTTGATTAACCAAAAAAAAAAAATTTTTCAGAATTACTGTTTTTTTAAAGAAATCTAGTCTTCAATGATAAATCAATCAACGTGTATATATAATAAATAATATATTAAGTTAGATCCCAATATTTCAGTTAAGTATTTTAAATACATTTAAATTTTTAAAGACACCTTAATACAGAAACAAAGATGAGTTTAAGAAGAGAGCATATGACCAATCCCAATTCACATTTAAAAAATTGCTTAATAGAAATATTCTTTTATTTTAATTGAAGGATTGACGTTGTAAAAATAAAATGTATGTACTAGATAGAAATTTATATAGTATTTAAAATTTGTTTAACATATTTCAAGATTGAATTATAATACTCATTATAATTATTCTTCCCATTTTAGAATAATTCATTATTTTATTTATAGGAGAACATCCAGCAGCAATGCAAAAAGGATCAAAGCTCAGTTTAAAATCGTCACTATCAATTTTTAGCGTTTGCCTTGTGTTATTTATTAGTACGTGATTTATAAATTAATGCATCATAAATGTTTTAAATAAAATATACAAAATAATACTCATATTATTAGACACAAATTTGTAATTATTAGTTATCGGAAATATATGTATATACTATATAAATATATGTACAAAAAATTAAATGATTTTTTTGTATGTTTAACTTTGGGGATTTATTTTGTTTTATGCTATTTAAATACTAAATTTTTTAGAACTAAAACAACAATTCAAACCCAGAAGATGATTCATTAGTTTGGTTAAACCTATTAACATTATATTGATTGTTATAACCATTTAATATTACACAATCTCAAGTAATTCTTAATAATAGATTATTCAAATAAAAAATTTATATCATAATAAAACAAAGACAATTGCTTTTTTAATATATTTATCACAGTAACTTAATTATTGAAAGAATTTGGAGTTGAGATATTCTTTTAAAACTTTCAATTATGTGATGGAAATGCTTTTTTTTATTTGGAGAAGGTGAATTTTTGTAAACAAGTCGTGGCATCAAAACCAAACGGTTTTATGTGAATATTTTATTTTATAATTTTACAAGAAAACGTTTCTTAAATTATTTTGATTAACTTTAATTAATTTCTACATCGACATTGTCATAATTGTGTACAGCTTTATTATTTAAAATAAAATATGTATCTAAACTTGTTTGGAGAAAAATGTTCAATGATCTTTTTATATATTATACTAATTAAATGTAAAACCTGATACCCATGAGCTGATTGTTTGATCTAAAAGCAAAATATGATAGATGATTTAATCATCTCGTCAGTTTTAATTTTGTTTTAAATTGTTCTATTTTCTTATATAATTATACTAAGTTTTGAATAATAATTAAATAAAATGTATTTTAAATAAATTTGTAAATATTATATTATATTTGTTTTATCTACAAATTTTATGTTAAAAATTACCAAACAAAATCTGTATATTATATTCACATTTCATTACGATATACTTTTATAATAAATTGTTATTATACCAAAAGAGTATATTATTTTTGTTAAATTATTACTTATGTAAAGCAAAGGGAAACAAAATTTCTAATAAATAAATAGTTTAACTTCAAAATAATTACTTGTACTACCTTTTTATCACTTTAAAAACATTAAATTTTTCTTGTATTGTTGAAGTTCAATTTTCTAAAAAAAATCATTTTTGTTAAACAATAAATGAGGAACTAATTAGAAGTATAAAATAAAAACATTTATTGAATTTATAAATATATTATTATTAGTAAACTTAAACCATTTACATATAATACAAGTTATATGAAATTGTACAATGTTCTAACTTGTATTATAAATTAATATTGCTCCTTTCAATTTAATAATTTGCTAACTCAATTTACTAAAATATAAACGACACAAAATTTTTTATAGCAACTTATAAATCACTTATATTTATCTTTACATAGGTATATACAAAATAAATGAATACTACATAACTTATTTCTTTAAACAAATGTAATTGTATTCAAATAAAAAAAAATTCATTGATAATACCAGAGTAATAGACTGAATAATAATTTTTACTATACATTTTTTTACTTATAGAAAAATACTCAATTATACCTATTACATTAACAAAAAACCTAAATTGATTGTAAACATAAAAAACTTTTTTTTTAACGTTATTGTAATTTAAAGGAATGAATAATGATAAATTCGAACAAGTGTTATTACCATTTACTAAAGCTTGTTCCAGTGTCGTAGTAAAGAGGATTTGGGTTCTAACTACCCTCCAAATTTCTAAAAAAAATAATCTTTTATAAAATAAGACTTATTTTAAACTATATGATCGATATTTCTTTTTATGCCAACTTCCTACCCTTGAAATAAAACTGCCTTTAGGCTTATTCCTAGTATAATTCATTAATAATAAATTATAATCTATAGTTTCACATTTGGATCTTTAAATTATTATTTGTACTTGTTTTTCAGAACTAAAGATAATTATAAAAATTAATTATCATACATTTCACAATTTGAAATGTGATATTACTTATTTCGTTAGTTACATTATTCCTTGTAAATTATTTTTTCGTTATTATTTACTAAACTACTTATTGTTATTTTTTATGATTTTATTAGACAATTTAAATGATACATTAAGTTAACAATTGTACCTTGTTTTTTAATCGATTTATTTAAAAAAATATATATGTTACCTTTTATTATTATTATTATTATTATTATTATTATTATTATTATTATTATTATCATAGTTCAATATTGAATAAAATGTCATTAAATTTATTATAATAATTTGTACATTATCTTGTTTAAATTTCATTTATAAGAATAAAACCTAAAATAATATCTTTATCAATATTGAAAAATGTAAATAAAAAATATTTTCATGGTACCATCTGCAAGTATTTACGGAATATCAGTAAATATTGTAAAAATATAAAAATACGTATATATGATCAACTACTTTAGCAATTGAAATTATAATATTTATTATTAATAATATTACAAAATGATTCAAAAATTTTAAGTTATAAGTATCGTAAAATATTTGAGTATACAAATATGTTTATTTTGAAAGTATTTTAGCGGTATTTTAAATACTATTTTTTTGTACTCGATACTATTTTAGTAAATACTTTTTCAATTCCTTAAATTTTAATTCGCTTAAGTTTTTTATTTAAAATTTAATTTAAAATATCGTACGATAGGATCTCTTACACGTCTTAGGACGTTACAATGATCACAATGTTTCTAAATTTATCATTCATGGACTTATATTCACCTAAATCTTATGGTTTTCCACAAACAAATAATCGACTATCGTACCTACCACACGAACACTGATTGGTTTTATAGTTATATGCTTTGTTACTAATTAATTGTCAACATATTGTTCTATTTTTGTAGTTACGAAAATATTGACATGAACTTAATCGTATATTGTGTTTGGGTACAAGTTAGTCCAAATCATAAAAAACTTAACTAAAATTAATTTGTTTTTCAATTTTATTCTATTTTAGTTAAGCTATACTTGTCAAAAAAAAAAATTGAATTTCATACATTTTTGGCCTATTTATTAACTTTTAAAAGTACATGATTAAGTATTAATACATAAAAATATATATAAATATGTTTAATTAAAAAACTTAAAAAATAATTTTGAACTAAAAAGTAAACATATTAAATATACACGTAAAAAGAACATTGAAAGACTTGAAGTTTAACGTTATAGTAGAAAAAGAAAATTTGCTATAATACTCCTAATTGTAAAAGCTTGTTTTTAAAATTAAAATTCAGCACAAAATCTGCTCTCATAGTGGCAGGCAAATAGTCACAGATTATAGATAATAGTCAATTGAATATGTTTTTTAGCTACAAAATTTGATAATGAATCGGACAGTATTATTAAAACAAAAAATATAAATATATCAAAAATAAATGTTCATTTATTTACTATGCATACATTTTTTACACGAATATTTTATTAGATACCAACTACTAATAATTTACCAAATTTTGATATAATGTTTGTTCAATTTCGAATCCCTCTAACTCCCTATAAAAGTAAAATATCAAAAAAATACTATTAGATTTAATTTTAATGGTCTAAAAATATATAACCAAAATATTACACAAAATATCACACCCAAAACCAAATTTTGAACCCACCTGACCTCCTCTATTATTATATTATAATAAGAATTGTCCACTTGTAACTAATAATATTTAAAATTAAAAATACATTTTAAATATTAATTTAAAACTAAAAATTTAAAAAAATATTTAACTCAAAAGCTTATTAAGAAATAGCGAATATGCATTTTGGGAAGAATTACCACTACCAACACTAAAGACATACTGACACCCTAATAAAAAACTCCTTTATATACCACTAGTAACCTTATCACCTAGTGACGTTATCTTTATGTGATGTTAATACCTAGTCGGTTGTCACATTAAGGCAGTTTACCACAAGTTCAATAAAAAAAATGTTAGTAGACTAAAATCTCAATTTATTTAATTTTTCTTATTTTTAAACATTTCTATTTTCTCCTTTATATTAAGTTCTTTGTAATTATTAACGTTTTTAATTAATTAGTTTTTTAGTTTTAATATAGTAATTATATGACAATAAACGTTCAGATTTTTTCCTTCTTGATTTTTAATGTTTCCTTAGTAATATTTAAACCTGACTTCTATGTTTCTTTTTGTTTGTCCTATGTAACATTTGTTACAACTTTTACATTGTATTTTATAAATGCCCGATTTCCCCCTTTCTTCTACTTTATATTTAGGGTTACCTAATAAATATCTTAAATTATTACTCTTACATGTTATTAAAGTAACATCTGTATCATCCGAAATTCGTATCCACGATATTTTTGTGATTTTGAGTTAATTATTTTTTAGTTTTAAGTTCCTATCTTTAGTAATCTTAAGATAATTATTATTTAATTTGTATGAACTCAAATTTACAGTTCATATTAAAAATAATTATAACTTAAAACTATTATAAAACAACAGCTTTAATGTCGACATGATGAATTGATATGTTTTACATTAATTTAAGTCCGTCTCACTGAAAATTACCTTATTATAGTTGCCATTGTACTGTTGTTTTGACATTCATTTGTGAAAAATCATTTGTAATTTATCATACTTTATTTTTATTGTTACTTTCTAAATCTAGAACTTTAGAGATCTAGCTGTGAATCATTACTTACCGCGGGCCGCCTAATGCCATTTATTGAAATAATTTATTAACAAGTAACTGTTTAATTGATAGATTAGAATTTTTTTCAATTTTTGAGGGTAATATCTTCAACTAATTGTAATCATTTGACGTATCGTTGAAAAAAGTAGGTCAAGTTAGAGCAGAGAAAATAATTGATAGTCACAAAAAAAATCCTTCTCAGCTTTGCATCGAAGCTATAACCTAAAATATAGTAAAATAATATTAACATGAATAAGAAATTTCTTCTCGCAAGGGGAGACTATAATGATGGGATCCTTGATATTTATTGAAGTTATTGAATCTAAATGAGTTAAAAATCAAATGATTTGAAAATTTTTTTCTAACTCAAAAAAAATGCAAAATATTAATTGCCACAGGCGGATGTGAAACTCTACCCTTAGCGTAAAAGACACAAGTGTTACCGATTCGGCAACTGTCTGTCGCTTTCGTCGTATGATAAAATTAGCAATTTAAGCTAATTCAAATTTAAAAGTTACTTTTTCAACTTTATAAAAGCAAAAAAATTTAATTCAGTTCAATTTCTTATGTCTTATGAACTTTATTCTATGTCAATTAAATTATATAATATTCATGAAAGTTAGTATATTCCCCTTGTAAGATATTTTAAAATAATAAAATAAAATACAAAACCCAGAATTTTAACACAAAAATAGCATATTTTTTATTTTTCACAGTATGAAAAATTCATCCCGATAGTGAAGATGAAAGTATTTTTTTTTTTTAATTATAGGTACTATCCATCTTTTATAATACTGTAATAATTAGTATACTTTATACGAAAACAATTTGTTTTTAACCAACCAATGGTAAAATTTTGAACTTGTAAGATTCATAGTATGGGATACTGTCTAAGGATGAGTGGAGGGAGCCCCCCCCACAAGCTTTTCATAGGAAACAAATTATGGAAAATGATACAAGGGACCAAAATTGTTGGCCCCTCCAATAAACATTTTCTGGCGACGTGCCTGTCCTTGATGTTCTCTAGTTTACGTTTAGTTTCCTCTTCCTCCTCTACCGTAATTTTAGAGTTAAAATTAACACCCATGAACACCTGTTCTACACTTTCATTTTGATAGGGCTAAGCATTTAATGAATTACTAATATATTTATATCAATGATTTCAACTACTCATAAGCTTATTATTTTAAAACGATCAATACTTTTCAAGTAATTAAAATCTATGACAGGGGTTAATAAAATTGACCTTTTCGATGTCTTTATCTAAGCTATTCAAATAAATTGCACTCAGGTAGAAATAATTTGAACATCGATATAAGAATTGCAAGTGTCACAAAACATACGGGAGTTAAGATTTTTTCTTATTTATTTTTTACTGTGTTATATTAAATTGCTAATTGCACTACTATGTTTCATACTGTTCTACGCTATTTTACTCTACCCAGTAACTACTGCACTACTGCGTTTTAAAACATTGTGTGGGGTTTAAAATGCTTATTTAGCTGGTTAAAATATAATTTTGAAAAAAATTGTAATTAATTTGCAATTATGTTTCAATATATATTATTAATTATAAAATTTCAAACCTCTAAGTCAAATTTTTATCTGCGTAGATCTAGCTTGCAAATAACGTACTCTTAATTTTTGTGTAAATAAATTACCATTTTTATAATTTAATTTAATAAAATTTATAATTAATTTTTTTTTTTTTTGAAATTAAGTACAATTTTAATGTAATATTATCACAAAATTTATAAATTTATAGTGCATGATTTTTAAATTGTGTTAAAAGAAATCTTTAAATAGACTATCAGTTGACTAGTAAATTTTTTTAACATTTCTTATTTAATTTTACAGTACTTTTAGTTTGATAAGAAATTATAGTGAATTATAGTAAACCTTGTATGTACAAATCTTATATAATTAAACCAGAGAGAAGAGAAATATATTCTGTGAATAAACCATGGTAGCAAATAACTACCAGTTGATTTTATGAATTCAATATCACGATAAACACTATCAATATTTTAATGCCGACAAGCTAACTTAACTTTTTTCGTAAAAACCTAATGGCATGGAATATGTGGCTGTGAGATTAAGTATTGATTTTGAATGTTAAAAAAAAATTTAATGTGTATATATTAAATACTTTAAAAATGGAAAAAGTATTTATTTTTATTTTTATTATTTCTTATTCGTTTTATGAAATCCAAAGCGTAAATGTTGTACGCCCAAGAGGTATTGCATTTGAAAGTAAGAAAGATGTATCTTTTTATTTTTACTGATAACTGTAAATAATTGTAATATTATTTATTCAATTAAAGATTAAAATTGTGCCAATCTTCAAAACATATCTTTCTTACAGATTGTTTTTTTTAAATAAAAAGAAAAATGTTGGTTTATGTAATATATTATATTTTTATTTTTTCATGTTATTCAAGAGTTAAATATGCGTTTCCTATTTAAAATTAATTAGTTTTGCTGGGCATAATTTTTTAATTTATGAATAAAAATTTAGTATCTATATTAATTATATTAAATAGTGAGTTTAGATTAAATGTTAAATTTATGCAAATGAAATATATTTTAATAAATATATATGTATAATTATACATACTTATGATTTGTTATGTTTTATTAATAATTTTATTTTATTTTTTATAGGAGCTTCTCTGTATATTCCTGATAAAGATTTTGCATGCTTAGATGGAAGCTTTGTTATACCATTTTCATTTGTAAATGATGATTACTGTGATTGTCCGGATGCAAGTGATGAACCAGGCACATCAGCATGCCCTAATGGCACATTCCATTGTACTAATGCTGGTCATAGGTCACTTACTATACCATCATCAAGAGTAAATGATGGAATTTGTGGCAAGTCAAAAATTTATATGTTTTAAATAATCCAAAGATAAACTAATTATTGATATTTCAAATCAATCTATTTAACTCAAGTATTAATTAATAAAATAATAATAATAATAAGTTAAATGTAAAACACCTGTGAAATATATTTGTATCTATTGAAAATAAGTGTGCACATTATTCCATAATGTAAAAGTATAATGATTTGATACCTCTCTACTATAATTTAACAAATTCCAGCATTTAGTAAATTTAATACAACTTAAAATACGAGATGAATTTTTTTTTTTTTTGTTAGAAACATTTATATTAATAACACTTTTTCCTGAATCTTATAATAGCTGGTTTTGATTTTTAAAATTAATTTTATTTTATAATAGATTATAAGTAACTTATAAAAAATTTAATTTTTAAATATCTAAGCTTAATTTTCAGACTGTTGTGATGGTTCAGATGAATGGGGTACCACTAAAAACATAAGTCCTTGTATAAATACTTGTGAAGAACTTGGACGTGCAGCAAGAGAAGAAGCTGAAAGAGTTCAACAAATGATTGTTGCTGGAAATGAAATACGTGAACAGTTTATTTTAAAAGCTAAAGAACAAAAAACAGAAAAACAAGTTGGTTTAAATAATTAAAAGATCTCAAATTTATATCTTTTATGAAATTTCATAACAATATCTATTTGATATATATTAGCACGATCCTGTACTATATCAAATACCTAAACATTAATTTTATCATTTAGAACAGTATTATTCAACCTTTTTACTGCAACAATCCCCTTATTGAATTTTCAAAAACATTTTAATGTTACATTAATACTTCTAATTTTATAACTTAATAAAATTATAAAAAAAACTCACAATTATAATAACATAACATTAAATAATCTTGGTTTTAAATTTTGTTTATAGAAAAGAATTTCTGAACTTATGAACCAAAAAATCGAAGCTGAAAGTATTAAAAATGAAACAATGGTTGTTAAAGAAAAAGCTGAAGAACTAGAAAAATCTGTTTTAGAAAAATATCGGATAATTGCCGATGAAAAAAGGAAACAACAAGAAGAACTACAAAAGGTGAAAGATCAAAATGAAGCATATGAAGCATTTCATGATATTGATACTAATAAAAACAACATGTCAGTATGATTATATATTTTAATTATTAGATTAAATGAAGAGTAGAAATGGCAAACCTCTCTAAGCGCTAACAAATGAGAAAGTGTATTATTTTTAAAAAAATTGTCTTTTGTCATTCATAACTTTATTTTTGTTTAAATACTTAGTTTTTTTTTATTGTTAAACTAAATTATTAATATTATTTTTTTTTTTTTTTGCTCAGAAAATTTGATATTTTCATTTTTTAAATAATGAGACAAATTTTATTAAAAGTATTCTTTTGTATGTTTTAATTATTTTTGTTTCACCTAGAATTGAAGAAAATGAAATAGAAGGCTATAGCACATTTGACCAAAATAAAGATGGTATGGTTTCTGAAGATGAAAAAGATGTAGGTCTAAAATTATTTTGATATATTTAACACATGGGCTGAAAAGTTCAGGGCCTAACACATAAAGGGCGCTAGTTTTTTGGAATTAATCTCATTTTTAGTTGGTACTATTCTACAAAAGACAGCTGTTAAAATTTCATGACAATCTGTTCATTAGTGTGTGATCTAATGGGCCAAGAGTGAAGCTACTATTGTAATTTTCAAAAATGGATCAAAAACAATTTCGTGTGTTAATTTTACATTGCTTCTTGATGGGAAAAAATACCGTTCAAGCAAAGAAATGGCTTGAAAAGTGTTATGGGGACTCTGCTCCATCAGATACAACAATAAAACGTTGATATGCTGAATTCAAACGTGGTCATAGAGACACAGATGATGCAGAACGCAGTGGATGTTCAAATGAGGCAGTAACCCCAGAAAATATTGAAAAAATCCACAAAATTGTGTTTGAATGATCATAAAATGAAGTTGTGTGAGTTAGCTGACATAAAGATATCAAATGAATGTGTTGGCTTTATATTGCATGAGAAAGCTCTGTTCAAAGTAGGTGCCGCGTTTGCTCACTGTTGAGCAAAAACAACAACGTGTTGATGATTCTAAGCAGTGTTTGGTCATGTTCAAAGGTAATAAACCGGAATTTTTGTGTCGTTACATCACTATGGACGAAACATGGATCCATCATTTCACTCCAGAATCAAAGCGATCTTCATCTAAGTAAACAGCAGCTGGGGAATCTTGTCCAAAGCGCCCAAAAGCACAACAGTCAGCTGGAAAGGTAATGGCCTCTGTATTTTAGGATAAGCAAGGTAAAATATTCATCGACTACCTTGAAAAGGGAAATACCATTAACAGTCAATATTATATAGCGTTATTGGACCGTTTAAAGGCTGAAAATATAAATAAATGACCGTATATAGCAAAAAAAAAATTTGTTTCATCAAGACAACACACCATGTCACAAATCAAAAAACACAATGGAAAAACTACATGAATTAAAGATTGAATTGCTTCCTCATCCACCATAATCTCCAGATTTGGCTCCCAGCGATTTCTGGCTATTTGTAAATTTAAAAAAAATACTTGCCGGCTAGAAATTTTACTCGAATAAAGAGGTTATCAGTGAAACTGAGGCAAAAGATAAATCATTCTACAAGAACGGCATTCAAATGTTAGAACGGCGCTGGAATGATTGTGTTGCTCGTGGTGGAGATTATGTTGATGAATAAAGTCAATTTTGAATGAAATAACCGTGTTTTCTTTGTTAGGCCTGGGACTTTTCAGCCCATGTGTTATATGATAATTCAATTTTTAATTATTTATCATTAATAAGAAAAATTAAACATTTAAAATAATTAACTCAATTAAATTGATAATTTATGGATTTGCTGCAACAGGATAAGACCACTTTGGAAAAATTTTTAATAGAAACAAAAAAAAGTATTTTCAAATTGAATGTAGCAAAAGTTTCTTTTTTATATAATTCGATGAAAAACAATTGTACATGTTATTTATTGTGCCTCTTCATAAAGTAGTTTTTATTGTATAATATACTATCAATAAATAAGTTATAAAAGAAAAAAAAAGTAGACTAAAGTTGTTGTTACAGCATGTGCTTCAATTAACTAAATATTGTTAGCATTATATTTATCTGTTTGCATAATTTAACTGAAATAAAATTTATTTTTAGTATTTTATGGAAACTAAAAAGGAAATGAATTTGGATGAGTTTATGTTAAATGGTTGGAGTCGTCTTAAACAATTACTTTTGACTGAAAATGTTGAAACTGAAACAACAGAAGATACTATTGAAAAAGATGGGGATGGTCAATTTGAGGAAATAGAACAAAGTGATGACCACCCAGATGACGATATTGAGCATTTAGATTCTGCTGATGCGGTTGATGAATCTCAATATGATGAAGAAACTCAGTTAATAGTTGAAGGTAATTAAGATTTTAAAATTTGTATATTGGAGGTACTTTAAATGCAAATGGTATACACCAGAATTTATCATAACACTTTCTATTACCTCAATTAAATAATAAAATCAATTTATTAATTTTAAATGTTGAATTTATTTATTTAACCAAATAAAATAATCATTATTAAATAATGGATTCACAAAATTTTAATTTTAAAAATGTTTGATTTTAAAAAAATTTTAGAAGCCAAAAGAGCTCGTGAATCATTTGAAGAAGCTGATAGAAAGTTTAGAGATATTGAACGAAAAATATCTCACTTGCATGATTCATTATCAAAAGATTATGGAATAGATGATGAATATGCTACATTGGATGGAGAATGTTATGAACTCTCTGACCATGAATATGTTTATAAATTGTGTTTGTTTGATCAAGTATGTTTTTTTTTAATATTAAGTATATAGTATAGTAAACCACTAAATCACTGCCCTTAATGGTGACATTCAGCGGTGTTATGGCTATTGAACCCTGCCAACAGCTGATGGAAAGTGATCCTTGTATTCTTGAGTACAAATCCATCTATAATAAGACTAGTGATGGGAAATATTGAGTAGTAACTATAGAACTATTCAATAACTATTTGAATAGTTTTAACAATTTTTTTAAGTTTTTAAACCTTTCTAAGGTTTTTATAATATTGATAGTTTATGCTAAAAATAAACTATTAGGTTTTATAAAATATATTCAATAGTTATTTAAAACTCTTAAATACTTTTTAATAGATTTATATATTTGATAATATCCATCACAAAATGAGACACAAAAATAATAGTATATTAAATAACAAAAATAATTTTTAAAAACATTAATATATTTAATAGATTACTCAGAGATCCAAAAATGGGGGCTCAGAAATAAGACTGGGTACATGGAATAGTTGGATTGGCGAACCAAAATATCGCACCATGTTATATGATAGAGGTCAATCATGCTGGAATGGCCCCCCTCGTTCAACTCATGTAAGATAAATAAACTTATTTCAGTGATGAAAAATAGTTTTTTAATTTTTAGTATTAACAACAGGTACGTTTGAGCTGTGGTTTAGAAGCTGCTCTAATATCAGCATCAGAACCTAACCGTTGTGAATATGTCATGGACTTTATTGTTCCAGCTGCTTGTGTTCAATTCAATGAGAAAACATCTACTTCTGAGCGTGGTCATGATGAGTTATAGAACCAATCCATTGTAACTACTTATTTAAAAAATGAATATTTGTATATTATTGTATTTTTATTATTCATGGTCTAACATGATGTTTACTATATTTTGTTCGGTGAATAATAAGTGTTCTTTATTACTAAACTTTAAAAATGGTATTATATTGAAGATCATTTTTAAAATCAAGAAAATGGTATCAGTTCTAGTTATGTAATATAGAAAAAAAAATTATCATATGTAAAAGAACTATTTCATTGTTAATTTATTAAATACATTGAATTTTCTCATTTATTAATTAAACATTTTTTAAGTCAATATTTTAAATTAAATATAAAAGTTTAATAAAAACTACCAATTTCAAATGACTTAAATTTTACATTTTATAATCAGCTAAAAAGATGTTAATCTTAATATTAGAGCAAGATTAATAATGGTTTGGAATTATTACCACAAAGGATTTTGAGAATAATAATAAATTATTCACTAGTGATGGTCACTACTGTACTATTTTATGTCTTATACAATCGTCTGCTGAATTATTGATCATCAAACTGTTGCTTTGAATGATATGATTAACATTTAGCATAATATGTGGGTTAATAAACTAATAAAACAATAAACTGCTTTTCTGAATTAAAATTAGCATAACTGCTAATTAAAAAATAAACGGCAATTTTCTGAAACGTCTGAATGAAAACTACCAAATTTTTTTCCGAGTTATATAGTTCCAGTTAAAAAAAAAAAAAAAATTATGGGCCTGTTAAACAAAACATTTTAGGGGACTATCTTGTTATGTCAAATAATAATTACTATTTCTCAATTGATACATTAAAATTTTTTTATCTAATATATAATACCAAAAATATAGTGGCGTAATTGCAAGAGATTCTGGACACCCCCTTACACATTTACATAAAATTATGGTAGTTAAGGAAATTAGATAGGTTAAGCTCCTGTAAGAAACGTCAATATCTATCCTATAGTAAATTTCTAAATACGAAACTGCGGAAAAGGACTGATTTAGTAATTGCTTAGGGACCCTGAGAATCCGAGTTAGGTATAGCCACTAGTTGGACCTATGGACTGATCAGCAGTGAGCATTAACCAACCCAAATATTACAGAAAATTTGTTGCCCTGAATTACATGCCAATGTCTCTGTTACAATTAATTTACATCATTAATACTTTACATCTGAGCCAGGCAAACTCAATTTCATTAACAGGAGAGGTGATTTAATAATTTATAAAAATATATAACCAACTATATCGCCCCGAGGTCCATCTTGAATTTTATTAGCCAAGTCTAAATTATTGACTAGTATACTAGTTATTTTCACTTATTTTGCTTATCACTTTTTTTATGGCAGTGAAATTTTCAATCTCAAAGTACCACCCTAGAATCCATATAGATCTTACTAAAAATATGTATAACACAAACTTGTTAAAAATAACTTTAAGTACAAAATTTTTATTAATTTTTTCATGACTTCATAATTTGGTGAATTGACACATCATTTTTGATTGAAATATATAATCCTTCTACATTATTTCTTATCCTATCAGTTTTACTTCATAAAATTACCAAATTTCAGTTGTACTTTAAGGTAACGCTAAAATTTTCATCATAATTTATAGAATCAAAAATTAAGTTTACCATAATATATGAGTGTATATCCAAATATTTCTTTTCGAAGTACTGTAATTAGTAAGTGAAATGGTTTAACAGGATGAACAACATATTTTTTTATTTTGGTCAAAAGTAGTTGTAAATATTAAAAAAAAAGATATATAAACATTTAATATTAATAATAAGATAAAAAATATATATAAATATTGCATTTTAGTGACTTCAAATGATAATTTAATAAAAATGAAAACAAAATAATAATGTACTAAAACAGCTCATTATTATGATCAAAATAGAATGATCGATAATTTGTTTATTTGATGTTTAACAACAAATGCAAATACCTATTGACTAAAAAATAAAAATAATAATAATAATAGTTATAATAATAATAATAATAATAATAATAATAATATAATAATAATAATAATAAATTGTAGTAAAAGCCTATGCACAAATCAATAGCTCCTATGAATACTGGAAGCACGATTTTGAAAAATATAAATGGGGCAGGAAATTGTTTTAGATAATTGAATAACATTATAAATATATATATTTTTATTTTATTAGTAATGTGATAGTAAAAATAGCAATAATGAAAATGGATTTCAAAACAAGATGTCAGTTTGTTGAAGGGGTACACAGTATATTCTTTGAATGTCAATCCTAATGATCAGATTCCAAATTATTTTATTTTTATCATTCAAAGAAATATAATCAATACATGCAATACATATAACGATATTTTAAATTATGAAAACACACTTTTTATTGTTCAAGTGTGTTGTCATATTTCATATGATACTAATAAACATATCATATTCATTTGATGATTTTTATTAATTATAATTAAATTTAAATAAAAAATTCCGCTCTTTAGTTTATTTAGAATAGGTAACAATGCTTGCGTTTTCTTCTGGGTTTAGCTTTGCGTTTTTCTCTCAACCTTTGTTCTTTCTAAAATAACAATTATAAATAAATAAGTTATCATAAGTTTGTTTTTATAACTTACATCTTTCCTAATTTCTCTGACAAGAGTATAAAATGCATCATCAACACCTTGTCTAGTTTTTGCAGACGTTTCAATGAATGGCACACCATATTGTTTTGCTAAATCAGATGCTGCTTTAACATCTATCGCTCTACTTTGAAGATCACATTTATTACCCACCACTAAAAAAAACAGAATTTTTTTATTTAAATAATCATAAAAAAAAAAAGTTTTTAGTAAATTAAAAATATTTATTTTTAAAAAAAATTATTATTTATTACACATTAATAAATAATAAAAAATGTATTAATACATTATTTTAATAACAGAAATAAAAAAGTAAAAAGAAATATAGAAGAACATATTTCAGTAAGTTTTTATTATTAAATTAATCCTGATTATAATTTTAGTATTAATAAATACAGTAAAACTTTATTAAGAAACTCCTTCTCTTAACATATGTTAATAATAATAATTTAAAAGTAATCAAATTTTTTATAATGTAATAGGTTTTATCAGTAATCCAAGAAACTACCAACAGAATAGTTGGCAAGACTATATCTATCTTGAGAACTAAGTTTTCCTATTTAACTTCTATATCATTACAAAAACTACCAAGAGAGAATTATATTAATACATAATACTCTTGGTTTAAAATAACAATATTACAGTTTATTAATGATAATAAATAACTGTACAACCTATCTGGATAGCTAGAGATATTGTTAACCTACATAGAAAGTTGAATATGATACACATACACTATGACATTCAAGTTAATTTGTATAAAGCATTATAGATTCTTCACAAGTTAATTGTAGATGCTAAAATAGTTACAAAGATGGTAAAAAGTATCAACTGGCACTTAGGCTGATCATAAATTAGTTTGTTGACAAATTGTGTGTATTGTTATAACACATAACATAATACGTGTTATGTATACAATTTCATTTTCCATATATCATTTTAATATATGCAAAGTTTCTCCTTTCATTAGTAAAAATTGACCCAAATAACATTGTAGTTCTGTATTAAAATTCAAATATAATTTTTTTTAACATTTAATAAACAACATTCACAAGAATTTTAGAGAATAAATAGATTAACAGAATGAAATCAGGCACCATAACACGTAATCTTATATTTAATAAACACAACATGTTAGTGTTTTCAACTTATTTAACATTATTATAAATTTTTATTTCTTTAATGAAAAACTACTTTTAATAATATAAAAAGGACTACTCTTATGAGCATAGATGATGTGGGAGATCGAGTCAAGTGAAAGTTAAGTATAAGGGTGACCAACCCCTAGTGGTTGGGATTAGAGCAAGAAAAAATAAAAAAATAAGATAATTCATTAATTTTTAAATATGAATAAAAAGTTTATTGAGGAATAAAAAAATGAATTAATTAAAATTTTAAAAAACTTAATTTAATACAATATTTTAATTAAAGGTTTCATAAGAATTTTAGGATTTGTACCAAAAAATTTAGAAATAGCATAAATTTGTATTTTAGTTCTCAAGACAAATAACTAACACCATTTTTGAAAACCATATAAATTTTTAACCAATATTTATTATAAGTTTTCTTTGATAAAACAATAAAATTAATTAATTAATTAGTAAAAATAATTATATTGTGTATAACTTAAAGGATTAAAAACATAATTAAACAAAAAACTAATTTACAAAATACATTTAATACTTACAAACCATGGGGACATCCTCTGCATCTTTCACTCTTTTTATCTGTTCCCTGTAATTACTAATGTCTTCAAATGATTTTGTATTATTTATAGCAAATACTAGAAGAAAACCTTCACCAGTTCTCATATACTGATCTCGCATAGCACTAATCAACATAATTATGACTCAAATTATTCAGAACAAATTTAAATGAATATAAATTTTTTAGTATTTAAAAATAATTACCTATATTCTTCTTGACCAGCTGTATCTAAAATATCTAGTAAACAAGTTTCTCCATCAATTACTACTTGTTTTCGATATGAATCCTCTAAAATATAAAAAACAACCTAATGAAATTTATCATCTTCAAATTAAACTGTTTATTAATATAATATATGAAAACAATTATTTCTATTTGAGAAATAGTGAACATAAATTTACTGAAAAGTTTAACAAAATAAACAAGAAGTACAATACTTTAAAACTATACCATATAAATAATTAAACTGTTAAAAATTTTTATATTGAAATAAGAAAACCAAAAAAGATTTATTAATAATAGTAAATCATTAAAAATTAAAAAATATTCAACTATACTTTGGAATTACATATATATATATATTTTAATACAAATGAGAAATTATTTACCAATTGTGGGATCATATTCATCCACAAAACTGCAAAATAAAATTAAAATAATTAAAATTCAATTTTATTGAAAGTAGATGACTTATACTTACTGATTTTGAATTAACTGTATTGTTAAGGCACTTTTACCGACGCCGCCAGCTGTAAACATAAATATAAATTATTATATAAAACTACTATTCAATATTAATAAAATCACTTCTGACGTAATTGTGTAAATTTGTAACTAAATATAAGACGTCTTTATTTTACTCACACATCTTCATCTACAGGGCAATTCATTTACTATAAACCACTTAATAATCAAAAATTAAAAATAATATTGATAATTTTTTTTATTGGTTTCTTTTATTTCAATGTTATTATCAATTTATCAATCATGAAGCAATTTTTATGTTAATCCTTATACCTTATAAGTTGGTAACGGAATTATATACACTTATAAAATATATTTAGTTATTCCAAACACACCATTAGCTAATACAAATTATTATTGATCTGAAAACTTAGTTGAGTGTTGTTACACAGGTATAGTTTTAAGGAGATTTCTGTTTTTCTCCTAAATAGATATAAAAAAGTTTATAACTTCCAAAATACTGGTCCAAAAGTAATTTTCTTTATAAGATCATTATCTAATAAAAATAATGTTAATTACATACTTTGCTATTGGAAAAATTAAAATTAATACCCTCATTAAACAAAAGGATGACACACAAAAATTTCTTCACAATTG
Source organism: Daktulosphaira vitifoliae (assembly GCF_025091365.1). Taxonomy (NCBI): domain Eukaryota; kingdom Metazoa; phylum Arthropoda; class Insecta; order Hemiptera; family Phylloxeridae; genus Daktulosphaira; species Daktulosphaira vitifoliae. The sequence continues at coordinate 67,146,768 of NW_026099572.1, read as the reverse complement.
ATAAATTGAGAAAAACATAGAACTACAAAAAACAATAAAAAAATTATTCATATTATTCTTATTTTTAGATTAATTAAATTAATCAAAAAGCTATGATCTCATAAACTACAATTTAGATGCTTAAGAAAAGAAAATATTACTATGAATTACTTAATAAGGGCGAACGCTCATATTAGATGAGGTAATCTAATAAATTGAAATAAAGTCAAGAGTGTCATATCATATGTACTTACCACCGACGACGACCAGTTTGTATTCAGTCATTTTAAATATATCAGCGTCGTTTACGACGTCTGTTGAGTTTCGTCAGCACAAAACAAAGGGCGCAATGTTATACCGGTTAGATTATACGTTTAATCGGTAACGGACTAGAAATCGAAATCGTACTGCTAACACTAGCGAATCACGTCTTTTTTACACACACCGACGTATGTCGTAAAGCTACACAATTATCAAAAACCAATAAAATAATATAAAGATACATACATGTACAATAAAAAAGAGCTTAAATTTTTTTCTTCTTTTTCTTTTCTTTTTTTATTATTCTCTAAAAGGGGCGTGACATTTATTTATTTATTTTTTGTTTACAGCACAGCCATCTTTTGTACGGCGCATGCAGCCTGACCAACTGTCTGTAACAATTACAATATGTAACCATCTACTTACCCTGCCGTATTATCAAAAGCATACCACCATTTTAATAGACATTAATATTAACAGAATGGAAATAAACCACTACAATATATTTAATCTAAAATTGATGTGTTTAGGAAAATATTTTAAAAAAAATGATAGATTTAAGAACTTTTGCTTTTATCTGCCAAATTACTAATGTAGGGGTTTCTATCAATTAGTTTTACTATCAATTCATAGTACTACGTGCAACACTGTCCAAATGGTTAACTAAGTAATGATAATTTTCAACTTTTTTTCTCTCTATAAAGATATTAGTCAACTCAAGGCGATAATTAAAATTCCCTAATATATATGATATGATATATCAAATTTAATAAATAATTTTTTTATGTATGTTAGTCTATTACTATTAACCTCATAATAATAACTATTTAATCATATTTAAATTGATTTTATCTTTTCAAGTATACCAAAATATATTCTTCATAATTTTTAATATATTTAATTTATATGATAATATTTTAAATATATTTTTCAAATGATTATGAGCCATACAAGTTAAAAGTTGTGATATTTTATAATTCTATTAAAATTGATATTTGAATTTTTATTTAAGCCTTAAAAATGGGTGGGCCAAAAGAAGGTGTGCAAAAACAAATTCAGCAAGATTGGGCTAATCGAGAGTACATAGAAGTTATTACTGGTAGCATAAAAAAAATTACAGACTTTCTCAACTCATTTGGTACGTTTGTTATATTATATTAATTATACGAATAGTTGTGCTAAGAAAACATTCTTAATTTTACTATTCTTAGTCTATTTTTACAAAAATAATATAACATTTTATAATTTAATACTAGTTTTGAAATATTTGAAATTATTATGTTGACTGATATTTGCTTATATTGAACTAAATCTAAATAATTGAATATAAATAAGGTACTAAGTTCAAAAAAATAAATCAAATCATAGTACTTTCCCGTGTGTAGTGCCTTAATTATGTATGCACAATATAATAAATTTAAACACAATTAATATTTGTAATTTGAAAATAATAAAGNTATGTATGCACAATATAATAAATTTAAACACAATTAATATTTGTAATTTGAAAATAATAAAGTATATCCCTTTTGAACTTAAAGTCATTTTTAAAAGAAATTATTTTTCATAAAGATGTAAATGGCTATGTTTTGTTATTGTAATTCATAATAAAAAATATTATTTTTATCTTTGCTTTGATATCTTATATATTGTTTTAAAATTAAAAATATAAATGTATAATTTTATTTACAATTTATTTCCAAAAAATATTAAAGAATAACTTTCCTCATTGATTATAAAATGTGTATATTTAAAAAAAATTATAATTATTACAATTATTTTTAATTAATTTTTTCCATTGCATCTAGAATCTAATTTTAATTAATTAAATTGATTTTATAATGTTTGGGTGAAGTAGATTATTTATTTAACAATATTTAAAATGTATTTAGTCAGTTTATGTTACTATGAATGCTAACCATGGCAACCAAAATTATTTAATTATTAAATCAATATTTATGATTATATTTAGTTATTATAGTTTTATTTAGTTCTTTGTCTAACATTCTTTTAGAATTTTGTACCTATTTTAATAGTATGAAAGTTACATATTGTACTGATGTAGATAGATCTGTTGTGTTGAGTAATTTTGAAAAGAGAGGTTGGTTACATGTTGGCCCAGATGATGATTGGAATTTTTATTGGGCTGGTATACAAACATGTCGTAGCTTATTTAGTATTGATAGTGGTTATCGTATGCATGACAATCAACTGATCAATCATTTTCCTAATCATTATGAATTAAGCCGTAAAGATATGCTCGTTAAAAATATTAAACGCTATAGAAGAGAACTAGAACGAGAAGGAAATCTTTTAGCTCAAAAATTAGATGGAAAATATCTATATCTAGATTTTATTCCAGTAACTTTTGTATTACCTGCTGATTATAACTTATTTGTTGAAGAATACCGTAAATCAGGGCCAAGTACTTGGATAATGAAACCTGTTGGAAAATCTCAAGGAACTGGTATTTTTCTTATAAATAAATTATCCAAATTAAAAAAGTGGTCCAGAGAAGGAAAAAACAACAATTTCAATGCATCAACGATTAAAGAATCTTATGTCATTTCAAAATACATTGATAATCCTCTATTGATAGGTGGTAAAAAATTTGATCTGCGTTTGTATGTTTTGGTAACTTCTTTTAGACCTTTAAAAGCATATTTGTTTAAATCTGGATTTTGCCGTTTTTGTACAGTAAAATATAATACAAGTGTTGGAGAAATTGAAAATTTATTTATTCATTTAACAAATGTTTCAGTTCAGAAGCAAGGAGAAGAGTACAATAGTATACATGGTGGTAAATTAAGTATTCAAAATTTAAGACTATTCTTAGAAAGTACCAGAGGTAAAACCATTACAGAAGCCCTTTTTGATAATATTGTATGGCTTATTGTACATTCATTAAAATCAGTTAGTTCTGTTATGGCAAATGATCGTCATTGCTTTGAGTGTTATGGTTATGATATTATAATAGATAATAATTTAAAACCTTGGCTAATTGAAGTAAATGCTTCACCTTCATTAACATCAACCACAGTAAATGATAGAATTTTAAAATATAAATTAATTGATAACACATTAAGTGTAGTTTTACCCCCTAATGGGATTCCTGATATACATTGGGATAAATGCCCTTCTTTAGAAGCTATGGGTAACTTTGAGCTCTTAATTGATGAGGATTTAATTATTAAAGAAAAATATTCAACAAATAAATTTGATCATAAAGACAAATCAAAACGTAAAAACTGAAATAATATGTTCTCAGTCATTATGTATTTGGTATAAATATATTTCTATATAAATATACATATATATTAAAAATAATAAATGGATATATATCATTTTCTAAATAAAGAAAATAACTAATTTCAAAAAAAATATTGGTAGATATGTCTTGTAGATCCAGATTAGCAATCCTGAATGAAAAATTAACAACATTAGAGAGAAGAATTGAATATTTAGAAGCTCGAGTAAGTAAAAAATTAAAATGTAAAAATCTAATTAAAAGCCTATTTTGAAAACTGATCCAATTTTATCACAGAAAAAAGAAGTTAGAGTAAATTTTTTTTTTCAGGTTACCAAGGGAGAAACCCTCTCGTAGACTTAAAATTTGTGAAATTTCTTTATACATTTATATTTATTTAATTGTAAAGTATCATTAATAAATTTAAGAGTAATTTATTATTTTTGCTGTATTATTTCAACTTTTTTGTTTAAAATTTTAAAATGTACAAAATAATTTTTAAATAATTTCAAAATTAATTTCCTTTAATATTTATAATATTTATTTAATAATTATATTAATATATTATTTTATAAATTATTTAGTGTTAATTTATTTCATTTACACTTCTCAGAGGTAGATGATAAATCAAAACAATGTTTATTTATATTTTTTATTATATTCAATAACTATTAATTAGTATAAAATAAACATATAAAATACATATATCAAAATAAGTGTAATATTATGTAATGGATACTAAAAATAAATTATCTAAACTAATCACAATTTTATTTAGTCATTAATAACTATTATAAGTTATACATTACTTTAAATAATATGAGCTTATAATATATTTGCCTTTATAACAAAATCCTAAGCCACTCAAAATTAATAATAAATGCATTTTTATTTCTAATAAATTCAGTGTTATAAATAGCTTATATTTATTTTATTTTATCTAATATTAATTCTTTACCAATATATATATATATTTCATTTCATTTTGTAGAAATTTATGTGTTAAATGTGGTACTCATTATGTTTAATAAATATTAATAAGAGTATAAAGTTAATTAATTATTTTTATTTTAAAATTATTACATTTTTATTAAACATTAAGTCCGTGTTATATTGATTATACCACTATTAAAATGTTAGTGTAAAATAAAAAAATGACCAATATACATTTTCAATCAAATAATAAATACTTCAAGTGTCGATTAATTATTTTAATAGTGAGAAAAAAGGAGTTTTTAATCAAAAATCTGTGAATCAATTGAAGTAAAAGCTTTATTGAGTTATAATAAATAATTTTTCTATTAAAACATTTTACGCATTATTATTAAACTAGTATTAAATAATTTTTTTTAATTATTAAATTAAAGAAAAACCAAAGAAGGTACATTACAGGAACCAAAAAATTATTATTATATGCCAGTAATAAATGTAAGTTTAAAAAAACAGAAACAATTAGAAACTGTATATTTAATAGTGTTATTCAAATTAAAATATAACTCAATACTTAGGTATATTATAACATAGTATAGAATATTTAATTAATTTTCTACACATTTAATTATGTTAACAATTTTTTCATTATATGAATTTTTCTAAGTAGTATATTTAATAAAACTTTCCAAAAAGAAAATATTTTAACACATTTATCTCATTGAAAATATATAAGGACTTTAATTTACAAGACTAGTATCAACACAAAATGATATCAGATTAAAATTACACTAAATTCATGAATTTTAGTTGATCAAATAAAAGTACCTAGTCAACTAATACCAATGTAAATGAAGATAAAAATTAATCTATCACATTAACATTTCCATAAAATATAAAGCCATTAGAATAAAAATTTTAATTTTTTTACAAAAATACAAATATTCCACACTATCAAATAACTATTTCACTATAAAAATTAACCAATATGTCTTGTAGTACGATTTAAATTTGTTTTATATTCCACAGTAAGGGTATTTTATTTTATTAAAATCTAGAGTGTGGCACTGGATTTCTTAATATAAGAGCACTTTCAGCTGACATAATAGGTAACTTATTTTCACTATGATAATTTACTAAATGACTTACACTTTCAAAAATACGATCTTTTGTTCGTACTGTTCCTTCTGGATCAATTAAAAGTAAATGCTTTTTGACATCCCCCTGTAAACCTGTCAACACATATTGACCTGGAGATCCTTGCGATTCTCTAACTAAAAAATCGCCATCCTAAATCCCAAATTATATTTGTAATTATTTTGGATTAAAATAAAATGATTAAATTGATCATTTTCTTTTACACACATGTTTTAATATAGCTTCAGCATGTTGTCTAGTAATACTTCCATGAAACCAAATTTCATCTTGCAATTTTGGAATCATAACTGATACTGACTCATTGTCTACAAAAGGTTCTAAAAAAAATATAATTACTTTATCAACATTTTTAGATGATAATAAATTGTTCATAATATTTTTTATAAAAACACTTAATATTAGAAATTAAATTTTCAGTTAAAGCTTTACATATAGCTTATTTAAATAAAAAGATTCATAAAAAGCTTACGCATATCAAAAACATCTCGTGGTTGTGAATTTTGATTTTTATTGCCCACAACAAAATCATTGACATAATTATGAGCAGGATATGGCACAGGAGGTGGAGGCGTTTCACAGTTTAAATCAATTAAATTGTTTGATACAAGTCTCTCTATAATACTTTGTAAATATAAATTATATGTACCTATTAGTATTAAATTTTCAACTACCTCTATTACGATGTTCATGATTTGAAGGAAGAGGTGGAACAGGAGGTGGACCAGAATCTGGAGGTGATTTTCCAGGAAGATCATTGTAATACTCGCGTTCATCACGAGTATTAAAATTTAAAACAGGAGCAGGTTTTGTTAAAAATTGTTTAAAACGCAAATCAAATGCTTGTCCTATAGTCGTGATTACATCTTGAGCTAATTCTCCTTCACCACATTCTAGCACATAACAAGCACGCCAGTCTTTTGTATCTTTTGCAACAAATGCAACAAAGTCTATAGTATCCTAAAATAAAAAAATTTATTTTTTATATTTTTTCAAATAAAATATTAAATAAATCAGTGTTTTCAATAAATCATACACAGAGAAAATTTTCCTTTTTAATAAATATTGGAGTGAAACTAAATATTTTCTCAACTTTAAAGTTCCAAATAAGTCATAAAGTGTGTTTATATATAAGAAAATTGTGTTTTTAATACTATTTTTTGGCTATGAGGGTTTGACTCTTATATCCATCTTGATTTTATCAAAAAATATGTAAAAAATGTTTGAGATATAAAGGTAGTACTTAGATACAAAAAAATTAAAAACCAATAACGATTTAAAAAAATAAGTGAATAATAAAGATTTAATTCATACAGTATCTCCTCCTGAAGCAAATGATATTCTGGGCATATCATGAGTTGAGATTACAGCTTGAGTATCTCTTAGCTTTAATGTTAAGCAGGTACTTGATATAGACAAAGTTACATTTGATCCTGCATGGTCCATAATTGGATGATCACCAATAAGTCTTAGCACTTTTTTGTCTACCTGAAAAAAATAGGTTTATGATTTAAATGTATTTGATAAAAATACAATTACACAAAAATACTAACCTTTCTTTTCTTATCGGCAGTTTTCAAACCAGCTGTTTCACAAACTTTATTAATGCATTCTCTATGTAAACAATTATATTTTTAGGTCAATAATTTAAAATATTGTCACATTAAAATCACAAACCTAAGATAATTTTGAGAAAAAACTTACTTAGCAACTAAAAATCTAGTATCAAAGTCTAAACTCTTCATGGATGTTAAAACTTCAAGACATCCAATATACTAAAACAATAACAGTATTGATAAATATAAACAAAATTATAACATAATATTTTTAATAGCTTTTTGAAAGTATAAGGTACAAATAGAATTTAAAATAAATCTTAAACTTAGTAGTCTAATTTTTATAATACATAATCATATAAAATAATTAATCAAATTAACTACTGTCTAGCTTTATATATTAAATACAAAAATTAACAAGTCATTACCCGAACTTCATAACAAACACTGCTTCTAGTAATAACATTATCCGGATGTAACCATCCTCTGGATGGTTGATTCATAAAACTACCCCACGAGTCAGGCATATTAAGTGGCAAATGATATCTCACTCTGAATTCCTGCAATTAAAAGTATGATACTAAACATAAATGACTGATAAAATATTAAGTTATACTCATAAAAACTATAACACAAATTTTTACATTACCTAACTTTTTTTCAATTAAATAATGGGTGATTTTTATTGTTCATAATAAAGACATACAATATTATAAAAAGAAATAAAATTTACAGTATGAAAACAAACTAAGTTTATAAAATGTTTTAATATACTCTTAACTTATTAAAATTTTTGTTTGAGTTTTGACATTTTTTTCAAGAGGTTTTTCATCAACTTTATTAAATACGAATGCTTACAGAATAGCACAAATATTTAATGACCCCGTTATCAGCAATTCATTTTTTTATAATAACATAAACCATGGTCTTTTTCTAAGATAAGATCATATCTATTCTGTATATTAACTATTCAAAACCTCAATTGTTATCTTTAAAAGTTTAAATATATATACAATTATCTACTAAGCATTATTTTCTAAAGTTTTGAACTCTTGTTATAACTAAAACTTATGCAATATCCTTCAAATTAAACTTTTTTCATTAATTCAAAATTAGTTTCATCTTAACTATTTATAATATTTTGCATAACTCTTATCATTTTATAATTATTTTATTAGTGATTTTAATAGTATTCTAGTTAAAGAATTTTAAATATTTGTTTTATCAATGAAATGAAATTAACTAATTTCTTCATTTTAATAGATAATTATAAATGTACATTATTAACATATTTTTTTTGGCTTATGTAGTGATAACTTCATATAAATATTTTAGTGTGAGTTTAATATGCTTTTTAAACAAAATAATTTATTTAAATTTATAATTAAATCTGTAAATTTCTATGAAAAAATATCTAATGTAAATACTCTAGCATCCAGCAGCTATAAAGGTTCATTTCATGAATGGATATTAAAATTCTTCAGAACACAACCACGTTACAAAAAATTTTTACTAGACCGTGATGTAGATGTTACTCATTTAGTCAAAAATTTAATCAGTCTTAAAGCTATTTCAACTAATGAACTTCTTATTAATTTTTCTTCCTTAAATACATTACCAATTATTAATGAAGTCGATAGAGAACTTGAAAGTCGTGTAAATACCATGAATATTGATCAAATGATAACTTTAATGGATACTTGTTTAGCTTCAAAAAACAAACTATTTAAAAAATCTAGAGCTTTTAAAAAATGTCTTGAAACTATGGATGAAAAATGGTTTAGAAAACCTGATTTAAATTGTTATCAAACAATGCAATTAATTTATTATGTTAGTTTTTTTAAAAAGAAAGCAACAAATGTTGTTACTTATGGTTTAAAAAAAATTGCAAATGACTTCAACTACTTGAAAAAATTTAGTGATGAAGAAATGAGTATATTAGCAATAACAACTTATAAAACTGGAGCTAAAGTAAATGATAAACTTTTAAGAATAATAGTATCTAAATTGGAAAAAAATCTAAATAATTTGATACAAACACCAATACTTTTTGTATCATTACTTAAACCTCTTAAAAAAGCAAAGTACCATGATCCTGTTTTAATTTCTAAACTAATTCAAACTATTAAATTTGATAACAATTTAGTAATAAAAGATGTGACAAGCTCTATTCATTTTCTTTCCTATTTAGCTGATGCTAACTGTGGTGATATTCAGTATTTACAACAACTAATAGATTTGATTGGAAATATAATGGTAAACTATTTTAATTTATCAATTTGTTAATTGTACTATCTAAATTATTTTTGATGTATCCTTATTTTGGCTTATGTTTCAAAGTCATTGATCAATCTATTCTAGGAGCCACAACCATTGGCAGATATTTAGTATAATTTGAGTGAAACTAGAAAGTAGAGTGACCAGGAAGATTTATACTTGATAATTATTGTACAAAAAATTATTTATTTAGAGGATTAAGTCTCCATAAAGATTGTTTGTGATGATAACCACTATAATGACTATGAAAACTAAAGGTTGTGAGTTTAATATATTTCAAATTGATAAAAAGGCTTTTTTTCCAAACTTGCTTGATCATAATAAAGAAATATCAGCCAAAACAAGAAATATTCGTTTATCTAAAAATAATTTAAACAACATAATTCATAAAAATTTTCAATTTCAACATAATTAATAAATCATTAATTTCAGGTTCAAGATAATCTCAAAAACTATCGAATTAAAGACGTAACTTCTTTTTTATTTTCAATTAGCTATTTGGGTCTTTCTGTAAATAATACTTCACTTAAAACTACTATTACTAATTTTTTAAATTATATATTTAATTCCAAAGAAAATTGTATTAAACATTCAAAAATGTTTATTAGTATTAATCTCTCTTTATGGATGCTTAATTGGGAAAATATATATCTTACTAAACTTATTGCTATGGAAATTCCAATTTCTTCATTAAGATGTAAGATTTTTTTGTATAATTAACCAATTTTAGTAAAAAAAAATTAATTTTGGTTTTATTAAATTTGTAGCACAAGATGTACATAAACAAAATTATAGACTTGATCTTTTATTGACTTGTATATCAATTGAGAGGCCAGAATTAATAGAAAAACATTCATTAAATCAAACTATAAATACAATGCCACAGTTTGACCGCCATCTTGATGAAAGGCCATTTCTACAAAAAGTTTTTAAAAACTTGAAAGAATTGTCTAGAAAACACAATTTGTTTAGTGTTGAATACAATTTTTGCATACCTAATATCAAAATATTGAACATAAAAGTAGTAGATAACAATAGGTATACCAATTTTTTTAATTTTTATTTCATTATAATTGCCTTAAAAGTTATTCATAGATATAAATTTAGAGGGAAACAAAAGATGGGTTTCTCCATTGATATTAAAATGCTAATGAGCATTTAAATGCTCATTGTTCATTTAACATGTTCTTTTAACTTTTTCTTTTGCTCATATACAACTTTAAATAAGCAAAAAAAAATGTCATAGTTGCCTGTCAATTGATACATTTTATTCATGCCCTCCTCTATTATAAATTATAAACACAACCCCTCGAAATTAATGTGATGATATTATTTTTCAATGAAGATTGGACTATTAGTTGGATTTTGCACAAAAAAAAAAGAAAAGTTAAATCAAAACATTTACCATAAAATAATTTTTCCCCGTCCAATTTGTTTTTAAATATGTTTCTTATAAACTACTAAAATATTCTTATAGTAATTTTATTGCTGTAATACAATAAAATTAATAGGCCTTTTAACAATTTTTGCCCATATTTTTTCTTTTAATTCTTTTCTAATAGATATTTTTGAAAAAAATGCATAAAATTAATTCAACTTTAAAAAAAAAATTGGTTGTTCTTATTTATTAAGTTATTTCTAATTTTGAGTATTATGTCCAAAATTGTTATATTAGTAAAAACAGTATATTTTTTCTAGAATTATTTTTTATTTTGAAGTATTAGACAACACTACTTGTCTTCATAACACTGCAGTTCCTCATGGAATGATGAAATTAAAGCTTCGATTAGAATCAAAATTAAATTATAGAATTATTTCAGTAAGATAATTTTATTGCTCTCAGAAAATATGTTAATAAATTATTTGCTAATTTTTTCAGATAAACGAAATCAACAATATTTTGCTTAGTTCAAAATCTTTGAAACAATATTTAGATTTTTTACTTTCATGAGAACTAAATATTACTTGGTTAATATATTAATAAGCATAATAGAATTTTTTAATTATATAATATTTATTTAACAATTAAACTAGTTATTAAAAATTGTTGTATGTGTATATAAATACATTTTAATTTATCTTCTTTACATATTCTTCTTTATAAATAGCTGATTTTGAACAGAATAACAGATTCCATATTTAGATGATTTTAATTTTCTTTAAATTTAATAAACAATGAATCAAAGTTGATATTTTTTTACTATTATGATCATCAATCTATAATTGGAACAAATAAGATCCTTCATTTGTTTGAAAACTTTTATATGACATAAATAATAACTATTGGTTTTTGCTTATTAAATGTTTCAGTGTGGATTATTCTTTCATTGGTTCTTTTAAAAAAAGTATTAAACCTCAGAGAAACAAAATTTCTTGTTGAAAAATAATGTCTGTTGAGAGTTTTTATAAACAAAATTTCAGTATTCCCAAGACAGGAATAAAACTAGTAGTATTTTGGAGTACTAGAATTCAGTATCGTGATTTTTTTTAACACATCAGAAAATCATTACTATAGATGAGGGTGACTTTAACATAAGGAGTTAAAATCCTACAGCTTCCTTCTTGGAACATATTTATTATACCGAATAACATTTAAAAATCATCAGATTGGATTTAGTTTCATATAAAAAATTCAAAAAGGTTGCCGTCCGATCAAACATTATTTCTCAGTACCCCTTTAAGAGAAATTCATATATAAAATTAAATAAATTCTAAAATTCTGTATGTAACTATATGATTTATATCCAACTATGTATTTAATTCAGAGCTTTTATAAAACATAATTTTTCTATGACGTGATCAAAAATTTGTATATACAATTTTTTATATAATAAAACGAGGCATAATAAAGGGTGGTGGGTGGAATAGATTACCCGAACAAAATTTATTACATGGTGATTTAATTTCTTAATTAAAACAAATTTGTATTGTTAATAAAAGTATGTACTTTCAAAGTATTTAATTATTACTCATACATCAAAGGCTATACCAGAATTATTTAGTAAAATATCAATAATTAATAATTTATTATAATGAATAATAAAAATTAATCACTCTTGGCTAATATTATTTAAAATTAAAACTATATTTAAATATTAATTTAAAACTAAAAACCCAGCACAGGTGGGTCGCGGCACAGTGGTGACGTGGCATAGTTGGATTAAGTATAATGATATCTGACAGTAATTAAAATCACTATCAAAAATAAACGCTTCGATGCAAATCTTTAGATAGTGTTTAATTTAAAAAAAATTGGTGTTTTATTCCAAAAGCTACTTGATCTGCTGGTTCCTTATTAATATCTCGATTAAGATAAAGTATGTCGAATGAAAAAGGGTTTATTAAAAAATATTATTTCTCATAAAAAAATTGTGTGGATCCATAAACTTTTCAATAAGTTATAGCATTATAAAGTTAAATATAATATAAATAATAAAATCGAGAATTTTCACACGAAAATAGCATTCGGTAGCCATTTTCGCCGTGAAGACAAGTCCAGAGGTCAAATTTTTTTTTTTCAAATTAAAGTATATTACATTAGCTTTAATTTAAGATATATATAAAAGTGTCAGACCTTCCGGAACATTTTCAAAAGTTAAGTTGAAAAAGTTAATTTTTTGTGAAAAAGTTGTCATTTTAAATCCCCCCCTGTGGGCAGATAAAGTGTCAGATTTACAAAAAAAATATACCAAATGATAAGTAAAGACATCAAACATCTATATAAAAAAGAATTATATTGATATGTTCATTTTTGAAAAAGTTAGAGCATTATTAAGTTAAAAATATAAAAAAAAATTATTTTACAAAAATCGTAATTTTTTATTAACTTTGATGTCAACTTTCACCACGAAGACAAGTCCAGAGGTCAAATTTTTTTTTTTCAAATTAAAGTATATTACATAAGCTTTAATTTAAGATATATATAAAAGTGTCAGACCTTCCGGAACATTTTCAAAAGTTAAGTTGAAAAAGTTAATTTTTTGTGAAAAAGTTGTCATTTTAAATCCCCCCCTGTGGGCAGAAAAAAGGTCAAATTTACAAAAAAAATATACCAAATGATAGGTAAAGACATCAAGCATCTATATAAAAAAAAATTATATTGATATGTTCATTTTTGAAAAAGTTACGGCAGTTTTTAGTAAAAAAAATTGAAAAAATTTCGAAAATTAGCGATTTTTAAATTTGTAATTTTTTTGGAGGTTTCCCCCATTTACGGGGAACGAGGGAAATTTTATCAATTTTGAAGGGTAATGTCTTCGACTAGATACGATTTGTGATCTTTTGACGTATCGTTAAAAGAAATCCGTTCGGTGAGAGCTGAGAANGGAAATTTTTTCAATTTTGAAGGGTAATGTCTTCTACTAGATACGATTTGTGATCTTTTGACATATCGTTGAAAGAAACCGTTCGGTGAGAGCTGAGAAAAAGTGGTAACAGACACAAAAAAAAAAAAAAAAACACATAGTAAAACCAATACCTTCTCAGCTTCGCATCGAAGCTAAAAATATTTAACTCAAAAAGCCAAAAAAATATATCTAATAAATCGCAAATACGTATTTCAGGAACAATGTTACAATTATTAAGGATAAACAAATGCTGATACTCAAACCAGGAAAAAAAAGCCCCTAAATATACCGTTAGTGACGTTATTACTAAATAATATTATCTCATTTTACCAGTTTAAATGGGTATAATAATGAATTTTTCAGTGAGCCAAGATCCCAATTAATTATATTATTCCTATTTTTAAACATTTCTATTGTCTCCCTTATGTTAAGTTCTTTGAAACTATTTACGTTTTTAATTAGTTTTATAGTTTTAAAAGAGTGATTATGTTTCGATAAATGTTTAGATCTCCTTCTTGATTTTAAATTTTTCTTAAGTATTCTTTAAACTTGACTACTGTGTTTCTTTTTGTTTCATTAATCATTGTTGTAACATTTATTACAACTTTCACATTGTATTTATTTTGTTCAATTCCTGATTTCCCTCTTCTACTTTATCTTTAGGGTTACCTAATAAATCTCTTAAATTATCACTTTAAGATGTTACTAAAGTAATACAAAAATTCTAACTAATCCAATTGAGATACTCGGGGATAATATAAAATGAGCGATCTAACTACTTTTTGTTTCCACACGCTACTAGCTGTACTAGCTGCCATCCTTCCTTTATTCCACTTCTGTGTTCAGACTAATTTTAAATTTACGTTTTCGTTATACCCATTAAATCTAGCTACTTCTATGATAACCCTCAGTTCTTTATCAAAATTTACCTTTTTAAATGGTATTTTTAGGGTTGTTTTTTTCGGTCGAGGTATCAGCATATAATAATAATATCTATATAATATATATATATATATAACTAAAACACAAATTATTAATACGTAGGCATATATTTAAATTTTTATATTATGAATTTTTTTATTATTTAATAATTAAAGATTTAAATTTATTAATATTAGTATAATTGTAAAAATCAGCATTAGCCTTATTACCTACTAACATTAAAATATTAATTGGGGAGGACTCTAATATTTTTTTATATATATTTTTTATGTAGAACAAATTTTAAACTCGCGTGTTAGTTGTAGGCACTTTACATTGTAAACGCTCAAGAAGAAATGAACAATCAATGTGTGCCAACAATAAGTTTATATAAAAATACTAAATTTTGAGTGTTCTTTCTATATTCTAGAGTAGTAATATTAAAAAATCCTTAGACTCCATCGTAACCAGAAAGTATCCTTTCAATCCGGCTTTTAAACAATTAGTATCTAAAAAAATTGTTTTGTATTGACTCTAAATCATTTACTTGAGTAATATGTTTAGCGTTGATAATTGTAACATTGTCCCCGAAACACTTATTCGCGATTTGTTAGTAATTTTTTTTGTGTCTTATAGAGTTAAATATTTTTATTATAGATTAAATTTTAAATATTATAATGAAATTTATCATGTGAATGTATATAAATTCATTTTATATTAGTTTTTTCCAGGGTTCAAAATTGCTATCTAGCTGATTTTCCAATAACAATCGGCATATTAATGTATATATCTTCTTCTTCTTCCCTGCCTTAATCCCAACTACTTGGCCGACCCCAATATCATTAGTGATATGTTAACATAAGAGTGCCAAAATTGTAATACAAATTTAAAACTTTTGTCACTAATATCAAAGATATTATATAAATATGTATAGAAATAAATCTATTTGTTAAAAATTTTCACTACATTTACAGTCAAATTTTCACAATTATTGTAAGATTGTATTTATACTCAAAATTAATATTTTTGCATATTTATATACACATTGAGTATAAATTAATTTTATAATTTATACATTTTTAATGTATTAGCAGTTTTTCAAGAAATTATAACAGTTTTCCTCCTCATCTTCTTCTTCTTCCTCGTCTTAATCCCAATTACTTGGGGTCGGCCACCCTTATCCTAAACTTCCACGTGACACGATCTCCCACATCCTCTACGCTCACATCAGCTGTCCTCATATCGCTTCAATAACACCTCTCCATCTTATTTCTGGACTTCCTCTAACTCTTCTTCCTTCAACATTCATTTCTATAACTGTTTGACACGGCACCGTCTTTTGCTCTAGGCTGGCGCTCACCCGTGTCTCTCTCGATATCAGCCGTCCAACTATTAATA
This sequence comes from Daktulosphaira vitifoliae, assembly GCF_025091365.1. Taxonomy (NCBI): domain Eukaryota; kingdom Metazoa; phylum Arthropoda; class Insecta; order Hemiptera; family Phylloxeridae; genus Daktulosphaira; species Daktulosphaira vitifoliae. Next base: position 67,130,698 of record NW_026099572.1, on the reverse strand, counting down.
TGACAATCGGTTGTCTCCCCGCTCTTAACACCGAGATGAGGCCGAATATGGATACGGATATTGCGGTCTGTTTCGTTTCCGACGTTAATCCAGACTGGTTGTTGCGTTTGATTCTTTTCTGTTGCGATTGTATTTTACTATTCTTATTACGATTAACTTGTGTCGAACCAACGAGGAATATATATAAATATAACTTGTACAACGGTATAATTTAACTAAATAAATATATACAGGCGTATAGTTATACCTATAGATATCCTTTATATATACTTTTTATAGAAAAATTGTATACCAACAAAAAAGTCCATATAAACTTTTTTGCAAAAGCTATAGTTTTTGAGATAAACAAAAAAATCACCCTTGAGGGGTTATTTTTAACCCTCTTGGGATACGTCTTAGAGTTGACCAATCGTCTCCAAATTTTGTACAATTTATTTTTTCATGTATTCGAATAATTCTAGGGGGTGGCACTTTGTAATTTTTAAATTTTATAAATAAGGGGCACCCTAATATATATATATATATTTTGTTATTTTTTCTTTTCGCGGTATTCACCCATACATTGGGTACGCGTCACATTTTCTTTTAATAGAAATAGTACGTTATTACTAAATCATAAATCTCAATATTTCTTAAATTTAATTCATCGCTGGGTACGTCTTTTACTTGTTGTGCGCGCTCAACCGTATTCTGGATACGCGTCATGTTCTTACATATTAATGTATAATTATAATAAAATAAAATTTAAAATAGATTCATTTTGGCCGATTTTTATGAACGATATTTTCATTTATGTATAACCGATTCACTTTTGAAAATAGCCCATTTCTATCATACTATCATAGTGATATCTAGAATGCTACGGTATTATCACAGATTATATGAGATATAATTTACTATGTTTGTCAAAATGTCAAATAAAACGCGGGCATTTTATCAAAAAATTAAATGTGAACAACAACATAACCTAAAATATAAAAATGTTGCTGTATTAATTTTTAAGTAATAAATTCTCTTGTGATCTTGGTAGTTTTTTTAATGCTATTCAAATTTCTGTTATTTAGCCTGTTTGTAAAACAAATTAAGTTTAAAATGTTGTATAAAGTTTTATGACTTATTTAAACATTTATTTAAGATAAATTTAGTAAATATGAGTAATGTTTAGATATATTTTTGTAACTGCTCATTGATATATTTAGTTTTTAATAATATTTTTATAAATCTTGAACTGATCTACTATGGATGATTTTGGTGCCGAGTTATTTGACGAGTTTGAAAAACCATCTGTCAGCTCTATCACACTGATACCACAAAAAATTGATGAAATCCAACAAGAAACAACTGAAAAGTATGCAATGGTTTTTATTTTTACCCCTAAATCAATTAATCAAGTTCTTATATTCATTTTAAGTTCTTCGAAAAGAGCATTGCAACTTTCTGATGATGAAGAAGATAGTTCAAAAAAACCAAAAAACCCAGATGAACTTTTTTTTTCACAGAAGTAAGGATATAATAAATTAAAATGAAATAGAAAATTAAAAAAAAAATACCACCTAAAAAGATAATTAATTGTCTCTCTGTAATACCTTTCAGTTAAGTTTAATATAAAAAATAGTTGTGTATATTTATATTTATTGTAATAAGAAAAAATAGTTCTTAATAAGTTTTTTCCTCTTCTATTGACATTGTAAACGTGAAGGAGGTATAATATTTTTGATACCAGTTAAAATATCTGATATCTAACATTTATGATTACTAGTAATTTAAAAATTACTAGGAATTCTAGTAATTACTATTTAATTTTAATAATTATAAGTTAAGTCCTTTCTTTAATCCAACTATATATTTTTACCTGTGTAGCTTTTTTTAGATATACATATATTCAAATAATTGAAAAAATAAATGTTCCTATTACATGTTATTTTTTTGAAAAAATTTAAATTGATCCATGAATGGTTCATAAAATTAAGTTAACCCTATTTTTTCTATTACCAAAATATAAAAATATTTTGATTTTCCAATGATATTATGTTATTTATTAATTGAACAAATAAAAATAATTAATAATGTTTTATCCTTATTTGATAATTCATACAATAGGGAACTACAGTTTTGTATTTCTTTAGTCAAAAATGTGTAGTATCATCTAAACAAATATTATTTTGTTATAACAATAAAAAAAGTGTGTCATGCTTGTCTTATAGCTCATTTACATTTACATAAACACGCAGCTTATCTAAAAAAAAGTAAGATAAACTATAATGAATTAGATAATTTATGTATTATACTTAATATTAATCAATTAAACAAAACATTTTTATGTAATAAAAAATTTACCTAGTGGTTAATTTTTAGATTAGTCTATTTAAAGTTTTATTTGTTCTAAAAAAAGTTTATAAGTTAAGTATAATATATATAGAACTTTAGATGTTTATTTAACATGTAGATATACACCTTGTATAATTAAAAAATTGCTCTCTCTTAATTTTTGTTCTATATACCAAACCCTGTATTTTGTATTTTCATTGAAATTTAAAATATTTAAGAATTATTTGAAATTGTTATATTTTATTTATACTAGTCATTTTGGTAGTTTATATATTTTAATACCAGTATTGTTAATAATTTTCTGGTTTAAAATTTTATTAAAATTTCTTAAGAAATCTCCTCTTAAAAAATAAGGTTCATTTAACAAGCAATTAGTTGATTTACGCTTAGTTGGTTTAAATTGTAAGCATTTTGACACTATATCTATTAAATCATTAGGCCATTCTGAATATTTATTCCTTAGTGCTTGGCCAACATTTGAATATGTGAAGGAATTAGAATAACCAAGTGATATATTTGTATTTAATTTCTGTATTTTATTGCTAAAATACTTCTGATCTTGTACTGCCACTCCAAATGTTTTTATAATAGATCTATATTGGTTAATTGACGTTTTTCCAGTAATTATTGGTTGTCCATTCATTATTTCAGTAAACACTATGCCTATGTTAAATTAATTACATATGTCATAGTTATAACATTTATATTTTTAAAAAAATTACCAATGGACCAAATATCTATTTCAGTGCCATATTTTTTTACACCAAGTAACATTTCAGGTGCTTGATACCATAGAGTTCCCATTCCAGGCGTCAAGTATAATTCAGCATTCAAAAGTTTTCCACATATAACCTTTGAAATTCCTAGATCACAAATTTTTACTAGGCCATTTCTAGTTAATAGAATATTCTCAGGTTTTATATCTCTATGAATTACATTAAGCTTATGCATATAATTAATTCCTCTTATAACCTATTTATGGTTTTAAATATTATTAATTCATATGTGTAATCATAATAATTTCTTACTTGAATCATATACTCCTTAGTTAAATCATAACCCATTCCATTAGAATAATATTTCTGAATGTATTCATACATATTATATTCCATGTAGGGAAATACTATGTATATTAAATGTTGATAACGAAATATATTTAAAATATTAATTAAATGTAAATGGTTATTAAATTTATTCAGTATAGTAATTTCTCGTAAGACTTCTGGTATTGTGAAATAAGAAGTTGTTATTTTCTTTATGGCAACAATTTCATTTGTTTTTTTATCTTTACATTTCATAACAACTCCATAAGATCCTCGACCAACTAATTCTATAGCATCATATCTTTTGATTTCTAATATTTTATTTTTTTTTGTATGAAACTGCATTTTTGCTTTTACTCTCCATTCACAGCTTTACATTGTACAAACTTTTGAAATCTATGTTATTGAATTCTTTATTTATTTATTTGTTATTGATTACCATAGAAATTAATATTTGTTAATAATAATGCTATTGTTGTTATTTTTTTTTATGAATTGAAAGCTGTAGGGTTGATATTTGTTTCGAAATGTCTCCATGGTAGTTAAGTTGGAGTTTCTTTGATTATATTTTTTTAATTAATGTTGTTCATCTTATAGTAGTTGATTATTTTTTTTCTCAAGAGAATTTTAAAAGATGATGAAGATTCATATGCATTATTTTATCTTCTGTTAAAAATATTTTTGTATATGGTACTTTTGGCATTGGTAGCAATTTTAGTTAAATATTTTAATCCTAAATTTTTTGTTGTTTTTCTAAAGATATTTCATCTGTGATATGGAGCAAACTTTTAATTGTTGAGCTCTTAAAAACATCTGTAAAGAATCTGAGGTTATTATTCTGAATGGGTTCTAACTTTTTGAGAATAGTTTTTTCTGTACTTCTGAATACTTTTGTTTTATAGTCCATTTTTGTATTTTGTATGTATTGTGTAAGATATTGCTTTCAACTCCCTATTTGTTATTGGTTAGAATTTGCATTATATGGGTTTCTTTAGTAATATTCTATTTGATTATTGTGATTTGATTGTTCCAGTTTAATATTTTGATAAAGTTGACATTAGGTATTAGGTATATATTTGCGAGTTTAATGTATGTTTGTTGTTAGAAACACTTTTTATAAAAATGTTGAATTCAATATTGACTAATAAAAATTTTTTTTACTATCCTTCTATTTTTTAAGCGTTAAAAGATAAAATTATTGTCTTAACTTTTATTATCAAAAAAAAATTTTTTTTTATTTATTTTATATTATTATTTTTTAGCTTTGAGTTGTCTGTTCCGAGAATCAAAATTTTTGCTGTAGAATCTCTGGATGGAGAATCTTGCATACATGAAATTGCAATTCCTCCAAATTTTGAATACTTACCTTTAGATCGTAACACTAATAAACCTCCAGCTAAAGTGTATGAATTTGAGTTGGATCCTTTCCAAAAAGAAGCTATTGCTTGTATTGAAGGTAACCAAACAGTCCTTGTTTCGGCACACACTTCAGCTGGCAAAACTGTAGTAGCTGAGTATGTATTTAATAGTATAACCTACTTATCATTCAAAGTGCATATAGTTGAAAATATTAAAAGCTTATAATGACAATAAGTTTGTGTTTTACAATATGCTTACTAGTGAATTTGTATTTTTACAGGTACAGTATTGCTTTGTCATTAAGAGAATCAAAACGTGTAATATATACTACACCAATAAAAGCATTGAGTAATCAGAAATATCGAGAATTTCATGAAGAATTTGGAGATGTTGGTTTAATTACTGGTGATGTTACTATAAATCCATCCGCAAGTTGTTTAATTATGACCACTGAGGTAGATATATTTTGTTTAATTATTCTTGATATTTAAATGTATATTAAATATATGTAAATGTATTGTAAATTTCAAAATTTTTAGATTTTGCGATGTATGTTATATCGAGGGTCAGAAGTTCTGAAGGAAGTAGGATGGGTGATTTTTGATGAAATTCATTATATGAGAGATAAAGAACGAGGCTATGTTTGGGAAGAAACATTGATTTTATTACCTGACAATGTTCGTATGGTTTTCTTATCAGCTACAATTCCAAATGCTAGACAGTTTGCTGAATGGGTAGCTCATTTACACAATCAACCATGCCATGTTGTGTATACAGAGTATAGACCTACTCCATTACAACATTACATTTATCCAACAGGAGGGGATGGATTACATTTAATTGTTGATGAACATGTATGTAATTATAAGAGGATAATAGATGTGTTAATTTATATTATGCCTTATTTTATTTAGAATAAATTTCGTGAGGATAATTTTGCTACAGCAATGAATGTTCTAACAGCTAATACACAACCAATAAAAAATTATGGACAACCAAATAGACCAACAGTGAACAATCCAGAAAATGAATCTCATTGCTTTAAATTAGTTAGAATGATAATGGAGCGCAACTTTGCCCCAGTAATTGTGTTTTCATTCAGTAAAAAAGATTGTGAATTATATGCAATGCAAATGGCCAAGTTAGATTTTACATCAGGTTGATTATAATTTTTATTATTTAATATCCTTCATTTATTATCTTTATAAATAGTATCAGTAAACTTTTTATTTTTACTATACCAAGAAATTGTGAATACCAAATAATTAAAATGATTTTTATTAGAAAATGTTTTTAAATTATTCTATTAGCCATAGTAATTCAAAAAATGATGCAACAGAATGTAATAGTATTTTTAAAGCTCAAAAATATATGTATTATTTTCAAACAATAAAATTTAACACAAAGCATTTTATTATAAAACATTCATTTTTTTTCACTTTTAAAAATTTTTAAATGACATGAATAGAGAGTAAATTTATGCATTTTGTTTGAGCTTTTTTAAAAAATTAGGGGGTAATTTTGTATTTTCATAATAGCTTCTAATTTAATTTTTAAATAAATAATGTTAAATGTTTTTGATTTCTAAAAAATAACTTTAACCAATATTCAATTAAAATAAAATATTATTGTGAGAAGTAATTTATGATAAATAAATGTATTATAGCATCATTTATACATTATTTATTATATTTCTTTAGATGTAGAAAAAGAACTGATTGACAAATTATTTGAAAATGCTACTAAAGTATTAAGTGAAGATGATCGTAAATTACCAGCTGTAATAAATATCGTTCCTTTAATACGGAGAGGTATTGGAATCCATCATGGAGGTAATAGTTATGCTGATAATTTAATATACAGAGTGTTTAAAAAGTAATGAATCAGGTTAATTGTTACAAACAATGAGAATAATAGAAACCTATTTTCTTACTTACTAAACACTCTATATTTGATTTAACTAATTTTGTCCTTAGGTCTTTTGCCTATACTGAAAGAAACTATTGAAATTCTATTTGGTGAAGGACTATTAAAAGTTCTTTTTGCAACTGAAACATTTGCTATGGGTTTAAACATGCCAGCTAGAACAGTATTATTCACAGCTTGTCGAAAATTTGATGGAAAAGAACGAAGATTTGTAAGTATTTTAATATAAAATGTTTTTTGGAAAATTATATAAAATAATTTTATTTATTTTTCATTTTCTTCCAAGTCTTAAAAATATAACTCAGTTGTTGCATTTGCACATTTTTTTTATGAACTTTTAGATTTATTGCTTTGTTAACTACAAATTCATTTTAAAACACATATCAAATGTTTATAGTGTATATTTTATAATATATAATTATTCAATTAAGAAATTATTAAATAAAAATATTAATGCATTAGTATTGATAGTTCTTGTTAGATATTTTGATATTGTATTTTTTAATTTTTATTGTTTAAAAACAATGATTTAAGCATGCTTATTAATATGTATTCACATATCCTTTTTTCATTTAATTTTGTGATATTATAATTATTTCTCTTTGTTAATTTGCAGCTTGTCATTTCCTTAAATTCACTTTCATCCAATATTCAATCAGTAAGTGATCAAAATCTGATTTGAATCTTCATAAAGTTCTTATATTCCTTGTTAGTTCTTAAGAATGTAAAAGATATTCTTTGGTTGATATCCTTAAACTCTCTAATTGCATTTGTGATAGATTCATGTACTGCAAAATCTATTTATAGTTGTTAATTTTGTTCACAATTGCTACTGAAGATTGTTGTTTTCAATATTTTGGACATTTTAGAGCAATCCTCACTTCTTGTAGTGCTACGCAGATTTTATATCTCTACTTTCTTAACTAAATATGTAACCACACCTGGTTTATACAGAATCCATATATTCCAAGTATCAATAAAAAAATCCAATTTTCTTATTCTAGTTTTTTTTTTCTTTTAATGACGATGACTGGGCCTACACTCATATCAATTAATATTCCCCTGCTTGAAGTAGCAACATTATATGAAAAAATAAATTGCAAATAAATACTTGTTAAGTTAATTTAGTACATAAAATTTATCATTGTAAAATCACAAATATTGCTATAATTTAGTATAAATTAAAAAATTAAAAATGTGTTTTTCTTTTATAGATAACATCTGGAGAGTATATACAGATGTCTGGTAGAGCAGGTAGACGAGGTTTGGATGATAAAGGAATAGTAATGTTGATAATAGATGAAAAAGTTAGTCCAGATACTGTTAGGAATATTGTGCAAGGAAAACCAGATCCTATAAATTCAGCATTTCATTTGACGTATAATATGGTTTTAAACTTAATGCGTGTTGAAGAAATTAACCCAGAATATATGTTAGAAAGAAGTTTTTTTCAGTTTCAAAATCAAGCAGCCATACCAGAACTTGCCGACAGTTAGTTTAAATTTATATCTAACACCAATTAAGTAAATTATTGTAATTTAGTATGGCAATATAACATTCTTTTTTTTTTCGACTCCTAAAATTCATTATAGAATTAAAAAAAAATCTCAATAAAAAACTTTCTATATTATGATATTAACTATAGTTTTTTATTATATCGGAAATCATTATAAATTATTCAGTAATGATTAAAATAACTTAAATTTTATGCTATTTTAATTTCTTTTTAATACTTCAATTTTATATTTACTGTTTCGCAATGTTAATATTTATCAATTGAATATTTCATATACCTGAGAAAGCTTTAAAATATCTTATTCATTGTGTTCTTGTAATTTATAGAAGTTAAACAATTATCTGATGAAAAAAGTAAGATAATTGTCAAAAATGAATATGATGTTCGATCATATTTTCTCATTCGCCAGCAACTAGAAACATTAGCTGAAGAATATCACAAATTTATCACTAGTCCCAAAAATCTTATACCATTTTGTAATCCTGGGAGACTTGTAAAAGTAATTTTTAAATATTATTTACTTCAGTGATTATATTTTCTTAATTTCACCTTTCTGACATAATTTCAGGTAAAACGTATTGATATTGATTTTGATTGGGGTGTAATAGTAAATTTTAAGACTGTTATGAAGAGCAAACATGAAGGTGGTGGTATATCAGAAGCAATATTGAGTGTGCTTTTGAATTTAGAAAAATCAATTGACAAAAGTGAAGATGAACCAGTACCTTGTCCACCGGGGAAGTTGGGAGAACCTGAAATAGTTCCAGTTAAACACACTATGATACAAGAAATAAGTTCATTACGATTAAATAAAATGCCAAATGATTTAAGATCACGTGATTCAAGAATGTCTTTGTATAAAAATGTTAAAGTAAGTTTCAACAATTTTTTAGAATATTTTTTTAGGGATGAATGTTTTCTAACTATATCTTAAACAATATTTATAAAAGTATAGGGTAAAATATAATTTTTTCTATTCAAAAGTTATTAGTATTTTACCCATTTTAATTAATACAAAAAAATATAGTTCTTTAAAATTGTATTGAATTTAACTTACTAACTTTAGAATTTAGTTTTCTTAACTAAATTAACTTCATAATTGGCTAACAAATAAGCAAATGACAGTTCATTAACAACTTTAAAGCCAGTATTCCGGAAGTTATTAACACTTAGCAGATGAAAGTGTAACAACGGTGTATTTATTTTTATATCCTATCATTTTTGAATCACATTTCTCCTCCAAATAATTTTACTTGCTAATTAATTTCTTTGGAATATTAATAACTCCTGAGAAGAAAAAAGATATATTTAAGGATATTACATGAAACTCTTTATACTGGGTATGTGGCATATATCATAATATATATATATATATATATTATGACTTTTGCTTGTAAATATCACCATTGTCAAAATAAATTATTCTTGGTTGTACTTACAACTTTAAAATTGAAGATCATGACCTGTTCAAAATTTATTTAAGTATTTAATATTTTTTAATTAGGAAGTTCTTCAAAGATGCCAGACTGATGTCCCTGTATTAGATCCCATTAACGATATGAAAATAAAAGATCCAGAGTTTGATACAATAGTTGAACAAATTGAAAAATTTGAAAGTAGACTTTTTGCTCATCCTTTACATGAAAAGGAAGACATAGATGAACTTTATGCTCAGTATTTAGAAAAAGATAAAGTAAGAGTTAATATTTAATTAAAACAAAGTATTTTTCATCTATTTATTAAATTTTGTAATTTATTTAGATAGATCGTGAACTCTTGAAAGCAAAATCAGAATTGAAAAAAGCAATGTCGTTAATGCAAATGGATGATCTGAAATGTCGTAAACGTATTCTGAGACGTATGGGTTATTGTACTGCTGCTGAAGTAATAGAAACTAAAGGAAGAATTGCATGTGAACTTAGCAGGTACTTATTTTTCTTTAAGAAACTATAAATCTTAATAAAATATTTTTAATTAATCTTTAGTGCTGATGAATTATTAATGACTGAATTAATATTTAATGGTGTATTTAATGAGTTGTCTGTTCCTCAATCTGTAGCTTTACTCAGTTGTTTTGTATGTGATGAAAAAAGTAATGAAATGCCTGCAAAATCTGCAGAACTTGCTGGTCCTTTAAGAAAAATGCAGGTAAATAGTCTTTAAAATTAGTTATAACATAAATTATAATTTTAAACAAATAGTAATAAATAAATAAAATTTAAATACATTTTATTTAAATTTTACTGTTATTAGATACAGTTTGTTATAATTATTATATTTTGTGTATGATATGTAAATTATAAATACAAACCTATAAATCTAATAAATAGAATTAATGTTGATGAACACAGTAATATTTAATATTAGGAGTAGTATTTAAAATGTATTAATTTATAGTTTTCAAAATTATTTTAATTTTTGTTTACTTTTTCTTTCATCAATTTATTGAGCAAAACATGTTGATGTTTGATATTAACCTGTCTTATTATTCAGTTAATCAAAATAACTTTTTTTTTTTTTTCATAAAACTCAAACTTTATTAATTTTTAAACATCCTATTTAGTACATAGATTTTTTATCATTCAGATGATACAGTTTTTCAATATTCTATTAACAAATAAAAATTTAGTATTTTGAATTATCTATGAAACACTTTAAAATGACTAACCTTTTTTTTTTAATTTAATGTATAATAATTGTAGTTGATAACATTTATTTATTGTGGCTTTAAATAAAAATTTATATATATATATATAGGAACTCGCAAGAAAAATAGCTAAAGTGTGTAAGGAAGCCAAATTAGAAATTGATGAAGATGCTTATGTTGAGGGTTTTAAACCATTTTTGATGGATGTCTGTTATGAGTGGTGTCGAGGTGCTTCATTTTATCAGATTTGTCAAATGACTGATATATTTGAAGGTAAATATTAACAAATTTGTTTTTCTATTAACAGTTTTTAAAATTATATTACATAAATTATAGGAAGTATTATAAGAGCAATGAGACGATTAGAAGAAATTTTGAGACAGCTAATTCAAGCATCTAAAAGCATTGGAAATACTGATTTAGAAATTAAATTTAGTGAGGCAATTAAAATTGTTAAAAGAGATATTGTATTTGCTGCTAGTCTTTACTTATAAAACTTAACTGTTTTAAAATATTAACTTTAACTTTTTAATTAAATGACAACTTATTTTGTATTGTTAACGATATTATACTAATCTAATTTCATTTATCAAATTCAAAATAACTATTACATTTTATAGTTAAAATGTAAATGTTATTATTATTATTTTTTCATTGACAATTGAATGGCTGGGTGCAAGAACATGCATTTTTGCATTTCTATATTTTTTGTGATAACATAAAAATACCTTTATTGCACAGAACGCATATTTATTTTTAATTTCCTCCAATTATTTAGGTAACATACAATTATTATTGTTATTTGTTGCCAATGTTTAAGTTGCTTTGTATTACGTTTCACAACATATTTTCATATTTTAAAACTGTTGAAATTATTTTTAACTTGAAACTATTTTTTATCTATATATGTATTAAGTAAAAATTGAGTACCAGTCAGTTAAAATATATAAAGCAATGGTTGAAAAGTGAGAAGTGTATTATATTAATGTTATTTTATTATAATATTGTTTTTAACCCTTTAAATTAAAATAAAATAGGTAAACACTGATTGATGCAAGAAGGACATTTGCATCACCGAATATATTATTTCTTTATAGCTTTGTTAATAAATATAGAAACAACATAATAATATGATGATTTTCTTTAAGACTGATTCTTTTATTTAACGATAATATTATTAAAATATAGGCAGAACCAAAAAAGTGACTAAAATTTGTATCTTTAAACTCGTTTTTATAAAAATGTTTTTTTAGGATATGCCTTTTTGCACCCAGTTCATCAATTTATAGTTTAAAAAACAATTAAATAAAAAAAAATTTTCTAATATTAATTGATTTATTGTTAAAGTAGTTCATTCAATTATTTATAATACTTATTTATGCAATATAATGACCGTTGAAGATCTAGGTCTTAGTATATTTTCAATACTTAAAATTACACTGTGAGTATTAGTAATATTTTTTTAAATAAACAACTTCAAAGTTTTGACTTCCAATAAGAGTTACTTTGTGTATTATTTGTTTTTGGTATTTCAGCAAGATTACTTTATACGATTTCAAAAACAAGTAATTTTTCTAGGCTCTTCCTACAATAAATCCAAAATTTATTTTTATGATCTTCACGTTTACGGAAGTCTTAGATTATTAATAATTATAACACTTAAATCTTAAAATGTTAATAAGATAATTTTAAAGATTATTTATTCAGTGAACCAAGCTAAAACAAAATTTTTAAGTGTTACATTGCTTATCGTTCTCTGCTCAAACATATTTGCTTATACATTTTTAAGCTACATATTATGTAGCTTTTATATCACCTAAGGAACAGTGTCATAAATAGAATTTATCATGCCTGTTGGTAAAATAATTAAAAACAAATCTCCTTCTTTGTTGAATAGACAATATGGAAGAATTTGAAGAAACACGAGGGATCAGTGACATTTCTACACAGGTTGGGGGCGGTCCAAACCACCATAGATATAAAATCATGGTAGTGAAATATTCCACTACTCCATGTTATAAAAGCTATCTGACTCCCCTTCATCATACAAAATTTCTAAATACCAAAATGCAAAATGGCATGCTATTAGACTATATAGGTGTTCAGTAAGTAAGGTAACGGGTTTCTATTGTTCTCATCGTTTGTTAGAATTGATCTGTTTCCTTACTTTTTAAATTCTATATATTTTTTAAAAACGTGTTCAATACATAATAATAATAGTTAAAATTGTATTTCTTTACAAACCTATTGAAGTTATAGACTTGTGGTCCATTATCCATCATAAATTTTTACCGGTATTTCTGTGGTGCTCGGATAAAAGAGCTTAAGTATAAAAATTTGTATAAATACATTATAATATTTAAAAACAAATACTCTTTTTTGTGGTGTAAAGAGCTATGAAATTATTAATTTTAAACTTAAGGACTTTTACCCAAGCATCGCAGATTTAAAAAGAAAAGAAATTATGTTAGATCACTGAAATATTTTATTAAAACTGCGCTTATAATTATCACACGCGCAATTTAATTCAATTTTTAATAAATTTGTTTTTCTGGAAAATAAAAATTAATTAAAAAACGTATTAGATTCTAGAGTGTTTGATGTATTATTAACATTGAAAAGTTTACATCTAATTAATCATTAAAGTTTGTATTATTGTTAAGTATTTTCATTTTATTTTTAAAAAAGTTATCACTGCTAAAAAATTCAATTATTGCCAATCATTTCATTGGAAAGGTGGTGCTACTCCCCTAGTTACGCCATTGCACACGTATTTATGGTAACGGTATACATGGTTTAAATCTCTCTCCAATATTTAAAAAAATTACGAAAATAGGTGTGTGTATGGAACTTGAAATATTTAAGAATTCATTTGGCTCGTGATTTATTCATTTGTTTTAAGTTTTCTCACAAAAAGAAAATTCTTAATGAGAATGTTGGCGTTTTGCCAAGCTAAATAAGATAGATTTTTGTATGATAGTAATTCTCAAGAGACGGGCTGTTTATTCAGATGTTATATCGCTCGTATAATACCTAGCTATATGAGTCACTTAAAATAATAAAATAGTAATTTTTTATTTATTTATTTTTACTTTTGTAAGTTTTTTAAGTACAAAAGAATATAAGCAAGGCCGTCCCGAACCTAAAAATATGGGATGGTGAAAACTAAATTTTTGCTAATGAATTTTTTTTTATATTGTGTGACTTTTTAGCTTCGATGCGAAGCTGAGAAGGTATTGGTTTTACTATGATGTGTTTTTTTTTTTTTTTTTTTTGTCTGTTACCACTTTTTCTCAGCTCTCACCGAACGGATTTCTTTCAAAGATACGTCAAAAGATCACAAATCGTATCTAGTCGAAGACATTACCCTTCAAAATTGAAAAAATTTCCCTCGTTCCCCGTAAATGGGGGAAACCTCCAAAAAAATTACAAATTTAAAAATCGCTAATTTTCGAAATTTTTTCAATTTTTTTTACTAAAAACTGCCGTAACTTTTTCAAAAATGAACATATCAATATAATTTTTTTTTATATAGATGCTTGATGTCTTTACCTATCATTTGGTATATTTTTTTTGTAAATCTGACACTTAACCTGCCCACAGGGGGGGATTTAAAATGACAACTTTTTCACAAAAAATTAACTTTTTCAACTTAACTTTTGAAAATGTTCCGGAAGGTCTGACACTTTTATATATATCTTAAATTAAAGCTAATGTAATGTACTTTAATTTGAAAAAAAAAAATTTGACCTCTGGACTTGTCTTCATGGTGAAAACGGCTACCGAATGCTATTTTTGTGTGAAAATTTTCGATTTTATAATTTACATTTTTTACTTTAAAGTGCTATAACTTTTTAAAAAATGTATGGATCAATACAATTTTTTCATGAGAAGTAGTATTTATATACATCTTTCATTGGATATACTTTTTTTTTAAATCAGACTATTTCCCTATATATGGGGGGGCTTCAAATATAAAAAATGCATATAGAAAGTAGAACTTTTTCAACTTAACTTTTGAAAGTGTTCCGGAAGGTCTGACACTTTTATATATATCTTAAATTAAAGCTAATGTAATATACTTTAATTTGAAAAAAAAAAATTTGACCTCTGGACTTGTCTTCATGGTGAAAACGGCTACCGAATGCTATTTTTGTGTGAAAATTTTCGATTTTATAATTTACATTTTTTACTTTAAAGTGCTATAACTTTTTAAAAAATGTATGGATCAATACAATTTTTTCATGAGAAGTAGTATTTATATACATCTTTCATTGGATATACTTTTTTTTTAAATCAGACTATTTCCCTATATATGGGGGGGCTTCAAATATAAAAAATGCATATAGAAAGTAGAACTTTTTCAACTTAACTTTTGAAAGTGTTCCGGAAGGTCTGACACTTTTATATATATCTTAAATTAAAGCTAATGTAATATACTTTAATTTGAAAAAAAAAAATTTGACCTCTGGACTTGTCTTCATGGTGAAAACGGCTACCGAATGCTATTTTTGTGTGAAAATTTTCGATTTTATAATTTACATTTTTTACTTTAAAGTGCTATAACTTTTTAAAAAATGTATGGATCAATACAATTTTTTCATGAGAAGTAGTATTTATATACATCTTTCATTGGATATACTTTTTTTTTAAATCAGACTATTTCCCTATATATGGGGGGGCTTCAAATATAAAAAATGCATATAGAAAGTAGAACTTTTTCAACTTAACTTTTGAAAGTGTTCCGGAAGGTCTGACACTTTTATATATATCTTAAATTAAAGCTAATGTAATATACTTTAATTTGAAAAAAAAAAATTTGACCTCTGGACTTGTCTTCATGGCGAAAATGGCTACCGAATGCTTTTTTCGTGTGAAAATTCTCGATTTTATTATTTATATTATATTTAACTTTATAATGCTATAACTTATTGAAAAGTTTATGGATCCACACAATTTTTTTATGACAAATAATATTTTTTAATAAACCCTTTTTCATTCGACATACTTTACCTTAATCAGGATATTAATAAGGAACCAGCAGATCAAGTAGCTTTTGGAATAAAACACCAATTTTTTTTAAATTTAACACTATCTAAAGATTTGCATCGAAGCGTTTATTTTTGATAGTGATTTTAATCACTGTCAGATATCATTTACTTGATCCGACTATGCCACGTCACCACTGTGCCGCGACCCCCCTGTGCTGGGTTTTTTAATTCTTATGTTAAAAAATTGCCGACCAAGACAAATTAAATTTTGACAAGTAGTGAGTGTGACACCGTCCTCTTCGGTCGGCCCTGACTGTAAACGTCGAAACGCTGAAGTAGTTGCATTTAATTTCATTTTATTTGTGTAATTATTATTTGTATAGTATCCATAATAGCTGTCATGTTTATGAAAGCTGTTTGGTAAAAACATACAGGGTATTTGACACAACTATGATAAATGAAATAAATAACTTTTCATGAGCTCACTGGATTATTTTTACTTTATTAAATTAATTGTAAAAATTAACATAAAGGAATAATATAGAGGATAAATCTTATAAAAATAATTATGTGGAAATTACAAAACAAAAAAATTTTCTTTGACATATTCTCCCATAAAATAATCTATAAATGTCTTAAATTAATCATACTGTTTAATTTTTATCAAGGAAAATTATTATTTTTAATTTTTAACTTATCATTATTATGAATTCAAGTACAAATGTACAAAATTAGTTTTAGAAAATTATTAATTAAATAACATGCACTTGAATTATTGTGCGTTAAGATACACAGAAGAATTGATAAGGTTTTTGCTCCCAATTAAAAAATTCTGCATACACCTCTTAATTCAAGTAAAAGGTGCAGACAATTAATGGCTTATATTTAAAATAAGTTCTATCATATAATATTTCTTTAAAATTAAAAGGCTCTCAACAATATTAAAGAATATAATATTTCCAATAAAAAAATATTTTATTTCCCTAAAGGGTTCTAAGTAATTACATAGATTATTTTCATCAATATTTTACAGTTTCATATATTTTAAATTAAATTGGTAATTTAATTTGTTGCATTTAGTAAACATTTTGCGAAGTAAAAAATCAAATTATAGACTTCTCAGTTTAGGGCAAAAATTCATTATTTATTATAAGAGGTATTCTGATAGCATTGCTTTACTTTTAATGTTCAAATGCTTGTATTGTATTATTATATTTTACAAAAAGAAAAATGAAAATTTGAAATTAGAACACAAAAAATGAATATTAAATTCTTAAAAAAAATTAATAAAATCAAACGAATAAAAATTATTTTAGTTCACAAGTGAAAAAAAAATGAGTGGATCATAATTTATATCATTAGTCATTTTAAATTTATTCATTCTGTACATTTACAATTAATATAATATAAGAATTTCTACCCAGAGTTAAGTTTGTCGTCAATGCTACGCGGTGGAGGAAGTGTCGACTTATAGAAGGAGACCGGTATAAATAGTAATAGTGGGGTGTAATGCCACCGACCGGCGTCGTAATTTGGGCCAAGAGGAAAATGTCGTACCCGCTGTCCCCGGCCAAATCGAAGCGACATGAAGTGGGCGCCCATCTGTCTGCAGAATCAATACAATAAAAGGAAATTCTCTGTAGCGCTTATTATAAGCGCAGGCGTCAGGCGTCAGCGTATTACGCCGGTGCCGCTACACGCCAGATAATATACTTTTACTACGCGTATACTCACACGCTAAACCTCGTACAGCGTGTTACGCTATGGACGACTTCACCTCCGCCGCTTCCGACGACGTGTCGCTTAAGGACGACGTGTGTGACAATCACCATCGGTGTATTCTCCGATGCCGCCGTTACCATTAAAGTACCACCGGACTACACGAAATTTTTCTTAGCAAATCGTGTGCGAGTAACGTTTTGTGTTATAGTGTTTATTCATTGTCACCGATAATCCGCCATGTTATTTAGTGCTTCTCTTCAGCAGCCGTTCTCAGTAGCCATCAATACAGCCTTTGCGTTGTTAATGATTGTGGCTATGAGGCCGACGGTTTTGAGTAGTGTTCGCGCCCAAGCTGAGGATATACCTCACAATGAGTGAGTCTTATTCATTTAAAATATTATTAACAAGTCAGCAACTCTTTTAATATAACATTAAATGTTGTAAGGTGATATCGATAGTAAGGGTATTATTGTTATTAATTTTTCAAAATGTATGTATATATATATGTTTTTGTTTAGACCTATTTTTTAATAACAGACTAATGAAAAATAATTTTTAGTCAATTTCGTCCACTTAATTAAATTTAATTGGCAACACCAATGAGCGTTATAGTCTTCGAAATATGTCCAAATAATAAGTACATGTAATTTGAACATCACGGAAGTGTTGTATAATTGAAGAATTTTATTACTTGAACCTCCAATCCATGAAAATTATGCGAATTAGATATTATTTTTTCATTTAAAGGGAATGAGGGAAAATCATATCATAAAAGACAAAACCTATATTCTGCCACCGAAGAATAAGCATTAAGAAATGATAACAGCTGTGATTATATAACTGAAGTTTATTTAGATCTAATACTATTGAGATTAAGAATATTTTTGTATACAATTTTTTATGCTAAAATATTTTCTAATACATTACCTATAGGCTATAATAGCCTATAGGTTAATACAGTTAATCTTTAAGATGGAAACATTAGCTTTTTTGTAGCCCGGAGACAGACGTAAATAAAAATTGATTTAATAGAATAAGTTTAAAATTTACCAGCGACTATATTTTAAAAAGTGTGAAGTCGTTATTAAACTAAGAGAAATTTTAATTTGAAACTAAGTACACGTGTGAGTTCAGCGTTTTGGTACATAACATTTTATTGTTTATAATGACATTATAATACATAAACGTAGTGTTGCAATTGCAACACTACGTTATATGTTATAATTGCATTATACATTTAATCTTATATACGTCCATACCTAAATTATTCATAAGAAACATCATGGAAATGTGTTCACATATTTTGATTATCATATGAAAAAAATTATTGAAATATATTATCTATTTTATTAAAATACGTAATTTAAATAAGAAATTAAATATTCACTACTATTACAAACTTTTCTATGGATCAGAAATTAATTTGAAAACTGATAACCATACACGCTTATCAGTTTTAAAAAAAATGTTTTGCTAAATCAAACTTTTAGTTGTCGGAATAAATTTTATTTTTAACATGATTTTTAATAATATATTATTTTAATAAAATTTATAAATTTAATATTTTGTTTATACAAATTTTAATATGCTCATACTATTCTATATCAGGGGAAGTTGTTAGACACTGATCACTTTGTAAAAAATAAGTTTTTTAAATAAAATAAATAAATGATTTTTGGTATAAAACATTGTTCTTTATTTTTTTACTATCAAAAATTGAATGTGTTTAAGACATGATTTATACATTTTTAAATATTATAATTTTAAATACATACATTTTTTTTTTTTGAAATAATAGAATTCTTGAAACATTGTGTAGTAAAATAAAATAAAAACATCATAACTTTTGTGAGACAAAATGTATTTAAGGCAATAAAATATTTGTTAACTCAATTAAAAGATATAAATTAACTTCACTAGTATAAATATGTTTAACTATATTGTTATATTTTGATGAGTAAATAAACAATGATCATTTAAACTTTTTTCGACTATCTCTAGAAATTTATAATTTCAAAAATTTGAATGGTACTACGACTTTTAAACCACCTCCTGATGTGTGATCATACAGGAATGGTTTGACGGCCGGGGCATTTTTTAATTTTTCAGTATACCAAAATGTATTCATTTAAATTTATTGAACCTATTTAGTTATAAGATAATACAATTCAGTTTTCGGAACGTTCACTAAAAAATTTAATTCGTTCACGTTAACAATCGCGTTCATAACTTTTTTTTTATGAATAGCTTACCTGCAGTTAATATAATTATACATTAATAAAAACGAATTAATTTAGAAAAATTTAATTATATTTAGTAATTAAGAGTTATACCTTCAGTGGCGTAAAAGTGGGCATAAAAAAAAAAAACAACTGTATTTTTCATCATTTAAATATTTTAGTTTTAGGGAGATTTATACGCCAATCTCCTTTTTAATTACGTCTCGGCATACCATAAAATGAAATATTCCAATATTTCAATACATATCAATTGATATATTGATACATAATCAATATCAATTGATACATAAATGGTAAATCTTTCATAAGAATCAAATGTAGAGCACACCTACTATTGATAGATGATTTTTTTTATTATAATTATTAATTAAAGTGTGATGGTGTCACGTTTTCATAATCGTGAGAATTATTTTAATAAAATACAGACAGCACATCCGCTGCCTGAGACTGATGAATTAACAAATAATATTTATTGCCAAATCGGCAATAGTTCTAATTATTATAAAAACCCAATAGACCTGACAATCGTGGTCAGTCGACTCCAGTGCCTTGTGTCATTCATCAGTCTCAGTACTCGGTTGTCGCTGTCCGGCTTACTGTTTAAAGTAAAGTCTTTGTTTATTCCTTTTTCTAACCTATATACTCTTTTCCTTGACATTTTAGAGTACTTGTGTCTTGCACTTCGTCTGCACCTCGTACTCTGTTATCTTTCCTCACCTGGTACGCCTAGTATTTGTGTCTTGCACTTCGTCTGCACCTTATACTCGGCTACCCCGTTCTCTCTCTGAAGTACTTGTGTCTTGCACTTCGTCTGCACCTCGTACCTAGGTGTTACTCTTATTCTCCCTTCCTATAACAACAGCCTTTCGACACCCACAGCTAACCCGGAGTGTCAGCCGAGCACGGTGACTGCTGTACGACAACACGCACGTGAATACCTAGACAGCAGGCACCACCTCCTCATATTCATCTTCGTACACATAGTTACACATTTACACTTTTACATTCATCATTTTTACTGTGTTACGACAAAAGAATATAATTATAAATATATAAATCGATTGTAGTACAATTTCAATTGCTTAAGAGATTCTGAGTAAATTCTGATAATTTGCAGCAGATTTACAATGTACTAATGCTTTGTTCTACTCACCACGATATTTTTGGAAGTCCCAATGATTAAATTAACATTCGACAATTAAACATTACAGAACATTCAACACGTTTATACAGTACCTTATCACATTATGATAAGGTACTGTTGAGCTAAATGCTCTAAATATATATCCATTATATTATAACGCACACATTTTGTTACTTATTTCTATTTTATATAATTTCATATAAAATTAAGTATAAACTCAGTTGACACCAGTAATTAAAAATTATAATAACTTTAGTTAAGGATAAAAAGTTATAGTAATTTAAAGTCAAAGTGTAAAAAAATATACAAGTTTTGCAGATTTCTATAATTTTAATTTTATAGGGATTCCCACATTTATTAGGAATGAAGAGTATTTCTAGCATAATATCTTAATCTATTTAGAATTTGTTATTTATTGACGTACTGTTGATCTAAATCGGTATCTTTCTTAACCCCGATTAACTAAAAACCTTTTCTTTTGCTAACAAAATTTTTGTTAATTAGGCTATAAGTTTGTTTAAACAATGGTTATTAAGTGGATGTGTAAATTATTGTTATCAATTTATGTGATTCTTATTATAAAGGATACAACGCGGTTAATTGATAAACAGAGACATTTTGCTCTTATCATTACGTTTTTGCATTATAAAATTACATTTTTGACGGTTATTTTTAATTAATTTTATTAAGGACAAAAGGTAAGATATTTTTGATATTAAATATAAGAAATTACAAAAAATTAATTAAATACTTAATTTAATAATTAAAATGTATACAAATTAATACTTAATTATTTCCTATTCTAAAAAATGATGTTATAAATAATATACTTATTGACAGTAGTTGGAATATGCTACTTACAAAAGTATTTATATTTCTGCTACTATGGAAAAACATTTCAAATTCTATTTTGTTATATAAAATGTATGAACATTAAAAACAATATATATAAATATACAGGTTGGTCCACCACTCACTGACAACTTAAATAACTTTTGATTCAGTTAATATTTTTTTTTTAAATAATAGTTATACGTTAGGTCTAAAGCTATATCTCAATAATTCATTTTTTTACATTTTATTAAAAATATTAATTATTTTTAAATTTTAAATAAAATGTAAAAAAAAAATCTAAGATAGCTATTTTGTAGAGTAGAATTTAAGAAAAATTTTAGTAAAAAAATATCTTATTAATATTCAGTAGTAAATATTCTGTAGCGTTTTGAAGTTTGTGAAAATTTGAATTTTCATGTATTATTTTACGGTATTAAACATTGAAATACGTATTGAGAAAAGGACAGAAGAAAACGCTATCTTTTCATGATTACTGTGTATACATATGATGATAATGTGTATACATTACAAACTTGGCATTAATACCATGATAAGAAATTAGATAAGGCAATTATTACTTATCACTCTCATTCAAAAGTATATTGAAAAGATAGCGTTTTCTTCTGTCCTTTTCTCAATACGTATTTCAATGTTTAATACCGTAAAATAGTACATGAAAATTCAAATTTTCACAAACTTCAAAACGCTACAGAATATTTACTACTGAATATTAATAAGATATTTTTTTACTAAAATTTTTCTTAAATTCTACTCTACAAAATAGCTATCTTAGATTTTTTTTTTACATTTTATTTAAAATTTAAAAATAATTAATATTTTTAATAAAATGTAAAAAAATTAATTATTGAGATATAGCTATAGACCTAACGTATAACTATTATTTAAAAAAAAAATCAACTAAAAATATTAACGGAATCAAAAGTTATTTAAGTTGTCAGTGAGTGGTGGGCCACTCTGAATGGTATTCAGTAAGCCAGGAAACGGGTTTCTACCATTTTCATTGTTTGTAACAATTGATTTGTTTCCTTACTTTTTGAACACCTGTATATTAATTTTATGTACGAATAATATTAATCCAATATTTAAACAAAGAATGGGAACTAAATGAGGTATTTTAAAAATTATTTTAAAGTATACAGTCAATAGTTTCATACTTAAAATAATTTTTAAATTAATTTGGCCGGTTTTATATCATATAATGGCTAAAGAGACAAAAATGTATTCAGACAAGTGTCTAATTAAAACATTATATTAATATAAGACAATACATTTGGCACATAATTGATTCAACACAAATTCAAATCCTTTTAAAGGTATTATTTTGTCGCTCAAGAAGCAACTTCACTCTTTTTTAACAATTTTAGAGAAGAGAAAAAAAACGATTTTTTGTATAATTGATAGTACTTGTCATGAGAATTTATTATTTGATAAGCGCACTATCTATTAATTTTATCAAAACTCTGAGTTCACCATTTGAATCTCCGCAAAATTTTACTTATAAAAGTGTGGCTAACTCATTTTGACAAAAGTGTAAGATATGTGGTGTTGCTTTTTAAGTTACAATTTTAGTAAAAATTTGATTGTCGCATGACATTTTTTTGTGGAGGGGGAGGGCACTCTATAAATACGACACTGCTTAAGGATACAAAATAGATAAACCGAAATGAATGTAAAACATTTTATTATGTATTTTTTTTAATTTAATCATTTATACCTTCTTCTAAGAAAGTTATTTTGACCATCGTAATACTGATGATTTAATGTAATATTATTTTTGGTTGTATTCACAAGTTGTAGTTTTAAAAATTGTGAACCAACAATAAATAAATTCCACTGTTTTTTAATATTTTTACAAATTTTATTGGATATTTTTTAAGATATAAATAATAACTATTAAATTAAGATATATATGTAATTAAAAAATATCAAGTATAATCATTACTTTAAGATTAATCGAGTGGATATCGTTAAAAAAATCACTGTGTCTACGACTGATCCGTTAACTATGTCTTATGAAATAACTTTAAAAGTATAATGTGAAAAATAATTTTTATATTTTGTTAATTACAAGTATTCTACCCCTTTTAAATAAAACAAAAAATATTGGTTTATTCTCTCTTTTTCTTTTTTTGAAATATTGTACCAACTTTACTTTTTTAAATAGAATATCTAGCTAACAAATAAGGAAATAACTAGTTGATATCAACTATTGAAGAGTACCTAGGAAGTTATTAACTCTTTTATATAATGGTTCCAAAGTTGTAATAATTTCCATATAACAATGTTATAATAATGTTTTTATAATGTTATGTTTTAAAATTGCCATCTGGATTTTTTTCTTGTTAGGTCATTTTTTTATTTATAAGTCAGTCAAACATATATGTTTTCCATTTAAAAAATTTAAGTTGATACAATTTTTAAGGGGAAAAGAGAAAGAATAGAAATGTTTTTTTTCTTGCTAATTAATATGTTAGGAGTACTATTATTGATTAATGAATACTTCTGGCTAAAATATAGATAAAATAATTATTATTTTTTTTTAATTTTAAGTCCTAAGTAATAAGTCTTTTTAGATATAATATATCATATTATGATATTGTTCATGGGGAGGGTACTACTCAATAAACATATGAGGTATGAAAGGAAAAGCAGGCGAAGACTAAAACTGTATAAAGGCTTATAGTCAGTGCAATGTGCACCATTAATTTTATCTTGAATTTGATCCTCGGTGGTTTTCCAAAAGGGCATTTATTTGTATACTACTGCCTTCACCCCTTGCATCGTATAATGAACGGAATCGGTGAAATATTACTCTGTAACCGCTCTGGGGCAACAGATGCCATTACAAAACCCGTAATAAAATTTTATCTCTAGTGTTGGTAGGATAGTATAGGATAGAAGTAGTTGTAGTGGTATAGTAATAGATGTGGAGGTGACGTGGTAGCATAGTTGTATTATCCTTATTTTATATTATGTTTTATTACCATGACATAGAAACACTACTATCGCTGAAACCAAACCAACTATCATCCTATATTTCAATAACATTATTGGCTACACTAATGTCTTATTAATCTGTTTAAGTATGATTTATATTACAACAAAACAACTTAATTTATTGCAGAACATAATAAAAATTTTAATGATGGCAAGATGATTTTTTTCGAGTCAGAATTACAAAGTTATTCTTTTTCTAATGTTGTTCAGCATAGAAATATGTTTTTCGTAATTTTTCTGGATCTAAAACTTGAAACTAATTATAATTTCAGATATATTTAATTAAACATTTCTATCTTAAACAAATTTTACTTCAAGTTTAAACTTCGATCAAAGAATAATATTTTATCGCTTTAAATTCTTAAAAAATAGGTTAGAAGGATTTATTTATAACTCACTCTCGTTCTTAAAATTTATAATTTGTTTAAAAAAATTTTATTTCGCATTATATTTATTATATTATTATTTTTATGATCAGTATTTATACAATTAACTGATCTAATAATTTTTAGGACATTGTTTTGTAAATCATTCTTAAATAGCTATTATTATTTAATAAATAATTATAATTAAATTAAAAATAAAAAAAATGATATAGAAATATAGCTTAAATCAAATAAAAAGTTGTTATAACTTTTGATGAACTAGATGTTTGGTTTGTTAGCCAGTTAAATGTATAGGATTATGCGTTTATTTCAAGTAAGAGTAACCTAATTTTTTGATAAATTAAGATTTATCATTAGTAGTGGGCATTAACTAGTTAAAAATTTAACTTTTTTTAAACATTTCAATTTAACTAGATAATTATTTTTCTAATAAACTTTTTAACTAATTTAATTTTTCATTGAAAAAACTTAGCTTTTTTCAGTTAATTAGTTAAAATAACAATTAAGCTAAATTCAAAATTACATAAAAAATGTATGGTTTTTATACGTGGTTTAATTTAAAAAAAAATCGAATATTTTCCTATCCCAAATATAATATTTATATAACAATAAATATAATTTTCTGAATTTTTTTTAAAAATGTATGTGATTTTTAACTGATTTTTTTTTAAATAAATGGTTTTAAAGATTAAACAGTTCCACCAATACCAAAATGTACAAATCAATAAAAAAAGTTTTGTTATCATTAATATTTTCTTCCTATTCAATTGAAAATCGATTCTTAGCTTTCCTTTGCATCACCGACCAATAAAAAATGATTTTAAGAGATTTTTGCCGAATAATTAATTTTAAATGAAATACATTTTTTGTATACTAGTTAAGTTAAAACAAAATTTTAACTTAGCTAGTTAAATTTATAATTTGATAACTTTTAACTTATATTTATCAACATTGTTCATACTTAACTTAAATTAACTTGAGTTAATTATTTCGATTAACTTGCCCATCCTTTCTTATCATCATTTATTTTGCTTGTAAACTTATAAGTTATATTATTCATATTTCTTTTATTTCATTCCTTAGAATCAGAGGAACACATTTAATAACTAAATTTGTTTTTTTTTAACTAACATATAAAACATTTAAAATGTTACTGAAAGGGTCAGCTCACTAGTGTGTCTTAATCTGGAAAGAGATAAAATAAGTTTATTTATTTATTATTATTTTCAATACATAACATGACTAGCTTATATAATTATTATAAGTTATATTTAGGTATTCATTAGTTAATAAGCATCATTAATAGATTAATGATCATTTTAACTATCATTATTTTTTAGCTTCGATGCGAAGCTGAGAAGGTATAGTTTTACTATGATGTGTTTTTTTTTTGTGTCTTATCACTTTTTTCAGCTCTCACCGTACCGATTACTTTCAACAATACGTCAAAAGATCACAAATCGTATCTAGGCGAATACATTACCCTCAAAAATTGAACAAATTTCCCTCGTTCCCCGTAAATGGGGGGAAACCTCCAAAAAAATTACAAATTTAAAAATTGCTAATTTTCGAAATTTTTTTAAATTAAAACTGCTATAACTTTTTAAAAAATGAACAAATCAATATAATTTTTTTTTATATAGATGCTTGATGTCTTTAACTATTATTTGGTATATTTTTTTTATAAATCTGACTCTTTACCTACCTACAGAGGGGGATTCAAAGTGACAACTATTTCACAAAAAATTAACTTTTTCAACTTAACTTTTTAAAGTGTTCCGGAAATACTGACACTTTTAATTAATAATTTAACCTTAAATTAAAGCTTGTGTAATATACTTTATTATGAAAACAAAAAAAATCGGACTTTATTTTGTCTTCACGGTGAAAATGGTTACCGTATGCTATTTTTGTGTTAAAATTCTCGATTTTATATTTTACATTTTTAGCCTTTAAATGCTATATCTTTATGAAAAATGTATGGATCAATACAATTATTTTATGAGAAATAATATTTATATACATCTTTCATTCGACATACTTTTTTTTTAAATCAGACCATGTACCTTAATACAGAGGGGGTTCAAAACTTAAAAATACATATAGAAAGTAGAACTTTTTCAACTTAATTTTTGAAAGTATTCCGGAAATACTGACACTTTTATATATTATATTATTAATATATATATTTTTATTTATTCATATATTACACTTATAAACCATAAAACTTGTAATCAGAATATAAATAATGAAATAGGAGATCATGTAGCTTTTGTAATAATTCATTAATTTTTTAAAATTAAACACTATCTACAGATCGCATTAAAGCGTTTTTTATGATAGTGATTTTAATCACTGTCAGATATTATCTATACTTGACCCAACTATGCCACGACCCCAGTGTGCCACCACCCCACTGTGCTGAGATTTTAATAATGAAAATAATATTATTCAGTTCTTTACATTCAATTTAAAACCTTCTTAATAAAAGTATTTAATTTTGTTTTTAAAATTTTCTGAGAATACGTTTCAGCAAGAAAATTTTCTATTTTATTAATATAACCCAATATTTCTTCAGCACGTTCAATAGAGGATAGTACTTTTAGTATTTCTACAATAAGTATGATATTTTTTAGATGTTGTATACCAGTGCTGGTTAGTAATTACTGCTCAGTAATTTTTGGAATCTATGCGGATCGTCTTCTTTCTCATTTTCCTTAAAGATTGTATAGGTGATCGTTACATCCAAAGTTCTAGCGTTACTAGTTATAAGTTCTTCGTCCACTGTTAAATATTCAAAACAATTTCACAGTGGGTAAAAATTCTCTTCGTCAGTAAATGATCCATCAGCCTGTTTACAGTTGCTGTTGAAGACACTCAAAGCAACTATATGAAAACGGCGTATTATTATATTTGGTTTAATTTTACCGATAAATTTATGAATCCAGTTCAAAATATTAATTTTAGTTAAGTTTTGGTAATTACTCTCTATATGTTTTAATTATTGTTTGACACATTTTTTCGGTATTTTTGTTTTATTACTTTAATTTTAATTAATCAATTAATTAAATTTTAAAGTATTTTTACTAAAGTTACAACTTTTAATCTTTAGTGGATATATATGATATGTGGAATCTTCTTTTCCTCAATGACGTAATGTTTAAATAAATTTCTAGTAAAATAAAAAAAAATGTTATTGAAATTCGTTTCTACTAATAAACTAGCGTAGCTCAGAAATTAATCTATGTAAGTCCATTTGAAAACTAGCTGACTTTTTAACGTTTGATTTAGCCGAACGAGCTGGCTTTATCGGTGCAAGCTATTTTGAAATAACTTTAACTAAATAACTATGTACTTACTGTTATTCAATAATTTTTAGTAAATTTATTTTTTAATATTAATAATGTTTAAATTACATCTTAAAAATAAAAATATAAAAATATTTTTTAGTAACCACATAGTTTTATAAATAGGGTTTTCATATGATTATCCTACTAATAGTCTTTTGTAAGGTTTCGGTTGGTTATCAAATTAAAATAATAGTATATAAAATATATTATAGAAATATTGTATTAATTGAATAGAAAATAGTTAGTTGTTTTTTTAAAGATTTTTCATAAAAGAATTGAAATTTTGTATACTTATGTATATTACAAAAATTAAAAAAATTATAATAATGGAAGAGGGCATAAATACAATTTTTTAATTGACAAGCTACTATGAAGATTTGTTTATTCATTTATAGTTGATTACGAGCAAAAAAAAAAGGTTAACAAACTTTTTTGTATCAGCATTGCACGTTTAATAATGAAACACGAGCCTTATGCCAAATATGCCACTGAGAATTAGTAATCACGAGTTTAACTATCGATAAATAGTATTTCAACCTTAAATCAGGCGCATACTGAGGGTTGGGATAGGTTATAATATAATTAGTATATACAAAACATTAGGATACATTATATCCTTACCCTAATATTAGGAACACGTATCTGTAATATTTCGATATTTTTTTTACAAAAATTTCATTTATGTATGAGAAATTCTTTGTTTGCATTTGTTATTGTGACTACATTTTTCGTATATATGAATATCTTAGTTTTATTTTCGAAATTAATTGATTTTTAACAGAAGAACAAAATTGTCAATAAATTTACAAACACAAAATGTTTTAAATTCACTCATTTGCAAAATAATTTATTTTAAAAATTTGGTGCAGCTTTAAAAATGTAGGTGCTAAACATTTCCTGAGATGCTCGTATATATCTAAAAAGACCTCCTAAAAATTGTACTTTAGTAAATATATGTTGTTGTTATAAAGGTATCTTATGAATTTCCTGAATTTATTAAAGAAACAATTTACTGAATTAATATTTGGAAAAATATAGTACAAAATGTAGTAGTGAAGTAGGTTTGAGTGTAATTATAAATGGTTTTAAGCTTGCAAAAAGAATAATTTAAATGATACCTAGAAAGAATTCCTTAGAAGAACCATATTAAATATAATTTTTATATCATTGCATAATTAGTTTTAAACCACCATGAAAAATTAATTCAAATAAAAATGTACAAAATATCAAAACAATAGTATAATTTACAATTGTAGATATTATAAAAATAATATTTAATAAGTTAATAACAATTTTTTAAGAAAAGGATTCAAGAACAGAGGTTTAAATTTACTCATTAAAAAACTTCATTTTTATTTTTAATGAATTGTACAGCTAGTTAGTTAAATTTGTATTATTTTACTCATTTGTACAATTTAACTACTACATATTTATTAATATGCTAATTACCAAGTACCTAAATATAATTGTGAATTACTTTTAAAAAATACTTCATTTTAATTTTGTTGGGCAAATTAAGTAGAGTATCCACCCCACATTTTTGGAAAATTTATATTTTTCTTTCACTTAACTGGTGCCACCGAGGGAGGTCATTTTCGACTAAAATCCGGGTGACTGCTGGACGATCGATAAGGCGGCGAGAGACGCTAGCGCCTCTGGCCGTACGGCGGCTGGTCCAACTTGTTTCCGAGCAATTCAACCATGCTATAGGATGAGAACACTGAACTTATTAAATCCACAGAAATAAAAACTTATGAGCGATCCACAGATTAAGTATTTTTAAGGGCTACGATAGCGGAAAGAATGAAATAAGAAATAGAAAAAGAACGGATTCTAATTTGTAGATATTGCATTTTTAAATAAATTTCATATACATACATTTTCGTACTCTGTGTATTCGTACACGGAATACGAATAAATATTATATGCTTTTAGAAAAAACTATGATTAATGGTTTTATTTATAAGTAAAACCATTAATCATATGTATACATATGATACTTTATTAGCATATTCGCTTTTTTTATATATTAATATGTAGAAACATGTCTAGACACAATTTACGATGATATTACATATTTATATTTTATTGATTTAACTATCGTTATAAATTAATGTTTAAAAATAGTTATGGAAGCAGTTGTTACTTTTTAAAAATACGATAATCATAACTACAGAGAAATCTATGGATTAGAAAATATGTTTGCAATATGGACTTAATGACATAAATATTTTCAAATAGTTTTTAAATTCATATTTTTTGTAACTTATTGAGTATTCTTATAAGTTAATATAAAAAACTTAACATAAAAGACCACAAAAAATACTAAAAAAATCGCGTATATTTATTTTTAAAAACATACGTACATGTTTAACGATGGTGGTGGTAATATTGTTCCCAAAATACATGTACGATATTTTCTAATATTTATAGTTTTTTGACTTCAGTATTTTTAATATTTAAAATAAATTTTTAGTTTTAAATTAACATTTTAAACATATTTTTTATTTTAAATTATATTAGCCATAAGTGATCAATTTTTATTATATACTCGTATATATAAGACAAATTAATTTATATTCTGTAGATGTACATTAATTAATTAAAATTTGTGTTTGCACAGTTTTAGAATGCTGTCATAAATGATATAATATTTATGATAATATTTTGGAAATTTAATAATATCTGCAATATACTAAATTCTTGTATAATAACTTGGAATTTATAGTTTAAATACTAGAAGTAAAATTCCTTGTTAACCTTTTTAAAGTTTTTAATGAATCATCTTTTGATACTTTACATGCAAGTTTCTTATTTAATACCCTAATTTAACCTATTTTATTAAGTATACTGACCACCGTATATAATATACAAAGTCTACTTTTGTGTGAAGGATATGTTTCTACACAGTTTGATAACTTTATGTTACATTGTGGTATTCAATTTTTTTACGGATAAAGGATACATGAGATGTAGTCGGCATATACATATTGTACTAAGGTGATCCCATTAATAGAAGTCACGTACGTAGTTCTTGTGACCTACAAAATATTTTCATGTAAGGGGTTAGAGACTTAAATTAGAAGTCAATCTAAAAATATGCAAGTTTCGATTTAGTTTTGATACAAAAGTTTTATTTAGATAATAATTAAAACTCTTCATATATTATTTTTTAGAGTAAAAAACTGGGCTCTGAAATTTGGCGTTGATCTTTGGGAGTTTGGCAGGCAAATTACAAACATGCATGAAATACAAAGAGTAAGTAAAATACTACAAAACTATTAAAATGAAAAGAATAATTCAACACATTTTTTATTTTATTTTTTCCGATTTATTGCTTTTATTAAAAATTTAATTATTATTTTTATAGAAGTATCGAGAAAGAGAAGCAAAAGTAAAGAGAAAAGATGGTCTTATACTCATTCGAGACTTGGCTGCTGAAGTGAAGAATTTTATGGACATTAAAAGAAATTCTGTATTGGTAATAATATTTATTTTAATCAATTTTTTAAAACAATTAAATGCTTGGGATATTTTTATGAATTTTCTTCACGATATTTTTGTAAATTATTTTGACATTTATTCAATAAATATTTCATAAATTAGAATTGGTTAATTAAGTTTACATGAAACAAAATTTGGTTAGACGATAAACAACTATACCTAAAATTCATTGTATTGTTCATCTATCGTATCAATGAACAGTCATTAACTCTTTATTGCAGTGGCAGTATAAGACATGTAATTAGAGATGATGCTTTCATTGGGCGTGTTAGCCAAGAGTCGTAACAATAAGATTTCCAACTACGTATAGCTATCTCTCTTGTGTACACAAGAAAATCATCGTGTGTAGATTGTTAAAGCCGATTAGTTTGCCGAATTGTTTTGGCACTGCAAGAGCAAGAAGAGACACTGTCAGATACACAGCGCTTTGCATCGTTGGGAATTTAATTAACAGGCTCGTGGTTAAAGAGGAGAATACAAACACCATTTTAACACCCTTAATGACTAAACCTTCTACCCATGCTATCTGACAGATAATATTATAAAGCACTTCACGCATACCTGAAATCTTTAGTTTCTTTTCATTTAATTTGCATAACCCGTTATTACAAAGACTGCTTAGGCTATTCTCGTAACTTGTCCGCTATATACAGAGTCATCAAAGTTTTATAGGACAGATTTTTCATATTAGAATTATTTTAGTAAAATGATCTCAAATAACGTATTTTTTATATAAAATAATGATCAATCATTCTCAATTCTCCAGTAAAATATTTTATGAGATGCTTTTTATTAGAAAAACTTGAGTTAACATTAATATTTAAAAAAAAAATTACTTCAATCAACAATTTATTGTTACTACTTATTAGTCGAAAAATAAAAGTAATATTGATATATTTTTTATTGATTTCTTTAAAATCAATATTTTTTTCAATTTTCACTCATAAAGTATATTTTATGTTCATCCCTTATACCTTATAAGAGTGTCAACTTTAATTTTTCAAATAGCAAAATACATAAATAACTAGTTTATTTATTAGTTAACGATCTAATTATTAATAATTTAAAGTAATGACTTAGGTTATTAAAAAATAATGGCTACTGCTATTTTTATAATTAGACATTTCTTGACCGTACTCTCCTTTCCACTTAGGTATAAACATGTCAATAACTCCCAAAATACTGTTCCAAAAGTTATTATGGATCAGTAATTTTCTTAATTAGGTCATTATCTAATAAATAAGCTAGTTAATTACATGTGTTATCATATGAAAATTATTAGTTGACTCCTTTATAAGGTATCATGGATGAACACAGCAAATAATTTGTCTTCTTTTTTTAAATATTACAGTATCGGACTAAGATAAAAACAATTTTTTTATTATTTATTTTAAATGAAATAAATAATAATAAAAAAATGCTTGTATAATCATAATTATTAATATAAAACGTAGTCCAAAAGTGTAAAAATTATTTTTTTAAATAACAATGCAAAATATTCACTGGATCAAAAGTTATTAAAGATGCCAGAAAATATGACACTATGTATGAGGTATAATATATGATGCAAGAATTATTGAATGGGACATTTATTATTTTCATTTCTTTGAAATTTATTTATAAAACGTTCTAACAATTTCAAACTATCAAATTTAATTTTTAAAATAATATCAATTTTGAACTAATTATGCATGTTGGTATATTCTTAAACTGGTGATAAATTATCCAATTTTAAAAATAAATTTACAGGTGAACATTTGAAATTTAGGATATAATTTTTCATTGTCTTATGAACTAAAAAGTTTAAAAAATTATTTACTATTGGTTTGTATTCATTGTTTGGCAGTGGTTATCAATTTATTTCTGTCTCGAAAGTTTTGCCTTCGTTTAGCAACTTTTTCATTCTTTTGGTCTCTGTATACATATTACCATTATTCAGTCAATACTTCTAGACGATATTCTTATAGTTAATGGATACTTTAACCTTTGCTAAATATTGAATTCTTGCCAAGAAGATAATATTTGAATTCCCTGGAAGTATGTAATAACAATTTTAATTTACAACAGTCTCAACTAAATTTTGTTTGGTAAAAAATCTCATTTCAGGAATGTAACAAATGTTGTGAGCTACTATTTTATTAAATATGTTACAGAGTAACATATTTAAATGTTTAAATGTAACAGAGTACTTTCTAACAAAGTCAGCTTAACGATTTCAAAAATACGTATTTATTTTTCAGAGACTGATGGAAGCTGGTGAACAATCCGCATTATCCCAACAAGACACATCCATAAGAAGTGAACGATTGTTAAATGATGAGTTTACAGATTATAAAAGCCTTGAGTCTGTTGAACGATACGAACAATGTGCATTTAATACAACTTCCAACTGTGTTCTCTTACAAAGCTCATATTTAGAGCAGGGTAAAGGTTTTTACATACTATGATATAAATAATTAATGTAAATTAATTAATTACAATAGGCTGTTGAAACATAAAACGACAAATGTGGTTTTTGTAAACCAAAACATATTTTCTAGTGTGCTAGTCAAGGTTTCGTTTCCGCTGGGCCTTGTTTCTTATTTCTCTTCTTCCTTATATTACTGTCAGATTTCTATTCTTTTTATTTTGCATAGCTTATAACTTTACTTACATTTATATACTTCTAAAATTTTTTCTTAGATTCTAAATGGTTGAAATTATAATAAATAAATAATAGACTATATCAATTAAATTTATGTTTTTTTTTTTTTAATTTTGTTTGCGTTTATGCAAATAACTTTTAGTCTTGTGTTTACACAATTTTGAAAATCGAACTAAATGTTTTAGAGGAAAATATATACTATCATTATATATTCTTACTATTATTGTAAAAAGAGACTAAGAGTATTTGTATAGATGTTAAAAGAAAGATGAATACAAAAATCACAGATATAACAATAAAGACATTTGAATTTGTAGTTTATAGATGAGTAAAAATCAGTCTAACGATAACAAATTTTTCTAATTCAAAGTATATTTTATCGATATGCGCAATGAATAAGGTAATAATTCACTTTTTCTTATTTTGCAGGAGATTAATAATAAAATATATTTTCTGATTACACCCTATATGTTGATCAATTTTGTAAGTAGTTAAATTCCGATTCAAATTAAATTTTCGATATTTTGATGAAATTTATTATTAAAAGAAGAGTAAAACATATATCCAGGTACCTCATAATCTCAAAATTGAACTTTTTTAAGTTACTACCTCATTCATTTCGCATGACAATATTATATTATGTATTATTTCTAATTACTCTATGCGAGTTTAAATTCTATAATTGAATATAAAGATATTATTTAAAAAATTAAAGTGTTTCAAATAGTAAATCTCTGTCCAAATCGAGTAACGAATAAAAGCTGAGTAAAAGTATGCTTAAAAATCGATTATTAGGTTAAAGTCGATTTCAAAACCCTGTTTTCGAGTTTATTTCTGGTTCCTGAAACAACTAAAGTAATGTTATGATAAGCTAAATTAAATAATTCAACTTGGTATATTTTAATTTTCTAATGTTTAAATTCGTTTTGCAATTATATATTTAAATATTTTAAAATTTTGAATAAGTTTTATACTGTATTTTATTTTTTATTTGTATTTCAAGAAAAAAATTGCATTCATAAATTTAACTTTGTTTATATAGAAATTGACGATGAGGCCGTACTACAAGGCATGCAATGGACTAGCAATTTAGATCCAATATTTGTCAGCAATTACGAAATGGATCCTGTACTTTCGTGGCAATATTTTGGAAGTACAAAGGGAATTCTACGAAGATTTCCAAGTAAGTTGCAGTTTTTATTATAACTCGGCACCTTGTATAGGCAATATCGCTACGTCGGTGTTAAGGTATAAATTTAATGTGGAAACAGATGTACTTCAGTGTTTTAGTTACTATCTCATCAAATCATAAATGTATAAATTTTAATTTCATTAAGACTTGTAGTAATTCTATATATATATTAAAAATTAAATTGTAATTTTTTTTAGCATTAAGGTGGTCGACATACTCGGGGTTAGCTCCATCTAATATGTACGATTACCGTTTAAATCAATGGTTTGTCGAAGCCGCAACTAGTGCCAAAGACATAATTATTATAGCTGATCTATCTAATGTGCTTTCCGACTATAAACTGAGTTTAGTTAGAGCAACTGCATTGGCAGCATTGGACACTCTGGGAGCTAATGATTTTGTAAATGTTTTATCTTTGGAGGCATCCAACTATGAAATAGTACCATGCTTTAAAGAACTCATTGTTCAGGTAAGATACAAACTATTGATCCTTAATAATATTTGTTCTTGAATAATTTCTC
This sequence comes from Daktulosphaira vitifoliae, assembly GCF_025091365.1. NCBI lineage: Eukaryota > Metazoa > Arthropoda > Insecta > Hemiptera > Phylloxeridae > Daktulosphaira > Daktulosphaira vitifoliae. The sequence goes on along the minus strand of NW_026099572.1, from coordinate 67,094,333 downwards.
ACATATTCCAGGCCAATGAAAAGAACTTACGAGACTTACGATGGGCGGTGGCGCAATCAAAGTTTACAGGAGGTTCTAACTTTACTGGTGCTTTAGCTCGTGCATTCGACATACTACACAAAGTAACTTTTATTCATTAATTTTGAAACTCCTATACAACTGGGATAATATTTTTACCACATATTCTGATAAGTGATTAACAAATAATACTAACATGATGGTTTTGTGTTAAAATAGTTTAATCAAACGGGACAAGGCAGTCAATGCAACCAAGCCATACTAGTTATTACTGATGGCCCTTTTGGTCCTTATAAAGAAATATTGCAACACAATAAACCACATATGCCAGTGAGAGTATTTACATATTTAGTGGGTAAAGATAATTCTAATGCTGCCGACATGAATTGGATTGCTTGCAATAACAAAGGTAAAATTTACAAACAAAATAAATATACATTTTAATAGATTCTTAGAACTTATAAAAAAATTTGCTAGTTTAAATAAAAAACATTAGATAAAATATCAATTTCTATATATATTCATTTCAAAATGAAAATACATTTTTTTAAATAATTATAAAATACCGAAAAAATTCTAATTTCCTTATATACTGTTTTTAGGTTATTTTGAGCACATTGAAGACCAAAGAAATCTACGTGAAAAGGTATTAAACTATGTACTTGTAATGGCTAGACCTTTGGTTATGTATCAAAATGACCATCCTGTTTATTGGTCTCCAGTATACCTAACAAACAAGGTAATTTACGACAGAATAGAAACATTTTTTTTGATTAAAAATAGTTTTTCACACTAAATAAATTAGCCATACCGTACTTAAACAGTATTTTTAAAAAATGATTTAATTTTGTCTTTTTGTCCTTCTAAAGTTGAATTTGAAATACGTATTTAGGTTTTTATGATTATTTTCTATTATTAAAAAAAATTTATAAATCTGAAATGTATAAGGATACAAAAATTATAATGCCATTGGGTACTTAAGTCATAAATACACTTTTGACCATTATGGTAATTTAAAAACATTCAATATTACTATTATGCGTGTATACAATTTGGTCCAATTTTTTTAATTTTTCATAAATAATAAAACATATGCGGTGTTTGGGAATTTACGCTCCTCCAAAAATTACTTCTCATAAATTTTGAGTAAATTATAAATAATGTAATATTAAAATATTTTTAAGGGAAGGTAAAAATACATTAGTCTCAATAATGAATTTCATTCAAGTTGCATTCATGAATATGACTCGCGTGTAATGAATACTTTCTCTGTGATCAATTTTTAATCAAATATCCAATTCTCTTAAAAAAAAAAATGAGCAAATTTGTCAATAATAATACACTTTTTAGGTCGACAACTTGAAAGCTACTGACAGCGTAGATAATAGACTTATGACAACTGTGTCAGCACCTGTTTACGATAAGAGAAATTATTCGGTTAGTATTCACATTGTGGATAATAGAAGGTATTTATTTTATAATTGTTTCTAATACTCCAAATTTGATTTGTAGGAACGAGCTGCCAATTTATTGGGTGTGGTCGGTATGGACGTTTATATTTCTGATATAAAAAAACTTGTACCGGCCTACAAGGTATGTTTTATAAAATACATATGTGAATTGAGTAGTTTTATACATAAATTTTTTATCGTATAGCTCGGCGCCAATGGTTACTCTTTTATACTGGACAACAATGGTCATGTACTTTATCATCCAGATTTCCGTCCGACGGTAAGATCTTTTAGATAAAATTGACTCGAAAATAATGAATTCAAATAATAATTACTCTTTATTTAAACAGCAATCCGACTCGATCAGACCTCAGTATAAGACGGTCGATCTGAGTGAGATTGAGTTGCCGGAAGCGGACAATAATAACAACACTCTATTACTTGAAGTAAGTGTAATTTATAAAAAAAAAAAAAATCATTCTGATCACGCTAATATAATTTTGTTTTAGTTGAGGCGTGAAATGGTTAAGCAAGAAGAAGGCGAGAGCCAATTGAAAGTAAAAAACCATTTGGATAATATGGTAAATTATTCATCAAGAAGTTTTTTTGCAACATTAATACACGATGTATTTTTAAAACTATAAAATATTATTTTATATATTTTTTTTTAAAATTTTAAATTAAATATATTATAGTAATTCTAAAAGATAGAAAATATAAGTAAATGAGGAGGGGCGTTGTGAGTTACTATCTTGTTGTTTTAATAATATTATTTCTCGAGGTATGTGTACGAGGGTTTGTAAGAAAGATAAAAACAAAGAAAAACAAAGTGATCTTTATTTATTAATATTACATTTACTATAATCAATTGTCACACTCTTTAATATCAATTATGTCACTAATATTGACGGTTATCAATTATATATAGGATTCAGCCATCTCGTGTGTCTACCCAGAGTAGTATTGCGACAATATATGAACCTCCTACTTAACTCCTGAAATAGATACATATCAATGATATAACTCTGCACAAACATTATTGATTTATTAAATTTACTTAGTAAATATTTTTATTGTTGATGATCACTTGATTGTTCTTTATGCTTACTTAATCTATGTACTCGTAAAATTTAGTTTTAAATCTTATATTTTTTTGATAAAATTATTATTTTCCTATCTTGATATTTCCAATAAATACTTTGAAATAAATTAACGTTTATTTTTCTTGCACATACATTGATGAATTAAATAAAAACGAGTTGTGAATTAAGTTTGACTAATCGTGATTGAATGTAACTGAGAACCTCTTAAAATGAATGACCGCACCTGAGCCAGAATGCTCTTTATTTTGGGATTTTTATATTAAACTTGATGGTATTTTCAAAGGCAAGAAGTGATCATCACCGACGCAATCATTATTTATTTATTAATCGTAATTTATTAAATGTTATTAATTAAATCAATGATCTTTATTTCATAATATTCTATCATTTCTTATACAATATCTTACCCTAAAATTTATGTGCTACCATTACATATTGTTTATTACTTCCTATTTGCATCATATAATTAGTATATATTTTTTTATACAAAATTCATTAGTATATTTTTAAATATTCAAAAAGTATATATGTAGCTTATTGTTACAATGGTATACAGTGTCATGTTATGTGAATTATTAATTTAAATCTTAAATAGTATATTGTAACAATAATGATATAATGTTTATATCATATATTTTTTAGAGACGTGTAACTACGAGGAAATATAAATACTTTTATCATCCTATCAAAGATACACCGTTCAGTTTAGGAATAGCTCTTCCTGACAGCTATGGAATGTATGAGGTACTTGGTGAAGAAGAAATCAAACTAACTCAGTTTAATAGTAAGTAAAAATAATTGTTTTACTATTTATATAATTATGTATTAATTAAAAAAAAATAATTTTAAACGTTTTTTTTTTAGTCACAGAGTTTTTTAAAGGAAAACATTGGAAGGTTCACCCAGATTGGTAAGGAGAGCAACTTAAAATCATATTAATAATTACATTAAAGGTTTATATGATTTTAACTTTAACACAAGACTTGATATTCGATATAGGGTTTACTGCGAGTACAACTACGCAAACGAATATAACTTTAAAACGCCCGAAGATAGAGTGTTACACTTTTTGTCCAGAACTAAAAAACCAGGTTGGAAATGGATGTCATTGAGATCAAGGTTAACACAAAGAGATACTGGTAATTTTTCATATTTTTTTCGTTATTGTCGGTTATAATATAATATAAAATCTATATTTTTTCAAATAAAAAAAATAGATACAAATCAAGCTTACAATACATGGAGAAAAGAAAAAGATTCGCATTATTGTAAGTAATTTACAAACGTTCATTGTTTAATAAGTATAATATTTATAATCATGCATATTTTTAGGTGATAAAAATTTGTTACAATCATTGGTTTTCGATGCTCTTGTAACTGATAGTTTAGAACAACCAACTATTCAAATATCTAAGGCTGATAAGCAGTAAGTTAAATAATTTATGGATATATACAATAAAATATCAAAATAATAATTTTCTAACAAAAATATTTTGAAATTTTAATATAATTAAAATAATTATTTTAGGATTTTGATAAATTGTGAATTTGATTTATATAATAACAAAAAAATTTTCATTTTACTTATTTTTTGTTAATAAACTATACTACGCGAAGGGGAAAAACAACATTTTTCGAAATCTATTACTTAGAGTATTTATTTAAAGTAAATTCATTTTAATCGTATTAATTATATAAAAAAATGAATTGAGTCAATTAAAAAAGTTTGAATTATTTATTTTCAGCAAATTTCCAAAATTGTTATTGAGAATGAAAAATTTATTAAATAGGTAACACATTAGACATAAATTATGGCCTAATTAAATTATATAGGCACTTAAAAGCACAGCAAAACTTTAAATTATTCACATCTATTTTATACCTAAATTATTTTAATAGTATAGGTAATGAAGTGTTGCAAGACACTGAAAAGAGGGGTGTCATTTTTTGTTCCTGTTTTTCATTAAAATAATTTTTTCGTTAAATACCTCTACGCCAGCATCATTTTTTATAAATATTTAATGATTAAATATTTGTAAAATTAATAATTAAACAAATTGTTGAGTAATAATGAAAGAATTATTCCTTCAAAATTAATTACTTGTAATTTATTAAGCATTAGTGTATAATATTAAAGAATCTTTCGATAAGTATAAAAAATTACCCCATCCTCAAAAATAGTGTATTTTTAGACTCATACCCGAGGCTAATTTTCATAAATTTAAAAATCGCCCACCTTGTGAAACTAAAATGACACCCTGAGTACCATTTAAACTGCATGAAACACCAAATTATGATGAGGATTGTAAAATAGAATTTTATAATTAATAATTAACTTACATAATTAAGTGTATATTTATAAATATATATATATATTTTTAAATTTAAAAAAATTATGATTAAATTCTATTTTATGTCTCATTTTATATGAATTTAATTTATACTAATTTTTTTAGTTTAAATCGTTTATTATTTATGTTTACACTGTTTTGCACTTAATAAAAATCTTATGCACTAACCTTTTATACATTTTAAAGCCCCATAGCCACACTAATGGCACTTCTGCACAGGTAAAGTAGATATGAGTGGTTAATTCAGTATAAAATTTTGCACTCGAACGTAGATGGCTATTGAGTTATTATGATTATTTAGATAAATATTTTCAATGTAAACAATAAGAATTTTTTAATAATATGAAAATATATTCTATAAACTCCCCTTTCCTATTGATGTTTTATATATTTAAAGCTGCAGATATGGTAAGACGATAACAAAATTGTGTAATGTTATATCCCAAGTGTAGGATTATTATTGTTATTTTTTTTCAAATATTTTCCTTCGAAGAAATAAAAAATCTTTTTATTTTGTCATACGATTATTAAAACATTAAAAAAAAAAAATTTTGCGAATAAAAAATATATATACGATTTATAGCTTATAATAATTAAATTATACAATTATTCTGTCCTGCTAAGTAAAAGTGCCGCAACTATTAAAACCAACATAAGAAATGTTAAATTTGAAATAAAATAATAGTTATTATAAAAACTTTGTTGGTTTTCTTTAATATAATTAAAACTTAGTAAAAGAATATTAAATTATATTGATAATTCTTAGAGCGCGTCGCCGATGGTTCAACGGGGAAACTAACACCACGTGTTATTATCTCGCGTATCCCGTTGTCTATGGCTTTGAAACTAGACTGTCATAACGCATTCACCCTACCCCGCTCAACACTTGCCAAGAATACTATTTACCTGTATAATTTTTGATTTTCGAACCCGTACATGCGGGCGAATCATCAATATTATACATATATATATATAGGGATTACAAATACAGTTGCTAATTTGTTTTTTATGGCGATATTAGCAAGCATATAGCCTTTATTATCAATGGTAATAAGACATATTGTTGTGAGTTTATAAACACACCAACTGGCAATACAGAAATTATATCCATTGCTAGTGATAATTGACAATAAACACTCCGTGACTGTAACAGCGATCTTATAAAAAAACTAAAAAGTGAATAATAAATATGGTTTAAAAAAATTGAAAAACACGCTTTTAAAGCATATCGAACTAAAAAATTAAAAATAAGCATAAAATAAAAATGAACAAAAAATACTAGTATTATTGTGAAAAAAAGCGTAGGGGGTTTGTGCCATATTTTTCGTATATTGAGCGGCTGACGCTTTTTTTCACAATAATACTAGTATTTTTTGTTCATTATTATTTTAAGCTTATTTTTAAAATTATTTATTTTGTATTTTATAAAACGATATTAGTATTTGATGTGTAGTAAAACCCTTACTTATGATTATAAATTAACTCGTGGTCAGTGATCATATTTATTACTTTTTAAGTGTAAGATTTAAAAAAAGTGGACTTTATTTTGGACGATGTAGAGGCTTTGTAGAGGTTTGTATGGTGTACATTTTATATAAAACCACCAAACTCGGAGACAATCAAATGTGATAAGAAATAAATGTTGTTGGTGGGTGGAAAACAAGTGAAAACTAGATAAGATGAAAATTGATTATTTGGACCAATTTTAGCTCTTTGGAAGCTGGATAAATTTGCTTGGGACGTAGAAGGTACAGGGAGTTTATTTTGTAAATAAGATTGGGTCGAAGTAAAGGAAGTTGAAACATGTCGTTCAAGATGAGGACTTTGACAACAATTAAGTGAAGCTTAATTTATTTTTTATGAAGATATATAAGTGAAATAATTATGATACTGAAGATGGAGATTGGGTATAAGAAGTCAGTTGTCTATTCTAAGAGCTAAAAGGAGGAGTGCGGGATATAGGATTATTTAAGGCTGATGACTGAAAAGATTAAATTCATTATTGATCGGAACAATAGTTTGAACTTGGAAATTTATTTGAATAGGATAGAAAAGTTGCTGAATAGAGTTGAGAAAGCAAATAAATAATTCTAAATTTATTATTTTGTTAAGTATACTTTGACGGCAAATTCGATTACCAGGGAAGGACTGGCTCACTAGCTACAGCACAGCACGAAAATTAGACGGCTAGCAAAGTACTGAGAAAGTGCTTCATTATTATTTAAAACAGAAAAAAATAATATTTCTATCACTAACTTTCCAACAATAATTGAATAAACATTTGCTATACCTGGAACAAATGAATTTGTAGAAAGAATATTTTCATTAACAAATATACTATGGATGGACAAAATTTATTTTAATATCGAAACCACATAGGATCAATAATTATTGCGAAACAACACTTTAAAAATTTAACTTGTTTACAATTTTATAAATTATTTTGAAGCATTCAGAATTGTTAAATTCAGTAAGTTCTTTATAAAAGTCTTCTTCTTCCTCGCTTTAATCCCAACTACTTTGATTTGGCCTCCCTTATCCTAAACTTCCACTTGACACGATCTCTCACATCAGCTGTCCTCATGTCGCATTCAATAGCATCCCTCCGTTTCTTTTTTGGTTTTCCTCTACCTCTTCTGCCTTGAAAAGCGTAGAAAAAGGATTATTAAATTAATGAACAATGAAGAATAGATAGCTGAATATTTTTCTTATTTATAGTTAAAAAACAAATTTATGTGTAATAATATGTGTACATATTATTTAATACTTCACTAAGAAAAAGTAAATTATGTTATTGTTAGTAAAAATAAATTTTCTATAATTTCAAAATAAATTTATCTTGTTTATAATTGTCATGTTTTAAAATGCATTTTTTTTTATAGAAAGGGGATAGTAAAAACTCACTTTTTTAAATAAATGGTCACCCTACGCTAGAGTTAAGATCGGGTTGCTGATCTTTCAGTTAATATCAATAGTTAGTGTGCGAGCAGGCTAGTATTTGGGCTGAATAGTCCTTTAGTTAGTAAAGTGAAAAGGTAAATGTGCTGGTGCCAAAGGGTCACTCTTCAGTCTGATATTTTCTGATCTGAACTATGCTAACGGATCTATAGGCTACCCCTTTAGTAGCTATTGAGCATTGGACAAACAGGTATACTCAAAGAGAGCCAAAGAAACACGGTTACTATATTCTACACGAGTAGAATTTGTTTCTTGTGTATTTGGTATCTACGCCAGGCGAAACCTATTTTAATTTGTAAAATAATGTTTTATTTTAATAATGTTTCATATAATTTGTTTTATATCATATAATAAATTACTATAATAAGTAATGTAAAATTTACTTACGGTATTACTCCTTAATAAATAGGTATACATACCACTTATATCACTAAATAATAACATAAAAGTATCTTTATTTACGTAATAAATAAAATGGACACTTAAATTTTTGTTTCAATGTATTCTTCGTCAAAAAAGTTATAAATATGTAAATTCTTTTTACTAAATCAAATAAATTAGCAAATGATAATAGTAAAAATAAAAATACTAACATACATTTTATTAAAAATTAACATTATTGTTTTTATGGAACTTTTGCTTAATAGGACAGTATTATTTTGTTAGATAATTATAAAAAAAACAGTTTTAATTTCAGATAACTTTTTTGATTATGTCGTTATAAATAAACAACTTACATATATTTAAAAAACTTCTTCGAAGGTTGTTGTTTTAGAAAAAGTGTATAAAACATCAATATTTCTTTATAATTTAACTCCCATTTTTAATTTTAATGCTTCTAGTCAAGGACATCATATGTTTGGTGTAACATTAACTTTCATTGCTACAAGAAGTGGATTATTAAGATGGCGAGAACATGGAACTGATACTAATGAAGGATCAGAACCGTAAGTTTTAGTCGAGTTGATTAAATTATATTTTAACAGATATGTGTTATCTTCATTTTTTTTTTTGCAGTCATTTTAGTGAGACAAATAGTCGAGCTATTGATGAAGTATGGTATAAACGAGCGATTGACCAACATAGCGTTGAACCTGAAAGCTTTACATTTTCAGTGCCATTCAATTCAGGTAATTATTATTTTCAGTTCCAAAATGATGATTTACATTTGAAATTTTTTATTAAATAATATATACTTTAATCATTAAAAAATTACGATTTAAGGTACTGGGCTAGACAGACCACTAATTACAGCCACTCATGCTATGTTCGTAGAAAATAAGGGACACAGAGCTGCAGCTGCTGTCGTTGGTATCCAATTTCAACATTCTTCAATCGCTTCACATTTTATCAACATTACTTCAACTGTATGTATTTAATTTATTTCGAAAAATTAATATTGTTACAGTATACATAAATTATTATAATTTTTTATTTTTACTTTTTTTTCTTAAAACTGCCATAACTATTTGAAAAATAAACGAAGCCAAATAATTTTCCTTAAAACCTTAGGTACATCCCTTTTATTTAATAAAATTTTTTGGAAATTTGACCCTCTACCTGCCCACATAAGTAAAATCAGAAATAGCAACTTTTGTACAATAATTTAACCTTTGAAAATAATTCAAATACTCCGAGTTTCAAACATATGTTAAAATAAAGCTTATGTTAGGTACTATAAGTTATACTTAAATTATAAAATATTATTTTTACTTAAATTTGTCATAACTTTTTTGTATTCATATCGAAATCAATCATTTAAACAAAAATCAAATAATATCACTTGATGTAACTTCTGGTGTTTAAATAGATGCTATAATTGAAATATTCAGAACTATATTCCGTATAGTTATTTCTTATATCTTATAATATACTAATATTCAGAAGTATTTCATTTATGATTTAATCCGCTGATGTGTTTTTTTAATTTTCATTTTATCCTATATTTTTTTTCATTAGTAATTTTTTGTTTATTATTAATTCGTATTAATTTTTCAAAAAAGGCGATAGAAAAAAATATAATTGCAGATTTGAAATCGGGGTAAAAAATTGATTTTTTATTTAATTTTTTTTTTCAATTATTTATGCCTATACTTAATATCAAACAGTATAGTCATATAGAAGAGGGAGATAAGTACCTTCTTTAATCTCCCCTTTAAAAAAATAAATAAGATTGAGATCTGAATTAAAAATATACTTAGGGAACATTTTTGCAGCTTTTTATGTTCATCCAGTATATATATTAAAATTTAAGCAGCTGCCCTTTCAAAAAAAAAAAAAGTGATGTTTTAATTATTGATGGCTATTGATCAATTATAATTTTTATTTCATAATTGAAATCATATTTAACTTACAAGGATCAGTATAATATAAATATATTATTTATATTTAATAGCGTATAGATAGATAGTAATAATTTGATATGGTAATTTCGTTTGCCAGTTATATATCACATAATTTTTTTAGTAAAATATGAATTTTTGGAAACATAAAATAAAGTTATATAATAGATATATATATTATAGAACAATATTTTTTTTATGCTTAAAACCAGTTTTTACAATATACTGGAGGGGCTTATATTACGAATATTATTTTCAAGAGGGACTAAGTCCCCCTATGCTCACCTCGATTATGCCTATATAAACTATAGTATAAAGGATAAATATGAAAAATATTTCATGACTGATGAATTTTTTTTAGTGTACTGGTATGACGGGTTGTAAAAAAACATGTGCTTCGGATGATCTTGATTGTTATGTATTAGACAACAATGGCTTCATAATAATATCCGAACAGTCGCATCACACAGGACAATTTTTCGGTCAAACTGATGGTACAATCATGGATTCACTCGTACAAGACGGAATTTACAAAAAGATTACAGTGGTCGATAACCAAGGTTCATGTCAGAATGGAATTGAACTGGGCACCGACTCAGCAACAGGACTTCGAGTATTTATACAAATATTAGAAATAAATAACTATTTTTATTTTAATCAATTTTTATTTTTAGCCTTTTCAACCTATTACATGGTTTATAAAATGGTTTTTGGGACGTTTGACTTGGATGGCTATTGAAACTCATTTGTATCATGTATTGTTTCCAAAATGGATTTATGGACAAGCCGATGGTAAGTAAATGGTCATTATAAAATAACATACTTAACATAATCTTTTGTTAAATAATTTTAAAAAATCGTAAATAAATTGTCAGTTTAAATTGATTTTAAGAATTANTAAAAAAAATCGTAAATAAATTGTCAGTATAAATCGATTTTAAGAATTAATTGATTACAATAAATTGACAATAAATTTTTGTTTATTTAATAAGAACCAGCATACGCCGATTATGATATAGATCCAATTGATGGTTCATTTCCGGAAGACAAGTTACCTGTTGACCAAAGTGAAAAACCAATATTAAGGGATGAAAATCCAAATGCTGGTTCAAATAATGACTATGGAGATTTGCCTCCACACCCCCCCTTATACGTTCCTAATATAAAGAACAACGATTATTTTAATCCAACCCACAATCATACTCTTCCGGGAGTCACGAGAACATGCAAAAAAACGGTTGATCTTTATGTTTTACAACCAAGTAGGCTGAATATGAGTGGTTCGTTCAACCCACTTAAAGGGAAATTAACAAACTGTCATGCAACTGGATGCGAACGGTACATTGTTTTTATATTTAATTCAACAAAATCCATAAATATGTAGTTTTATTTAATCGTGTAATATTATAATTATGTTATACAGACCATTTAGCGTACAAAAAATTCCTCATAGTAATCTCATATTGCTAGTAGTAGATACATTATGTCCATGTGGAAGCAAGCAACTCAGCATTGAGCCTCAAGAAGTCCGGCATGCTGATGAATCCGGACAGCCAGTTTATTATTGTCAAGAACAAAACATTCACAGAAGAATTACTGGAAAGTGTATCAACTATCACCCAGAAGTATATTTTTAAATTTTAAAAGCCTTGTATCTATTCTGAATTCTTAATATACTTATTTTGTCTTTTAGGAAATTGAAATAAAACAGTGTGGTTCAAGTTCTGCATTAATAGTTACTTCATATTTAGTACTTTTATGTTTAATAACTGCTATATGGATAACGTGATCATCGTACTACAGCTGAATAACATAATCAGCAACTTTTTTTTTGTAAACTTTTTGTGTATAATATTAAATTTATTTTGTAAAACGATATAATATTTGTGCTTAATTATATTTAAGATTAGTTGCTCGGACTTTATGTTAATTTTTTATTCAATTGGAGAGCGACTTCATTTATTATAATTTGTACTACTTACAAAATAATTTGGTAACATTAATTATTTGACATACGTTTTTTTGTTCAATAATGCCTAATCATTAATTTTGTAAGCAATTACATCTTATTTTTGTATAACAAAGGAAATTAAATAAAAAATATTATTATAATTATTAAGTTATTGTAAAAACGACCATAGACAATAATTTTGTAATTTTATTTATCATTTTGGTATTAGTAATAATTAATTTATATAGATAATTAAGTGTGAATGATTTTTTTAATTTAAATTATTTGTTTTTTTTTTAATAATTAATAATTTAATGTATAGATTACATAATAATACAATTTAAAATTTTTTGTTAAATTAAATTAATAATAAATGTCTTTTAATTAATTATCTATAAATTAAACATAATATACTAGAGTAATATTTTACATAAGAATTATTGACAATAAAATTTATAAGAAAAAAAAATTATTTTAAAATTGTTCACAAAAGTATTGTCATTGAAATTATTATTCAGTTAATCTATTTCTTAATAACTTAAAAATATATGTTATAAAAATAATTAATTTATATATGTTGATTTTAAGTTATTATTCCTATGATTTAAATTGTTTCAAAAGAGATTATTATATTTTCTGTTTTCTATGAGTGTACAGAAAGTTTTTGTAAATTATACCATATAAAATTAATTAAACATTTAGAATATTGTTAAAGATGACTAGTCAAATGTAGTGTTATGTTTGCAATTAGTATATTTGGGTAATTGATATATTTTTTTTGTATCTGTCATTATTTTGTAATTTTTTATTTTACGAAAAAATCTATTGTTATTAATTTATGTAAATATAATATAATACGAAAGTCTAAATACATATTTCATAAGCATTTAGAATTGAACACTGTAAAAATATATGTGCAATTTTTTTTTATTATTTTAAGTTTACTTTAAAGTATTACTTAGATAGTTATTGTTCAAAAAAGGTAATGAATGTTACACTGTACAAATATCCATATATTTTAACTAGATACAAAAGTATTAGGGTGGACACAATTTTATTAGAATCATTTTCAGTTAAGCAATCAATTACATTTAAAAAAATTTAAGACTTCTTATTATAAATCAAAAACATATATTTGTTAAATTGATTAATTTAATAAATAATTTTAAATAATAATTTACATTAAATATTAATAATTAATAAAAATAGCAAGAAAAATAAATATTAAAGATTTTAATTAATAATAAAGATTATTTAACAGTGATTATAGTTCAAAGTAGATTAATATTCAAAAAACAATTACATAGTTATCACAATGTTTTCATGTGTAATTGATCTAAAATTAATTTTGATATGATTTTTTAAAATTTTGCATTTTAAAGGTCCTATTCCTAAAACCCTGATGTAAATTATATTGTATACTTATATATAACATATTATGTCTTCCAGTAATGTTTAATTTAGTACATAATACTTCATGTAAACATTGCCCAATTAAAGGAGCTATAAGCTCTCTAAAAATTATTTTTTTTGTTTTGTGTAAATATCCATTATAAGAGGGATGATGAAGCCAATTTGATAACTTTACAGGGCCTGATACACTGTCACAGGTTTGCAGCTGTTACGGATGTCTAAATTTGTCAAGAGAAATCAGTAAATAATTGTAGTTGTCATTCCTCTCTCTGTGAACTCACCACCTGTCCCGGAGTATGCATGGTTAAGAAATTTTCTCTTTGGAAAGGCTGCAATAGCCCTTCATAAACTGTAAAAGCGAGTAAAAAATATATTCATTAAAACTAATTGGTGGTAAGCAAAACTCGTTTTAGATTTTTTGCTTTATAAAAGAATCAAACGAATATAAGGTGAATAATTAATAATGAAATATTTATATTCATTAGAGTGATACAAGAGTGTATATAATAAAACAAATCAAATCTTTTAAAAATCCTATGAAAAAGTTCTTATAAATAGATTTTTACATGTAATATGTTGTGATGTTATAAGCTGTTCGATTTTTGAACTCAATTAAACTCTTAGTGTTCACTTTTTTTTATTAAAAAAATAGGAGAAATTAGATCTATAGGATAAATAATGTCAATACATTAGTTTGAATTTTATATACAGTTTAATCATAAGTTAAATACTTTAAATAAATATAATCATATACAATTTAAAATGAAGACAAATAACTATTAATTATAAAATACATTTTTACTGAACAGTAGTTTAACAATACATCAGATTATTAAAAAAAAAAAATTTACAATTGATTTTGATTGAGCTACAAATCATTTGATGGCTGAACAGAAATATGACCTCTAAGATCTGTATCACCCGAAGAAGATGATGACCCTGAATATGATCGACTTCTACTCCTAAAACGTACATCAGATGGAGTATCCATATTTTTCTTTTTCTTTTTCTGTTTGCTCTTTTTTACCTTCTTTTTCCTTTTTCCATACACTATTTCAGCTTTCATGCGCAATGCTTGTGGCTGATGAGTAATAGTTGCTTCATCATCAGATGATGAGGATTCTATTGTAATTCTTCTTCGTCTTGAACTAGATGTAGATCCAATTCGAGATAAGTGCACAGGACATCCAGCTGTATCAGCTAGTGGAGGTGAAAATAATCTCCTTCGTCTAAGATTATACCTAAAATTAAAGAATAAAAATTGATGTACTACAAATAAAATAAAAATAATTTATTTGACTTGATTAAAAAAAAGGTAAAATTTAACAGAAAAATGATTTAAGAATTGTTTAATTAATTAGTTTTAATATTGTTTGTTAGAACAGGGAAACTGTATTATGACTTTTCCTAAATAAAATACCATAATATAATATACAGTGTTTTAGACCTAACTAACAATTTACCTTAAGATATATTTGAAGATTTGTCATTTAGATCTGAAACACCTGTATATGGTAAGACCTTACCATTGTCATAAGTTATAATGACAAAACATAAGTAAATCATCACCAAATCTAAATATTTTTCATATTAATTTTTATAATATAAAATAGTTACCTATTAGTAGGACGGTCTAAGGAATTACGTATTCCTGTAGAAGTAGATGGTTGATCTCTAATTGAAAAATCATATGTATCAACAGGTCTGAATGGTTGACTAAGAATTTCAATATCTGAATCTTCACTAGTACTACTGCTTACCACAATGACTTCTTGTGCATATTGTATTCTAATTGAATCTGAATCACTTTCAGAATCAACAATAATTGTATCGTTCAAAGATGGCAGTGTCCTAACATTAGTAGGTGGATTAACAGGAATTTGTAAGTCAATGGTCTAATAAAAAAAAATTGTTATAAATACGATAAATTATGCTATATTCAAATATGTTTAAATGCATATTAACTTACATTTATACCATTTTGAAGTGATGTAAAACCTGGGCGACTATTATATCTTACATTACGATCATAACCAATCATATCATATGGACTAGTAGCATAATTATGTAGCTCATGACAAAAATGTGCAGTATATTCACCAAGAAATGGTCTTAAAACAGCAGTTGTAAATGATTCACGAATTTCATAATTTAAAATTGTTTGCATAATTATATTTGTAATATAGTCTTCATCATTCGGATTATCAGATCTTAAACCTTCAGATCTTTCTATTTCTCTAATGGCCGAAATATCCCGGACAATAAAACCAGCCAATCGGTACATTTGAGCTGGATTATCTCTAAAAAAGAAAATAATAATGAAGATATTAATTCATACATACTAATTACCAAAGTATAATTAATTTTACACATAATACTATTTCTTTGTGGTAATAATTATTAAAGAAAAATTAAAAGGATAGTATCAGATTTAATATTAATAATAAACAATACTTTTATTAATTATTAACTCTTGGGTACCTATAAAATGCTGAACTGCAATCTCTAAAGCGACCACTTAAATCAGGCAATGGTTCAGCCCAAACATTGTCAGTATACACACGAACTCTCATAGCTTGACCTAAAAATCAAATAATTATAGGTTAGAAGAGTTACATAATATTTAAATAGATCTATAT
This sequence comes from Daktulosphaira vitifoliae, assembly GCF_025091365.1. Taxonomy (NCBI): domain Eukaryota; kingdom Metazoa; phylum Arthropoda; class Insecta; order Hemiptera; family Phylloxeridae; genus Daktulosphaira; species Daktulosphaira vitifoliae. The sequence goes on along the minus strand of NW_026099572.1, from coordinate 67,078,107 downwards.
TCACAATACAGTTGGTACAATAATAATAATTATGGTCTTATAACATTTTGAAAGTGCAAATATAGAAGAAAAACTTATTTGGGGGCATGTAAGAATAGAGAATGTACAGTAGTAGGAAAATTCACCCCTTCACTACTCTCACTACCATAATTTTATATCAATGGTCAAATTTTAAACTCTAAGAACCACCTGTAAAAATGTTTTATTTAAATAACAAGAAAACAAAGATCAATAGATGTAGAATTTATAGACATAATTGAGAACAAATAAAAAATACTTTTAAATTAAAATTAATTTTTAAAACATCTTTTCAAAAGATACTTAATTCTTAAGTCTAATTCACATTGGATTCACATAATTACCATGAGTTTGGCGCCGTATAAGATGACCGTTAATAACAGTAAAATTTGATTCAGCTGGAAATTGTCTTTGGTGATAATGGGAGTAACCAAGATCTTGTTCACTTATTAGTCTCTCATTCCTTCNAATAACCACGATCTTGTTCACTTATTAGTCTCTCATTCCTTCTCACGAGATCCAACAATAAATTCATTCTGAAAAATCTAATGTAAATTAAAACATAGATTCCACAATTTTTATCATAATGGCAACATTGACTATTAAATTTTATTAGTATTTTCAAATATATAAAAAATAATTTATAATTATACAGAGTAAAATTTATAAAAACATGAAGCTGATGAAAGGATATATTATTATTCTTAAACAACAAGTTTGTATGAAATCATAAAGAAATAATGGGTCATAATAAAAATGTAATAAAAATCATTATGCAGGTTTAAAATATTAAATATAGCAGTTTATATGAAAAATAATTTTATATTTCAACTAAAATCGTATTTAACGTACCTATTAACATCAGCAAAAGGACGTAAAAAAATTCTTTGTCTAAAAAAATAGAAATTTAATGAAATAAAAAATTTTAAAATATGCCATAAATTACTTACGATGCATCTCTGTCTTGAATAGGTACCTCATAAGTTTCATGAATGCCTTGTTCTGTGAATGTATGATTTATAAATTTGAAACCTTTTTTACATAATGGACAGGATGATTCAATCTAAAAGAATTAATAATTAACATAGTAATACTTAAATGTGGGTTATTTTAATAACTAACAGTTGACCATCGTTTTAAACATTCAAAACAAAACACATGCCAACATGAATCTGAGTAGCATTTATTGTTTAATTCTTCAAGACAAATAGAACAATGCGTTTCAGGTGTTCTTGGCCTTTCTAGTTGATCACTTAGGTTTCTACCAACTTTTTTTGTTACTGCTAATTCATCATCATCTGAGGTATCAGACAAATCCACAACTGGAACACCTGATGACTCATTATAGGGTTCAGTCTTGTTATTCAATGACATATTACAAATTGCAAAACTATATTAACCTGAAAATATGTTTATTTAAGTGACAATGCATTATATAAGAAGAATGTTTTGGTAAATAATATCACAATAGTTATATTATTATTATTCATGAAAGATATAGTGTATTATTAGATATTTCTGACAACTGATATTTATCAAAATTTCAGAAAAAAAAAAATTATAAAATATGTTATTTATATAATTAAAAAGTAACCTTAATTTTATAGTACTTATCTTGAGTATTCGTTCATAATAAATATATCATCTTACTTTTTAAATATTGACAATTATGAAACAACTGTCTTCAAGATTGTTTTCCAATTAAAAATATATTTTATATAATTATAGTCAATTATTAATTTATCAGCCAAATAAGTATAGCCTTATTTTAATAAAATAGAAAAGTATTGAGTTAATACAATTTGTTATAGAGTTCTTATAATAAAAAAATTATACTTACATTTGATATAAATTCAGAAAAAGTAATAAACATTTAAAATAAAACAAAATATAGTATTTTGTTCATTTTTTTTTCTTTAATCCCTAAAAAATATAATATGTTAAATATATTTCAACAATAATTAATTTTAAACTTCAAATTTACTTACTAAAAAAAATAATTAATAAATGTAATATACTGGTTTCATCTTAAAACATATATTGATTCTAAAAACCTAGCAATAAAATGTATGTTTAAAACCTATTTGTTATCTATACAAAAAAATAAATACTATCTGGTTAATTAAAAATGATTTAAAATATTTAAGAATCTCAACTTGAATCATTAAGTTGAAATTTATTGTGAAATTGTTATCAAAATTATAATAATTTTTTGGTAAACGATATTACTTAATAGGAAGTTTACTAAATGACAATTTATTTCACTTTTTTGTGAATTATCAATAATATTCTTGTTATTATTATTGATATGATAATTACAAATAGGTAAAGGTATGCTTATAAAATGTGTTATCAATTTGAATCAGCTGTTACCCAACATTTACTAGTGACCAGAGAGTAAACATAATTTATAAAAATTTTACAGATTAGATGACAGCGCTTTTTTTTGTTAAAATATTTTTATAAAATTATTAAATAATTGTCAAGTTATTGACAACTTTTTTTAATAGATCGCACTACATGTCTCAAATTATAGAATTTTTTTTAGTGATGCATTTATTTTATTTTATACAACGGCCTAAAAATACGATTATTATTATAATAAAATAATTGATTGTTTTACCATCATCAAATTTAATCAGTTAAACAGTGAACATAACTTATTCATAGTTTGCTATTTATTTAGAATAGTTTTTTTTTTTTGAAAAATTAGATACTAATATAATTAGTTTAATTAGATACTATATAAAATACTAATTTCAAAGTAAGTATTAATTTATTTTTTTTACTTTACTGATAGATATGAAGTACATTGATATAAGAAAAAAATCATGACATAATACTAGTTTGGAATTATAATTATATTTGATATAATTATATACATTTATTTTACTTTCCTTAAACAAGTAATAAATCAATTATAGATAATTATAGTTAAAAATTTACAATAACTTTGTTTTTAAAAGTATATCTACATCTCCTATAGGTGATGTAAGTCCTTTATCAAAAAATAATTTTTAACTTTTATTGATTAGTTCAACAAAAATTTATTCTTAGAGTAAAATTAAAACTCTTAATAAATTTTATAATTTCAATAATTTTGTAAAGTTTTGGACTTGCGTCTAGAACATTAAATTTTAAGGTAGATATTTTGGTTGATCTTTTTTAGGTGTTTATTTTATCATGATATGTTTTTTTTTTTTTGGTATTATTTTGTAAATAGAGCAAATTTTAATATTTTTTTAACTTTGTTTTCGTAAAGCTACCATAAAAATTTGATAAATATGATAGAGTTCAAGGTTTGTTTTATAATAAATAAATAATAACCCGGCGATTGATACTAAATATTAGTGATAATATATTTTTAAATTAATATGTTCGTAAGGAAGTACATAAAAATAAGATTTCCTAATTGCACGGGGCCCAGCCCCACTTGGGAGCAAAGCCAGTGTGAAACTTTTTATCCGCACTGGATTAAGGATGTCGAAAGTGTTAATATTATTTCATCGCCGGACCGGTTCGTGTTACCCGTGGTCACTTGTCGTTGCGTGACTTATCGGACGAGGAAAGGCAGCTGTGTCGCAGTCATCATCCAGCAGTTATAGCGAAAGTGCAATGCGACCGCGTCATATTCCCCCCCCTCCCTCAGTTCGACTGGTCGGCTAACTTTTGGAGCCTAGAGTTTGCCGTGATGCGCTGCAGCTCTGGGAATTCTGGATCCGCAAGGGAGGTGCATCCAGAACTGACTCCTCTATTTCCATTTTGTCCGGCTGCTGAAACTCCAATCCGGGTTGGGATGGATCTACCTGGGGACCTATTTTTGAATAGTCCGTTCGTCAAACGGATTCTATTGTTTAATTAGGTATACGGCCTTCTAAGTATTGTTCATATATTATCATAATTAGGATTATTTCCTAATGCGTCATGTTTCATGGCCGTAACATGCAGCTTCAACTGATATTTTTCATTGGTCACAAAAACTCCCACGCCTAATCTTCTTGCTAATTGCAAGGGTCCAGTCACTTGGGAGCAAAACCGGTGTGAAACTTATTATCCGCACTGGATTAAGGATGTGCGCAGTAATACACCTAATCCCCTTCCTCAAAGCGTTTGCGGTGATTTTTACAGGACAAATTTTGACCGCGTCAAATAAACGAAATATAAATATAGTTTAAAAAAACTAAAAAAACACGCTTTTAAAGCACATTGAACTAAAAAGTTAAAAATAATTTTTAAAATAAGCTTAAAACAATAATGAACGAAAAATATAAGTATTATTGTGATAAAAGTGTCGGGCGCTCAATATACGAAAAATATGGCACAAAGCATCCACGTTTTTATTATAATAATACTACTATATTTTGTTCATTATTGTTTTAAGCTTATTTTAAAAATTATTTTTAACTTTTTAGTGCGATGTGCTTTAAAAGCGTGTTTTTTTAAACTATTTATTTTTCACTTTTTAGTTTCATGTTATGATAATAGTTGCTATCAATATTATATTGTAAATTACCCACTCCCGTAACATGGTGGTAGTGACGAAAAATGACGATACGGGAATCATCCCCCGTAATCGGAATGAATACACTTTATATCTCTTAATGGGAATAAAGCGTGTTAATATATATTGTTAATAGTAATTAGAATATATATATATATATATATACATGTAAAGCGACTTAATTACGTAAACGTGTCATGTACGATGTATAGCCTTGTGTTGTGGGCGGGGGAACGTTATACCTAAGGTATAAACGGCGGCAGCGGCTGTAGGAATATATAAATAATATACCAAATGATAGGTAAAGACATCAAGCATCTATAAAAATGATTTGAGATATTTGAACTAATAAAAAAATTTTGTGGTAAAATTTTCAATATTGAGGATAATTTGAAATTGGATATAATTTAGATTGTTTTAATGTATTATTCCTCAATATTAATCTATTAAAAGCTTAGCGCAAAGGCGATAAAAAAAATATAAATAAACAGCTTTCAGCTTCGAATCAAAGCTAAAATTACTGTTAGTAGTCATTTATCTCTTAATGTAAGAATAATGCGAAGTATTAACTAAAATAATTATTTTACGTTTTAAATAGTTAATATTTATTCAGTATTATTAAACAAATAACTAATTTTTATTTAGTTTGCAACTGTAAAAAGTAAATTATCTCATACATATTAAATTTTGATTATCTCATTAGTGATGTTTTAATAAAATTTCTTATCTCATTAAATATTATATCAAATATTTTTATAAAGATCATTTAATTAGGATGTATATGACTACTTTTTTAAATATACAGTTATACACGTTAAATTTAATTTGTACTCGTTTTCCAATTTTTTTTTTTGTAATTTGTTACCTTAAGTAATTCAGATGTTGTACTAGACAGACAATTAATTACAGCCACTGTTGCTATGTTCGTACAAAATAAGGACACAGAGCTGATGTCGTTACTATCCAGTTATAAACATTTTACAATCACACATATTATTAACATAATTTGTATGTATTTTATTTATTTCGAAAGTTTAATATTGATACAGTATTCATAAATTGTAATAATTTTTTATTTTTATCTTTGATGTAAAGTTGAGAAAGTCATTAATTTTACTATGATGTGTTTATTTTTGTATCTGTTTTATTCAACAACTCGCCAAAAGATTACAAATCGTGTCTAGATAAAGATATTAATTACATAAATTTTAAAAATTTCCCTGTTCCATGCAAATAGGGAAAATTTAAAAAAAAAAAAACCAAACCCAGCACAGGGGGGTCGCGGCAAAGTGGTGACGTAGCAAAGTTGGATCAAGTGTAATGATATCTGACAGTGATTAAAATCACTATCAAAAAAAAAAAAGGATTCGATGCAAATCTTTAAATAGTGTTTAATTGGTGGATTATTTCAAAAGCTACATGATCTGCTATTTCCTTATTAATATACTGATCAAGATAAAGTATGTCGAATAAAAGAGGTATATAAATATTATTTCTCATAAAAAAACTGTATTTATCCATACACTTTTTAATAAGTTATAGCATTATAAAGTTAAAAATGTAAAAAATAAAATCGAGAATTTTCACACAAAAATAGCATATGGTATATTCACCGTGAAGACAAAATAAAGTCCGAATTTTTTTTTCCATAATAAAGTATATTACATTAGCTTTAATTTAACATATATATAAAAGTGTTCGACTTTTCGAAACACTTTTAAAAGTTAAGTTGAAAAAGTTTTACTTTCTATATGCATTTTTTAGATATGAATCCCCCTCGTATATAAGGAAATAGTCTGATTTAAAAAAAAGTATGTCGAATGAATAATGTATATAAATACTATTTCTCATAAAAAGATTGTATTGATCCATACATTTTTCAAAAAGTTAGCATAATAAAGTTAAAAATGTAAAATACAAAATCGAGAATTTTCATACAAAAATAGCATTTGGTAGCCATTTTCACCATGAAGATAAAATAAAGTCCGAAATTTATTTGAACGAGAGAAATTGTTTCAATTTTTGAGGGTAATGTCTTCGACTAATTCTTATACAAAATTGATCATCCTATATTAAATTAATAGCTAAAATAAAAATTTGCTTACATAATAATCACAATTTCTTAAATTAGTTAATATGTTTTGTTCATGATAGAAAATCAGGGTATGACAAACATACTATTCTTCCAAATTTGTTGTGGAATACAAGAAATTGGCCCATTTTGATTCCGCATTCGAAGAAATGGTTATGGAATTAGGTATGAGCTAAATCAATGTAAATGAGCCAAAAACCCATCGACAAAGAAAGTATTCTTTGTCTGAGTCTTCAAATGAGCAGTCTGCATTTTAAATAAAATAAATATATACATTATATTAAATATACAATTGACAAATTTATAATTGTATATATATAATACAATATACATATAAATGTATTATGTATATTAATATTTAAATTTGATTATTTATTAAACTGAAGTCTCGCACAAAAAAATGAAATAAAATATTTTTAATCCGTAGCTTAAATGAATTTTTATTTCATTAGTTTAAACGAACTTAAACTGTTAGCATAATGATTTAGTCAGCATCAATTGAATTAATTAAAAAAAATATATATATCAAATTTTCTAATTTGTAAGAGATACATAAAATGATTGAAATTTTTATTTAGATGATCTTCATTCTTTCTTTGTTAAACATAATTAGGGGTTTATTTCATATTCAATAAAATATATCTTTGTAGTTTTAAAAATCTAATATTTTTTTATTATTTTCAAAAATTTTAATTCTCAATAGTTCTTTAGAAAATGAGTGTCTTATCCTTCACCGATCTCCTCGTAAACATATACATAATTTATTATGAATAATAAATGATGCTTTAGTAAAAAATTGCAAATTGTTTAAAAAAAATATTACTCATTAATAATAGCAGTAATCAAAAAAAATAACTCAATAATTCATATAATAAACTTTAGTAAAACGTGTTTTGTAAACATCTAATTAATGAAAGTGAAGCTTTATTAATAAAAGTAACCAGATGTGACTTTATGAATAGCTCATATGTATATTATACTTGGTACTTCAACATAAAATTTTGAAGAAAAATGTTCCAAAATTTTTATAATATTAACAATAACGTATTATGATAATCATTTTTAACACGTTTATATTAGTTTCATGTATAGTTTAACCAACATACATGTTATTACTGATGGTTAGCACACAATACTTGTAATGCAAAGGACTGTTAATAAATTCATGTAAAAGTCTAAGTACGATTACATTTAGAAGGTTAATTTTAGGTTATAATTATACTTATATGTATATGGTAGTATTTTAGTTATTTTAGAGGAGCAGTTTTCAATTTACGCGTATAAAAACTTACCTTTTTTCCTTTTCCCGCTAAACAGGTAAAACCAAACTTTTTTATAAAAAAAAAAGATAAGGAGCGGGTATTTTTATGAATACTGACAATAATGAATATTCAGTGTTTCTATACTTTTTTACCAACTTAAATTTTAAATAACTTTTTAATCATTTTTCAATAAAAAAATTATTAATAATTATTTATAATTAACCCTTCAACATTATATTGATTTGGATGAAATAATCATTTTCGAGTGAAAAATTCTTAAAATTTCTTCATAAATTTTAAATATTTTTTTACAAAGAATATTTTATTGTGATATAATCAACTAAAATATAAAATAATGTTGCGTATTTGTAAGTTAAAATTTGCTTAAAAATTTGAGCAAATTTTTCTTAAAGTCAATATTAAAATACAGTAAACACAAGTTATATAATTTATGCATTTTTTTAAAATAAATCAATATATCAGTTAAATTATTTAATAAAAATAGTTAAAATTATATAAATTATACAAAAATTAATAATAGTTAAAGTACATAAAAGTAGTAATAGTTAATATACAATCATATAGAATTAAAATTTTTCAATTCCAATAGTCATTTAAACAAATTTTTTACTCTTTTCGGATAATTTAATTAGAATACATTTAATATTAGCTTCTATGCAAAGCTGAGAAGGTATTAATTTTACCATGATGTGTTTATTATTATTTTTTTTTTTTTTGTGTCTGTCACTACTTTTTCTCAGCTCTCACTGGACCGATTTATTTCAACAATACGTCAAAAGATCACAAATCGTATCTAGTTGAAGACATTACCCTTAAAAATTGAAAAATTTTCCCTCGTTTCCCGCAAATGGGGGAAATATCCAAAAAAATGACAAAATTAAAAATCGGTAAATTTTGTCATTTTTTTCACTTTTTTTCTTAAAACTTCCATAACTTTTTCAAAAATAAACAAATCAACATAATTTTTTTTTATACTAAAACCTTAGATATTTTCCTTTCATTTGATATCATTTTTTTGAAAATTTAACACTTAACCTGCTCATTGGGGGGAATTTAAAATAGCAACTTTTTAACAAAAACTAACTTTTTCAACTTAATTTTTGATAATGTTCCGGAAATACTGCGTCCTTTAAACATATATCAAATTAAAGCTTATGTTATGTACTATAAAATGAAAAAAAAAATTTGTCCCGACACTTTATCTTCTGCATGTAAACGGCTGTCGTAGTTAAAAAAACCATATTTTTGTGTTAAAATTTTCGATTTTCGATTTTTAATTTTCAACTTAAAAATGCTATAACTTTTCGAAAAATGTATGTATCAGCACAAATTTTTTTTTCTATATACATTATAAGTACATCTTTCATTTGACATAATTTTTATTAAAATTGGACAATTTCCCCTTATATAGGGGGCGTTCAAAACTTAAAATATTGTAAAAAACATAGATCTTTTTCAACTTAACTTTTGAAAGTGTTCCGGAAATACTGCGTCCTTTAAACATATATAAAATTAAAGCTTATTTTATGTACTATAAATTAAAAAAAAAAAATTTGTCCCGACACCCTATATACTATGTGCAAATTGCTGTCGAAATTTTAAAAAAAATGTAATATTTGCGATAAAAATCACCTTCTATAACGATGTTTTTTGTACTTAAAACTGCCATAACTTTTTCAAATATTAACAAATCAAAATAATATTTTTTTATATTGAAACCTTAGGTAATTTCCTTTCGTTTGATATCATTTTTTTTGAAAATCTAACACTTATTCTGCTCACAAAGGGGATTTAAAATAGTAACTTTTTTACAAAAATTAACATATTCAACTTAATTTTTGAAAATGTTCCGGAAATACTGCGTCCTTTAAACATATATCAAATTAAAGCTTATTTTATGTACTATAAAATGAAAAAAAAAAATTTGTCCCGACACTTTATCTTCTGCATGTAAACGGTTGCCGTAGTTAAAAAAACACTATTTTTGTGTTAAAATTTTCGATTTTCGATTTTTAATTTTCAACTTAAAAATGCTATAACTTTTCGAAAAATGCATGTATCAGCACAATTTTTTTTTTTCTAAATACATTATAAGTACATCTTCCATTTGACATACTTTTTATTAAAATTAGACAATTTCCCCTTATATAGGGGGGGTTCAAACTTTGAAACATTGTATAAAAAATAGAACTTTTTCAACTGAACTTTTGAAAATGTTCCGGAAATACTGCGTCCTTTAAACATATATCAAATTAAAGCTTTTTTTATGTACTATAAAATGAAAAAAAAAAATTTGTCCCGACACCTTATCTTCTATGTGCAAATGGCTGTCGAAATTATAAAAAAAATGTAATATTTGCGATAAAAATCACCTTTTATAACGATGTTTTTTGTACTTAAAACTGCCATAACTTTTTCAAATATTAACTAATCAAAATAATATTTCTTTATATTGAAACCTTAGGTAATTTCCTTTTATTTGATATCATTTTTTTTTGAAAATCTAACACTTATTCTGCTCACAAAGGGGATTTAAAATAGTAACTTTTTTACAAAAATCAACTTTTTCAACTTAATTTTTGAAAATGTTCCGGAAATACTGCGTCCTTTAAACATATTTCAAATTAATGCTTATTTTATGTACTATAAAATGAAAAAAAAAAATTTGTCTCGACGACCTATCTTCTATGCGCAAATGGCTACCGTATTCAAAAAAAAAATGTAATGTTTACGATAAAAATCACCTTCTATCGGAATGTTTTTTGTACTTAAAACTGCCATAACTTTTTCAAATATTAACTAATCAAAATAATATTTCTTTATATTGAAACCTTAGGTAATTTTCTTTCATTTTATATCATTTTTTTTTGAAAATCTAACACTTATTCTGCTCACAGGGGGGATTTAAAATAGCAACTTTTTTACAAAAACTAACTTTTTCAACTTAATTTTTGAAAATGTTCCGGAAATACTGCGTCCTTTAAACATATATCAAATTAAAGCTTATTTTATGTACTACTAAATGAAAAAAAAAAATTTGTCCCGACGACCTATCTTCTATGCGCAAAAGGCTACCGTATTCAAAAATATGCTATTTTTTTATTAAAATTCTGGGTTTTGTATTTTATTTTATTTTAAAATATCTTATTAGGGGAATAAACTGACTTTCAAGAATATTATATAATTTCATTGACATAGAATGAAGTTCATAAGACATATAAAATTAAACTTATTAAAATTTTTTTACTTTTTTAAAGTTGAAAAAGTAATTTTTAAATTTAAGTTAGCTTAAATAGCCAATTTTTTCATGCAACAAAAAGCAACGAACAGTTGCCGCATGGGTAACACCTTGAACTTTCACGCCTAGGGTACGAGGTTCACAACCGCCTGTGGCTTTTAAAATTTTGCATTTTTTTTTGAGTTAGAATAGAATTTTCCAATCATTTGATATTTATCTCATTTAGATTCAATAATTTCAATAAATATAAAGGATCTTATCACTATAGTCTCCCCTCGTGAGAAGAAATTGATATTCATGTTAATATTATTTTACTATGTGGTTCTTTTTCTGGCTACGATTTATTTTGCCAACCCTCACTAGACCTACTTTTTTCAACGATACGTCAAATGATTCATTTAAGTTTATGATATTTAAGTTAATGATTAGTTTAAGTTATTACTCTTAAAAATCAAAAAAATATTCCTTATTCAAATAAAAAGTAGCTTAACTAGATTTGTCCATACAAACAATTAAAATCATTAATTTTTAATATTCTTAAATTATTTATTGTCGAATTAAATTTGATATGATAAAAGTATTCAACTACAAAAGTAAATAATTTTACTTTATAATTTATTAATTTTTTAACTCTATTTCTGTGTGCTACTACCAGTCTATAATATGCCAAATTTTTTAGTAATATGTTGCTATATAAATCATAAATTTAAAAAAAAAATGATTTTTAGTTTCACCTGAAGTTAACGATGGAGTTTTACAATTATAATTATATTTTTGATAATATGCTCAATTGAGTAAATCTTTTTAACTACTTTGGTTTGATTGGTTCATTTAATTAAAGTAAATTATTAAAATTAATTAAGTTCTGAATATTTCAATTGCAGAATTTTTTTAAACACCAAAAGTTATTAGGATATGATTACTATTCTTTCTATTTCAGTTATCTATTACGATAAAAATGTAAAAAAATCGAATTTTTCTGACAAATGTACTGTAATTAGTAATTATAAAATTTCCAGATTGCATATTAATCTTAAAAATTTCATTTTTTTCAATTTAATAATGTCAATTTCAAACTTGCAAGTTGAACTATAAGTTATGGTAACAAATTCATTTTTTAGCTTCGATGCGAAGCTGAGAAGGTATTTTTCATTAAAACTTTCACTTTAAAAGACAATAAANTATTTCAAACTTGCAAGTTGAGTTAAAAGTTATGGTAATAAATTCATTTTTTTTTTATTAAAACTTTCACTTTAAAGAACAAAAAGAAGTAGGTTCAAAATGATTACTTTTAACATATTAAAAATCAATAATAATTTGAAAATAATTAATTATAAAAATTATATAATATATAATTAAATGAATTACTAATCTGAATATAATTAAGGAAATAGGAGATGATGTTGGGTTGGGTTGGTTACATTTTTAACTTTATAATGCTATAACTCATTGAAAAGTGTAACACAATTTTTTTATGAGAAATAATATTTTTTAATAATCCCTTTTTCATTCGACATTCTTTATCTTAATCAGGGTATTAATAAGGAACTAGCAGATCATGCAGCTTTTGTAATTATCCACCAATTTCTTAGAATTAAACACTATCTACTGATTTGCATCGAAGCGTTTCTTATGATAGTGATTTTAATCACTGTCAGATTAAATTTATACTGGACCCTACTATGCAACGTCCCCACTATGCTGCGACTCCATTGTGCTGGGTTTTTTGTTGTTTATCATTATTCGAAAACTGGAAAAACATAATAATAAAATAGTACGTTTACCATAAAATTATATCAAATTAATAGTAGTTACTCATGAAATCTAAAAAATATATAAATTTAATTGCCGATAAAATTATATTTATTGATGGAAACGATGTCTATAGATAATTTTATTATATAATAGAACAAGGAAAAAACGCTTTTCTAGGACAATTACGTAGCGTGTTCGGATTTTCAAAATTTTTTTTTCAACGAAAATACTCGGTTATCAGTCTTTGGGAAAATTATTAGCGAATGCTGGGTAATTTTTGCCGCTCACCCGCAAGCGTTTTAAAAATTCTGCTGTTTTCGAGAAAAACGCATGCTGACGACAGCGATTTACGACTTAAGGTTTGAAATTTTCACCAGACCCGCCCAATGACACTTTTGAGATATGATAAAAAAAATCAATTCAATCCGTTCATTTTTCATCGCATTACAACCATTTTTTTTTCACATGCGAGAGACGCCAGGGCGCGCTGCCAGAAATTCTTGCGACACTTTACATAGTAATGATTTTTTTTCGATTCGCAATCATACTACAGCGCACCCAGAGAAAAACCTCGATCTATATAATAAATTCATTGTTCAATTTGATAAATATATCATTACTATTGAATCAATGATATATTTATCAATATGATATTTTTTTTCTTGTCTTGAACAACAATTATTCATAAGAATAATTATTTTGTTTGTATTAATAAAACATTATCATAAACCCTTGATAAAATTTCTCTTTCAATTTTGATTGAGGTTTTTCTTTGGGTGCGATCTGCACGTGCCGGGGAAGTATTACAATAATCGATAAAGGGTATTACGGTTTAATGGTAACTATCAATATAGGGTAATTACCGCAATTATCGTTATTTACATTACAATTGATGTTAATACTGATATTTAATTTAACAATCCACCAGTCCTATACTATTACATAAATTTTACTAAACAAGAGATTCAAAGATTAAAAAAAATCCAATAATTTTAATTTGTATATTTTGTTTAAGAACTAACATTTTTTTTCGATATGCTATTTAATTCAAATACCATCATAGAAAATTTCCTGCTGTGTGGTCGTCCGACCATTGCGTTAAGAATAGCTCTGCATAAATAAATTAGACGGTGTTAACAAAGAAAGAAATAATTAATTTTTATCTTTTTGTTACAGCAAAGAATTTATATAGAATTTCATACTAACGAATTATTTTATTGTCATTACTAGAAGGTAGTAACTTACTTATAGTTTTATTATTATTCAATTATGATAAATTAAATTTACTAAATGGTACAGATATTTAATTATTTTTAGTGATTTTACAAATACTGATTTTTGGAGTTGATCCGAACCAAACCGAACAATCTAAAATTTTAAATCAAACTCGAATCGAGCATCATTTTTAATTTTTTAAGGCAAAAAATTTTTGTATCCATTATTTAACAAATTAAGTGTCATATTTAATTACACTAATTGATTTTAAAATTAATCTTTAAGATTAAGGCGAGGAAGAAGAAAAATAATTAAACCAAATACTGCAAGTTTGGTTCAGTAAAATATTAAATGGGTTCGAACTAATTTTTGCTTTCTGAAATTTTATATATAGTGTTTACTCCTGTTTATTCAATTTTAAATTACTAAAATTGTTTTTAGGTTTACCACTTAATTTTAAAATGTTTGCTAATTTAAGACAAAAATGTGTGAACATTTTAAGTTTTTCAATGAAAAATTTGATTTTAATAAAAAGTTTCAGGAAGAATTATTACTTAAATAGTATTATTATAATAAGTATTATATTATACTTATAATTATAATTTAATTATAATTCAAATTTTAGGTAAAATATTTTTTTAAATTTTAAACGTTTTAATTCATAGTACCTGCGTAATATGTACATTATACCTTAAATAAATTATTTATCACGTGCTATTTTTTTTATTTTTCGGTGGGTTAAAAATAAAAATGAAACACATTAACATGGCTGATTATTTTTGTGCAAATATTTCTAAACTTCGAAAAAAATTATAATATTCTGTGAATTCTTATGAATTATGAAACTGTTTGCAGAAACGTCAAAAAAATATTAGTTATTTATATAATAACACATGTTTAAATAAATTAATAGAATAGTTAAGGAATACATTTTCAAAAGAAAAAATTTGGTAACTGTTCTTTTTATCCTTGACTGTCAAATAATTGGTGTTAGAAGATTTTCTTTTATTAAAGCAAAAATATTATAAATAACAAAATAATTTTGATAGTAACACAAATATTAAAATATTCACTGGAAATATGGTAAGTACAGATAATTATTTAAGTACTTTTTATTATACTTGTGCTTAGATTTATAATTTTTTATGCTCGTCTATGATTATAATTCCATATATAATACTATTTTATAAAACGATTTCAGTTTAGTATTATAAATTTCTTTATGCTATTTTTTAACTATTAATTGTAAAAATACATTTTCAAGTTTTTATAAAATTCATGGATTAAAAACTATGTGTAAAATTCAATATAATATTCGGATTTTACTGATAAAATATGGTAGCGCAATAGGGTCGTGGCAGAGTGTGAGCGTGGCATAGTTAGGACTTAGAGATTTTATTTTGTCTTCATGATGAAAATAGCTACCGTATTCAAAAATATGCTATTTTTGTGTTAAAATACTTGGTTTTGTATTTTATTTTATTATAATGGGTTTATACTAATTTTCATAAATATTAAAATTTGAACTAGCTAAATTTCCAATTTTATTAGTGACGAATGCGACGTACGATTTCTGAGACGGTAACACTTGGATTTTTCACGCCTGTGGCACTGAATTTTTTCTTAATTCTTTTGAGTTAGAAAAAAATGTTTAACTCATTTGATTTTTATCTCATTTAGATTCAATAACTTCAATAAATATAAAAAATCCTATCACTGTAGTCTCCTCTCGTGAGAAGAAATTCATTATTAATATTATTTTACTATGTGGTTTTTTTTTGTAGCTATCATTTATTTTCTCAGCTCTCACTTGACCTACTTTTTTTTTTTTCTAATTGAACACTATCTACTGATTTGCATCGAAGCGTTTTTTATAATAGTGATTTTAATCACTGTCAGATATCATCCATACTGGACCCAACTATGCCACGACCTCACTGTGCCGCCATTCCACTTTGCTGGGATTTTTTAAACTCATTTTTCGCGCTGATTTCAAATCTGTAATTAGATTTTTTTCATCGCCATTAGATAGTAATTATATTTATGAAATTGGTTTTTAATGAATGGGCAAACGTTCGTTGCAATCGTCGTTTGATAAAATTGACAATTTAAGCTAATTTAAATGTTATAATTATTTTTTAGCTTCGATGCGAAGCTGAGAAGGTATTGGTTTTACTAAGATGTGTTTTTTTTTTTTTTTTTTTTTTTTTTTT